>NC_086155.1:205685869-206318345 GCF_035149785.1 Candoia aspera
TCTTGCTTTCTGATAAAACAATATTATTTCTTCATCCACTGATCATTCAGGACTTTGATGGGTTATGTAAATGAGTTCTGGGATTTCATTGAAACCAGCAGAACTACACAATTTCTAGTGGTTGCTGTTGTTTTTAACTCAGTTCATAGGGACATAAAAATATGTAGGTATCAGCCAAGCCTTATCAGAGGAGATAACCATTTTCACTCTTACTTTTCTTCTCCAACCAAGCATAAAACCTTACCGTTCTTCTTCTGGTAGAACAACTTTTATTCTCAAAAGCATTCTCAGTAAGTCTGAACACACTGTGATCTGAGCCTAATGTCTGCTTGTTCCTAGCACAGAAACACCTCTTATGATGCTAAACATTAGGACTACACCGATTTATCCACTTAGCTTTATGGAAAGGGCTTACAAAATGAGTTGGCTGTTTACCACCCCTTATGTTCTATAGAGCTCACAAGAACTTCAGGTTGGCTGGGAATCCTCAGACTGTTAAACCTTTGATCTTCTTTTCTTCCATCCATCTTTTGCCTCATGGTCTTCTAGAAGAGTGTCCCATGACACTTTTCTTCTTCAGCACTCTTCTCCTCCTGATCATGCCCCCAAACATTTTGGAGAGTACCAATTGAAGTGAACATTTGTAGCTCAGGGTTGAACTGTGGAGTCCTTAGTGCTCTCTGAGCCTTGTTGTCTTCTTGCAGACGTTTCATTGCCGGACTAGGCAACATCTTCAGTGCAAAGAGGGAGTGGGCCTTGCTCCCTATTTATATCCCGTGGCTTGCCCTGCTTGTGTTGGGGGGGGGGTGCTGTTGTCTCCTTGGGAGTCCCTTGATTGGGCTGTTGTTTGCTGCTGGGTTGATTGATTGAGTTAATAGTTCCTTGATTAGGGTGTATTGTGCTATTTGATGGTTCATCTGGTGTTAATCCTGGTGTTGATTTTTGCATATCTGGGTGTTGATTGCTGGCAAGGGAGTGTCCTGGTCTTTTGGCTTTTCTATTGTCTCTTTTGAATGGTCTGTAAATGTTGTTTACATCTATGTGTCTGTTGATGGCTGCTCTGTCTGAGTGCCAGGCTTCCACGAATTCTCTGGCGTTTTTGGATTTGGCTTGGTTTAGGTTGCTCACCATTTCCCAGTTGAAACTATGGTTGAGTCTGTCTGTGTCTGGTGAGATGAAGGAGTTCCCATCGTGTCTTCTGACTGCCAGTTGGTGTTCATGGATGCACCCTGCTAGCCTTCTGCCTGTCTGTCCTTACAGCCACTACATAGGACAGACAGACAGGCAGACAATAGAAAAGCCAAAAGACCAGTACACTCCCTTGCCAGCAATCAACACCCAGATATACAAAAATCAACACCAGGATTAACACCAGATGAACCATCAAACAGCACAATACATCCTAATTGAGGAACTATTAACTCAGTCAATCAACCAAGCAGCAACAACAGCCCAATCAAGGGATTCCCAAGGAGAGAACAGCACCCCCACCAACACAAGCAGGGCAAGCCACAGTATATAAACTGAGAGCAAGGCCTACTCCCTCTTCACACTGAAGATGTTGCCTAACCTGGCAATGAAATGTCTGCAAAAAAACAACAAGGCTCAGAGAGCACCAATGACTCCATTTTGGAGAGTCTCTTTCTAATCTTACCCAGCATTCCATAAATCCTTATTAGTATAAACTGCTCAGCCCATTTTAGGTTTTCTAGCTAGCCTTACTTTGGATAGAAACCAACAGTCCTTCTTCAACAAACACCGGAGCTGCTCATACATGTTAGCCATTTCAGCACCTTTAGCTGCCAGGCAGATCATCCATTAATCCAGTTCTTCCCAGAATCTTCTTTGATTGCATTGACCTCCACCTCTGTTGGCCACATGGCAACTGATACAGATATTGGCCCACTTGCCACTCCTCCTCCTCTTAGGAGAGCCTAAACTAATATTTGGACATCTGCATGGATGCATGGATACATGAAGAATCAGTGAGAAGCTATGGCGAACAGCAAGCTCATCACAAGGAAAGGACATCAATGTCCTTGGCCTCAGGAGCAGAAAATCACAAATATTCAAGGCTTCCCCTTCAGCCTTGAACAATGGTTTCGTATCTCAGTAATTCTCTATTTACCAAATAGCAGAATTAACACAGAGGAGAAACCTAATGGCCATGAAGTATTTTGACAGAGTTTCAGTTAAATAATGTGCCTAATCAATCACAAGACATAAGGTTTCATTAACTCCTGTGCTTAGGAATGAGGAAATAGTAACCAATCAATAATTCGTTTCCTCTCCAACTGCCAAACAAATCCGTTAGATCTGCTTTTTTTTTACCAATCCTTGAACTTCCTTAACAATCCTCCTCTGTTCCGCTGGAGTATTAGGGACTGAATGAATGATTGACTGGAGACTCCTGTAGAAATTCACCAGATGAGTCCCAATATGAAGCTAGATTACCATTCTGACAGTTAAAATAAATACACTGACAAACATTTTCTTTATCATGATCTGCGGTGAATCTGGATATTCATACATTTCCAGTCCTGGTGGCAGCAGGGTCCACAGGCAGGATCCAAAAGATAGCAGATTGAAAGAACTTTTGCTTGGTACATTATAGAAATACACCTTTAAGAGAGACAAAATTACAAATTGCTGGTTGTTGCTGTTGTTATTATTATTATTATTAAGACCTGCCGAGGCTGGTCTTGCTCCCTTCTGGGTGGTATTAGATCTGCCATTACTTGGATCTCATTACATTTTATATTTATTTATTGATTAATGATATTATTATGATTTTATCAAATTTTAAACTGTTTTATTGTGAACTGCCCAGAGTCCCCCATATGAGGGAGATGGGTGGCAATAAAAATATGATAAATAAATAAATATTATTATTAATTTAATTTGTCCCTGCCCATCTCCTCCCATCAGGGGACTCTGGGCAGTTTACAATCATCAATTAAAACAGCAGTATATAAATATAAAATTACTCTTAATAAATACTCTTTTCTTTTTACAAGAAAAGCAAAAAAGTGGCAAGAGAATCTAAAGCAGTCCATATGTGGGAGGAGTGGTCTATAGCAGCCATCCCCATGGAGATCCATTCCCCTCTCCGCCCCAAGCGAGGTGGCAGAACCAGGTCTTTAGACTCCACCAAAAGGCCAGGAGCGATGGGGCCAACCTCACCTCCGGGAGCAAGATGTTCCAGAGGGCGGGGGCCACCACAGAGAAGGCCTGCTTCCTGGACCCCGCCAGATGGAATTCCTTTACTGATGGGGTCCATAGCATGCCCTCCCTGCCTGACCGGGTGGGGCGGGTTGACGTAATGGGGATGAGATGGTCCCTCAGGTAGCCTGGCCCCGTGCCATATAGGGCTTTAAAGGTCATAACCCACACTATGAATTGGACCCGGAAGCAAACTGGAACCCAGTGCAGCTCATGTAGTAGAGGTGTTACATGCACCTTTCTAGGGGTATCAAAGAGAGTTATGCTCTTTATCTGCTCTGAAGAAAGTTTTGCTAATGATTGAGCAGGCTAAACCAAATTGAAAGATGAAGGCACGTGACAACCACCTCGCAAGCTCTCTCGCACCAGCTTCTGCAGCTTTTGCTGACTTTTGTCAGGACATTTCCATAGCAGCCCATGAATCCCTGTATTCAAGGAGTTTGCTCCCTCCCTTCTTCCCACTAAGACAAGGGCTTTCTTCAGAGTAGGTAAGTAGGACAGAAAGTAACTTGAGATCTATTGCTTATGAATATGCATGTTTTCCTCCCTCATCCTATGAATATGTATGCTTACATCATTTCCTTTTCTGTAATTTTTTATTATTATTTATTTATTTATAAATTTATTCACCGCCCATCTCCCCCTCATGGGGGACCCCGGGGGGTTTACAATAAAATGCAGTTAAAACTTAAAACCATTTCAGTACAATACAATACAATAAAATAAGAAATTAGTAAAATCTAAGTGGCAAGAGATTTTAAGCAGTCCGTGAGTGTAGCAAGCCTCTCAGAATCACTTAGGGCGCTAGCCATCCCCAGGTATAACTATGCCCCCTCCCATTCCCAGCCTGCTGACAAAACCAGGTCTTCAGTCTTTTTTGGAAGTCCAGGAGCGAAGGGGCCTGTCGGACCTCTGGGGGAAGGATGTTCCAAAGGGCGGGAGCCACAGCAGAGAAGGCCCGCTTCCGAGACCCCGCAAGATGGAATTCTTTTATAGACGGGGTCCGTAACGTGCCCTCCCTGCATGACCGGGTGGGGCGGGTCGATGTAATAGGGATGAGACCGTCCCTCAGATATCCTGGTCCCATGCCACGTAGGGCTTTAAAGGTGATAACCAACACCTTGAATTGGACCCGGAAGCAAACCGGGACCCAGTGCAGATCACGCAACAAAGGTGTTACATGTGCAAATCTTGGAACACCCAAGATTGTCCGCGCGGCTGCATTCTGAATCAGCTGAAGCTTCCGGGTACTCTTCAAGGGGAGCCCCATGTAAAACGCATTACAGTAGTCTATCTGAGAGATGACCAGGGCATGAGTGACTGTTTGAAGGGCCTCCCGGTCCAGGAAAGGGCATAACTGGTGCACAACATGGAGTTGAGCAAAGGCCCTCCTGGCCACGACTGCCACCTGCTCTTCAAGCAGGAGTCGTGAGTCCAAGAGGACCCCCAAGTTATGTACCGGGTCTGTCTGGGGCAGTGCAACCCCATCCAGCACGAAAGATGACAAATTCCTGGCATGTGAGGCGCCATTAATCCACAGCCACAAATGCATAAAGATCAGTGCATTTCTTTTGCCTACAGGGGAGGCACCCACCATCTTGGGGAAGACCCCTCTGGTGCGTCCTGTATCAATAAAGACTGCAGTCGGCCTTGATCATTTGTGCTTCGAGTCCGGTGTTGATTCCACACTGCTTACACTGATAGTTTACTTTTTGGTTGTGTCTTTGCTGTTCTCCACCCAGAGCCAATCCGGAACAGGTGAGGTATAAATATTGCAAAATGTAAATAAATAAATAAAGCATAAGCTTGTTTTGTTTTTCAAAATTCAGATCCTTTCCAGTAGAGAATATGAAACAGTCAGCCAAACCTACCCCATAGGTTGTAGTTATGGGGTAAAATAGGAGGAGGCAGTGCTAGGTATATTCCCTGGAATGATAATACAAAAGGTGGGATATAAATCTAACAAATAAATACACAAATATATTATTATTATTATTATTATTATTATTATTATTATTATTATCACAATCACAAAGTCTGCTAGAAATGGGGTGGGTTATAAATATTGTGAAGTAAACAGATGCATCATGTAAAAGAGTGGGACCTATGGCCATTGCAAGTGAAATGTCAAATAAGAAAATCAAATACCACTGAAGCATATAACACAGACACAAGAGTTGGGTGGAGCTTGGAAGACACACTGCAAATTGATGAAGCTTCAAGCTCCCCTGAACAGGGGAATCTGCAGGGTTATAGGTCCCAAAAATCAAGATGGCGGCTACCACCATGCAATCAAAGGCCCATCCCTTTTTTTGACATGCACTCCATGTAAAAAAGAGGTGAGGTTTTACTTGCATGGTTGTGGATCTCTTCTTAACATTTTTGACCTTTCTGTAGACATCCCTGCTTCTAAAGCTAAGATCAAACCAACCATCTTCTTGAACGCACTGGATCAGAGGCTAAAAAGGTATCTGGGGATACACACAATGCAGAAACTGTTTTCACCAGAGGTGTCAGTTATTTCTATGGAAGACAAGACGCGATCCAATTTTCAGTACAATGCAAAATATCTGGGGATTTTTGGGGAAATCTCTGATGACACTGACAAAGAAAAACATGGAAGGAAAAGCATTTGGAGCCAAGAATATCACTGCAGAAAGAGGCAACAGGATAACACTTGGTTGCTGTTGCCAAGAAAATCTGCATGGATGTGTTTGCAGGTGTCAGAAGCTGAGCTTTCTCCATATGCCATGATAAACATTTTGGTCACTAAACCATTATCTCTGTGCGCATGTGTCCATCTCTCTCTGTGTGTATCTAGAATTAAAGGTTTATCTACTAGAAAGGTTTCTCTTAGTTTCCTCTCATGGGGTGCCAGGAACATATCTAGGGTGCTCTCCTGTCAGTGGGACAGAAATACTGAACTTTGTGTTTCTGCATATTTGCCGAAGTTTATGCAATTTACTAGGTGGAGGAGATGTGGCCGACTTCAGGAAATAAACGGCTGGAGGCATTCAGATGCGATCCGTCAGCGAGATGTATTCCCCAGTGCTCCGCAGGCTATTACATTTCTCAGGGAAACTTTCCCATATTATACACTGGCTGTTCTTTGGGAGAGAGGCTGGTGGCAGGAAGGAAGGAAAAAGGTGTATTATCTGCAGGGGTGGGGTGGAAGGAAATATTAATGGTTTTGTGCTGCTTTTAAAGTCCATTTTCTTGTCAGAAAAAAAAAATATGTTTTGTACTATGGACAAACAGATTGCGTAAGGAACGGTGCAACACAGCAAGCTACAAGTCTCTTCTCCTCTCCTCTCCCCTTCCCTTCTCCCCTACAAGGTAGACCAGATGGGGAAAGCAACTCCACAGGAAGGGTAAAACTACTTTCATTGAGATTGGCTATAATAACTGAATCATGCCAGTCTGATTGTGCTGGACCTCTTCCTCCTCCTTAGACTCCTGTGAATCAGGGAGGTGCCTGCCTGAATCACTTCCAAATGTTATCTTGTTGGTCTGGACCTAAAAAATGTTTCAGCCCCTTTTGCCTAGGTTCTTGGATATCTCCATCAAGATCATCTTCTTACTCTCTATAACCATTGCCCAGGGACTGGATGTGGCCTGTCACCCAAAATTATCTGGCCTTGGTGCAGGTGGAATAACAAGTCCCCCACTCAGCAGTGGCCAGAATCAGCCATCAGGTGGAGAAGGAGGTCGAAATGGCCATAACAGCATGACCTCTGGCCCCTGTGCAGAAGGTTGCCAACCCCTGAAACAGGGTATAGTAACAAAATCTTGCAAGTCTCCCTGCATCTTTCCTTCTGGACCTGCTGTGGTCCTAATAGCTTCTGGATGCCTTCTCCAAGGTCATCTCCCTGGCTTCCTACCCTTCCCTTTCCAACAAGTAAATGGAAAAGCTGCTAAGGTCTTCATGACACAGGAGGATAGGACTTTATTTTATTATTTATTTAGTAAGAAACTTATAAGGCTGTCCAGCTCAAACAACATGACTCTGGGCAGCATACAAGCTTTTAAAAACAACAACAATAATCCAAGACCACCTCCTGTAAACCATATAACTTTCAACCGATACAATGTATAAATGGTGACCAAACAACATAACAGAGGAACCAAAATGGAAGAATAAAATCGCCCTCAAATTGAGCTCAACAGGAGGGAAGTGGTTTTCCATCGTCTTCTTCCAGGGTATTTTTGCAACTTTCCAGTCAATCCAGGTATTTTCTTGTAGTTTCCCTCCAGCCCGTTAAGCCTGCTTCGTTTCTTTGACCAAAATAAACCAAAGTTGACATGATGATACTTTCTTTTGTTACTAAAATGCAAACTTTAATTATATGATGACATTGCTTTGAAACCAAGTTTTTTTTGGGGGGAGGGGAATATGAAAATATTTCTCAGCAATGAAGGAACATTTTATTTATGGAGGTGTGTCTATTTATTAAAGAAAGTTGTTGTTTGTTGTTGTCTATTTGTTCAGTCGCTTCCGACTCTTCGTGACTTCATGGACCAGCCCACGCCAGTCGGTCGTCAACACCCCCAGCTCCCCCAGGGACGAGTCTGTCACCTCTAGAATATCATCCATCCGCCTTGCCCTTGGTCGGCCCCTCTTCCTTTTGCCCTCCACTCTCCCCAGCATCAGCATCTCCTCCAGGGTGTCCTGTCTTCTCATTGTGTGGCCAAAGTATTTCAGTTTTGCCTTTAATATCATTCCCTCCAGTGAGCAGTCTGGCTTTATTTCCTGGAGGATGGACTGGTTTGACCTTCTTGCAGTCCAAGGCACTCTCAGAATTTTCCTCCAACACCACAGTTCAAAAGCATCCATCTTCCTTCTCTCAGCCTTCCTTATGGTCCAGCTCTCGCAGCCATATGCTACTACTGGGAACACCATTGCTTTAACTATGCGGACCTTTGTTGTCAGTGTGATGTCTCTGCTCTTGACTATTTTATCGAGATTGGTCATTGCTCTTCTCCCAAGGATTAAGCGTCTTCTGATTTCCTGACTGCAGTCAGCAGTAATCTTTGCACCTGGAAATACAAAGTCTTTCACTGCTTCTACATTTTCTCCCTCTATTTGCCACTTATCAATCAAGCTGGTTGCCATAATCTTGGTTTTTTTGAGGTTTAGCTGCAAGCCAGCTTTTGCACTTTCTTCTTTCACCTTCATCATAAGCTCCTCAGTTCCTCTTCGCTTTCAGCATCAAAGTGGTATCATCTGCATATCTGAGATTGTTAATGTTTCTTCCAGCGATTTTAACTCCAGCCTTGGATTCCTCAAGCCCAGCTTGTCGCATGATGTGTTCTGCATACAAGTTGAATAGGTAGGGTGAGAGTATACAGCCCTGCCGTACGCCTTTCCCAAACTTAAACCAGTCTGTTGTTCCGTGGTCTGTTCTTACTGTTGCTACTTGGTTGTTATACAGATTCATCAGGAGGCAGACAAGATGATTTGGTATCCCCATACCGCTAAGAACTTGCCACAATTTGTTATGGTCCACACAGTCAAAGGCTTTAGAATAGTCAATAAAACAGAAATAGATGTTTTTCTGAAACTCCTTGGCTTTTTCCATTATCCAGCAGATATTGGCAATTTGGTCCCTAGTTCCTCTGCCTTTTCTAAACCCAGCTTGTACATCTGGCAATTCTCGCTCCATGAATTGCTGGAGTCTACCTTGCAGGATCTTGAGCATTACCTTACTGGCATGTGAAATGAGTGCCACTGTTCAATAGTTTGAACATTCTTTCGTGTTTCCCTTTTTTGGTATGGGGATATAAATTGATTTTTTCCAGTCTGATGGCCATTCTTGTGTTTTCCAAATTTGCTGGCATATAGCATGCATTACCTTGACAGCATCATCTTGCAAGATTTTGAACAGTTCAGCTGGGATGTCATCGTCTCCTGCTGCCTTGTTATTAGCAATGCTTCTTAAGGCCCATTCAACCTCACTCTTCAGGATGTCTGGCTCTAGCTCACTGACCACACCGTCAAAGCTATCCCCGATATTATTATCCTTCCTATACAGGTCTTCTGTATATTCTGTATATTCTTGCCACCTTTTCTTGATCTCTTCTTCTTCTGTTAGGTCCTTGCCATCTTTGTTTTTGATCATACCCATGTGAAGTGGCCCATTCCAGTCCATTTCCGTTCACTGACGCCCAAAATGTCTATCTTTAATCTTGACATCTCACCAATAACCACATCCAATTTGCCCTGGCTCATAGATCTTATATTCCAGGTTCCAATGGTGTGTTGATCGTTAGAACATCAGATTCGCCGTTCACCACCAGCACCATCGGCCGCTAGCCATCCTTTCGGCTTTGAGCTAGCTGCGTCATCACGTCTGGGGCTAGTTGAACTCATTTTCTGTTCCTCCCCAGTAGCATTTTGACCATCTTCTGACCTGGGGGTCTCATCTTCCAATGGTATACCAACATATCTCTGGTTGTACTGATCCATTTAGTTTTCACGGCAAGAATACTGGGGTGGGTTGCCGTTACCTTCCCTAGGGATCGCATTTAGTCTGACCTCTCTGTCATGACCTTCCCGTCTTGGGTGGCCCTTCACGGTTTAGCTCATGGCATCATTGAGGTGCTCAAGCTCCAGCACCACAACAAGGTAATGATCCTTTGCTGAAGAGTAAAGTAAGTACTCATTTAAAAATCGAAATGTCAAGTTCTATCTTAGAAGAGCTATTTTCTTACGGGGGAGAGATGATATCCTTGCCTCATCTGAAAGATACCTTACAAAGATATGCTGCCAATTTCCCTACAATTCGTTACTCAGTTAAAATTATTCTGACCAACTGATCATGTTTCTTTAATCTGATCTCAACCAATCTACAAAACATGGTGGACTGACTTTATCTTCATGGAAGTTTAGGGATTTTTGACCAATGGACAGAAATGATCTGGATGAATTTTGACAGGGGCAAAAACAAAATCTTACATTTCAGAAAGTAAAATAAAAGGCATAAGTACAGAATGCGGGGAGGGGAGAGGAAGGCAGCAGGACACACAATATGGATTTGGGAGATCTGGGTGGATTATAAATGAATTTGAGCCAACAATGTGATGTACAATAGTTGTAAAAGAAGGCCAGACAAACAAAGACCAGACCAGAGTAGACCAGACCAGACTGGATGGAATTCTAAGCTACATCACGTTCTGTATTGGTGTGTCTGAATCTAGAATATTGCACGCAGTTTTGAGCACCATATTTTAGGAAGAACTTTATGGTGATGCTGAAGCCCATAGGAAAGACAGTTGAGGTCTTCACACATTGGTCCTAGCTCCTTTTGGGGGTAGTGGCTTAGTACTTTGTTTTCACACCTTCTGTAAGAGAATTCCATCTGGAGGGGTCCAGGAGGTGGGCCTTCTCTGCAGTAGCCCCCGCCCTGTGGAACATGCTGCCCCCAGAGGTGAGGTTGGCCCCATCGCTCCTGGCCTTTTGGAGGAGTCTGAAGACCTGGTTCTGCCACCTCGCTTGGGGTGGAGAGGGGAATAGATCTACATGGGGATGGTTGCTTTAGACCACTCCTCCCACACTTGGACTGCTTTAGATTCTTTCGCCACCTGGATTCTTTATTTTTACCTTTATTTATATTATTTATTATTGTATTTTTATATTGGGTATTTTATGGTTGTTGTTTTTAATCGATTGTTGTAAACCGCCCAGAGTCCCCCAATGGGAGGAGATGGGCGGGGACAAATTAGATAAATAAATAAAATACATCTTTCTTCTAGGGACTGCCTTACATGGCATATTTCCCTTAACCTCAGTGTGTGCAAGAGATAGGGCTCTCACATTCTATGCTGATTTTCTGGCAACGAAAGGAGTCAAAATGCAAAAGCTGATGGAATTTTTATAGTGCTATCTTCTTGCTAGCCAGTGTAGAGGGTGATGGCTAGAGGATAAGCCCTCCTCCTTCCTGGCCTGGGAGCAAAATCAAACTCACAGGAGATAAGCAAAATTAAGCTTTAGTATTTTAAAAAAAGGTAAAATAGAACCCCCTTTTTAAGTATTAACATGGAGATATTCAGTGTGGAAGAAGATAATTACAAAGCTGCCCAGGTCATGATAATATAAGAGCTTGCAAATCAGTTTAAAAAATAAAAATGCAAAAGAAATTGCAATGTTCTGTTAAAGATGAAGAGCCTCTGCTGAAAATCTCCAAAGAGACTGGAGAGAATTCAATTTATTACACACCACAAGAAGATTCTAAAGGAAAAAAATATATATATCTGAAATATGAACAAAGGCTGAAATTAAACACCCAATTCCACAACTTAGACAGAGAGATAAAGAAAGTGAGATTTAGAACAACATAGAAAGAATAATTTAAAACCTAGCAGAAATTCCTGGCTATATGTATTTATCAATGATTATAGAAGTAGATTCGAGAAGAGCCACTTTGGTGTTGCGGTTAAGGCACCAGGCTAGAAACTAGGAGATCATGAGTCCTAGTCCTGCACAAAGCCAGCTGGGTGACCTTGGGCCAGTCACGCTCTCTCAGCCCTGGGAAGGAGGCAATGGCAAACCACTTCCAAAATCTTGCCAAGAAAACTCCAGGGACTTGTCCAGGCAGTTGCCAGGAGTCAAGCTGACTTGAAGGCACTCCCCACCCCCCCACCCCGCCCACCCCCAAAAAGAGAAGTAGAAGATGTCTTGCTGCAAAGGATTTTCTCCTTCCATTTCCTAGACTTCTTCATCTTCTCAGAGATTCCAGACTGCTGGAGAAAAACATCTACTCCCTGCAAAAAGACCAGCAGGCTGATGAAGATGTAACAGAACTTCAACAACCATTGGGACATTTTCCTAGTGGAAAAGGCACTCTAAAGAAAGAAGAATTACCGTACATTTGCATATGACTTTCATATGCATATTCACTGGATGGTTATCATAGAGTTTGACACACGATTTCGCCATTTCTGTTTAGGATGTGTGCAGATTTCAGTAATCACCGATTTCTCACTAGAACTTATTATTTATTTATCTATTTATTTATGATATTTTTCACATTTCTATTACCTATTATTATTGCCTAGATGTATAACTTCTTTCCAATATTTCTACAAAAGCATATGCTAAAATGCACATTTGAAATGCTTTTTCCATAAGAAGTATGTGGCAACAGAGAAAATGCAAAAATCCGAAGTATAACTATTCCTGCTCAGATGTTAGCCACAGAACTGGAGCTGTAATTTTTTCCATTTCCATACTCAAGAAGTTCCTCAATCACTACTTATCTGAAACCGTTTGGGACTTTAAGGGTAAGTATCAGCAACCAGAATTACACCTAGAAATGAGCTCCAAATCAGACTCATTTTTTTGAATGGGAAGATCTATTTTACTTGCTAAATTCTAAGTGCCCTATTTATTTAAGTGGGAGGTGATACTTGGTGACATCCTTGGGGTGGGATCTAAACTGTCTTAGTGCCAGTAGTGACTCCTCCATGTGAAAAAAAAAAAAAAGATTACAAAGTTTCCAAGATCATTTTGAAACTCCACAGCCTATGGAGGACATGGACCACCCCATGTGGCAGCACAGCATGGACTCACCTGAAACTGTGACAAATCTTATGTGAGTTTGCTTCCTGCCTGACTTTGTGCTCTAACCTGGCCTGTGAATCCTTCTGTTTTGTTGGTAGGCCAGGAAAGGAAGTGAAGATTTAGCCAGCTGACTGGGTATAATCTAAACAAATAAATATCCAATGTATCAGGGAACATTTTAAAGAACACTCAGACTTCCTTCGTCAGTCCATCCACATCATTGCCATCATTTGTTCTGCTTTGAAATCTCTCTTCTTGAGGTTGTGATTCACTCCCTACTCCTACCCATGTCCCTCCCCAGTGAGGCATTTAGCATTTGGAAGGGAGAACATGGGCACTTTAATTCCCATTCCTTGGTTTTCCTTACCATCCAAATGATTAATAAGTTAAAAGTCTCCACTTATGGCATCCTGTATTTCCATTCCTGGTTGCTTCCTTAATTGTTCTCCTCCCCTTTTCATTTATTTATTGGTTTATTTCAATTTGAGCACCACCAACTCTGACTGACTCTGGGTGGCTCACGATATAATACCATAAAACCCAATACAAGATAAAACAAGATGGGATTCAGTCACAATATACACACCAAAACAAAAATAACAGACACACCCAACAAGGGGCCCCATCCATCTTAACCCAAGGTTTGAGAGAACAACCTATCTAAATTTTGTTCATCAGCTAAAGGAGAAGCTACCTACAGATAAATGATGTCCATGGCTTGCATTCCAGTTATCTTATGGGGAGAAATGTGCACCAAGGAGTAATGATGTTAGGTGGTGTGTGTTCCTTATGTGTGATGTTATTGAAAAGCAGTTGAGTTGAGGCAAGGCTACCTGACTGAGTGACCACTAAGCAAACCTCCTTTAGGTATATTACCTTGACAGAAGAAGAATCAGAATTAGATTTCAGCCATGTTTTAATCTACCTTGAATTAATGACTCCAAAAAACAAAGATAATTTGGCCTCAGAGTTTGGGAGAAAAGACAATGGGGTAGTAATTGCTCTAATTTTCCACCTGAAGCAGGTTGCTTTCCACCTGAAACAACCTAACTAGAATATCATATACCAACATTGACCACATTTGCATATACATACTTATTCCAACATGGTAACTAGCTTGAAATGTTGATAGTCATTGAAAACATGAGTAGAAGTTACAGAGTTTGCCTTCTCCTTCTCCAAGTATCTTTAATAAGTTTGGCTCATCAAAAAAGCTCAGTTGTTCTGGATGGTCCTACTTAGATTTTGTAGCTACTTGTAGAGCATAATATGTAAATTGCAATGGAGGAAAAGTCTTCCAACATGCTTTGCTTAAGCTTAGCCATTGGGAAATGCATCTTAACTGTTAAGAACGTTGCAGAAGAATTAATAATGGAGGTGAACTTGACCAGAACAATGAGTATGACAAGAGAGTAAGAAGAACCTTCTTAAGAGGTAAAGTCTACCAGTGAAAGATCAAGAAGGACAAGGAGCAGGTGAAAGTATCAAGTGGATCATGTCCCCTTGATTTGGCTCTGTACCTTTAACTCTGACCTATTAAAATGAAATGTGGAGAGAGTCAAGATCAATAAAAGGAAAGACTCATTTACAAAATTCATTGCTCAGTTGTACAATGTGCAGCTACTGGAGATGGTGAAAGCTACCAATTTTGATGGAATTCATGGAGGATTGGATTATTAATGGCTGTTTATTCCTTTCAAAATCAAAGGAAGAAAACCCTAAATACCAACTGTGATGGAATTACAGTGAAGGATGATGATCATTAACCTGTTTATTTTTGTGAATATCCTGACTGTATGTGATCCAGCAGGGCTTTCCTTATGTTCTAATTTTCTGACAATTCCAAAATATTCATTAAAAAAAAAAAGGAAGTAGTTTTATGAATACTGTAACATTGTATCCCCCTCCATCTGTTTTCCATAGCTTAGCAGAGACAATAGCACCTTGAGGTTCATAGTGATATCCCAATACATGTAACATCCCTGTGGCTTCTAGTGACCCATGTGAACTTATCTCCTGTTTGGGGCCTGAACTGGAATTTCCCATCTTATTTTCAGATAAAATTCAACAGTCTCTCTTTTCCCAGCACAGTAAGTGTTCAACAAAGTGGACTCCCCAGTTTCATAAAATAGAATACAATGAAATGAATGGGCACTACTGTAGATTCATTGGGATTTAAATTTACTCTATCTAAACCAGTGTTTCTCAACCTTGGCAGCTTGAAGATGTGTGGACTTCAACTCCCAGAAGTGCTGGCTATGCTTGCTGGGGAATTCTGGGAGTTGAAGTCCATGCATCTTCAAGTTGCCAAGGTTGAGAAACACTGATCTAAACCATTTCTCCTCTTAGTCTATTCGTTTCATCATCTCCTTATATGAACTAACCACACACTTTCATTCTATGCTAAGTCCTGTCTCTGTCTCTGTCTCTCTGTCTCTCCTTTCTCCTCAATAACCATAAATAGGGTAGAAAATTCTGGAAAGCCATCTTTACTCAACCTCATTTTTAATAACTTCCAATCTGAGTTTTGAGCCAAAATTCCTGAAAGTCACTTGAAGGATCAAGAGCATAGTGAGGTGCTAATTAGATCCATCTATTTAGACAGCCTTTTTATTACCAAATATAAGTTAAAATCAATTAGCTTAGCCTTAAGCACCAGCACACTAAAAGGCATGAATACTTTCCAAAATGCAATATTCATTACAAAGAAAACTAAAGTGTCCAGTTAACTTGTTTTCCTAGAAAGAGGAGGGAAAACCCAATTTCACAGCACTTTTAACTGCCTTTTAACAGCTTGTAAAATTGATTTCATACAGTCAAAGCTACAGCAATGAAAGAGAAACAATAATATAGTGGAGGAGCGGAGGGAGGGAGGGAGGAGAATTAGAAATGCCTAGAGATGCGGAGCTTGGGACAAAGAGGGACCGCTTTTGGTGGCCTCATGACATGAAATGTTAAAGGTAGGACTAAGGTAAAGTGGAATATCTCCTCATCCTTCCAGCCTCATGTCTCATATATCCAAAGGCCTCGAATACAGTGAAATGAAGTAACCACTCTCTTTCTCCTTTTCATCATTCTCTTTCTCCCTTCATTGGAGACTTTTGAACTGCTCTATCAAGCTTTATCCTCTAATATTCTGCAGTGGGGTCAAGTTGTATCTGAATATGAGACGCCCATGGAATTCTGATGGTACTGAAATTCCACTCTTTGCTTTCATGTCGTTTTTCATCTGAAACATGACACAAGTTGAACATTTCCTTTGACTGTACTTGCCCAAAACATGGAAGCCATCAGTTGGATTTGTTTGTTTTTATTAGATGTGGAGGCTTCCTGATGACTCTGAGCAGCTTATCCTAGATTAGGTTAAAACCAAATTCAGATAGTTTGTGTTTCAGCATGTTATGTGAACATAGACTTGGGCTGTGTTAATCTAGGTGTGAGAACCAGTTTGGTATAATGGTTAAAAGCACTGAGCTAGAAATGGGAAGACCTGAGTTTTAGTCCTCCCTTTGTCATGGAAGTTAGCTGGGTGACTTTGGACCAGTCACTTTTTCTTAGCTGTAGGAAGAAGATGCTGACAAACCACGTCCAAAAATGTTGCCAAGAAAACCATATGGATTGTCTAGGCAATTGCCAGGAACTGATTCAAAGGCATCTCTCCCTCTCCTCCTCCTCCTCCCTCCCTCTCATCAATCTTTCTTCAGGCTTTACAGGTTTAGGATTTAACATGTTTTATGAAAAGCAGTCATATGGTGGTCACAGCCTGCTAAAACAGATCTCTTTAGAAAGTTGAGAAAAGCTTAAAAGTGCCAATAAACAAACTCCTTTGCAGCTCTGAACTCATTTCATCATTGAGTTACGCATTCAATGTGGAAAAAAAACGGGCAAAGCTCTGCTCTCCTGAGCTTTGGAATTAATTCCATTTTTCTGAACATCCATCATGGCATCACATATGAATTGCATCATAGATTATGGTCTGTGTGCTACATCTCTTTCCACTTTCATGCATCATGTTCTAATGTAATTATATTGTATGTCTATTGTTTTATTGATTACTTTGTTGTAAACCGCCCAGAGTCCCTCTGGTGGGAGGAGATGGACGGTGACAAATTCGATAGATAAATATAAATAAATAAATAAGTGTGCCACAAATTATTAACTGTATTACCGGTCCTTTCTATTCTTTCCAACTCAACCAAATATTGAAAAGAAATTATGTAAAGGCACTGGGGACTCTGGCCCTTTCTGTTCATCACCCTTACGGTACTTGTCTCCTGTGATGAAACTGGATGGAAATAAAGCCAAATTAAGAAATTGCTGTCCAGATTTCAGTCTATTTTTAATTTTGGCAACAAAGCTGGACAGGTACTCTGTCCAGATAGAAGATAGCAACTTTGGTGAATTCTCCTGCTTCTTTACCCCTCCCACTTAAGCTGAAAAACAAGCACCAGTTTGTTTCCTCTCCCATGGCCATGTCTTTGAGGACATGTGGTTTCTGTTGAATGGCCTTTCTTATGAGTCCCTGGAGTTGACTCCACCTTGTACTGATATCTTCCTGCCCAGTGCATCTGCCATTCTATCTGTCATGTGGGCTAGCAGGGAAATTAACAGAACTTCTGTCTGTTTGCCATAATGGAGAATCCCTGTAGCTGAAGTTTATAGGATCTGAAGAGAAAACAGAGTATACTATAGCTGCAGTTTGAGTTGTTGGGTTCTTGGCATTCTCTGTAACTGTATGTGGGAATGACCTTGAGAGACGAGGGGAAGAGATGCTGCCTAGGGAACAGTCAGATAAGAGGGGGAGGAGCCCACAGCTGCATAACGGCCACCATAAATAAACAAACAAACAAACAAACAAACAAATAAATAAGGTTGATGTCAGCCTCCCAGGCAGACCAGACAGGAAACATGACCAGATGAACTACCTCTACTTCATTGTTAGGCTACATTAACAAAATCTTGCAAGTCTGAAAGTACAAATCTCCCACCATCTCTTTTTACAGCCTGATCAATTAAGGCAGAGCCTTTCTAAGTTTCTTTCTGTGCCCGTTATGCAGCTGTAGGCTCCTCCCCCTTTTATCTGATCATTCCCTAGGCAGCATCTCTTCCCCTTGCCTCTCAAGGTCATTCCCACATACCATTCACTTCTTTGAGTTTGCTTCTCTTCCTGCAGATGTTTCATTACCAGGCTGTGTAAAATCATCAGTGCAATGATCAATATAATCTGAACTCATATGTTAAAAACCCACCGTTTCATTCACCCACACCCCAGCATAGGAGTGAGCTGAGTTTAACCTTGTCCATTCAAGCCCTCCCAATGCCACTGATGGAGTGTTCCTGTCCATGGGGATCAGGTTGTGTAAAGCTGACCTCCCTGCATTTGTTCATGAGAAGGGTAACTGTCTTATAACTGGACAGAATGGGACAAAATCTGGGGAGAAAAGTCACCAAAAGAAACACAGCATTTGAAAATGGGCCAGATCCAGCTGGGAGATGTGGGGGGAAATGATAAAATACTCCCCCCAATCCATCACTATGAAAGAGGAAGGTGAGCATCGGATTGGAATGCGGCTACTGGTTCCATTCTAAGCCTATCCCTGTGGCCCAGAATGGAGCATAGATAGGCTGCCTTGCGTTTCCCAATGTACATAATACACAAACTCAGATGCAATATTAGGCTAGAGGAGAACATACATATATACACACTTGAAACACATTATTTCATTACTGTAGGGAGCCAGGGAGATGACCTTGGAGAAGGCCTTCAGAAGCTCTTAGGACCATAACAGCTGCAGAAGAAGCATGTGTTAAGCCCTGGGGGGGTGGGCAGAAAAGTATTAGAAAGAGACTCAGACTGGATCCTGGGGTATAAGTGAGGTGATTGGCAAACTTGGCATTGCCAGGAATGATAGTAAAACTGTTCTTTCAGTAGAGAAGAAAAAGGCATAGCAACTTATGTTTTCTTTGGCCATTTCACGATAGATAACATCTCTGTTGGTGCAAGATGGCCCACTTTGGTGGCTTGATCCTAATGAATGCAGATATGCAGAAATAAAAAGAAAAAAAAAAGAGCTTCTAATCAGTCTTGTTTGAATTAAGAAATCGTTAACATTTGCAGGAACAAAATCAGAGCCTAGGTATGCATGTGAGGATTACGAACCTACTAGATGGGATTTATGAGCCAGATAATTTTGAGTTTCAGCAGCATCATTAACTGAGACTTATAAGATCATTCTACACATCAGGAAGCATCTTCCATCAGTGGCAATAAACTGGACTGGACTGGAAGAATTAACAGACACTCTTTTCTACATAGACCACTGCTTTCATTTTCTCATCCATGTCCTTTGAGAGTCACCCAAAAAAAAAATGAAGACTTTAAGAAGATTTTCTTGCCTTCTGATCCATGTATCAAAAGCTGGAGCTTTTGTGGTCTCAGAATCAAAGGCATTTTAAGGAGGATTTGAAAGCTTTCCTAAGTCACAGAACCTAAAGAACAAACTGCTGTGATGTTCTAATGAGATCCGTTGCAAGGCCTTGCAAAGAGTAGATGGATTTTTCATTATATGCTGTGAAGAAAACCTATTTAGATGCCCCCTGATAAGGTCAGAAATGGAGATTTTTAGGGGCTAGGAAGCATAATAATCAAATTGACTGGGGTCAGGAGTGGTTTATCAACCATTAAAGTCCCATTGTGCAAAATAGCAAGATTATGTCCAATCTGTACACCCTGCCTGGTACAGCAATCAGGATTTCAGCCAAGGAGCTTGATGAGGCAAGACCCCAATTGCTGTTCCATCTTTTGCTAAATGATAAAAGGGGGGGGGGACCCTAAGTCAATCATTGTTGTGCCTGTTGCAATCCAGTATTTTTTTTTTTTTTAAAGGAGGCATTTCTATTCCATTCATGGTTTTATTAGAAGAAGGGATTGTTGAGGTTTTCCTACTAACAGATTAAGACTGCTATATGTGCCTAATCATTTTGGCCGGGTTAAAAGGTGGTATTAGATTGTCTCCTCTCACGTGCTTCATGCAAATCACCTGGGGGGGGAGGAAACCTGCCCGGACTTGTTCTCACTTCCTCTTTTTTCTCTGCCGGCAATGTAGCAAGCAAGGCTTGCTCCAAAGGGAGCTAAGTCCTTTAAATGTTTTGCTTTTGTTTTGTTTTCTGTAAATAAATTATTTTTATAGAAATGCTTGGTGTGTGACTTTTTTGACCTCTCCTGGGCTAAAGGCTTTCCCAGCATCTGCCAACAGGGATACATATACCTGTATCCTTTTGGGTAGAAGAACAGCTGGTTTACAGAACTGTCCCTTGAATGAGAAGTTCCTATTTTGCATTATGGGATGCGTTATGAGAAAGAACGCTGTCCTTCTTTGCTAATTGTGAACCTTTGGATACTAAATGCACAGGGAAGAATGTCCGCCCTGTGGAGGTTTAATAACATGAATGAAGTTGACTGTGACTTATGCAGGCGTAAAATCATGAGAGTAAAAAGCAGACTGCTGGTCCCGTGACCCTAGAAAAGAGACAGATAACGAAAACCACACCGGTGTAGCCTTTCAGGACACCTGACCATAAAGACCAGAGCCCAGTCAGTCCCTGCTCACTTGTCTGTGGTCTGCGTAGTAGACCGCCTTGCCTCTGAAGATGCCAGCCTCAGTTGCCAGGAAAATGTCAGGAAATCTGTGGCCTAGACCACGGTCACTAAGCCCTGAAGCCCAGCACTGCCCAAAAACCAGACTGCGGTCTTTGTCATGGTGTGAAAGAAGGCAGTATATTGGCAAAATAAATGCCATTGTTTATAGTGTTAGTATCTAAAGCATGAATAGAATCTGTTAGTTTAGGAATGCAGGGCCACTGCCATCAGGTCACCCCTTAAGTACTATCAGAAATATTCTAGTAGTAGAGGTCATAGTACGATTTACAATATTTTCATTGTAATTCCTATGTAACAAACCAAAAGATCTATAACTTGTAACTTTGCTTTGTTTAGGGGGTCTTCTGTGTTCCTCTGGTGAGAAACCCAGTGATGAGTGTAGTTGTGCATACCAATAAAATGTACTTTGTTGCTTCTATCCCTAATCATTTTGGTTCCTTATTAAAGTGTGCATTTTTCTCGTGACAACCTTATGAATGTTCAGTGTATTGTCCCACAGACCATACGTTCAGAACTGGGAACTATGGAAGAAAGGAGGGTTCCATGTCCCGGAAAGATCATTTGGGCAAAGTAAATACAAGTTCTGAATGGGGCTAAGCTATATCAGCCCTGTCATCTCTTCCCTTCACTTGGCAAAATTTTAAAATGTGTGGACTTCAGCACACATTTTAATTCAGTTCCCCAGCCAGCCCCACACATCTTAAAGTTGCCAAGGTTGAGGAACCCTAATCTAGAGAGTGCAAAAGACAGAATGTTGCTCAATGTCAGAAAAAAACTAAGTTCATGTCAACAAAAAACACCAACCGTATGCTAATAGGTGGGGGAAATGCTGAAGATGTACCAATCTTTGTTTCTCAAGGCTCAAAAACCCAAAGGAGTGGGGGCTATAGCCATGCAATAGAGAGGCACCTGCTTCTTGGAAGAAAGGCCTTGGTTTTCCCAGTTGGAACCTGTCAGTGAAAGACCATCAGAAATGTTGAACAAGGAAAAAAGGATGCCTTTGAAGTAGGTGGTAGAGAAAAGTACTGAGAATGCATGGGGCAGCAAGAAGGAAACATTTAATACTTGGTGAAATAAAACCAGACTGGAAGTATTAATGATGAAGCTCAAGCTTAAATATTTTGGACATGTTATGTGAAAGCAAAAGTCACTGGAGAAGATCTTTATTATGCCATGGGGTCTGCCCAGCAAAAAGGAAGATGTAAGAATCACACACACAAACATGTGCTAAAGGACAGCATCATTTCTACAAGCACTGCTTACTTGCAGCAATGGGCTGTTTGCGCACCCTGTTCTGGTCCTCAGAGGTCATCATCTGATGGATTCTCCAAGAGCTGGAAGGGAAGGAAGATAGAAAGGAAGATAGGGGTTCTCTAGCAATATTGAGGAGCAAGTGGCAGTCATGGCTAGGAAGGCCTTTGCACAGCTGCATGTTGTATGCCAGTTGTGCCCTTTCTTGGACTGTGAGGCTCTACTCACAGTCACTCACACCATGGTTACTCCAGGATGGATTACTCTAATGAGCTGTACATGGGGCTGCCCTTGAAGAGCATCCAGAAGCTTCAGCTGGTACAGAATATGGCTGCATGGACAGTTATATGTGCCTCTAGGAAGGCACATGTTACACCTCTGCTCTGCAAGCTTCATTGGTTGCCAGTCTGCTTCTGGGTGCAATTCAAGGTGCTGTTTTTGACCTTTGAAGTCCTACATGGCATGGGACCTGGCTGTCTGAGGGACTGCCTCCCTCAAATTACACCTACCCATCATACCAGGTCAGGCAGGAGGTGTATGCTGCAGGTCCCATCTCCAAAGTAGCTCCATCTGGTGGGGCCCAGGCAGCGTCCCCTTTCTGTTGTGGCCCCTGCCCCCTGGAACCTCATTCCCCTTAAGGTGAGGTTAGCCCCATCTCTGTTAGCCTTCCAGAAGTTCCTTAAAACATGTTTTTTTCATCAACCTTGGGGATCCCATACTGAGCCTGCAAGATGTTTGTATAAGGTCAAGTCAGGGTTGTTCTCCTGAATTCTTGGGTTTTATATGTTTATTTAATTTATGTTTAACTGTTTTTAGATTGCTATGTAGTTTTTAACTGTTTTTGTTTGTACACCCCCCAGAGTCACGTTTTAGTGAGAAAGGTGCTATATAAATATGCTAAATAAATAAGTAAATATTACTTGCAAGGTGGATGGAATCAGCTACAGTGGCAATGGGGGCATCATTATAAGACCTGAAAGATCAGGTTAGGGATAGATCATCATGGAAAAAGTCTATGTGGTCACTAGGAGTTGATAACAACTTGATGGCACATAATCAATCAATAAATCAGCAATATTACTTTGCTGGGACTCTTTTGATGGGCCTCCTTGGTGTGCTCCTTGGTTTCTTGAAATTATGGATCTTCTGAAGTGGGTATTGGTATACTACTACTTTGCCTGGTTTTGGATCCATCTGAGCAGGTGAAGTCAACTGGCTCTTTTACCCAAGTCATCAGGTGGCTTCATGGTCCCAGGAAGACTGTGCTTCTGTCAAACTTTCAGGGTAGACAAGGCCAGGAAACAGGAGTTGCTAGGAGTCTTGGAAAGTACTTCAATGTAGTTAAGATATAAAAAACCTTGAAAGCCTGTCAAATTCTCTCTCTACTTCAGCTTTTATGAACACAATCAAGGCCAAGTTATTTTGCATTTTCTACTTTCTCAGGACTCAGATACCTATTTTGTGATGGCTCCACATTCTCCTGACATTCTATCACAACTTCCAAAGTTTAGAAAGCTTTTGTAACATGTAGCAATCTCCTTGGCTGTACTGCAAGTCAAACCCAGTGGAGGTCTCTCCCTGCTTGAAGGTGACCCTGGCTCGCCTCAAGTCCAGTCTAGGTTGTTGGGGGTCTGGACTAGAAGGCTCAAAGAAGTTTTCCCCCAGGATAAGCACAAACACTGTGCTTATGGAAATAAAGGGGTACACTTAAGGCTGGCACAGTGCTCCTGAGTGACTTGAATTTTTTTATGTAGATCAGAAGAAGAAAGAGAGAGAGGTGGGATTTTCCTTCTCTTTCTGCAGGAGATTTCTGCCCTGAGGCAAAAGTATGGCTACTCCTAGTAATTCTATCTGGGAAAAATGGAGGATAAAATAATTGGTCAAAACTAAAGAGAGCCAGAAAAACACATAGAAAGGTTGGGCCAGGTGACTGGGTTGGGTGAATAGCTTTCATCCTGGCTGGAACAAAAGAGGTGCCAGAAGCTTGGAGGCCCTGAAAAGATTCTCCAGACTCTTTTGGACAATGGAAGAGGTTTATAAGGAAAGCTGATGGATCACTGAAAAGTATAATGTTAATATATAATAGATTTTCTTTAATCTGATGCTGCCATCTTGCTCAGATAAAGATTCCTGCCACATGTAAAGCCTGAAAGGTGCTTTAGTGAAGGGTGCTGGTAATCCATCGCAAACTGCCATGGGCAAACTCAATGACTTCCTCCTTTAGGATGTAATGGGATTCTAATGACTATTCAATAGTCTATACCCACCATGCTACTCCAAAATCCTTCTATTGATTGGAGTAAGGCATACAAATTGAACGCCCCAAACGTTGCCTCAGGAAAAGTCTTGTTCCCATTTGCTGGATTTTGTGCTTGAAAGGAATCTGTTTAAATTAAACAGCTTATTAACTAACATCTCCTTCTCCTTCAGCTCAACTTCCTTCTGCTGGGATGTTCAATTGAAGGGCAGACTGAGAAAAGTTGAAAGGTGCTGAAGGTACACACGGTTTGATGCTTATGTGTTTTGTGCAGAATGGAACTGTTATGAAATTGGAGGCATTATTACTGGGTGCCCCATAAAGGACATGGATCAATGTTCCAAAATATTGCAATCCATAGTGGGTTTGGGTCCCAAGCTAACTTGTGGAGTTATAGTAATATAACCTGTTCATTATTTATCTCTGATCATAGGCCACCAACATCTTCCAGTGATCTACATTGTAAATCCCTTATTTTTGTTTGCACATTTATCTCTAAGGTCCCAGTACTGATTTCACAAACACTGCAGATGGTTTCTTATTTTTATCATTTAACGTTTCAAGCAATAAGAACTTGTGTTCTATTAGAAAGAACTTTTTGATGGCGTAGCAGTTGAGTATTGGAATAGTCTGCCTAGAACAGGGGCAGAACCTCCCACCCCTGTCTTGACATTTTCAAACAGGGCTGCAGAGAACAGAGGGTTGAACTAGCTGACCTATAACATCTCCTCCAACCAAGAGTGTCCTCAGGGGTGGTCAAAAAGTCAGGATGATGGTCATGATGGAGCTCCGCTCAGTTTTTGACCACATATTGTGGACATCTCTGCCTCCAACTTATATATTAGATGATTCTGTTATTAGCAAAATGTAATCACTCCAGGTGGGTATTACCTGTGCTAGAGATGAATGGGTACCACAAAAAACAGGGTTTATAAATAAACAAACATCAAATTAACATATCAGTGCTGCTCCTAGTATCATTCCTGTGATTGCTGCTTTTATCCCAATAGACAACACATTCTCCAGATTTGGATCTGTATGTAGCCAGAATGGCATCAGGCACATTTGGTAGATGATGGAGGTATTGGCAGACTTGGTGAAATTATCCATTAACAAATAATTAATTCCCATAACAAATAGTGGCAGGATCCACATTCCATAATGCGAACCCAGTCGCCTCCTTCCTTGATGCTTCCTTGATCCCATTAAAACAGAATCTTTGGATTTTCTGGAAAGATCAGACTAATTGCTAGCACCTACATTAAGGAAAGCAGCAACCCAATATGAAAAGCTATTTTATTTTATTTTATTTTGTGGTGTTTTTACAAATAAAAATAAACAAATGGCTATGTAGCTAAACAAATACATTTAGCAACATTAAATCTGAGCAAATAATGGAATGTACTACTTTTCTGTAGTAACTAGCTGATATATGACTTAATAATGTTTATGGAAATGTAATGGGAAATGTGATATATCCATTGTTACAATGGTTATGGGAAATCTTTAGCTCTTCTTTTTGGTTATGGGAAGTCTTTAGCTCTTTTGAGTTATCTCTGCCCCTTGCCATAGGCATGATTATTTTCTTGTTGATATTTGTTCCAGCTATACTGGCCTTTTCTCCAGGACCTCAGTATAGTTTTCATAGGAATTCTCCTTTGTTTTATCACGGCAAAGAGCCCTGTGATATATAATGGGCTTGGGAGAGTGACAGGCACAAAGTCATCCAGTGACCTTCCATCACTGAAGGTGGACTTCAGCCTGGGTTTCCAGAACCATAGTTGAACAATATAACCATTACTTCTCGTTGAACAATATAACCATTACTCCACACTGGTTCTCTGTATTAAAGGCAGAAATGATTAAATTTCCACCATGATGCTATTACCATGAATATCCATCATAACCTAGATGAGACAGTTCTTCCATACTTGAAGGAACTTCCAAAAACCCAGTGCCAGAATTGTCTTCCAGCTGAAGTGTCAACATGTCTTGCTTTTCATACAAACATCCTCTCTTTGAAGGTGGAATCTAGCTGGGGATGTGCTGTCAGCGTGTTGACAAAGGTTCTTCTGTCACAGATGGCTGGCATGACAGGGAGAGGGACAAGAAAATTCTGGAAAAACATGGACACCAGGTTTGTCTTACTTTGTGTTTCCTACAGTTCATGTGGAATGAAGTTAGGGTGCTGCAGAAAGATTAGAATGTTTGATGCCACCAGGTAACTATTTATTTATTTATCAAATTTGTCACCGCCCGTCTCCTCCGACCGGAGGGACTCTGGGCGGTTTACAACACAGAATAAATATACAATAAAAACTCAAATAAAAACACAGTAAAATTCCAATAAAATCCCATTAAAAACCAAAACAATTTCTTAACTACCCCAGGTCATAAAATCCAGATGGCTATGATCTCTTCAACCATCATGTAGGAGGGGCACTTCAAGGCACCAGCCAACCCCAAGTATGGCGATTCTCCTCCCTGCCCCAAGCCCGGTGGCAGAGCCAGGTCTTCAACTTCCTCCGGAAGGCTAAAAGTGATGGGGCTAATCTTACCTCTGGGGGCAAGATGTTCCAAAGGGCAGTCACTACTGCCGAGAAGGCCTGCCTCCTGGACCCTGCCAGATGGAATTCTCTTATTGACGGGGTCTGCAGCATGCCCTCTCTGCATGAGCGGGTGGGACAGGTTGATGTAACGGGGAAGAGGCGGTCCCTCAGGTAACCTGGTCCCATGCCATGTAGGGCTTTAAAGGTGATAACCAACACCTTGCATTGGACCCAGAAGCAAACTGGTATCCAATGCAGCTCACGTAGCAAAGGTGTTATGTGCACCCTTCTAGGGGCACCAAAAATAGCCCGTGCGGCCGCATTCTGGACCAGCAGAAGCTTCCGGATACTCTTCAAGGGTAGCCCCATGTAGAGCGCATTGCAGTAGTCTATATGGGAGATAAGGGCATGAGTGACTGTCCGAAGGGCTTCCCGATCCAGGAAAGGGCGCAACTGGTGCACAACACAAAGCTGTGCAAAGGCCGTTCCAGCCACGGCTGCCACCTGCTCTTCCAGCAGGAGCTGTGAGTCCATGAGGACCCCCAGGTTATGCACCAGGTCTGTCTGGGGCAGTGCAACCCCATCCAGAACTAAAGATGACAAAATCCTGGATACGGAGGAACCCTTAACCCACAGCCACTCCGTCTTACTAGGGTTCAGCTGAAGCCTGTTGTTCCCCATCCAGACCCCTACAGCCCCCAGGCACCGATAGAGGGCAGTCACAGCATCACTTACCTCACCCAGAATGGAGATATACAATTGAGTATCATCAGCATACTGATGATACCTCATCCCGTGGTGACGGATGATCTTGCCCAGTGGTTTCATGTAGGTGTTAAATAGGAGAGGAGAGAGGACCGAGCCCTGCAGCACCCCACAAAGGAGAGGTTGAGAGTCGGATCTCTCCCCCCCATCACCACCAACTGGGACTGGCCCTGGAGGAAGGAGGTGAACCAGCGCAAAACTACGCCACCCACCCACAACTCCCTGAGCCGACCCAAAAGGATACCACGGATGATGGTATCGAAAGCCGCTGAGAGGTCAAGAAGAGCCAGGATGGATGCACTACCCTCATCCCGTTCCCGCCAGAGATCATCCATAAGTGCGACAAATGCCGTTTCTGTCCCATATCCTGGCCTGAAACCTGACTGAAAGGGGTCCAGATAATCCGTTTCCTCCAGAATCCTCTGGAGTTGTAATGTAACTATACATAAGCTTGTCCTCTCTTGGGTCTTCCTCAAGCACTCTTACACTCAGTATCCCTCAATCAGGACTGATCTGCAGCCCTTGTAACACCTGTCTTAGACATTTTGCCCCCAAGGGTATATCCAGGGCATTGTGAGTGGACCTTCCTTGGCACTCCTCTCTGAATTAGCTCACCGACAACCATGGTCACAATGTAAATTTTTATCAAATCAGTTGTTAAACAATGGGCTGCAGTAATCTGCTAAATTTAATCCGGGACTCCTGCAAGCCCTCTCTTGCATTATTCTGCTTCCAGGTGAACAGCAGTCCCATCCCAGGCTAGTTTAAAGATATTTTTTTAAAAATGCTGAGCGAAGATGTTACAGCTAGCATCTGAAGAGGAATGACACAAAGGAAGACACAGAAGGCTCTCGGAGAAAGGAAGCTGATCAACAGTTGGCAACTGGATAACAGATGAAAAAGGACACAGAAGGCACATAGGGGTTATACTTTCCCCACTAAGTGAGAGGTGTTGAACTGTGGAGTCCTTGGTGTTCTCTGAGCTTGGTTGTTTCCTTGTAAGCTCAGAGAACACCAGGGACTCCACAGTTCAATCCTGAGAACCATACATTCTCTTCTGTGTGTTGAATTGTTGTCTGTTATATATTTTTTCTAAATTAGCATTGGATAATCCTTGAGTTTCTTTTTCAGTCTACTGTAATTCTTTTTTTGTTTGTTTTTTTCAAGAAAGGGGAAATATAAGGTGTGGGAGGACAGGATGAAAAAGCTCCTAGTGGAGGGGAGAACAAAAGTCACTTCTAAGTTAAATCATATGGGCAGAGACGGGCCGTTGAAGATGTGAAGGTAACTCGGTCGTCTTTAAGATTCAAACACTAGCATAGTAAGGACATCTTTGTATTTTCTATTAGATTCTCTCAGGGTGAAATTAATCTTCCCAAACTTTAGAAAAATATAATTAGCTTAGAAGGTTCAGCCTGGAGAAAAGAAAATGGAGGAGAGACATGAGATCAGTGTTCAGGTATATAAGAGGGTGCCATAGGAAAGATAGTCAAGAGCTCTCTCTTTGCCACAGAAACAGTAACCAGAAACAAGAACAGTAAGTTGCAGCTAGTTGGGTTTCATTTAAATATAAAGGAAACTTCCTGATGGTAAGGTGTGAATCACAATTGAACAGTGGAACCTAGAGTCTGAGGGTTCTCCATCGCTGAAGATTCTTAAAACGATACTGCTCAGCCACTTCTAGAGGATATTTAACTGACTTTCCTGCACAATGCAAAGAACTGGACTTGACCATCTTTGTGGTCACTCGCAACTTCTATGATTCTCTTGCAGCCATCCTCAGTCCACTGGCATCCACTGGTAGTGCAGCTACAACTGTTTCAATTTTCAGGCAGGGTGACTGGTGCCTTGTAACTTTAGAAGTTCCAGTCCCAATACAACTGGACAGTCCAAGATTGGAAAGGATGTGGAAACAAACAGGGAGAAGGTATCTCACACCCAACCTTGGGAGGTCAGATAGCCTAAGCTATCTATTTTTGGGGGATAGTCATAATTTGAAAATGATTCCAAAGCAGCATTTGTGACCTCACATAAGCACAGGATCTCTCAGCTGTGCATCAAAATGGTCATTCTTTTTGCAGGCTTTTGAGGGATCCTGCCAAAACGTTTGGCCGGTTGAAAAATAGCATTAACTTTAACTGGTTGACTCCTTTAAGCACCCGTACCATTTTTCAAGCCTAAAAACAGAACTTGCTTTATTGACTAGCAGAGAGATGCTGTGTTCATGAAGCTCAGAAGCATACACATGTACAGGCACACTATTACTTTAGTCACCTTTGGGGTCAATAACATTGTGCAGAGCAAGAAAAGGAGCAAAAGAAATGGTAAGGGAAAGAAATCGAAGACATGCGATAAGAAAAAAAAACACAGAAAAATTAATTTAGACCAACACTGTTCTCTACATCGCTTCTCAATTTTCTTTCCTTGCAAACTGTCCTTATTACCTCCATATCCATCCATAGCTTCCTATATCACCCTTTGTTTTTTAAGCAACACAAACCAATGGATCATTGAACAAATCAACTCAGAGTTCTCATTCAAGGCACAAATGATCAGGCTCGAATTATCCTACTTCAGACACATTATGCGAAGGCCCAGCTCTCTGGAAGAGGCTTTAAGGCAGGGGAAGGTGGAAGGAAAGAGAAGAAGAGGACAAGGGGGATGGACTTAATTACAGAAGCAATGGGTACACCATTGGAAGATCGGAAGGGCCAGGATGGAGACAGATCGTCATGAAAAATGTCTAGCCATGCAATCTCCTATTGATGGTCCATCCATCCATCTATCTATCTCGGATACATAATGCAAAGACCCAGCTCTTTGGAGAAGTCTATGATGCTGGGGAAGCGAGAAGGAAAGAGAAGAAGAGGACGACCAGCAACAAGGTGGATGGACTCAGTTACAGTGGCAATGGGGGCACCACTGGAAGACTTGAAGGACCAGGCTAGGGACAGATCCTCATGGAGAAAATCTGTTTATGTGGTTGCTAAAAGTCAACACTGACTTGATGGCACATAGTCAGTCAGTCAATCACTACTGTAACCCCTGTTCAGTGAGGTATCCAAATAGATAAGACAAGTCTGGATCTTCCCTACTTCAAATATGGAAATTGTGCATTGCTCTTACAACAGTTGTGTTTCAAAAGATGGAGGATCTCAGTCCCCATTGGTTAACCTGAAAAGCATTATTGTCAGGAAATCTCTCTGCTTTGCACCAGTTCCTGCCCGGAAAGATTCAGTTGACATGGCCTGGGCTTTTCTATTTTATCTGAATCCTGCTAGCAGACTTAAATAGGTTTTCTTCATTTATCTGGTCACTTTCCGAAGCAAGTTTCCAGCTGATTCTTATTTGTTTTCCCCTGTCTGGATTTTTTTTATTTGGAAAATCTGGAGAAGAAACTCTCAAGCCATTTCTGGACAGCTAGAAGTTACACTTATTTTCATAACTTCATAAAACGGCTGCAGATTTGAATCTGTCTTTTTCAGTAAAAAGCTCCCACGTGCTTCTAGCAGTATCAATTGCCTAAGCAGGGAAGTTCCTGGAACGATCATGGGGCTATCTGAAAGCATCATAGTTCCAGGAAGGCTGCAAGAAGCAGCCGCTGTAAAGAACATCATATTATCATAAGCTGTTATGTTTTAACATACGTTATATTAAACTTATATATAGGTGTAATTTTACAAATGTAAGAATGCAAACTGACTTTTTTAAAAGGGAAAAATTAATGCTAGCCAGATTAAAACCTTGCTACTATTTATCTGCTATGAATCTGCTGGAAGTGCATAGTTCATTCCCAGAAGCCCTCAGAGCAGGAATAGGTGGATGTGTCTTGCACACTGATTAACTGCCCCTATTTAAAGGTTCTTGAGCACATGAAAATTGCAGTAAGATTTGCAAAGGCAACAGGGCATGCATTGTTCAGCAATCGTTCATATTAATCCCGGGCTTGATTTATACTATTCTCTCTGTAATTGAATGGGAAATATAATGTACAATTAAGCCGACTTTGCATCTGAACAGCAACGATAGCTCACATCTGCCTTGTTTGTCTGTGCTAATAAGAGGGAAAACTACACAGGCAATTGAGAGGAATAACAGATGTATAATATGTACAAATGATTCAGATCCACCTCCCAAATTCACAGCATGTTTTCTTGGGCAGTGAAAGCACTTCAGTGTGAATTCACTCCATCCCTGACAATAACAGTGACATATTTTGCTCACCCTTTGTAAAACAGTGTTCTTGTGAACAGGAGATTATAGAATTGGGACATATGTTGCCTGAACACAACAGAATTGGGTTCTTAGAAAAGTCTTGCCCATCAGCTGCAATTGTATAGATAAAGTCCCAGGAGGACAGTTAAGCATTTGACATCATGAAACATTTCCCATTTGCCTGCTCGCAATACAAGTTTTATTCAAGCTGTCTCTTTATTCACATGGCCCAAAGGGAGAGAAGGGGAGAACGAAAAATGGAAAGAGATGCTTGTTCTCTCTTTTTATCTGACGTTGGGAGATCAAACACAGAAGCACTGGGCATTGTAATGAATCAACGGCATCTAATTGTGCTGTTCCTAAAGGCATTACCCGTTATTAAGGCCATCCTATCGCAAATGTAGTTCCCAGACCTCCAAAATAAATAAAAAATGAAATGAAGAAGTCTATGTGGCAAATCCACAGTAAATGACTTACCAGCAAGATCCCTAATAATCTCAGTAGATAAGCTTTTGACTCATTCAAAAGAAGAAAAGAAAGGAGATGAAAAGAAACAGTTGAAGAAGGCAGCACCCTGAAATTGTGCCCTAACAGAGGATTTAAACTTTTCTTCCCACACCATTTCTGAAGCTGTGCTCCTCCAGCCCTCTTTCTGATAATTGTCTACTAAAATTTCAGGGAAGAAAGCACTTGGCCGCAGGCAACATTTCACATTGCTAGCTTATCAGGATGAGATCTGGGGGAGGCAGCAGTGATGACGTAAGACATTCTCTTCTGGTTTTCATGAAAGAAATGTTTGAGAACCATTGATCTTTCTAAAGTCCAGGGAGAATGGGTCCAATTGCACTCTTGGTATGAGTCTCTCAAGTGCGATATAAAGTAAACTAGGCGTTACGGGAGTTGTAGCTCATCCTACACCAGCTTCTGGTTTTATTATTTAACTGATGAAAAAAATGGTCCAATCTAGACTGGGAATTGCAGACAGGGAAGGTGGAAGCTTGGATTTTCTCTTTATTCTTTTCTTTAAAAAAAAAAATCACATATTTGTCTTCTAAAGAGGTTGCAGTTGTACTGGCATTGTTGTTCATTCGTTTAGTCGCTTCCGACTCTTCGTGACTTCATGGACCAGCCCACGCCAGAGCTTCCTGTCGGTCGTCAACACCCCCAGCTCCCCCAAGGACGAGTCCGTCACCTCGAGAATATCATCCATCCATCTTGCCCTTGGTCGGCCCCTCTTCCTTTTGCCTTCCACTCTCCCCAGCATCAGCATCTTCTCCAGGGTGTCCTGTCTTCTCATTATGTGGCCAAAGTATTTCAGTTTTGCCTTTAATATCATTCCCTCAAGTGAGCAGTCTGGCTTTATTTCCTGGAGGATGGACTGGTTGGATCTTCTTGCAGTCCAAGGCACTCTCAGAATTTTCCTCCAACACCACAGTTCAAAAGCATCGATCTTCCTTCGTTCAGCCTTCCTTATGGTCCAGCTCTCGCAGCCATATGTTACTACAGGGAACACCATTGCTTTAACTATGCGGGCCTTTGTTGTCAGTGTGATGTCTCTGCTCTTAACTATTTTATCGAGATTTGTCATTGCTCTTCTTCCAAGGATTAAGCGTCTTCTGAGTTCCTGACTGCAGTCAGCATCTGCAGTAATCTTTGCACCTAGGAATACAAAGTCTTTCACTGCTTCTACATTTTCTCCCTCTATTTGCCAGTTATCAATCAAGCTGGTTGCCATAATCTTGGTTTTTTTGAGGTTTAGCTGCAAGCCAGCTTTTGCACTTTCTTCTTTCACCTTCATCATAAGGCTCCTCAGTTCCTCTTCACTTTCAGCCATCAAAGTGGTATCATCTGCATATCTGAGATTGTTAATGTTTCTTCCAGAGATTTTAACTCCAGCCTTGGATTCCTCAAGGCCAGCTTGTCGCATGATGTGTTCTGCATACAAGTTGAATAGGTAGGGTGAGAGTATACAGCCCTGCCGTACTCCTTTCCCAATCTTAAACCAGTCTGTTGTTCCGTGGTCTGTTCTTACTGTTGCTACTTGGTCGTTATACAGATTCTTCAGGAGGCATACAAGATGACTTGGTATCCCCATACCACTAAGAACTTGCCACAATTTGTTATGGTCCACACAGTCAAAGGCTTTAGAATAGTCAATAAAACAGAAATAGATGTTTTTCTGAAACTTCCTGGCTTTTTCCATTATCCAGCGGATATTGGCAATTTGGTCTCTAGTTCCTCTGCCTTTTCTAAACCCAGCTTGTACATCTGGCAATTCTCGCTCCATGAACTGCTGAAGTCTACCTTGCAGGATCTTGAGCATTACCTTACTGGCATGTGAAATGAGTGCCACTGTTCGATAGTTTGAACATTCTTTAGTGTTTCCCTTTTTTGGTATGGGGATATAAGTTGATTTTTTCCAGTCTGATGGCCATTCTTGTGTTTTCCAAATTTGCTGGCATATAGCATGCATTACCTTGACAGCATCATCTTGCAAGATTTTGAACAGTTCAGCTGGGATGCCGTCGTCTCCTGTTGCCTTGTTATTAGCAATGCTTCTTAAGGCCCACTCAACCTCACTCTTCAGGATGTCTGGCTCTAGCTCACCGACCACACCGTCAAAGCTATCCCCGATATTGTTATCCTTCCTATACAGGTTTTCTGTATATTCTTGCCACCTTTTCTTGATCTCTTCTTCTTCTGTTAGGTCCTTGCCATCTTTGTTTTTGATCATACCCATTTTGGCCTGGAATTTACCTCCAATGTTTCTAATTTTCTGGAAGAGGTCTCTTGTCCTTCCTATTCTATTGTCTTCTTCCACTTCTGCGCATTGCTTGTTTAAAAATAATTCCTTATCTCTTCTGGCTAACCTCTGGAATTTTGCATTTAATTGGGCATATCTCCCCCTATCACTGTTGCCTTTTGCTTTCCTTCTTTCTTGGGCTACTTCTAGTGTCTCAGCAGGCAGCCATTTTGCCTTCTTGGTTTTCTCTTTCTTTGGGATGTATTTTGTTGCCGCCTCCTGAACAATGCTGCCAACTTCTGTCCAGAGTTCTTCCGGGACCCTATCTACTAAGTCCAGTCCCTTAAATCTATTCTTCACCTCCACTGCATATTCCTTAGGAATATTAGTGAGCTCATATCTAGCTGATCTGTGGGTCTTCCCTAATCTCTTTAGTCTGATCCTAAATTGTGCAAGAAGAAGTTCGTGATCTGAACTACAGTCAGCTCCAGGCCTTGTTTTTACCGACTGTACAGATGTCCACCACCTTTGGCTGCAAAGGATGTAATCAATCTGATTTCGGTGTTGTCCATCTGGTGAAGTCCATGTATAAAGCCGTCTCTTAGGTTGTTGGAAGAGAGTGTTTGTTATGCAGAGTGAATTGTCTTGGCAAAATTCTATCAGCCTGTGTCCTGCTTCGTTTTGTTCTCCCAGGCCATACTTACCTGTAATTCCAGGTGTCATTTGACTGCCCACCTTAGCATTCCAGTCTCCTGTGATGAAAATAACATCTCTTTTAGGCGTGTTGTCCAGTAGGTGCTGCAGATCCTCATAGAACTGCTCTACTTCAGCTTCTTCAGCATTTGTGGTTGGGGCGTATATTTGGATCACTGTGATGTTAGATGGCTTGCCCTGAATTCGAATTGAGATCATTCTGTTGTTTTTTGGGTTGTATCCAAGCACTGCTTTAGCCACTTTACTATTAATTATGAAGGCTACTCCATTTCTTCTGTGGTCCTCTTGTCCGCAGTAGTAGATCTGGTGGTCATTTGATGTGAAGTGGCCCATTCCAGTCCATTTCAGTTCACTGACGCCCAGAATGTCTATCTTTAATCTTGACATCTCACCGATAACCACATCCAATTTGCCCTGGCTCATAGATCTTACATTCCAGGTTCCGATGGTGTGTTGATCCTTAGAACATCGGATTCGCCGTTCACCACCAGCACCGTCGGCCGCTAGCCGTCCTTTCGGCTTTGAGCTAGCTGCGTCATCACGTCTGGGGCTAGTTGAGCTCATCCTCTGTTCCTCCCCAGTAGCATTTTGACCATCTTCCGACCTGGGGGTCTCATCTTCCGATGGTATACCGACATATCTCTGGTTGTACTGATCCATTTAGTTTTCACGGCAAGAATACTGAGGTGGGTTGCCATTACCTTCCCCAGGGATCGCATTTAGTCTGACCTCTCTGTCATGACCTTCCCGTCTTGGGTGGCCCTTCACGGTTTAGCTCATGGCATCATTGAGGTGCTCAAGCTCCAGCACCACGACAAGGTAACGATCCTTTGCTGAAGGTACTGGCATAGGGTGTATGATTATTTAAACAAAACAAAGGCCTGGATGAAATGATTAGACTTTTCCCTTTCTAAATATGATGGGACCAGATTGGAGAATGTTGTTGCACAACTTCCACATAATCTAGTTTAGCTTTGGTTATTGATTAGTTGAACTTCTTACAAGCCGAAATATCCAGTTTGAATTCCCAGCATTGCCAGATAAGAATATTGCATATAGAAACTCTAGGCAAATAGTCTCCAATTCTCAACTAAAAAAAAAAGTGAGATGATGATAAATGATAATGGAGACCCAGTTTGAAAACAACTGGTGGACCATGGGTTGAAGCAAATGGCCATGGTGCATACCTTCAGCAACCTTCTTTCCAACAAACACTTTCCCAGCATCTGCAGACACTTTTCTTCTTGGAAGGTCCATGAGCTTGTCCTTGGAAGATGCCTTTCAGACATGTATGACTAGGTCTGTATGTTCCTCTCTCCTCCTTTGTTTACTTATCCCTGGCTCTTGTGATAGCTCCCCGTTGCACTCAATAAACTGATGCTACATGAATAGCTACTGGAGCCTCTAACTCAGGAGTTGGCTTTGAAATGAAGCTGATGTGACTTTCCTAGAAAAATGTCTCCTATCAAAAGTTAAAACAAGAACATGAAGCAAGCAAGAAATGGTCACAAAGAGTTCAAAACTGAGAAGCAGACTTGGAAGTATGTAGAGATCCCAAGAGATCCTCAGAGCAAAAAATTCTGTGCATAAAAAGGAATATCAATTTTCTATATCAAAGCCTGCAGTGGCTTTAACCAGGAACCATCAGTGAACACATGTGAAGTGATATCAACGCTTTGTCTAAACACACACACACACACACACACACACACGCACGCACAGGGATGTGTCCCTTTCCAAGATTTTGGACAAAAAAATTTCCTCCTCCTCCTCCTCCTCCTCCTCCTCCTCCTCCTCCTCCTCCTCCTCCTCCTCCTCCTCCTCCTTCTTCTTCTTTTTTGTATTGTTATAAGGAAAAATGAAAAAGAAACAAACAAAGTGATCCAAAGGCATACATATATACTGGACAAAAACTATTCCAAGATTTCATGAACTTTCATTATAATGTTACACAATCATTAACAACAACAAATTAATGTTAATTAATTGACATTAATTAACAACAAATTAATGTAGTGCAGAATTCTAAACGATTTTGCTTCTTCAGGGGAAATTACCTCATACAGTGCAGAGCATGAGATAATCCTATAAAGTGAAAGACTCCATCTGAATCCCCAGCATTGCTAGCTAAAAATATTGTTTATAGCAATCCTGGGCATGTTGTCTCCAAGCCAAGGTGGAAGTTGTATACCAAGGAAATACAACTTCCATACTGCTGAACTGAACTCCCCCTGTGCTTATTGATCATCCTGCTGAGGCTTCTGGGAATTTAATTTGGCAATATCTGGAGCCCTATAGCTTCCCCCTCCCTGAAAAAAATCGTACAATATAAAACAAAGCTTGGAGAACATCAAGGAGACCTGCAAATGGTGGGATCATCTGTTTCTTCAGTAGACTTTTAGGCAGAAGGTGAACTGGATCAGAGCAGTCTCCTGAAGGGAAGAGGGCTAAGAGCTTCCAATCCCTGTGTGATGTCCCCCATGAAGCTGCTATTAGTCTATAAAATACATCAGAGGTCAGAGTTGTTACACAATTGTCTCAATCCAGCAGAGACCACTGTTTGCCCTCTAGGATTGCCAACCACCAGCAGCATCTTCTAGGGGGTTCAAAAAGTCCAAGTGGGACTTTGGCAAGGTGATCAAGGCCCCACATTCATGCAACCTTGATACGTGTGCCCAGGCATGGGGATTCAGTTGTGCTGCCGCAACTAACCTCGTTGATACCCCTCCCCTCTGCAAATACTGCTGTTTGTTACCAGAGGTTGCAGAGGCCCAGGCTGCAACTGGGTGGGGGGACAAGTGGGGCATACGCCCGGGCCCTGCACTGGGGGGGGGGCACCAAAATGGGTGCTGGGGGGGTGCCAGAATGGGCACAGAATCCATGTTTGCCCTGGGTGACACAGACCCTAGCTGCGGGCCTGCAGAGGCCAGAAACAGGTTTAGCCCTTGGATGATTCTTGCTGAATGTTCAACCTGAGTAACAGAGTCACAGTCTGAGGGTTCTCCTGCTTACTTTTAGACATTAAAGTACATTATTAAGAGGCCATCCGAAAAAAGGAGGTATTTATGGTGATGACATCGGTAAATATTTAAACACACCAACATAGAAGTTCTAAAAGTTATTCAGCAGCCAGCGATCTAAATATGTGTCTGAGGTTATCTCAGAACAGTGGATTCCTCCGAAGGAACAACAGCCCCCGAAGGAGAACCGTTGATTTGAAGCTACTATCCTGCAGCCATCGTATATCTTAATCTCATAAGGGGCTGTCAAACTTATTTTCCCCATTAGTTCACACTTTATCATAACAATTAGTCATTTGTGAAATTACAGCACCCAATTTGTTAGTGCTTGCATTTGCAATTTGTAGCTTGCAATTAGTGCTTGCAATTGCCTGGCGGGGTGCCAGTGAGATGTTTCTGGCTTGCACACCGGTTCCACGCTCTTTTCGATTCTCTGCCCTTGTTCCCTTTGTACACATAGCTTGAGACCCAGTCTGGCGTAGTGGTTAAGGGACTGGGATAGAAACCAGGAGACTGGGAGTTCTAGTCCCACCTTAGGCATGAAGCCACCTGAGTGACCTTGGGCTGGTCCCTCTTTCTCAGCCCTGGGAAGGAGACAATGGCCAACCACTTCCGAAATCTTGCCAAGACAACTGCAGGGACTTGTCCAGGCAGTTGCTGGGAGTCAAAACTGACTCAAAGGCGCACACACACAAGCACGTATAGCTTACTACTTCCAAGCAGACTGTTGCTCTAGGAAAAAAAAAATGGCAAGAATGACTCTGTCTGTCTGCCTGTCTGTCTATCATAATCTATATCTACTTTTTAACATGGAATGGGAAGGGCAGCATTGTTTTCTAGATAGTTTCCCATCGAGGCAAAGACTAGGTTGGGATTCATGACATTTGCTGGGCAGGAGGCAGGAACGTATTGCTCAGGGGTATCCAAAATAAGGGTTAAAAAAACCAAGATGGGGTCTGTGACCATATGATCACCCCCCTGTGTGACACACATTATGCACATATGATGCCCATAAAAGGGGGGCAGGGATTTGAACACACCATTGTGGATGTCACCTCTGACTCTAAGGATTCTGTTCACCTTGTGAGGTAGTCCAGATGAGATATACCCAGAAGTACTAGCTCTACCTTTATTGTCAGGTTACATCAACAGAATCTTGCAAGTCTGAAAGTACATCTATCACCCCTCACCTTAACAGTCCAAGAAAGTAGGGAGGGTCCCTTCTGAGGTGTTGTGGTGGATTCCAGTAATGCTGCTGGTTCTCAGGAAGGAGGGAGCACATTCCAAGTAGGAAGATAAGATAAGAGGAGACACAGTCCAGGAAGTGATTATGGGAAAACCAAGAGGTTCAGAATAGCCCTGCCCTAGAGCTTTCCCAGGTTATTTCCCCTGGGGTTAGGTAGAGTAGCTTCAGTCTGGCCAGATTCTATCTATACAGTGTCAGCAAATAAAGAACTGAAGTTTGACTGGATTGATTCTTTGTCATTCTTTGGCTGGGCCTGACAGATGTTTCTCATACCCCCATTCCTTCTGCGGGCTCAGCTGCCTCCTACCTGACCATTATCTAGTCTACATCTCTTCCTCCTGTCTCTCAAGATCATTTCCACCTACCATTACAGATTCCCTCCATGAATGTCCTGAAGGTGGGGGAGGGAGATGAAATCTTCAGTGGGCATGAGGATAAAGTTCTCACAGAGCAGAAAGAAAAGCAAGAGGAGAAAAGGTAAGTATCAAAAGAAATCAGGAAGTTCCAACTTTGAATAAGAGATATAATCATGCTGGAAGTATTGTTAGAATGAGAAGATTGGAGTTCTGTCTGTAGCATGTTGACCAAAAATGTGTTCTTGTGTTTGCTTGAATCTTAGATGGAATATATTACATAAATCATTTTGAATATAAACATGAACCCCTCTTTACTTTCAACTTTAATCCTGGGTCCTGGGAGAGAAACATGTTTCAGAGAGGAAAAACCAGGGAACCATCAAATAAAGCAGTTTTCTTGAACCCACCCGCTGATGATTAATAGAACCGGGTTGCCATTTTGCACATTAATATGGAGTGGCCCTTGCTTCTTGACTGATGACTTTAGCAAGCTGAAAGTCAAGTTTAAAAATGTGACTTTGATTGATAAGCATCTTAAATAGATTAAAATGAAGGCCCCGCCACAGTTCCTAAGAAATATGCATTTAAATTAAGCCATCAAAAGTTCCCGAGAAGCTTTAGGAAGCTTCAAGGAAGGCCATTTCATACCTTACATTCCAGCAAATCTAGATTCACCAGCAAACATAAGGTGCTATAAAAAGGTTGTGTTAGGCTAGACAGACAAATATTTGGACTGCAAATTGGTACAAATCTCTTACATTTCATTTTCTCGTATAGTATAATTACCATCAACAGCATCATCTTTTCAGAAAATCTTATATCTGATCAGCTGATCAGTGCAATTGATAGAACTGAGTTACATTTGTAATTATTATGTGCATTATTTTTGTTTTTTCGTTAGTCCTTTGAGTCAGTGTTGACTCCTGGAACTTGCCTGGACAAGTTCCTGCAGTTTTCTTGGCAAGATTTTGGAAGTGGTTGTCCATTGCCTTCCAGGGCTGAGAGAGAGAGAGAGAGAGAGAGAGAGAGAGAGAGAGAGACTGGCCCACGGTCACCCAGCCGGCTTTCAGGCCTAAGGCGGGACTAGAACTCTTCTACCATGCCTGATTGGCTCTTGGGCTGGGAGAGAGGGACTGGCCCACGGTCACCCAGCCGGCTTTCAGGCCTAAGGCAGGACTAGAACTCTCCTACCACGCCTGATTGGCTCTTGGGCTGAGAGAGAGGGACTGGCCCAAGGTCCCCCAGCCGGCTTTCAGGCCTAAGGCGGGACTAGAACTCTCCTACCATGCCTGATTGGCTCTTGGGCTGAGAGAGAGGGACTGGCCCACGGTCACCCAGCCGGCTTTCAGGCCTAAGGCAGGACTAGAACTCTCCTACCATGCCTGATTGGCTCTTGGGCTGGGAGAGAGGGACTGGCCCACGGTCACCCAGCCGGCTTTCAGGCCTAAGGCGGGACTAGAACTCTTCTACCATGCCTGATTGGCTCTTGGGCTGAGAGAGAGGGACTGGCCCAAGGTCCCCCAGCCGGCTTTCAGGCCTAAGGCAGGACTAGAACTCTCCTACCATGCCTGATTGGCTCTTGGGCTGAGAGAGAGGGACTGGCCCACGGTCACCCAGCCGGCTTTCAGGCCTAAGGCGGGACTAGAACTCTTCTACCATGCCTGATTGGCTCTTGGGCTGGGAGAGAGGGACTGGCCCACGGTCACCCAGCCGGCTTTCAGGCCTAAGGCAGGACTAGAACTCTCCTACCACGCCTGATTGGCTCTTGGGCTGAGAGAGAGGGACTGGCCCAAGGTCCCCCAGCCGGCTTTCAGGCCTAAGGCGGGACTAGAACTCTCCTACCATGCCTGATTGGCTCTTGGGCTGAGAGAGAGGGACTGGCCCACGGTCACCCAGCCGGCTTTCAGGCCTAAGGCAGGACTAGAACTCTCCTACCATGCCTGATTGGCTCTTGGGCTGGGAGAGAGGGACTGGCCCACGGTCACCCAGCCGGCTTTCAGGCCTAAGGCGGGACTAGAACTCTTCTACCATGCCTGATTGGCTCTTGGGCTGAGAGAGAGGGACTGGCCCAAGGTCCCCCAGCCGGCTTTCAGGCCTAAGGCAGGACTAGAACTCTCCTACCATGCCTGATTGGCTCTTGGGCTGAGAGAGAGGGACTGGCCCACGGTCACCCAGCCGGCTTTCAGGCCTAAGGCGGGACTAGAACTCTTCTACCATGCCTGATTGGCTCTTGGGCTGAGAGAGAGGGACTGGCCCAAGGTCCCCCAGCCGGCTTTCAGGCCTAAGGCAGGACTAGAACTCTCCTACCATGCCTGATTGGCTCTTGGGCTGAGAGAGAGGGACTGGCCCACGGTCACCCAGCCGGCTTTCAGGCCTAAGGCGGGACTAGAACTCTTCTACCATGCCTGATTGGCTCTTGGGCTGGGAGAGAGGGACTGGCCCACGGTCACCCAGCCGGCTTTCAGGCCTAAGGCGGGACTAGAACTCTTCTACCATGCCTGATTGGCTCTTGGGCTGGGAGAGAGGGACTGGCCCACGGTCACCCAGCCGGCTTTCAGGCCTAAGGCGGGACTAGAACTCTCCTACCACGCCTGATTGGCTCTTCGTCTGAGAGGGAGGGACTGGCCCAAGGTTACCCAGCCGGCTTTCATGCTTAAGGCGGGACTAGAACTCTCCTACCATGCCTGATTGGCTCTTGGGCTGAGAGAGAGGGACTGGCCCATGGTCACCCAGCCGGCTTTCAGGCCTAAGGCGGGACTAGAACTCTTCTACCATGCCTGATTGGCTCTTGGGCTGAGAGAGAGGGACTGGCCCAGGGTCACCCAGCCAGCTGTCATGCCCAAGGCGGGACTAGAACTCCCCTACCACGCCTGATTGGCTCTTGGGCTGAGAGAGAGGGACTGGCCCACGGTCACCCAGCTGGCTTTCAGGCCTAAGGCGGGACTAGAACTCTTCTACCATGCCTGATTGGCTCTTGGGCTGAGAGAGGGGGACTGGCCCAAGGTCACCCAGCCAGCTGTCATGCCCAAGGCGGGACTAGAACTCTCCTACCACGCCTGATTGGCTCTTGGGCTGAGAGAGAGGGACTGGCCCACGGTCACCCAGCCGGCTTTCAGGCCTAAGGCGGGACTAGAACTCTTCTACCATGCCTGATTGGCTCTTGGGCTGGGAGAGAGGGACTGGCCCACGGTCACCCAGCCGGCTTTCAGGCCTAAGGCGGGACTAGAACTCTCCTACCACGCCTGATTGGCTCTTTGTCTGAGAGGGAGGGACTGGCCCAAGGTTACCCAGCCGGCTTTCATGCTTAAGGCGGGACTAGAACTCTCCTACCATGCCTGATTGGCTCTTGGGCTGAGAGAGAGGGACTGGCCCATGGTCACCCAGCCGGCTTTCAGGCCTAAGGCGGGACTAGAACTCTTCTACCATGCCTGATTGGCTCTTGGGCTGAGAGAGAGGGACTGGCCCAAGGTCCCCCAGCCGGCTTTCAGGCCTAAGGCAGGACTAGAACTCTCCTACCATGCCTGATTGGCTCTTGGGCTGAGAGAGAGGGACTGGCCCACGGTCACCCAGCCGGCTTTCAGGCCTAAGGCGGGACTAGAACTCTTCTACCATGCCTGATTGGCTCTTGGGCTGAGAGAGAGGGACTGGCCCAAGGTCCCCCAGCCGGCTTTCAGGCCTAAGGCAGGACTAGAACTCTCCTACCATGCCTGATTGGCTCTTGGGCTGAGAGAGAGGGACTGGCCCACGGTCACCCAGCCGGCTTTCAGGCCTAAGGCGGGACTAGAACTCTTCTACCATGCCTGATTGGCTCTTGGGCTGGGAGAGAGGGACTGGCCCACGGTCACCCAGCCGGCTTTCAGGCCTAAGGCGGGACTAGAACTCTTCTACCATGCCTGATTGGCTCTTGGGCTGGGAGAGAGGGACTGGCCCACGGTCACCCAGCCGGCTTTCAGGCCTAAGGCGGGACTAGAACTCTCCTACCACGCCTGATTGGCTCTTCGTCTGAGAGGGAGGGACTGGCCCAAGGTTACCCAGCCGGCTTTCATGCTTAAGGCGGGACTAGAACTCTCCTACCATGCCTGATTGGCTCTTGGGCTGAGAGAGAGGGACTGGCCCATGGTCACCCAGCCGGCTTTCAGGCCTAAGGCGGGACTAGAACTCTTCTACCATGCCTGATTGGCTCTTGGGCTGAGAGAGAGGGACTGGCCCAGGGTCACCCAGCCAGCTGTCATGCCCAAGGCGGGACTAGAACTCCCCTACCACGCCTGATTGGCTCTTGGGCTGAGAGAGAGGGACTGGCCCACGGTCACCCAGCCGGCTTTCAGGCCTAAGGCGGGACTAGAACTCTTCTACCATGCCTGATTGGCTCTTGGGCTGAGAGAGGGGGACTGGCCCAAGGTCACCCAGCCAGCTGTCATGCCCAAGGCGGGACTAGAACTCTCCTACCACGCCTGATTGGCTCTTGGGCTGAGAGAGAGGGACTGGCCCATGGTCACCCAGCCGGCTTTCAGGCCTAAGGCGGGACTAGAACTCTTCTACCATGCCTGATTGGCTCTTGGGCTGGGAGAGAGGGACTGGCCCACGGTCACCCAGCCGGCTTTCAGGCCTAAGGCGGGACTAGAACTCTCCTACCACGCCTGATTGGCTCTTTGTCTGAGAGGGAGGGACTGGCCCAAGGTTACCCAGCCGGCTTTCATGCTTAAGGCGGGACTAGAACTCTCCTACCATGCCTGATTGGCTCTTGGGCTGAGAGAGAGGGACTGGCCCATGGTCACCCAGCCGGCTTTCAGGCCTAAGGCGGGACTAGAACTCTTCTACCATGCCTGATTGGCTCTTGGGCTGAGAGAGAGGGACTGGCCCAGGGTCACCCAGCCAGCTTTCATGCCTAAGGTGGGACTAGAACTCTCATACCACGCCTGATTGGCTCTTGGGCTGAGAGAGAGGGACTGGCCCAAGGTCACCCAGCCAGCTTTCATGCCTAAGGCAGGACTAGAACTCTCCTACTATGCCTGATTGGCTCTTGGGCTGAGAGAGAGGGACTGGCCCAAGGTCCCCGAGCCGGCTTTCATGCCTAAGGCGGGACTAGAACTCACGGTCTCCCGGTTTCTAACCTGGTACCTTAACCACTACATCCACCAGGCTCACTATATGCATGACGATGATGATGGCGATAATGATGACATAGTCTTAGTATGTTAAATGCCTTGATTTGTGAGAAGTGGCATGGTATAGAAACATTTTCATAAATATATAAGTAAATATTCTGTTGCATTCATGAAGAAGCATGTGAATGTTTGTACCATCTTCTAAAATCATACTGCACAGGTTGTTTATCATGGTAAGTTACTTACTTACAACCTTCAGGATCATTCAGGAAATTACGAGAGAGAGGGCAAAATATAAATGCCTTTATAACTGCCGTTAAGATGATTGGAAGCTGCTTCTTTATAAACTTTTCCTTTTCTTCTTTTCTTTTTTCCTATTTCTGTTTTTTTCTTATTTTCTTTCTAATCTATTCACTGTTTTTCTTTATTTCTCCTCTAAATTTTATATTGTTTTTAACTTGTTAAAAATTCTTAATTTTCTTTTTAAAAAGAACCACATCCTATTTTTTAAAAAAAATAAATCACAGTCTTTATCAGACGTCTCCAACCTTTGAGTCAACTCCCACAATCCTCCGTGGAAGCCAAGCTGCCTGGGGGAATCTAGCAACTGACGTGAATGCTTTTCGAAAGATCCAAACATGGGCATCCATACCTAACCACAGTAACACCGAAATGATGGGTGATGCAAACACTGCCCTTTCGTACTTGTGAAGACGAAGATTATGTTGTGATACTATCACATAAATTTCATCACGTGTTCCTTTAACCAGCTTTAGATGCCAATGCATCCAAGTTGGGAAAGGCTGTTGTAAATACTGTACACGTACACACAATCAATTCAGGTCAACAGTACCAACTAAAATGAGTGTTATTTTTTCCAAATGGCTATACTAGCTGGCACCAATCTAAATCTGGGAAAGAAAATTCCCCAGTCCCAACGTTTTACAGGATTTTTAAAAAAAAGTTTATATAAACTGATATAAATTCACATGGCCCAAATTTATAGGAAAATCAGAGCGTCCAAAAGTGCACTTCACAGAATTTTGCAAGGCAACTCACAACTACAGAAAAGAAACACTTCCAAAAATGCATGTATTGAGAAGAAGTATGAACCAAAAATGTACTATATTTCTAAAAACAACCAAACATAATCACTTGTGAATACAGAACACATTAGGATGATGACAATGCAAAAGTGAGCAAGGTGAGAGAGCTGTGTGAAATTGCATGTGAATTTTTGTGTGGACATCTTGGGGAAGGAGCTGAATTTGAAACTAGTATTGAATGGGTTGAAACAAAATTCAAAAATGGAGCCAAACCAAATGAAAGCAACATTGTCCTTTCTTCCAACTGCCCATCCCTACTCAGATCTTCAATGAAAATTGTGATCAGTTATTGACTGACTATGTATCATCAAGTCAATGTCAATTCTTAGTAACCACATTGATAGATTTTCTCCATGAGGATCTGTTCCTAACATGGTTCTTCAGGTCTTCCAATGGTGTACCCATTGTCGCTGTAATTAAGTTCATCCACCTTGATGCTGGTCCTCCTATTCTCCTCTTTCCTTCCAACTTTTCCAGTGATATAAACTTCTCCAGAGAGCTACTGTACATCTTCCCATCATGTCCAAAATATGATAATGTGAACCTGATTATTTATGCCTTAAAGGAGAACTCTGAATTGGCTTGTTCTATGATCCATCTGTTTGCTTTCTTGGCTGTCCATGACTCAGGAGTCTTCTCCAGCACCAAACTTCAAAAGCATGTATACTCTTCCTATCCTGCTTCTTCAAAATTCAACTTTCACTTCCATAGAGAGTCACGGAGAAAACCATTTCCTACACGATACTGATCTTTCTGGATACAGAAAACTGTGGAGAAAGTCTGCATTTGAGAAGGAGGAGAAAACTGAGAAATGCTTCTTGACTGGGATTTTAGAAAGGTTCAAGAAGCTTTTCCAGTGACTTCATGCATGTCCGATTAAAGATGTACTTAAACTATTGTTTCTTTCATCCAATTAAGAATTACCATGTATGATCCTCCATCTTTAATCAGTACATCATTTAAAATTGACAGGGCAGCTACTACATCTTACTTACACTACCAAAATTAACGATGTTTAAAATTATGCAGGCACATGTTTTAATGTTTGTTAATAAATCTTCCTATCAGTTCATTGGCTGTAACATCTGTGAACTGATACACAGAAAATAAACTTGAAGAGACACTTGGGCCGTAGAGTAGATGCATCCATCAAAATGTTCTTTGTAAATGGGAGCAGAATAGGGTGAGGGTCAAGCAAACTAATGATAAAATAAAAAGAGCAGATTTAAATTAAGTCCACTACAAGATAAACTTGTACTGGTTTCTCATAGGGCTGCCATTTCTATTTCTGTGCAGGATGTGTGGATTGGCCCCAAAGCAAGGTGTCAATCCAACAATTCAAATGATAAGGTAAACTGGATTTTTGCATAAGCCAACAGCCCTTTTGAACTGTGAATTTAATTTGGAGGCATCTGTTGTGTTCATACTGATGTCCTGATTCAGTTTGCAACATCAGCTTAGAAATTGTCAGGCCCAGCTCAAGAACTTCAGAGAATCAGTTCAGCCAAACTTCAGTTCTTTATATGCTCAAACCATATAGACAGAATCTTGCAGACTGAAGCTGCTCTACCTAACCTGAGGGGAAATAACCTAGGAAGGCTCTAGGGCAGGGCTATCCTGAACCTCTTTGTCTTCCCACATTCTATCTCTGGGCTCTATTTTCTCTTATCTTGCTCCCCTCCTTGCTCCCTCCTTCCTGAGAACCAGCAGCGTTACTGAAATTTACCACATCACTTCTCCCTTCAGAGACACATTCCATAACAGAAATTCAATCAAACAAGTTTCAAACTAGGTCTCCAAACTGAAGCTTCATATCAACTTACTGTTTGTGTAAGAGACATAAATCTGGTTTGTTTATTTCAGCATGACATCTTAGGTAAATAGGGCATTTGTTTTTGTCTTAAACAAAACTATAATGTAGTGTATAAACAGACAGCCTTAACTTGGTTGCTGAATTAATTCATTTTCTAGGTTTGGATAATACATTGAACCATAAACTAATCAGTCTGAGTTAGCATAACAAGCTTAATGTACATGCATATACACTCACGCAGTCTGAGATTGCAACTAGATCCGTATTCATGAAGCCACAAGATCTTTAGCTAACGTGGTTCAGCCTGTGTGAACTTGACAATAGAATGGTAGTCAGGAAGTCAGTCCAGAAATCAAGGTTATGTCCTCCAAAGGGTAGATCTTCTTTATGGTAGCTTTAATTCTCTTCAACTCCACATCAAGCAAAGTTCCTTCAGCTTTTCTCCTTTCCCTTTGCTAGGGTTTGCTGAATCTGCTTTTCCTGGTTGAGATCAGGCTTTATAAAAATAATAAAGGCAGGATAAAAATTAAATAAATAAATAAATAGTACAGATAGTCAAGCAGCTCCCTTAGGGTCCAGAACTCAGGGACCAGCAGGCTCCACCTTGCTCCACATCTTCAATCAACCTACATGGGTTTATTTCCCAGTAGGACCACAGAGGCAGAGCAGGAGGGAAGAGGAAGTTCTTGAGAATTCTGAAATATCCCATTTCTCTTCCGAATCACAATAATCTAGTATATATTTTTTAATCCATTCAATTCTTGGAGAGTGTCTGGATAAGTCCCTGCAGTTTTCTTGGCAAGGTTTTTCTGAAGTGGTTTGCCATTGCCTCCTTCCTAGGGCTGAGAGAGAGCAACTGGCCCAAGGTCACCCAGCTGGCTCTGTGCCTCAGGCAGGACTAGAACCCATGGTCTCCCGTTTCTAGCCTGATGCCTTAACCACTACACCAAGCTCTTAATCTAGTATTCAATGGGCAGTAATTTTCTGGAAATTAATCCTCTGAACTAGCCACCACAAAGGCCTTTTGATCCAGGGCATTATGTTCAGAGCACCATGAATTGCTTCTAGTTTGGAAGATTCATTTCTGGAAACCCATGGGCCAGATAAGAGAAAAAGAAATTCAGGATTTCTCCAGAGGATTTCATTTCCAGAATGGTAGGTTTTAACCCAAGCCTTGTGTGCGCAGAGTGGTAGGCAGCAGTATTGCAACTGAAACTCTCCCCATGACCTGAGTTCAATCCCAGAGGAAGCTGGATTCTCTCTCCGGTAGCTGGCTCAGGCTGACTCAGCCTTCCATCCTTCCGAGGTCAGTAAAGTGAGGACCCAGCTTGCTGGGGAAGGTGCCGACTGGGGAAGGCAATGGCCAACCACCCCGCTCTATAGTCTGCCAAGAAAACGTCGTGAAAGTGGCATCTCCCCAAAGGGTCAGACATGACTTGGTGCTTGCACAGGGGACCTTTCACCATTTTTCCCCCCCAGGTTTGAACCCAGAATATTGTATGCCAGCCTTTATAATGAAGAAAGGAAACTGCTTTATTATTTATTATTTATTTATTAAACAAATTTATATGGCCATCCAACTCACACACAGTGACTCTGGGCAGCCCACAAAATCCATCCATCCATCCATCCATCCATCCATTCATTCATTCATTCATTCATTCATTTAGTATGGCAAAAAGCTTACAAAATTAAAACCCACAATATAAAGTCCTGTCAACTCCCCACCCCTTACGGCGGCTACAACACAATCCGATCAACCACTTGGTCGGTTCTATCTCAGCCTGGGATCCCCAGATGCGCTGACAGAAGCACATCCTTAGGGCCTTTGGAAAAGCATCAAGGTGGGGGCCAATCTAATCTCCAGGGGAATGATGTTCCACAGGGAGGGAGCCACCACAGAGAATGCCCTTTTTCATGGTCCCACTAGATGGACCTTCTTAATAGGGGGGGACCCATAACATACCCTGCTTCCCTACTCTGATGGGTTGGCTAGATGTGACTGGGAAAGGTGGTCCTTCAGATAACCTGGCCCGAAGCCATGTAGGGCTCTAAAGGTGGTAACCAGCACCTTGAATTGGACCCAGAAGCAAATTGGCAACCAATGCAGCTCCCGCCAGAGAGGTGACACATGTGCAAAGCTAGCCTTGCACAAAACCAAGTGGGCCACCGCATTTTGAACCAACTGAAGCTTCTGGATACTCTTCAAGGTCAGCCCCATGTAGAGCAAGTTACAGTAGTCCAAATGGGAAGTGACTAGGGCGTGGGTCTAGAGAAGGGCACGTCGGTCCAGGAATGGGCACAACTGGTACACAACTCACAGTTGTGCAAAGGCCCTCCTGGCCATGACCGCCACCTGCTCCTCAAGCAGGAGTCACGAGTTTATACCACAAACTGCCCTTTAGTGCTTCTAATCTAGTATTCTGTACTTCAATTATTTAGGAATCACTTTTCCCACCTCTAAACCCTGGAGATTTGGTAATGCAACATTTTATGGAGGGAATCCATACCACAATGGAATGTGTGCTGGCTTATGCTCTTCATTTCTAGAAGAATTCCATGGTTGATTATTTCTGCCTACCTGTTGTTCCAGATTTAATTAAAGGAACTTTGAGCCTTAAAATGTAGTGAGGGCAACCAGCTGGGATTGCACTAAATAGAGACATGACTTTTTCATAAAGGGTGAGGGACTTGATGGGCTGTGAAGATCAGATCTTGGAAGGAATCAAACAAGAGTTTGCTTGTGGACGTCTCATGGACATGTGTCCAGAGACAGAGGTTTAAAAATGTTGAAGGATCTTCCAGTGTAGCATCCCATTATCAATTCTAATGATCTATTCCAATGAAAACCACCAAGTTTAATCTAAAATAAATAAATAAATGGAATTTTACTGAGACGTGCTACTCTTGCCCTCATGAAATGCATAAACAGTCAAGGGATTTACATTAGATAAAAGTAATGACATCTCAGATGGAACGCAACTCATACACTGATTAAGGAGAGATAAATGAATCTCTGTTTCGCTCTTGCCAAGATGCTCATATGTTTTTGTAAATGGGTCTTGGAATTTCTAATCAGTCAAAACTGAGATCAATGTGATGGTATGTGGGAATGACCTTGGGAGACAGGGAGGAGAGATGCAGCCAAGGGAGTGGTCAGATAAAAGGCAACTTAGCCTGCAGCAGGAATGTGAGTGGGGCAAGAAGCTCAGAAGGGACCCTCCCTAGTTTCTTGGGCTGTAAAGGAACAGGGGGAGAAATGTACTTTCAGACATGCAAGATTCTGCTAATGTAACCTTAAGATAAAGACAGAACTGGTACTTCTGGGTGTGCTTCTTGTCTGGACTATCTTGCAAGGCTGGCACCAGTCTTGCACATCTGGAAGTACATCTCTCCCCCCGTGCCTTTACAGTCCAAGAAACTAACTCAGCTTTACCCTTCCAAGTTCTCTACTTGGTGCTTCTGCTCCATGTTCCTTGCAAAAACCCAGATCTGTTTTACTCCACCCCTTTCCCTTTCTTGCCATTAAATCTGCATCTTCAGCAAACATCCTGGGACACCTTGTTTGGAGCTGCAGGCAGCTGCAAAGGCCCCAACCCGTTGGAACCCCAAACCACAATTATCTTTGGAGATCATAAAAACAATCCAAGTGACTGCCATTACCTGCTAATATGGAGGGAAGGGAATGTTTATTCAGGACAAGCTGGAGACCCTCTGAATAATACAAATTAACTCTGCAGGGATCAGGGAATGACAGAGCTCTTTCTCATCAGCAGTGTGGAAAGTGATTATATCCAAGTATGCATTTCTCTGCAGGGAAATTCAGTCCTTGAAGTCCTAATTAACAAGCTGTATTGGAATACCTGCAACCCCACCTTCCTTGAAAAGTTGGCTATTGTTCCCTTCATAAGACAATTAATAGGTGGGTATTTATTCATTCATTTATTATTTCCTTGCTTGCTTACTGACTTACAGCCAGCTTTAGATCCCACCCAAATGCCCTAAAGCCAGGGGACTCCCAAATGGATAAACCATCATTCCTAGCAATCCACTTCAACCCACAGCGCATAAAGCAATTAAAAGCTGAAACAAAGTTAAAACGTGGATTAAAATCACAACGAAGAGTCTTTTTTAAAATAACAAGATAAGATTTCAGCTCCAAAGCCTGCCAGGAAAGCATTCCCTTTGCTGCTTTCCTGAAAGCTAATGTCATATGGGGGCATCCAGACCTCAAAGGGATGGGGTGGTGTAATGGTATGTGGGAATGACCTTGGGAGATGGTGTGAAGAGATGCTGCCTAGGGAATGATCAGATAAGAGAGGGCATAGCCCACAGCTGCATAATGGTAGGAGAAAGAGACCCTCCCTAGCTTCTCAGAATATAAAGAAAATGGCGGGAGAATTGTACTTTCAGACTTGCAAGATTCTGTTAATATAGCTCTACAATCAAGTAGAATTAGGTCATCTAGCCGTGTTTCCTGTCTGGTCTGTCTGGGAAGGCTGACAGGTGGGGCGAATATTCAAAAGAACGGGGCTGCCCCTGAGAAAGTCTGCTTCCAAGTTCCTACTCCCCTTCAACTCTTGAGGAGGGACCCAAAGGCTCCCTTCCCCAAGTGGATGCACAGGATGGGCAAATGCAGTCCAGAGAATACTGCCCTACAAAACCACCTACACCCAAGCTAAGAAGGGCATTTTAGATTAAAACCAGCATTTTGTATTGCATTCAGAAATTTATTGGCAATAGCACAGTGCCCACAGTGTAGCTGTTGCAGGTTCTCATGACCCAGCAAGTGGGCTACCACATTCTGTATGAATGGAGGTTCCTGGGTAGCCATCTAGGTAGCCCTGAGTAGAGCACATATGCAATAACTATTCTCAAGGTGATGAGGGCATGAGTAACTGGGGAGATCATCCCATCTCTGTGAAATATTGCAATACAGTCTGCTGATTTCTAGTTAGTAGTGTTAGTGAGACCTTCTGATTCTGCTCTGGTATGCCATTATTCTCTACTATAACAGAAGTAACTGGGGAATGTGAGGCCATCCACAGCTGATGTAGGAACTGACCAAGCTGCTTGATTTCTGGAGAAGAAGCAGCTCCATCTTGCTGGGGTTCCGTTTTAGTGTGTCCCATCCAGTGCTCCCCAGCTTCCAAGAATATCCACCACAACTATTAATTTAGTTCTTCCCTACCTCCCTTCCTTCCACAGCATGCAAAATTTCCTTGTTCCCATCAGGTTTTTTTTTTCATTTGTTTTCTATTTTCATATCAAGAAAGGCTTTCAGAAACATCATCCAGAAGTATATATAATTAGCAATTCTTTTTTCACATTCTTTGAACCTCCTTAGTCCAACATGAAGAAGCTTATCTTGGACTATCTAACAGTGTATCTGCAGTATGCCACAAATATACGTTGACCTCCATAGATGGTTAAAGTGAAGATGTAAGCTGATTGGTATTTTTTCAAATATTTCAGAGTGGTTTTGAGGGTTGGTCTGATAGATAGATAAGCAATGGATATGACAAATCATGATAACTTAGAAAAAAATACTTATCTGCATACAAAGAGAATAAAACAATGCAAGCAACAATTTTAGGTAATTTCTAACTAGTGGCTCATGGTTTCTTCATAGCATCACCCCGCCAATATTGAAGTGATATAAAACCTGTCCACATTGCTGTTATTTTGTCCCAACGATGGTTGGATGACTCTTCAAGATGCTATAAATCACTTGTGTGTTCATGACCTTAGACTCTCAGTTTCTTCCCAGTGAATATCGACTTTCCCAGCCAATAAATGATGGGAATCAAATAGCAGTAGGCATTTTGAAGAAATAAATCCCCCATCACTGGAAAAGTGTACTTTATCCAAAGTGTGTTGATTGTAGCACTGGGTTGGCAAGTCTTCTGGCTGAATGCAATGATTTATTGATGCTATATTATCTCCCAACCAAATTAGCAGAAAATGTGCTGAAACCTTAATAAGCCAACAGAGGTTTTCATGAAAGTAGCAAGAGAATCCAGGATAATTTAATCTATGAAGGTGTTCAAATGAAGAATTCTGTCATACAATATTCATAACATATTTTAGGACTGCAACCCCAATAAAGATTCTTTTCTGTTCCATAGCTGACATCTAGGTATTTGCTGAATTTTTGCTACTTGATATCTTTCCATGCTGTTTCATTTCATTCTTCCCACACAAGAAGGTGACTCAGTTTCATTAGATTGTGATCTACACACTGTCTCTATTTAGGACATGTTGTGAGCAGAAGATGTATTTGGCTTGAAATGATACTCTTCAGGAACACAAGGAAATCAAAGTATGTTCTGATCTTTTGTTATAGCTTGTTTTTCAAATAGTTTTTAGACTTATTTCAGAGTGGACCTGCAACAGGGCAAAGGAGGGGTAACTGTGGGTGAAATGTATTTCATTGAAAGCTGAAAACACATTTTAATTGTTTTTAAAAAGTGGAAACTCCACCTGTTTTTTTGAATAAATGCAGAAGCTTTTCAGGTTCAGCTTTCTTGAAAATTTACAGGCTAGGAATTCTCCCAGAGGCATAAACAGGCAGGGTGTCATGGTGGATTGCCAGTGAATTTGTCATCTGATTTAAGCAATCATCTCAAAACAGAATGATTTTGGCAATCAGGGTCTTTACTAATTTAACTGTACCAATCCAGGAAGAAGATGCTTTGTGGCTCCTTGCAAACATATTATATGTTGCATTTTGTCTCAGAAGAGAAATGCTTGGGGCTTTTTTTAAAACAACATCAGAAAATCTCTGCACCAAGTTCTAAGACACTTCATGGATTAATTGCAATATGACTTTCCTGTAAAAATTATCCCATTCTTGTGAAAACCAAATGTGCTTACAAATACTTTTAAAAGCCTCTGCACCAATTTCTATAAAATTTGACACGTTGCCTCCACTTGCACTCCTGATTCTGAAATGTGAATTAGAATGAATGAATGAATGAATGAATGAATGAATGAATGAATGAATGATAGCTGTCATGGGAAAATTATAGAGCTATAAGTTTGTTTGTTTGTTGTTTGTTTTAATCAGAATGGGATATTGTATATGTTTTCAGCTTGGGAGGGTTAATCTGATCTTTCACAATTTATTTATTATTTATTATTTATTCATTTTTTAGATTTATATCCTGCCTCTTCTTCAGGAGCAAAAAGTGGTGTACATGGTGCACCTTCTCCCATTGGGGTTCAAATGAATATGATGTTCATCTCTTTGCCCTGTGAGTAAGAATTTAGTTATCCAATATTTCTACTTCCTAAATGCTCTGCTGAATTTTCATTCCTCCCCTCCACCTGGAAAGAGTCAAAATGTATCAAATATTCATTCATTCATTTATTTATATTTCAAATTTCCATCACCGCCCATCTGTCCCAGAAAGGGGACTCTATATATTAGAATATATATTAGAATATATTAGAAATGAATATAATTGAAAGAAAAGACATGCCAATTATGTAATGGAATACTTAAAAAAATTAAATAGCCTTGCAAAAACATGATGGAACAACCCATGAGCAAACAGATGTGAAAATGGCAAGGGATAATTCCATCATCACTGCTGCACCCTTTTTTAAAAACAAAATCAGGTAGAAAACTATAAGATTGACAAGTATATCATTAAAGTTAAAAAAACAAAACAAAATTGCTCTGAATTTCTCAGATGGAAGCAAACTGTTTAGGGAAAGTGTCCTTTCCTCATCTTTTGGAAACAAAAATGATATGATGGAGAGATTGGGCTTTTCAGCAGAAGATAAGCAAATCTTAAAGCAAATTACATATTCCCTTCCCCTTAGAACTGCTGTGGGTATTCACAATTCAGCCCCGAAAGCAGCTAAACGCATTTTGGCAGATGACTGGGCAATCATCCCCTCTAATGGGAACAATGTTGATTATTTCTGCCTGGAGATATAAACACAAGTTTTGCTAAGGAAAACTTTGATGAGATAGAAGATCTAAAGCTGAAAAATGGATCTGTTCTCATTGTCTCAGCAGGATGGTCTCACCACTGATGGTTGTCAGTATGCCATTATCTCCAAGTGTTTTGGTGCCAATGGAGGGGAAAAAAATAAAATATCATTCATGGAACCTGAGAAACACTCTTACAAATCATGCGGCATGGCAGAATTGGAGTAATTGGAGGGGAAAAGGCCATGTCAAGCCCAGTGAATTATATTTTCCTTTTTTGCAAAAGAGATGGGATTATATCCCAACCTTATTATAAATTTAATTTAAGCATGGGCAATGTTGACCTGCTAAGAACCACACTTGATTTTGTTTTAGGAAAACAAACAAGTGGTGGTAACACCAAGAATATTTCAGTTCTGGTTGTTATAAAGGAAATCCTGTATCATCCCAACAAAATCATTATTTTTATTGTTAGAGTTATATTCTGCTTTTTCACCAGGAGCTGAAGGCAAGAAAACATCTCCTCCTCCAAGAAAACATGGGTTTCAAGATCTAATCACAATAATGGCAAAATGAAGAAAGGTGTACTGTGCCATTACAAAGCAAATTCCGGCCTTGTGGAATGGTGTTGCATATACTGAAGTATGTAAGTGGCAGAGTTAGTATCACACTGCAGATTTCATCACTTGCCCCCTCCTTGCCTCCTTTCTGCAAACCTGCCTCCAACCCATGGAGGTAGCCTGGGCTGAGATTTTACCAAATTAGCTTCTGTGGCTGAAGCTGGAAAGCTTTTGGCTGGAGAGATCAGAAAAATCACACATCAGGCATTTCTATAAAAATAAATGGATTTACAGAAAGCACAAAAACATATTTTACAAGCTGTGCATTCACACATGTGCTCAGAGAGGACAGGAGGGGGCTGTGTAGAAAGAAGGAAACTAAAAATAAAACAAGTCCAGGCAAGGTTCCTCCCCCAGGCAATGCAGCTTTTAACACCCAAATTGAGGACAATTAAGTTCGACCTCTTCACCCTGCCGATACTTAAGGAAGTACTCAATTACCATGGTAACCTAGTGGCTTGGTCCGAGCAAAAACAAAGGAATGCCAACAAGTCCTCCATAATGGCTTATTTCATGATGTAGGATTCATATAATTTTGATCCAGCCAACCAACCAACCCACCCACCCACTGTCTTTAATATTTTTTTGTTACTACTGTAAGGGTTTTCTGAATGAGGGAACATTGGCTTCAAAGAAGCTCTGATGCCTGCCTACTCTCTGTGTTTTGTCTGCTTGAAGAAATCCTTCCCCATCTCCCCTCCAAAGTGTTTCCACTTCAGCTTCAAAGTGTGCTTTGCTTCTCCTCTTTTGCCAGATGTATATGATGCCAGACTGAATGGATCAGGGTGTTTCCATAATGCTTCACAGCTCTGTGGACAATCTGGAAGCTGTGTCTTCTTGAAAACTGCCACATCTAAGCCATTTCTGCAGGAAGGGCTTGCTTGCCTTTCTGTAGACAATAAAAATCCAGGGTTCACTGAGAATTCAACATCTAGCAGCAACCCCTCCATTTCCCAAATGCAAACAGAAATAAACATTCACATATATTTGACAAAGTGCTATTTCCCCACAGAATTAAAATGGGGATGTCCAGTTTTAAATCCCTTCAACATTTAAGAAACCTGCATGAAGAGCTAATGAACACTTCTAATTCACTGAGACCAGTTCTGATCTCAGGAGAGGATGGTGATGTGGTGCCAAGTGGAAACTGGATCCTATCTTTCCAACTTGGACATTTGGATCCTCATTTTCCCTTCCCTGTCATGCAAGTTCGCAAATGCTTATTGGCCAACAATTCCCTGCAGTTCCTCAATCATTCAGGAATAAGGAAACAATGAGGGGGAAGTCTGGGTAGTGAAATCCATTTTTATTTTTTTCCAACTCAACAGGATTTTGGAAAAAAATTATATGAAGGCACTCAGGGTTCTGTCTCTCTGTCTGTCCACCTACAGGAGAATTCTGCAAAAATGAAAGAAGGGGGACCAGATGTAGGGTGGCGGGAGAAGCCAATAAAATGAAGGTCACGTTCAAAAATGTGCTGGATCCACTGGAGGCCGCAGAGAAAAAAAATCCCTAAATCCACCCCCCCTCCATGTATCACTGTGGGAGGGGCAGTTGGGCAGTGACCCGGAATGTTGGCAGCTGTTCCATTCTAAGCTCCCTCCTTTCTGCTTCCTGGTCACATGACCCAAAGTGGAACATATGCAGCCCACCCCGTGGCTCATCTTGCACGCCTAAACCCAAACACACACGAATGTAGAGATGCAACATACGACATTGTTATACAGAAAAAAATGCAGATGCCTCCTTTGCTTGGGTTGGAGTGAATTCCAGAAGCTAAAGTTGCCCTAGTTTGTTGTTGTTTCTTCATTTAGTCGCTTCCGACTCTTCGTGACTTCATGGACCAGCCCACGACGGAGCTTCCTTTCGGTTGTCAACACCCCCAGCTCCCCCACGGACGAGTCTGTCACCTCTAGAATATCATCCATCCACCTTGCCCTTGGTCGGCCCCTCTTCCTTTTGCCCTCCACTCTCCCTAGCATCAGCATCTCCTCCAGGGTGTCCTGTCTTCTTATTGTGTGGCCAAAGTATTTCAGTTTTGCCTTTAATATCATTCCCTCAAGTGAGCAGTCTGGCTTTATTTCCTGGAGGATGGACTGGTTTGATCTTCTTGCAGTCCAAGGCAGTCTTGGAATTTTCCTCCAACACCACAGTTCAAAAGCATCGATCTTCCTTCGCTCAGCCTTCCTTATGGTCCAGCTCTCGCAGCCATATGTTACTACGGGGAACACCATTGCTTTAACTATGCGGACCTTGGTTGTCAGTGCGATGTCTCTGCTCTTAGCTATTTTATCGAGATTGGTCATTGCTCTTCTCCCAAGGATTAAGCGTCTTCTGATTTCCTGACTGCAGTCAGCATCTGCAGTAATCTTCGCACCTAGAAATACAAAGTCTTTCACTGCTTCTACGTTTTCTCCCTCTATTTGCCAGTTATCAATCAAGCTGGTTGCCATAATCTTGGTTTTTTTGAGGTTTAGCTGCAAACCAGCTTTTGCACTTTCTTCTTTCACCTTCATCATAAGGCTCCTCAGTTCCTCTTCGCTTTCAGCCATCAAAGTGGTATCATCTGCATATTTGAGATTGTTAATGTTTCTTCCAGCGATTTTAACTCCAGCCTTGGATTCCTCAAGCCCAGCATGTCGCATGATGTGTTCTGCGTACAAGTTGAATAGGTAGGGTGAGAGTATACAGCCCTGCCGTACTCCTTTCCCTATCTTAAACCAGTCCGTTGTTCCGTGGTCTGTTCTTACTGTTGCTCCTTGGTCGTTATACAGATTCTTCAGGAGGCAGACAAGATGACTTGGTATCCCCATACCACTAAGAACTTGACACAATTTGTTATGATCCACACAGTCAAAGGCTTTAGAATAGTCAATAAAACAGAAATAGATGCTTTTCTGAAACTCCCTGGCCTTTTCCATTATCCATCCATTCCATTATCCATCGCTTGTACATCTGGCAATTCTCGCTCCATGAATTGCTGAAGTCTACCTTGCAGGATCTTGAGCATTACCTGACTGGCATGTGAAATGAGTGCCACTGTTCGATAGTTTGAACATTCTTTAGTGTTTCCCTTTTTTGGTATGGGGATATAAGTTGATTTTTTCCAATCTGATGGCCATTCTTGTGTTTTCCAAATTTGCTGGCATGTAGCATGCATTACCTTGACAGCATCATCTTGCAAGATTTTGAACAGTTCAGCTGGGATGCCGTCGTCTCCTGCTGCCTTGTTATTAGCAATGCTTCTTAAGGCCCATTCAACCTCACTCTTAAGGATGTCTGGCTCCAACTCACTGACCACACTGTCAAAGCTATCCCCGATTTTGTTATCCTTCCTATACAGGTCTTCTGTATATTCTTGCCACCTTTTCTTGATCTCTTCTTCTCCTGTTAGGTCCTTGCCATCTTGTTTTTGATCATACCCATTTTGGCCTGGAATTTACCTCCGATGTTCCTAATTTTCTGGAAGAGGTCTCTTGTCCTTCCTATTCTATTTTCTTCTTCCACTTCCACGCATTGCTTGTTTAAAAATAATTCCTTATCTCTTCTGGCTAACCTCTGGAATTTTGCATTTAATTGGGCATATCTCCCGCTATCACTGTTGCCTTTTGCTTTCCTTCTTTCTTGGGCTACTTCTAGTGTCTCAGCAGACAGCCATTTTGCCTTCTTGGTTTTCTCTTTCTTTGGGATGTATTTTGTTGCCGCCTCCTGAACAATGCTGCCAACTTCTGTCCAGAGTTCTTCTGGGACCCTATCTACTAAGTCCAGTCCCTTAAGTCTATTCTTCACTTCCACTGCATATTCCTTAGGAATCTTAGTGAGCTCATATCTAGCTGATCTGTGGGTCTTCCCTAATCTCTTTAGTCTGATCCTAAATTGTGCAAGAAGAAGTTCGTGATCTGAACTACAGTCAGCTCCAGGCCTTGTTTTTACCGACTGTACAGATGTCTGCCACCTTTGGCTGCAAAGGATGTAGTCAATCTGATTTTGGTGTTGTCCATCTGGTGAAGTCCATGTATAAAGCCGTCTCTTAGGTTGCTGGAAGAGAGTGTTTGTTATGCACATTGAGTTGTCTTGGCAAAATTCTATCCGCCTATGTCCTGCTTCATTTTGTTCTCCCAGGCCATGCTTACCTGTAATCCCAGGTGTCATTTGACTGCCCACCTTAGCATTCCAGTCTCCTGTGATGAAAATAACATCTCTTTGAGGCGTGTTGTCCAGTAGGTGCTGCAGATCCTCATAGAACTGCTCTACCTCAGCTTCTTCAGCAACTGTGGTTGGAGCGTATATTTGGATCACTGTGATGTTAGATGGCTTGCCCTGAATTTGAATTGAGATCATTCTGTCGTTTTTTTGGGTTGTATCCAAGCACTGCTTTAGCCACTTGACTATTAATTATGAAGGCTACTCCATTTCTTCTGTGGTCCTCTTGTCCACAGTAGTAGATCTGGTGGTCATTTGATGTGAAGTGGCCCATTCCAGTCCATTTCAGTTCACTGACGCCCAGAATGTCTATCTTTAATCTTGACATCTCACCAATAACCACATCCAATTTGCCCTGGCTCATAGATCTTACATTCCAGGTTCCAATGGTGTGTTGATCCTTAGAACATTGGATTCACCGTTCACCACCAGCACCGTCGGCCGCTAGCCACCCTTTTGGCTTTGAGCTAGCTGCATCATCACGTCTGGGGCTAGTTGAGCTCATCCTCTGTTCCTCCCCAGTAGCATTTTGACCATCTTCCGACCTGGGGGTCTCATCTTCCGATGGTATACCGACATATCTCTGGTTGTACTGATCCATTGAGTTTTCACGGCAAGAATACTGGGGTGGGTTGCCATTACCTTCCCCAGGGATCGCATTTAGTCTGACCTCTCTGTCATGACCTTCCCGTCTTGGGTGGCCCTTCACGGTTTAGCTCATGGCATCATTGAGGTGCTCAAGCTCCAGCACCACGACAAGGTAATGATCCTTTGCTGAAGTGCCCTAGTTTATTTAACTAGAATGTCCCATATTGGAGACCCAGGAATCCCCAAAATTTGCTTTCTGTCTCATAACAGATTGAAACCCTTTGATTTATATTAAACAGAAGTTTAGTGCCTCTGCATATCTAATTTGTCATTACGTCTGGGTCTCCAATCCTCACCTGACTTTATTTTTTAATCATTTTCATTAAGGGGGCAGGGAGGGTTCAGGCCCAAGGTGCCACTCCTTCTTCACGGACCCCAGAGCGCATGAGGCCATCTGACATGGGTTTCCTAGAAAGGAATTCCACTGTGTTCAGTATGGACTTGGGTGACAGTGCACAGAACTGCAGCCTTAAGAAACCCTGCTTAAACCTTTATAAAAATAATAACATTTGAAGACCTGTCAGCCATTAGAGGAATATATAATTTAACTTACTAATTTTTTTTTTGGCCTTGATTGCAATTATTATAATTCATAGATCTGCATAAAGCATCCTGATCTACTTTTCTGCTGCTTCACTAATTGTGGCTGCTGTACTAGTTGAAAATTTCATGTTTTAATATTCAATTTTTTTTTTAAAAAGAAACTTTCCCTTTATATGCTACTATTTGCCAGCATGGTGGGGGCCAATAGATTACTTGGGGGTGGCTTAAAGACATGGAGATACAGTCACAGAGTCCATTGTCAAGTATAACTTGACCCTTATTTTTCCCCAGGAACATTGTGCTTTCAGAAAGCAGAAAGTGATACCCACCCGCCATTCATCACTTCAACTATAGCAATTCAACTTTGAGGTCTTAATGTTTTCAAGCAAGATTATTGAGAACAACTTTGTGTAGAGTGCTCTGCAGTCTCTCCTGCATTTTTACTACTAATTCTCACAATCTGATGAAAAGGAATTGACTTTCCATTTTTTCCCCTCAAAGAAGAAGTTAATTTCAGTGAAATTCTCATGGGTACCTCTTTTTGTGCTTATTTAGAGATGAGCAGATGACCAATTTTTCATTGTACAATATCATTCTTCTCCAATTGCAGTTTCCCCCACTTTGATTAAATTCCAAGGGAAGATCTAAAGAGGGAACCATCCCTGAAGGGCCGTTTTAAGACTGGGAAGAGTGGGCAGCCATGGAGGGATTCAGACGGATGGGAAGAAGAGTTGCAGAGAATTATAACAGCAGCCAGCAGAAACTTTTCAGTACCCCTAACGATTGACAAAGCTCCAAGACACCACTAAGAGGCATTCAAAAGAATAAGATGAAACAGAAGAAGTTTCTTTCGTGCTGAGGGGAAAAAAAAAAGAACTTCTTGGAAAGTTCAAGGCAGACTTTTGTGGAGATGGCTAAATTAACTTCTTTGATTAGAGAAAAAACAACATCTACCTTTATGATGGGCTGGAAACCCCTTATAGACTTTTTGCATGAAATGGAACAAAATGCATTTACGATCTGTGGTTTGGATGATTGGAAAGAAACAACAGGATAATAGAAAAAAGTGAGCTTTTTTGTAATCATAGAGTAAAAGTTAATTTTGTAGTTCTACTTTTGCTGCAGAAAAAAATTGGAAGCTGCTTCTTTCTGTTTCTTTTTGTCCTCTCTTTTTGCTCCTTCCTTCCTTCCTTCCTTCCTTCCTTCCTTCCTTCCTTCCTTCCTTCCTTCCTTCCTTCCTTCCTTCCTTCCTTCTTTCACTTCTTATTAGTATGCGTTAGGTTTTATGTTCTTTGTAAAACTTTTAATAGTTTTTTTTTTTTAAAGAAAGGTCAAGGCAGAATTTCACTTGATTTTATTCTCCTTTGAAAGAAATGTCAAAATCAAATGCTTTTTCATCAAACTGAGCAAAAACAGATGGGAAGGATGCAGGAAAATTGTCTACACTGAACTACATTATATCTCCCTGTGGAGATACAGGTGTTTAGAGGACAGGATTTGCTTAGTGATCTGCACCCTAGACCCTATTTACATCATCAGCTTAACTGGGTCATAGAGAAGAAGGTATAATCCAGGCATTTGATCCAGGTAGTTAATCCTGAAGTTAGTTCTGGCCTCAGACATCTCTAAGACTGCCTGAAGCTAATGTAACCCCCCTCCCTAGAAGTCTGTCTTTTTGGATGTTTGGTGAGTGCCGATTACATTACTTAGGCACCTATTGAAAACCCATCTTTTCATCCAACTTTCCCTTCCTGAATGAGATCAATGTCTTTATGCAATGTCTTCTTCTGTCTCCCCACCAGTTTTTGATATGTGCATTTTTATGCTAACTGCTCAAACAAACTGCTTCGTTAGTGCTTTTCAGTTTGATTACTAAACCTCTCCAGATTTTTATGAGAAGCAGCATATTTTTAAGTCTGTTTTCAGTAAAGTAATTATCTTGAAATAAATAAATAAATAAAAACTTGCAGCTTTGCTTAATTTAAGTTTCAAGTCGAACAGCTGCACTTGAGGCGAAGCTACCTTGTAGGGTTATTGTCAGGATCGAATCCCGCTAGGTGAGAAATACACATGGAAACTTGAGCTTTTTGAAAGAATTATAATGCGCAAAAGTGTGTAAGTGCTTTCGGACTTCCATTTGAATAAGCTGGAACAACTGATTTGCAATAGCTGAAACTACATTGCAATGCATAACTTGCTTCACCATTTTGACCTAAGTGTCTCTTCAGCCTTTTGAGTGCCTTGGATGAGTTTTGCATACTTTTGCATACTAACTCTGTAAACCCAGGAAGTTAATTATTCACTGAGCCCCTGCACCTTTGAACCCCATTGATTTTTGTGTCTCATTCTTGATTGCATCTGGTAAAATCTTTCCACTTTATCAGCATTAAGTAATCTGAATAATTAATATGATATTTTAGTCTAGGCAGACAAACGAAATGTTGCTTTCTGTTTGGAAAAGGGGGAAAAAACCCTAACTGCAGTTTCCTTGGAATATTTTAGCACCAGACTAGTGTTCTGAATTGTTTCTAAAGAGATAATGTTTTTTCTATAGTCCTGCATGGATTTCAAGTGCTCAGTGCCCACAGAGAAAAAGAAAGACTTAATCCTGCTGTCATGAGATTCCTAATGAAGCATGAGTTGACAGACAGACAGCTTGTGGTCCTCTTCATGGTGACCCAGCCCCTGTTTGCTGAGGTTGGGCCAAAGGAAGATCTGCAGGGTTGGTGTAAAGACTATTTGTGGCATCTCTAAGATGAAGTTGTTTGGATCTGCTCTGAGCTGGTCTCTGGCTCTGCAAGTCCTATGGAGTTGACTGAGGTAGAATCTAACATGGTTATCTGGGAACGATTTGAGTTTATTGCTCCTGAGGAAGTGGACAGGATGCCTGAGGCCAAGTGTGACCACCTGTATATTGGATACATGTCCTTCCTGGCTGACTAAGGCCTTCCAGGTTGGATCTGGACACGTGGTTGGATCCAAGCGGTGTTGAATGCATCCTTGAGGGAAGGGGTGGTTCTGCTGGGTCTTAAAATGATGATGATCTCGCCCCTCCTTAAGAGACCATCTCTGGATCCAGCAGTTCTGGACAATATTTTTTCCTATGTCCAACCTTGCTTTTTTAGGTAAGGTTGTTGAGAACATGGTTAACTTCTCTGTTGCAGCCCTCACCCTCTGAAAAAACATCCTCCCAGAGATAAGGATGTCACGCTCTCTCCTGGGTTTCCAGAAAGCCTTGAAAACCTGTCTCAGGTCCCAGGCCTGGTGTTGATGCTTGTCTAATGGCCCCTGTTTTGTTTTGTGGGTTTTGTTAGCAGAGTATTTTAGTCTGGGCTGCCTGTTGATTTAATGTTTATTTTATTTATTTATTTATCATATTTCTTCGCCGCCCATCTGGTAACGACTCTGGGTGTATTTCTTGCTATTTGTTTTTTTGTTTTGTTTTGTTTTGTGTTGTATGCCACCCATACCCCACTGGAATTGGATGGCCAATAAATTTCAATGAATGAACAAATGGATAACTTGCAAGTGCAGAGGTTTACTCACTATGGACCAGAAGGGCTTGAACCACAATTTGATGTGTGAAGACATCCTCCACTTATGATTAACTCATGAGGAAATATTTTGCTAAGGTGAAACATCTGAGAAAAGATTTCTAAACTTATCTTTTAAAGGCTGGCCACATATCTTAGGCTAGCATGGGGTAGGGAAACAGCCAGAAAACTTGTTATATTTGGCAGGAGATAAAGACCAAATAATACACAATATTCTTTTTTTTTTAAAGTTCCTTCCATATGTTTCCAGTAGACATTATAGAAGCTATAGAAAACCAGATGTGGAAGAAAAATCAGTCTGAACAGTTATGATAATAGGAAGGCATAATAGGAATAGCAAGACCCACACATTCTATGGTATCCATAGATCAAGCATCCCTAATTTGATCAACTGGGATATATTGGGATTTGCAAATCTCAGAATTCTTGAAAGCTATTCTGATGGAAATCTTCCTGAATTCCTGGAAAGTCTATTGTACATTAGGAAGGAGGCAATAGATACAGAAAGAAGAATTATTTTCAGGTACCAGGAAAATAAATGTGTGTGAGGATATTTAAACTGTTCTTGATATATAAGTGTGGTAAATACCCAGCTGTATTTACATGTTTTATTAATTTATTGGATTAATATTCTACCTTTACCTCAGCAAATAGTACTCCTTGCAGGTTAAACTGGGGAATTTCAGTCAACACACAGATCTCAGCTGTGTGCATTGTTTGTTAACTTCTTGGTTGTTGAGAGACAGCTCAAGTATCTTATATAAATTCCTTCTGCAACTTGAAAAGGGAACATCTATGGAAAGTATTAATCAAACCTTAGACCTTTCCTGGCACTTGAAAAGAGAACTTTGGGAATATTTCCCAACCAGATGCCATTTCCCATATGAGACCCTTAAGTGCAGCATTTTCATTTTTCATAAACATTTTAAGTTTTGTCTTTCACTGACTCTTGAACGTGCGTGCTGTAAATATATGCTCATCAAGCTGTTCATTTTCAAGATAAGCAGAGTTAGGAAAAAGTCAGAAACAGAGTGGACTGTAATAAGGCAAAAGGAATTGGAGGCATGAGAAAATGAAAAGAAAAGGAAGCATACTTAATCTGGTTTACACCAACATCGTGCATGATATTGCTTAATATTTTTCTATCCTTGTGCACTGTGCTTCCTTCAGCCAAGTCTACCTTTGCCTTTTGTTCCTTATACTTCTAGTTTCTTCTCCCTCTTTTCAACTCATATACTCTAGTTTCATATATTTATTGTTTTTTTGATGCTCATATAAACATTTGGGAGAAAACAGCTTTCTCCATTATGTTGAACCAAAGGAGAGTAGAGTAAAAAGGTAAAGGTAAAGGTTTCCCTTGACATTAAGTCCAGTCGTGTCTGACTCTAGGGGGTGGTGCCCATCTCTGTTTCAAAGCCGAAGAGCTGGCATTTGTCCGTAGACACTTCCCTGGTCATGTGGCTGGCATGACTAAACGGAATGCCGTTACCTGCCCGCCGAAGCGGTACCTATTAATCTACTCACATTTGCATGTTTTCGAACTGCTAGGTTGGCAGGAGCTGGGACTAGCAACGGGAGCTCACCCCGTCACGCGCATTCAAACTGCTGACCTTCTGATCGGCAAGCTCAGCAGCTCAGCGGTTTAACTCACAGAGCCACTGTGAGGTCATAAAAATATTCCAAGAGAGATATATAACTAAAATGTCCTTTTGGAAAATGGAGGCCTCTCATGATATTTACCAGATATTATAAAAACATCGAGATCTGGTTTATCCCATGAAAGATACAGGTTTTATGAAGACTGTTGATGAACACTACTGTATATAGCCAGGAAATATGAAATATATGGTTTCTATGAACTCCCAATGGACTTTGAAGAAACAAGATAGGAAGAGTATTGATGCCTTTGAGCTTTGGTGTTGGAGAAGACTCCTGAGAATACTGTGGACAGCCAAGAAAACAAATTGATGGATCATTGAACAAATCAACCCAGAGATCTCACTCAAACACAAATGACCAGGTTTGAATTATTCTACTTCAGACACCTTATGCAAAGACATAGCTCTTTGGAGAAGGTTCTGAGGCTGGGGAAGGTGGAAGGAAAGAGAAGAAAAGGACAACCATCAGCAAGGTGGATCGACTCAGTTGCAGTGGCCATGGGTGCACCATTGGAAGAGCGGAAGGACCAGGTTAAGGACAGATTGTCATGGAGAAAATCTATCTTAGTGGTCACTAAGAGTCAACAACAACTTGATGGCATGTAATCAGTGACTCCCAAGTATTGATCCAATATGTTAATCCAAAGCTATTTTTGCTTTTGCCCTGTATTTAAATATTTCCAGGTCACAGTGTTTTTTCATGGTGTAATGCCCCATTTTACTGTATTTCTGGGAAAGCACTGATTCTCTGGCTGATAAGTCTGTTCTGAAATTAAACTTCTTTTCTCTTTTCAGCTTCATTCAGCCATGACTGCAAAAGCCTTTTGCTACTGCAGGCAAGTAATCCCTTTATACAATGTTTTATCATGGATCTTCACAAGACAACTATTAATCTTAAATCATACTTTTATCAAGTGTTTATTCTCTCTCTCTCTCCCCCCACCCGCATCCTTTCAGGCACTTTGGTGGCTCTCAATATTGCTCCTGTCACTAGGAGTTATGAACTGCATCTCAGCATCAATTCTAAAGCCAAACTGAGGGAGCGAGATGGAATCCAAAGAAATCAATGCTATTTTTACAGATATGCCATCACAGGCAAGGAGCTTTCTCAAACGGGTGTGATTAGGGTCTAGTCATGCCCTAAGGTGACTAAGGTTAAATAGAGCCAATGTTCTCATTTAACTTCTCATCAACTATCTAATTTTCCAAAATGTGCTATGTTTTCATAGAATTATCCTGCTTTGGATACATTACATGAAGCTCTTGCTTTCTGGAGAAGGCTCCAATGGTGGAAAAGGTGGAATGGAAGAGAAGAAGAGGACAACCAGTGAAAAGATGGATGGACTCAACTACAGTGATGATGAGTATACAGTAAGAAGACCTGAAGGACCTGTTTGGGGAAAGATCACCCTGGAGAAGATCTATCAATTTGGTCGTTAAGAGTCAACACCAGCTTGATGGTATGTAATCTGGCAATATCCAATGTTTTCATAGAAGCAGAAAAATTCAATCTGGCTGGAAGAAATTCAAGAGGAGAATTTAGAGTGGGTTTCTTCACACTGTGTTCTATGGGAAATGTTCCATGACAGACTAAAGGATTCACTTCAATGCAGCCAATTTTTTAACACTGTAGCTTTGCCTCTTGATCAAGGCTTTTGGGATTTTTTTAAAAAAATGACAGATTCCACAGCTGGAAAAAGTTTGACAATGGCTGATTTAGAGAGAATCGAAGGTCACTGTTGGTATAATATGTCCTTTACACATCCCTGGCCTCTCTGGGTAGCACTGGGGGAATTCCTGCCTTGAACCCTCATAACCTTTGCCCGTCAGTGATACTAATCAGTGGTCTAACTGGGTATAAAGAAGGTTCTTACAGTCCTGCTACTGGAAGTTTTAACTTGGCCAAGAATAAAGGAAGAACCTATGAATTTCAAACTGGTACTTCTTTCTTTGTTTTTAGTTAAAAGATTTCTAGGCAGCCGTTTGTGAAGGGAGGTGTGTTTGGGCCCAACCTCCGGAATATATTTTCCATCGTACTTATATAAATAAACAGTTACTGGAGAAACATCACAAGACTTCCAGAATTCCTCTTCCAAAAGGTCCTGCACATCACCCAGTTGTCCCATAAAGAAGAATGAAGCCATTGTTACGGAGGACATGTGTAACCATTTTCTACGTATTGGGTGCAGGGAGATGCATCCCTTACTTCTGAAACAAATAATGGTTGTCCATTCAAAGGTGATACACTTTCCTCCATCACCCTTTTAAGCAACCTTCTTACATCTCAGGATCTGGTGTTCTGCCACAAAGATGTAGTTGGAATACATTCAGAAAACAAATTAGAGAAAGGAGTTTATTAAAATGGAAGCCTCCTGCCATTTTCACCTGGAAGAGATGCTCTTCTGCTGGAGATCACTAAGGTCGAAGGCAACATTCTCCAAATGTTTAAGAGTCCCAAAATCACTCTGCTCAGCTCTTTCACAAATGGTCTTTATCACCTCGACATCCATTACGGGAAAATAGCACCGGAAGAATAAACAAGTGCAAAGAGGCAAAAGAAATCATTGTTTGACAATCAATGCATGACCAAGTAGAGATGAATATGATTCAAAATTCCATCAGAGGTGTGTGTGTGTGTGTGTGTATGTGTGTGTGTGTATGTATGTGTGTGTGTGTGTATGTATGTATGTGTGTGTGTGTGTGTGTGTATGTATGTATGTATGTGTATGTGTGTATGTATGTATGTATGTATGTATGTATATATATATATATATATATATATATTCCATTTTGACCCAAGTCCTTTCTATAGTTCTTGATGGATTTGCAAGAAATGGTGATGCGTTAATCAAAGGCAGGCTTCATGGGTTCCCCAGCACAACTCTTAGAAGATTGTACCACATTTTTGTACACAACTTTCAAGATTGCTCCTGAAATCTTTGTTTGCATCCTTCTTGTCATTCAAGAAAAGAAAATGCTGTCAAGACAGGTCACAGGACAAGTCATGAAGCCATAAAATGGCTTTTGGTGAAAGAGTGAGATGGTTCCAGTACAATTAACACCTGTTCTTCAGCTAATATTTTTTACTTTTGTGCCTTTTATAACTTTAATGTTTTTAATAACAACAACAACAATTATTATCTGTATATATTGTTTTTAGCTTTCTTGTATGCTGCCCAGAGTCACTTGTTTGTGAGATTGGCAACCATATAAACTTGACAATAAATCAATAAATCAATAAATCAATCAATCAATCAATCAATAAATCAATAAATCAATAAATCAATAAATCAATAAATCAATAAAACGAGTTCTGTGTTATTGTGACCATTTGTCCAGACAATAGCAAAACAAAGCCCAAGATCAAAAAGAGAGACATGATTCCTGCGGTGTGCCATGCATTGTCCGGCATACAAGCTTTGTTCCACTCTTCCCCATAGCAAATTCCCCTTGGGCTGTACAAGGATAGATCCACCAACCTTGAGGCTGGAGTAAAGTCTGGCACTGTAGGAACCGTTTTCTTCTAAGCTTAAGTGAAGAAGTATTAAACCTTCTCATATGTCATAATTGGACTGACACAGTGCGTTCAGAGGCACCGGATGAAGCTTAGCATAGTCGGGCCAGTTTGGCTTCATGTAGAGAGTAAGGGAGATGTTCTTGGTGGAGATATGCAGGACAAAAGGGGCTGAAACATTTTTAAAGTTCAGAACATCCAGATAACATTCAGAAATGTTAGACACCTCCCTGATTCTCTGGGGTGTAAGAAGGAGGAGGAGGTCCAGCACAATCAGTCTTGCAAGATGCTGCTATTATAGCCAGTCTCAGTAGAAGCACTTATAGCCCTTCCTGTGAAGTTTCCTGGTCTGGTCTACCAAGTAGGGCAGATACTTCTGTTCTCTGGTGAAGTCTTAAGACCTTTTCCACAGCCTTCCAGAAAAGCGGCCCACAAATATGTTCATATCCAATCTTTGTACCGCTCCACATTCAGCCCCATCCCTGTGCAGGAGTAATCCCACACCATCCTCTATGCTCAGTAAAAGGAGTTGATCTTTATCTAGTTTAACGGGTGGTGCATTCAGAATCACACCGAAAGAGATGCCTGTTTGTGATGCTGAAACTCTGCAGAGCCTGAGGTTGGTCCTTGTCCCTTCTGGCCTCCTCCTGTTGCCCAGATTCTTGACTCATCAGCTTCTCCTCATCTCCATAAAGTGGGAATTGCTGTGTTTTGTGGGTCTCTGTAATATATTTGAGGGATAAAACTTTGCTGGCTTTCCTGTTCCATCTTGTTGCACCCCATCAGTGTTGTATGGAAATGACTAGAGGAGTGAACACGAGATATTAACAAACAATGTGAATAGGCATTGACTTGGCACTATTCCTTTTTCTGTAGGTCATCAGGAGGGAACAATAATGATCCTTCGGTGTTTTGAGGTTGGGCAATGAAGGCAATCGTCTTCAAACTGCTTTTGAGAGAAATGGACGCAGGAACAGTGTGGAAGTGACCTATCTGTCTTTGCTAACCCCCTCAGTGCATCCTCTCTCTTTTGGCACACAGGTGGCTTCAATTTATCTCTCCTTGTAAGGTGGACCATTTTAGCTATTTAAAGCTGGTGGAAGCAGAATTTTAGTCCATATATCTGAGTCCTTCCCTGAGCTTGTAATTGAACATCCAGTTTTAGCACATCAGAATCAGGCAGGGATGAATTAAACCAAAGACAGAGGAAACCTGGGAGAGAGAAACCAAATGTTTCTTCTGCCTGGATCCTTAGAGAGGACATTGCCAGTGGCTCTGGTCCATTCTCTTCTTTGGCTCCCCTGTTGTCTCTGTGGTGTACATCTTAGGAGAATCTGCAACACATAGACTCTTCTCCTTTCATTGAGTGCCTGTCATCCAGGTTATTTTTGAGCAGCATCAGAAGATCTTGATTTGGAAGGCAAGCAAGGAAAGAGATAGAGAGAAAACAAGAGGCTCAACTTATAATTTCACTCTACCTGTCCTTGTTTTGCAGAAGTAGGGGATCAGCACCAAATGTCACTTGTTTTAGAAGAATCGTCATCACTGGACCTGACAAAGCAATAAGTGACCAAGGAAGGATCCTTGAGGCAACTCCTCAGGTTCTCCCAGATTGGTTACTGGAAAGTTGTGCTTGATCAGATGTTCAGAAGCTCAGTGGAGGCACCACACTTTGTACTACCTAGACTCCAGAGTACAGAAGAGCAGAGATCTCATTGTCAGCATGAGCTTCTCTGGAATGCACAGCATTCCTAAATTCCTAGATAAGCTCAGCTGGTTTATTTATTTATTTTTTTCATTTGGTCTAGCAAACATGTAAATGGCTAAACAACAACAAAGAATTAAATAAGATATTTTAATTTAATTAAATGCATATTTACTCTCTTTCCACACAGTCATGTTCTGAAATCAAAATAGTTGGTATGTACATGTCTGTCTGTCCCTCTATCATCTGCCCATCCATCCATTCATTCATCCATCTAGACGCATTTTATTGTGAAAGGTGGTCATCTCTTTAGGAATCCAATGGATGAGTAGCATATTGTCAGTCTTGTGAGGCAGTCCAAAGGGGAAGCATGCCCAGATGAACTAATTCTACTTTATTGTAAGAATCCTACAAGTCTGAAAGTACATTTCTCCTCTGTTGCCTTTACAGTCCAAGAAACTAGGGAGGGTCCCTTCTGAGATGTTGGCCATTCCTACATTTCTTCTGCAGGCTTATTTATTTATTTCATATGGCATAGCAGAATGCAGCACTGTTGCATAAAAATCTCAGAAACAATATATAAAAGTGTATAAAATATACAGGAGGACATTGGGACAATAAATTATTTTTAAAACATGCAATACAAATGATGAATAAAATTATGAATAAATCAAGTCAAGTATGAGCAGTTACTAAAGTGTCTAAGCCTATGGCCAGATATTTAGATCGTTTAGCTATTGGACAGCAGTACCCTCGAGATGATGGAGCTCTTGCAGGGGGCCAGGAAACCTTCTGAGGGGACATTCCATTGTGATGGGATGTAAAGTTGGAGGGGCGTTCCCACAGTCACAGTTAGGATTATCAACCAGCCCCCATTTATCCTACATTTCTGCAGGCTAATCTCATGCACTTTACATGGGGATACCCTTGAAGAGTATCCAGAAGCTTCAGCTGGTCCAGAATGCGGCCGCACAAGCAGTTATTGGTGCCCCAAGATCGGCACATGTGACTCCACTGCTGTGTGAGCTGCATTGGGTGCCAGTTTGCTTCCGGGTCCAATTCAAGGTGTTGGTTATGACCTTTAAAGCTCTACATGGCACGGGACCAGGGTACCTGAAGGACTGTCTCATCCCCATAACATTGGTAAGGGAATTCCAACTGGTGGGGTCCAGGAGGCGGGCCTTCTCTACAGTGGCACCCGCCCTCTGGAATATTCTGCCCCCAGAGGTGAGACAGGCCCCTTCGCTCCCGGCCTTCCAGAAGAACCTAAAAACCTGGTTGTGCTGCCTCGCTTGGGGTGGGAGGGGCACAGGTTCATCGTGGGGGTGGCTAGTATCATCGATCTCTCCCCAACAAACAAGATCTGTGCTGCTTGTATTTTGTATTTTATATCTATTTATTTTTAATGATCTATTTATATTGTAATTTATATCTTTTAATTGTGGTGTTATTGTAAACTGCCCAGAGTCCCCTTTTCAGGGGAGATGGGTGGTGATAGAAATTTGAAAAATAAATAAATAAAAAATAAATCATCTGCCTCTTATGTGACTGTTCCCCTGGCTGTGGATCTTCCCCTTGTCTCCCACAGTCATTCCCATACCATTACACTTATTGCTTAAACTTGAATTACTTCTTTAGAGGCAGGGCAAAGTTTAATCCCAATCTGTGCTCTTTATGATGCCTAAAACATCCAACTATCTTCCCAGCCTTCCCCCTGAAGTCCACTTTCCAGCCATAGAAATGTTTCAGCTGGAAATGTGAGTAATTTGGAAGCTGCCTGCCTGTGTAAGATGTGCTTTACCACAAATTAGTTCCAGGGAAAGTGTTTGCTACTTTTAGATTTTCTGAGTGTTTGGGGAGGGACTGAAGATCGCTAATGCCCAGACAAAATCTCAGTGAGCAAATAACACCAAACACATTTGCTGCTTTTTTCATTTATTTCATCAACAAAGTCATCCAGCATGTGACGTGCCAATATGGGGAAAACTAAACAATAAGCAAAAGTCCCTTACATTCAGAAACTGGTTAGACCACCCTTACATCCAGTTACTGCAACCAAGCATTTTCTATATAGCTGGTGATCAATCTTTCACATTGCCCTGCAGGGATTTTGGCCCGTTCCCCCATGGCATACTGGTTCAATTCAGTAAATTGTGATGGTTTTCCAGCATGGACTGGTCATTTCCAGACCTGCCATTACAAGCTCATGGGATTTAGGTCTGGAATTGGACTTGGCTATTCCAAGACAATGAATCTGTTCTTCTTCATTCCATCTCTTGTTGACTTCCTATATGTTTCTGATCGCTGAGGAGCCAATGGGGTGAAGCTGCTATCTGTGGGATTATGACTGAACGCCTCTAAGTCAGAATCCCCCCTCAATGTAATGATAAGGGAATGTGAGCTGGGATTAGACCATCATGAGATAGGTTAGTTTTACCCTACTGATAATGTGTTGTTGCACTGGTAATCCTGCTCAGTTTGGGAGGAATTGCAGGTTCAGTCCTTTGGTGTATGTACTTGGCTGAGGGTTGAGATTGCTATCTTCTTGCATGGCCTACTTGCACTTCTGTTTCCACTTCAGCTGATGAACGGATGGACTGATACTCTTTTGTAGAGTTTTCTGGTACAAATAATGTTTCAAGCATAAGAACTCATCCAGATCCTGGGACCCAAAGCATCCCTACACTGTCACCCACCACCTCCATGTTTGACAATTTGTATGAGGTTCTTTAATGTGGAATGCATTATTTCCCCAGACATAACGACACCCATGTAGCCTGAAACGTTCTATTTTTGATTCTTCTGCCCATAGACCATTCCTCCAGAAGTCTGAAAGGTCATCCAGATGCTTTGTGATAAACATGAAACAGGGATCAAAGTTGTCCTTAGTGAATATAGACTTCTGGCTTGCTACTGTCCATCTGTCCTATTTTTATCTAGTGGTTTTCTGAGTCATTAGCAGTGAATTCAGTCAAAGTGAGAAAGGCCTGAAGATATTGTTCTGGAGTTCTTTCTGATTTCCTGGATGATTTTACGCTGTGCTCTTGCAGTGATTTTGATGGGACAGACGCTCTTAGAAAAATACAGTATTATCCCAAATCCCATCCATTTCACGTCTATTTCTCTGACTCTGAATCAGTGGAGACCCAAAACTTTAGAAATGGGTGTGTTCCCTTTTCTGGACTGATAGGCATCAGTTGCTTTTTATGGAGGTCTTCAGAAATGTCTTCTAAGCAGGGCATGACATGCTTCTAGAATCAGTTTGGGTAACCAAATTTTGTGAGATTTATACAGAGCTGGCCCAAATCTATTCTGATTGTTTAATGATGTACTCATACAACTACTCCTCTTAATCCTTTTAACTGAATGCATCAAACTAAAAGAATTTCAGGTAGTCCTCAACTTACGACCACAATTGGGACTGGAACTTCCATTGCTAAGTGAAGTAGCCATTAAGTGAGTCACACCTGATTTTATGACGTTTTTTCCTGTGGCTGTTAAGCAAATTACCATGGTCATTAAGTGAATCGTGTAGTCATTAAGCAAATCCAGCTTCCCCCATTGACTTTGCTTGTCAGAAGCTGGCTGGGAAGGTTGCCAAGTGCCTGAATTTTGATCATGTGACTGCAGGGATGCTGTGACAGTTGTAAGTGCGAGGACCTTTTGCAAGTCACTTTTTCCAGTGCTATCATAACTTTGAATGGTTGCTAAACAAATTGTCATAAGTCAAGGACTACCTGGATTACATATTGGATGACTTCATGTATGAAAAAAAAAAATGAATTAAGAACCAATTTTGGCTCTTTATTTGTTTACTCAGGTTCCCTGACCCACATGAAGCTCTGCTAATATTCAATGCCAAAGATAAGTCAAACATCCAGAAAATCTGAAAGGGTTAGGGGGAATGAGAACTTTGTCCTAGGACTCATGGTCACAGTTCTATATGAGTCCTCAAAGCAGTAAAAACTGAAACTCAGGTTTCCAGATTCAGCCGATCTTAGATGTGGGGCTCCTGCAAATGTTGGCTGTGTTTCCACATCAGTCATTTGTGGTGAGCTAAAGCAGGTCAAACTGGCCTACAGCAAAAGCAAGAAAACTTTAGAAGGTGGCATCTCACTTCCCTGTGCCACTCAGCGTGAAGAGGATTAATGAGCCAACATGCTACGCTATGAACATTTTCCTTTGTCTGCACTCCAGCCATGACAGATTATACATAGCTGCAGTGGCGTCCCAGTGGCTGGAGGAAAGCTTGCTTCACCTGTGAAGTTCCGTTACCAGCATTTTTGTCATTTGTTTTCTGTCATGCCGTTGTCTGGCTCAGAGCTGTTTAATCAAGCCTTGTTAGAGGGCTGGGTCTCCTGATGTTTTAAATCAGGGCTCCGCTGCGCAGGGATAAATAAGGACCATTGCAGCTGTAACAATTCTCTCTGCTGCCTTTCTTTATTGCTAACGTTTTCTTTCCTTCCGAGCAAAGAGATGAAGTGCAAGGTTTTTCTTACCCCTTTGTAAAGGCAGTGGCTAGAGACACGTGCTGCAGCAGACGTTTGGTCACTTCGCTGTCACACTCGTGTGGAATTCATGGACTGCATGTGCACAAAATATGTCACTTGGCTGTCAAACCGCAGCCAAACCAGATGGGCTGCATTTGCAGAATACATGGAGCTTTTAGCACATTGTGTAAATCATCCCTTTCCATGGTGGGGGATTGAGTGACATCCCCTGCCCCGTGTGATCATCACGCAAATGTCATTATGTGTGCTATTCACACCAGGATGCACATGGTCCTGTAACAGATACCTACAGGCGTCTTGCCTTTAACTGACCCAGTTAAGCCCATTTTGTAAACATAGCCAATGTTTGTTCCTTTGTTCAGTGGAAAGTGGTTTGAATCCTGGCAGAATCTGAATTCCCAAAACGTTCAGGGATGGTGCTTTACTTTTTCCAAGGCCTGTTAACTTTTGCAGTGATGCTTCTCCAGCAGAATACATGCGGTTTCCTCTACCCCGTAAAGTTCAGTGACACATCTTGTATGCCGGTGACACATCTGCTTCCATTATATATTATAGAGCTTTTTACAGACCTCTTTTTTTGTGGGGGGAGGTGAGGAAGGGGGTTTCTGGGCCCACTTAAGCTTTATTCCTCCGTCCTTCTCCACTAGGAACTGTGCTCCTCTCTCAGCTATTATTCTGAGCCTTGCCAACCTTCGGCTTTATTTACAACCTTATAGCGAATATTTAAATCTGGGTAAAAAAGATTATTCACATTTTTAAAGGAAAAAAAAAAAAAAGAATGGTCATCCCTCAAGGATCTGCCATTCAAAATGGCAAATCCGGGTTTTGTTGTTTCCTTCCCTGACTCTATTTTCCTTCAAATCCTCTTTATGAAGTTGAAAAGGTTTCTGACTCCACTAAGTGTTGTCCAGACATGTTTCCTTTGATCCACACATATCAAGAGCAACAGAATAATTCTGAGAGACAAGCATCTAAACAAAGAGATCAATTCTCGAACACTTGTTCCCATGTCTATTTCTTGCGACTGGCTGTGTCATTATTGAACAACCAAAGCGACAACGTGGTTGGGCATGAATAAAAAAAGCAGCTCATCTTTTTCCTCCATAAGAACACTGAGTGATTTGGATTTCTTTTTAAACCTCACTTTTTCACCTTTCCCTTCTGCGTGGCATGGTTTTAAAAGAGCAACTGAACTGGGAAAATCTCTGTGGTATTGTTATGGTCCTTTGAGTGAATCCTGACCCCTAGTGACTATCGAAACTAGTCCCTGTAATTTTCTGGGCAACATTTTTGGGAGGTAGCTTGACAGTACCTTCCTCCAAGGGCTGAGAAAGAATGATTGGCCCAAAGTCTCTAAGGGAGTTTTTGCAGATGAGGATGGACTTCAGCTTGGGTCTTCCCACACCTAGTCCAACATCGTCCCCACTATATACATAACCCTGGCCACATGCTTTTTAATAAGAAAAGCAATGCGGACTGTGAGAACTTCGTTTGCCTCAAAGCAAAATGGCTGGTTGGGGGAGATCATCTCTGCTCTATGTGATTCACTCTGCTTGGGGATGTCTTTAAAGACTATTCAGAAGCTTTGGTTAGTCCACATGAAGTAGCCAGCAGCTGGTTGGTTTGCATCATCATGAGCAAATTATGCCAATGCTTCAGACCTTGGCTTGGCTTCCTTTGGCTTCTGGATGCCATCCAAAGTACTTCTTTCAACCTATAAAGCCCTGTATGCCTTGATTGTAAGGTACTTCTGGACGACCTTCTCCGACCAGAAGTGACCTGTTCAGTCCATTCATCCCACAGGACACTGTCTGTAGTTCCTTATTATTGTGAGGGGGCTGAGATTCATGGGTGTTTCATTTCTATAATGGAATAGCCTCTCCAGGAGTGTCCGAAAGGTCAAGGTGGTGGCCATGACCGTGTGGTAGAAGCTCTATAACTCACGTTAAAAAGGGGCAGGGCTTTGATCCCATGGCTGCTATCTTGACTTTTTGACATCCTCCTCTATGGGTGTCCTTGTGAATTGGCCTCACATTATTGGTCTTCTGAAAGTTGCTAAAAACTGAACTATTTTCAGTTTTGAATGCTGTGGTCGATATGGATGACGGGATGATGCCAATGGGGAAAAAAAATGACTGATAGCTTTTTACCGGATTTGCTGTATTTAATATCATGACATATTTTAGTATTATCATGAATGTTTTAATGTATTATTACTACTTTGCAGCTGTTTAGAATCTGGTTGATAGTGGTGGGCACATATTGATTGGATGGATAGATCGATAGATATGAGGACACTTTGTGGGACCACGTATGTCATCTCCAGGGCTTTGCTACAAATACCTAAGCAAATTGTGCTGCCTCTGACACCTGAAGTGAAGTACAAAGGCATTTCACATCACTTTGTCCAGGCCAAGTCCTTACCAAAAGCTCTGAATGGGACATAATATGCAAATAAGCATCATCTTCCACCCCTCTGCATCTAGAACTCTGGCTATCAGCTAATAGTCTTCTCCAAATATTCTTAAAAAATTATACTGATTACAACTGGAAGTTATCTGGGGCAGCCATACCCTTTGTGGCTTGGAGGGAGCCAAGATGGCTGGAAACAAGAATCTTTTCTTTAAGGCAAACAGGAGGAAAAAAATGTTTTTATTTCACCAGGCATTTTCAGAGCCCTAAATGTCTCAAGTGTTTAAATATCTGATTTCCTTTGCACTTGTTTCCAGCAGATTCAGTTTATAGCATGGTTATGTTGAATTGCATTATTTTTTTTTCAAAACCTCAGAGACATCTTTTGATATAAATTGGTGCATAAACATCTGAAGAAAAGATTATAAGAAAGTGTCTAAATGGAGAATTGAAGGCTGTACTGGCTTTTTTAGTGTTATTGATTTATATGTTTGTTTCTTCAGCTTGCATGGCTACTCAACACAGCAACTCTGGGTGGTGTGATAAAAACAACAACCCATAATTAAATAATTAATTAAATAATACATATCAAAACAGCAAAACAAATTGGCAGATAAAGACACTAACCAATAATCTATGATGGGTTCATTCAGTGCTGTGCCCCAAGGCCTAAGGTCAAGAGCCTTACAAAAGACCAGTTGGATTGAGGCCATCTGAATATTGGAGGGCAAACTGTTCCACAGGGCAGGCACTGTGACAGAGAAGGCACATTTCTGGTGTCCCATCAGATGTCATTGATTGATGGAAGGATCCCACAGCAACTAGGTCTCTGTTGGGCCTGGTGGGATGAACAGAACTGATGGGAGATGGGCAGTCCTGCAAACAATGTGATGGATGTGAGTGATAATCTTGGATCTCAACATCCCATCTCATCTATGATTTAAGCCACTTAAATGAGTTTGTCTCAGTAAAATTCAAGTTCCACCTCATTGGTGAGATCCAGTCAACAGTATTTTGGTCTGCATAGTTTCTGGATTAGAGATCCTAGCTTACAAAGAAAGTGTGAAGAAGCTTGGAATAAAACTGGGTTTAGATAATGGTATCTTGTGTCATGGTCCCTGTTCCAATGTTCCTGGAAAACATCGTAACATGTTCCCACGCCATGCTGGAGCTGACACGGGTCGCTGTACGGGAGGGGGCTGCTCCTGTTCCCTTGTACCAGGCTGCAATGTGAGGAGTGAAGAATGCATGTTTGGGTTATTTTGACTGGTCAAGAACATTTCCTGAGGACCGGCAGGAACCGTTAGGGGCACCTGCAGGGCATGGAATTGTACTGACTCTGGGGGGAGGGACTGGACACTGCCTGGGTTTTTACTGGGAGAAATCCCACACTTTCACTATTCTCAGCTTTGCTTGTGATCATGCACACTTTTCATTATTAAATCAGATATCCATGAAAGCCTTGTGTGAGTCTGACAGTGATTTTGAACAGGCAATCATTACATCTTGTGCCCCACAAGTGCCCAAACTGAATGGTACTGTCTGTATTGTTAGCAGGGCATGCCACTATGATTAAGGATGATAGTGTAGTCCACACCTACTCTATGTTACTAAAAGCATTATGTAAAAGCCTTGATTGACCAAAGTCATGATGGCTGATGGAGGTCAAGACTGAAGGGCCCATCTGGGGATGATCATGGCACACAAAAGATTGCAACTTGGAATCTAAGAGGAGTGAATGGTAAAGAGCATGAATTAGTGAAGGAAATGAAGGAAAGAGAAAGAAAGGGAAAATAAGAGAAGGGGAAGAAAGTAATAGATATGAATGAGGGTGGTTTGAACTTCTGGAGTAGTGTTGATGAAGACATGCAGTTGTAGATTTAATTATGAATGAAAGGGCAAACAATGTCAGAAAGTATGCTTACCTAGATATCATCTAAGTTGTTGTGGTGCATATGAAATTAGACATACAAAGGTTGGTGATAGTTGCATGTTACACTTCAGAGAAAGTTGATAATGAACCAGAGGTGGGTTTTGGGAAAACATCTGGAATGTATGAGATCAGACAGAATGCTATTTACAATAGAATATTGGTAGCCCAGGGCTGAACTGTTGTCAACTTCCCCAGGTGGACCAGACAGGAAACATGGCCAGATGAGCTAATTCTTCTTTACCGTAAGGCTCCATTAACAGAATCTGGCAAGTCTGAAAGTACAAATCTCCCACCGTCTCTTTTTACAGCCTGATCAATCAGGGCAGATCCTTTCTAAGTTTCTTTCTGTGTCTGTTATGCGGCTGCTGGCTGTACCCTCTTTTATCTGACTGTTCCCTTGGCTGCACTTCTTTCCCCCATCTCCCAAGGTCATCCCCATGTACCATTACAACTGTGGAGTTCTTGGTGCTCTCTGAGCTGGGTTTTTTGATTGCAGACATTTCACTTCCCAACTAGGTAACATCATCAGTGTGAGCAAACAACCCAGCTCAGACAGCATCAAGAACTCCAGAATGCTGTTTTGGTAGGAGACATGTGTGGATGGGTGGGACAAGGCAAGAGATTACAGAGAAAGCAGATGGACCATTTGGAGGCCAGAGAAGGAATGAGAATGGCAATTGTTTCATAAATACCTGGCAAGAAAAGGTCTTCTTCTTCTTTTTTTTTTTTTGAATACATGGTTTTGGCATACTATTCAATCATATACAGGCAGATGAGATGAATCCAGAAGCATGACTGATTAGATTATTTATAGTAAAAGTCTGGGAGAATTAGAATTAAGGGTGCTAAGAAATTTCAAATGTGAGATCTGGAATTTCTTTGGTATCAGGAGTGGATCTTGGGGGTGGGGGGAAAGGAAATTAGAAAACAAAAGAAAGAGTTAATGCAGGAAGAGAAAGTACAAGTCCTGTCTGGAAAAAAGTATTAGAAGATGGATTAATCTCCCCATGTATGCATGGGAAGTGAAAGTGTGGAAAGAGGATGTAGAAGCTGGTTGGAAGAAAGTGAACAAGGATTATGTTCCAGAGTGGCACTGTAGTTTCAATAATGGGAAAGATGAAAATGAATGCCTTGTGCAATGGTGAAGTTGAAGAGACTGCAAATAAATACATAAATAAATGCGTACACGAGAATCATGGCTGAAAACAATGAAGGTGAGAGGCAGATACTCTATCTTGTGTACAGTGAGAGTAAAAGTGGTTGCAAAGAAAGTAGTACAAGAAAGGAAGGAACTATTAAGATTAAAAATGCAGAGAAAATGCAGCTGAAGGCGGGTTGTCAGATGCGATAAAAGTGGTATATGATGGAAGTAAAGCATACATGAAAATAAGTGGGATGCTTAGTGCATGGCTCAACATTGTTCAGGGGTAAGACAAGGGTGGGTGATGTCCTCTTAGTTGTTTGATGTATTTATAGATAAATGTATATGGAATGCTTGTGGTGACATTAAAGATGCACTCGTTTGGGAAGCGAAAGCTTTTGTGGTTTTATATGCAGAGGATGCCATGTTGTTGGTTGAGAAATTGAATGATTTGCAGTGAATGCTAAATAGAATGTATGATGCAACAAGGCATATGGATCTTCAAATTGATGTATCAGACCAAGGTAGTTGAGCTTAACGGGGCACATAAAATGGAGTGAACAATTTTAAGTTATACATAAGTTGCAGGGGAAAAAAGAGCAAGTAAATGAATTTGTGTGCTTTAGTAGAGTGTTTACTAAAGATGAGGAAAATGGATGGAGATATGTTAAGATCTGCAAATGGTGATACAAAAGTAGTAGGTAATACACAATTTGGGGTGAGGAATTGATGTCTGTGAAAGAAATGGCTGTGCACACAAGGGTGTTTCTAGCCTCTTATTACAGGGAAGTGAGAGCTGGTTTTGTCAGGAGAAATATAAAAGTATGTGGAAGGCAGTGGGAGTGGGTTACTTAAGAAATGTGGGTGGTAAAACGGAAAAGAAAAGTCAGAAAGAATGGATGGATGATGAACAGATGTGGATGGAATACCAGAATGAATGACCAGAAGAATTACAGCAAGGTGGTTTGGCCACATAGAGAGGAAAATGAGGATTGGATTGCTAACCTAATATGCAGAGTAAGGGTGAATGGGTCTAGAAGACCATTTTTCTGCATTTTTCAGGGTGGCTTACCTGGAAAGGGAGTAGCATGGTGGGTATTGTAGTAAATTTGAAGAGGTTAGAGGGTGTTCCACTTGAACAGGAGCAGAGACTGAAAAGGTTATTAAGGGGAAGTAGGCTAACCTGTCAATCCACACAATCAGTAAGGACAAGCAAAGTCCAGAAAAATCAAACACTAAGGAATCAGTCAGGACGTTGAGTTTCCCCTCTCAAAGATTTAGAATTGTTAATGAAGTAGCAGTTCCTTCTGGGAATGAGATCTAGTTTTGGCACACTCCTTCTAGCCAGGCCAGATAACTAAAGGAAGGCCACTAACCTCCTCCAGGTAAATCAGTGGCAGAGAGGATCTCCTTGGAGTAAAGTGACTAGTAGTAGCAGATTGAGTTGGGGGCAGCCCCACTAGGTAGATGAGACCAGGAAATCTTCCACCAGAAGGCTAAAACTACTTTTATTGAGGTTGCTAGAACAGTGTTCCTCAACCATGGCAGCTTGAAGATGTGTGGACTTCAACTCCCAGAATTCCCCAGCCAGCCATGCTGGCTGGGGAATTCTGGGAGTTGAAGTCCACACATCTTCAAGCTGCCAAGGTTGAGAAACTCTGGGCTAGAATAACAGAATCCTGCAAGTCTGATTGTGCTGGACCTCCTCCTCCTTTTCATACTCCAGTGAAGTAGGGAGGTGTCTGTCTGAGCCACTTCGAAATACTATCTCGTTGTGGACTTACAAAATGTTTCAGCCCCTTTTGCCTAGGTAAATGTTCTTGCATAGTTCCTTCAGGGTCATCTTCCTTACTCTCTACAGTTGGCCCTCCTCAAGAGGTTGCAGGGTGGGAGTAGCAACTCCATTGGAAGAGTGTTTGGAGACTAACCTTTCAGTTACCAGGGCACCCAAGTACCCTTTAAGAATTCAGATTTGCTAGAATACTTATCTCTCCCAAGGTCCCTGATACCTGTGGGGCTTTCAGTTTAAGGTGCAAAAGAGATAAAGACGTTGATTTTGACTGTAACCTGACTCATGGAAGAATTTGATGGGAGGGAATGGACCTTTATAACCTTTATCTAGTACATTTTCAGACTGGTCTTGGAGGACATTTGGATAAGTTCAAATCAGGGAAGTTGTCAGGGTATGGTCTCAAAAGTCAAGATGGTGGCCCTGATGATGCAATCCAAGCTCCTCCCATTTTTTACATGTGTCACATCTGAGATGCACAGAAAATATCACACTCTTGTGGCCTCCATCTTGACTTTTTTTATCATACTCTGCAGACACCCCTGCTTCAAGTCATCAAATATAAAAATCATAGATGGGGCCTGGATTCTCCCAAACGACCACCCTGGTGTTTTCTAGGTCTTTAACAGGGAAGAACATCCATCAGTCCTCGCATGTCTTGCCACACAGTGCTGTGATTCTTAAAGAGTTAATACTAAGTATTTTTTGTTAGGTGGGGATGACAGTTAAACTGGTTGTTCATAACTAGGAGGAGTTCGTGAAATAGCCATCGGTAGAGCCATTCCAAATGATGTGCGCCTTCCTCTTCTTGAATGGCTGCTTTTATGACCCACAAGGGATGGATTTCACAAGCCAGCGGAGGTCTTTTTCTAACCCAAATAGGTCCACTGAGCAATTAGCAGAAGGCTCATCAAGCATTTCTAATTTCTAATGAAGTCAAGTTTTTTTTAAATTTGACTGTGGCATGATGGATTGGTTTCTTGTGCAAAGCAAGAGGAATTCGAACTGGTCTATGGAGGAAGGAGAAGTTGGATTTAGACAGCAGGCTGAAGTTCCCATGAAAATAGGGCCAGGTGCTTGAAAAGGTTCTGGAGGACAGAATAATGTTGAAATGTAGAGCAGCTAGCTCTCCATTTTTTTTCTGAGGGCAAGAAAAGTTGGTTCAATGGGTACATGATTCAAGAAGGAACTGAGACGTCAACAGGAGGCAAAAGATGAAAGCAGTATTGTGTTGGTGTGATGAGAGTCCCACCCCTTTTGTCCGTGTGATGGGATGCCCCCGGCACTTACAAAAGGGGTGGAGCTGACTCTCTAATGGGGCCATGCTGCTTTTGTAATTTTCAGAAAAACTTCCAATTCTGTAGACAACTTTGAGCAGGAGCTTTCTACCAGAGCAGTCCACCAGAAAAGACTTTGGCTCACAATTAACTAGTGAACTGGGATGTTGCTTTTACCATGTTCTGCAGATCTAATCTGCAAAGCCAACTGCAAAAAGAATACCATGGGGTTGGGGTTCTTTAGACATGATCAGCCAGATGTTATTCTATGCTGAGACTCCTTGGACTCCTAACTGAATATAACTTTATGGGTTTGCAAAGTACATTAGGCTGAAATATGGTTGATTAGTTTGAGGTTCAGTGTGTGATGTGAGTAAAATGAAAGCATGAACACATACCCTACTCACTGGCAAAGATCAAAGCAAAGATTCACATCATCAAATATGAACCTTTATAGAGGCTGCACCCATAAACAAACCAAACTGGGTCTGTGTAATAGGTTTGGCAGGGTTCTGCATCAAAATCATGGCACGTGGGAGAGACATTACTTGGTGCTAAACAGAAAATAGATGATGGGAAGATCTCCAAGTGATATCCTTTGTAGCTTGCTACAGTTCTGCTAGCACAGTTGGAGGAGCCTGGGTTAAGTTCTCTTCTGATTGACAATCTAGCTGCTTTCCACTTGGTGATTTAGAGTCAAAGCCAACACTTTATATTAAGACTTGAAATGGACTGGAAGCCCATGAAGTTCTCTAAGAGCAAAGTTCCCATCACCTAGTTCCCATACACTAGACCAGTTCAAGTAGAGTGGTCAAAGCTTGAGGGGTCAGAGGGCCATCCACGAGCCTCCTGACTTTTTAGATGGCTGCAGGAATCACTTTGGTGATGTGCTGATGGACATCTGGAGGTCACAGCTTGTCCACCCCTGAATGAGTTTCCAAAGATAGGACAGCTCCGTGTTTAACACCTTATACTTATTGAGCCCAGCTGTTATTAAGCTTAGCTAGTCACAGCCACATAATTCCATTTCTTCTCATCTGGCACATGGCCAGGATGTTGAAATCTGGGCTTGGCAGATCAAACTCTTCACAGTTGGCCAGTCAAAAATGAAGATGATGTGGAGGCTGAACTCTTAATAGATTTTTGCTAAGAGCATCCAACAAACCTGTTGTGCCAGGGGAAGGGAAGAAGAGAATTAAAATGTTAGAGGAATGAGAGAGAAAGGGAAACACTTGCTTTGAGCGAAAATGAGCGAAAAGTTGCGAGGTTGAAATCAATTTGCAGGAGACACCTTCCTGACCAGGATGAAATTCAGTTTCCCCTGCTGGTGCAGGAACTCCATCAGAAAGGTCACCTTCTGTTTGGAGACTGCTTGCCGCACCATAAAGAGGAGAAAGGGTGTCATGAGCAGCTTCAAACTGTGCCTTTGTCATTCATCGTTGTAGCTGAGCTGCCGTATTCTATAATTTATATCTCAGTTAAAGCAGTAAGCAGTAATCATCTGCTCACTCAAGCAAAGCTTAAATCAGTCTCATCAGCATCCTGATCATGAAACCGGTGTCTTAATATCAGACAACTGATTTCTTTCTCCAAGGTTCTGTCTTGTAGAGAAGGAGCTTGGTGTCTAAGCCAGCATGGCCAATGGTTCAGGTTTAGAACTGGGAGTCCAAACTTTTGGGACATGAGTAATTAATACAAACCACTGGAGTCCCTTCTAGGAGACCCAACTTCTGGGTCCCACAATAAAATACGGGAAGGAAGTTCCTCTTTTGAGATGAGTCTCTTTCCCCTTTGTCACTAGAGTTGGTCAGATCTTGAAGCATACCCTTATGTATCCAAAATGACTTTTTAGAATCTCCTATGAAAGCTGAAGAGCATGCCTGAAATTCATCAGTTCTTCTACCTTTAGCACTCATGCAGTCAATGGTTACCCCCAGTTAGATCTTGCTGAAGTTCTTGGATTATATCTTAACACTTCTCAACCCCAAGCATGTCACCTTCTGGGATAATCTAGGTGTTTTGGCTGTTGACTTTACTGAAACTTCTAGAAAACCCAAATCCTCATGGGAGGTGTCAAAATCTACAAGATGGTGGATGCGACATCATGATCCAATGAGTCTGTAAGAATCACAACATATGCAGGTAGCCCTAAGTAATTGAGAAAATTATAAGCTCCCAGGCATGCATACTCATCCAGTAATAACACCAGCCCAATAGGCTATAAAAAGTCATGCTAAGAAAATGGTGAGATCCTGATTTATGTGATTGCAGGATAAAAGTATCTACTGAAGACCCAAAATGTTGGAACAACACATAGGAAATTGATGCACCTTGTCAGAAATAAATCTTGATGGAAACACAGGTAGGATCTCACCAAAATTTTGCTCTGCTCATCAACATGCACAATGCATGGGTATTGCAAAAAGAAAAGTTATCTCCTATGACTGCGTAGTAGCCATATCTGTAGAGTTTTCCTGTCACAATACAGAAATGATGATAGCTTGAAATGTCACAACAGTGCCATGGCATGGGAATGAGACAGAAGGGGGCCTTGGCACCATTTTGCCACCTGTTCCAACCTGTCACTTAAATTGGATTTTTTTTTTTTTTTGCTCTGCCTAATGATAAGGCCAGTTCTTGTCCTCTAGTCAAACTCTAAGTAAAGCTACAGTATAATCCAGTGTTTTCAAACTTGGCAACTCTAAGATGTGTGGACTTCAACCTCCAGAATTCCCAGAATTCTGGCAGTTAAAGTCCACACATATTGAAGTTGCCAAATTTGAAAAAACACTGCTAAAATTTGATACCAATGTCCTGGAAAACTAAGTTCTGCAGCATATCTGAAGATGTCTCCCAGAATATTTTGCAGCCTAGAAGGCACAATAGATAGCATTTGGGTGAGATGGCTTTGCTGAAAAATAGCATGGCCAGTTGTCATTCCTTCTATTGTTTTCTTTTTAAATAGTAATAATGAACACACACATGCACACACACACACCCACTCCTAGCTCAGCAAAAGCAAAAACTTGCTTTTTGCCAGCACGCTAAGCTGCTCTGGATCATAAAACCGTTTATGAGTCCCAGGCACAGCTGGCCACATGCATAAAAATGGCAAAAGTTTACTTTCAAAATATTAAATAATTCATTGCTGGATAAATATTTTACATGGACATGGCCCAAGTGTTCTTCCCTGTGTTGTGTATGTCTGGGGCAAAGGAAAGCATAGAGAACTTAGCAAAAAAACTAAGTAGTAAAATTGATTGAGGAAGACATTACAAATTTTCATTTCATTTTCCCTTCCTTCCTTCCTTCCTTCCTTCCTTCCTTCCTTCCTTCCTTCCTTCCTTCCTTCCTTCCTCTCTTCCTTTCATGTGAAAATCAGCTTCATGTTCACTGAATCCTGAAGAACAGTTTTCAAGCAGGGAAGTTAAGCAGAAAACCTAAATGAAACCAACATACCTTTCCAGCAATTCCTTAACCGAGATCTATAGGCCAAGCTACTACTATCCCTTTTAAAGAAAAAGCCAGGGAAGAGCACAGAAGAAGGTTCAAAGCCCATTGCTTTTTGTAGAATATGTAGTTTAGGCTGGAAAAGTCATTCTGGTTAGAGCAAAGAGACAGAGAAGGCAGAAGTATGCCACCCAGGAGGTGTTATTAGCTACCAAGGGATATTCTAGTGTTATAATTTTCTTTTTCCCCCTTTTTTTCTGGTAGTGGCTGCACTGAGCACTGAGACTCTCTCTCTCTCTCTCTCTCTCTCTCTCCCCCCCCCAGCCCCCGATCCCCACTGTCTGCAAAGACAAGGCACAAGGCAGAACAATTCTCTTGCATTTTTTCCTCCTACTTCTCTCTGCATTTGAGACACGGTAACTGACTTGCAACGTCTCTTTTAAAGGATCTGGGAATTTGGGCACAATTTTCATGGTTGAACCTTGTCGTCCTCTCTCCTGCAAGCCTGTAGCTTCCCTCCCTCCAAGGGAAGAAGGCAGGAAGTCTGCAGGGGGGTCAAAAAAGTCAAGATGGCATCTGTGACTGGATGTAAAACCCACCCCATCCCTTTTTTGACCCCTCTGCAGACTTCCTGGAGAGATGAGGCTTTCAAAGTAGCTTTAGGTGGGCCTGAGATCCTGGTGTTTGACCATTCAGTGGTCCAAGGATATTAGATCTCAACCCACCAATGTAGCATCTCAGCAAATGTAACCATTGGATAGACAGGCTTCAACTTGTTCATTTGGTGACAGTTAGGAAAGAGATGAACTGAAATACTTTGGCCACATAATGAGAAGACAGGACACCCTGGAGAAGATGCTGATGCTGGGGAGAGTGGAAGGCAAAAGGAAGAGGGGCCGACCAAGGGCAAGATGGATGGATGATATTCTAGAGGTGACAGACTCGTCCCTGGGGGAGCTGGGGGTGTTGACGACTGACAGGAAGCTCTGGCGTGGGCTGGTCCATGAAGTCACGAAGAGTCGGAAGCGACTAAACGAATAAACAACAACAGGAAAGAGATGGAGATAGAAATGTCCAAGTAAAGTTACACTCAAGACTGGCTGAGAAATGATGGCTCCTGGTTTGAGCTTTCTGGATCTAATATCCCTCCATCATTAGTCTAGAATAAACAGACATTCTTGGAGACAGGATGTAATGGTATGTGAAAATGATCTTGGCAGGCAGGAGGAAGAGCCACAGATTAGGCAGCAACTGAGCCCACAGAAGGAATGGGGATGCGGCCAAAGTCTCAGAAGTGACCCTCCCTAGTTTCTTGGGTTGTCAAAGTGAAGAAGGAGAAATGTATTTCCAGACTTGCAAGATTCTGTTAATGTAACCTTACAATAAAGTTAGAGCTAGTACTTCTGGGTGTGCTTTTTGTCTGGACTACCTTGCTAGACCAACACCGGAAGTTGCCAAAATCAGCAAGGTCGGGATACAGGAACAAATGTGGCTAAGCAAACCTACATACTGCAGCTCAAATTTTCATTTTGTAGCCTGGTGTGATTTTTCTAAAGATGCTCCCTATCTTTAGGAGCATCCTGATAGATCTTTATCTCTGAATCTGAACTGAGAGACCCTAACTATACTTTCTCCCTTGACTCTGGCTTAACTCTTCTAGAGTAATTTGGCCTCCATCAAGAATAACTGCTTGTATATTCAAGTGCCACAATCTCTTTATAAGCATGTATATGGTAGAATGCATTCTGAATTATTCTTCCTTTCCTTCTGATTCCTTCTGTAGTCCCATCGATGTGAATCATTCCTACTTAAAACAAAGCAGGTTGGGTTGAAAAGAGAGATGTCCAAGAGTCCTCAGACATCAAGAAAGAGTATTTGGGGATAAGCAGATAGCAGTTAGTCTTTTCAGGGGAAATATCCTGTTTTGCTTTCAGATAATTAATTACTATTAAGGCAATCAATTCAACTTAGCAGAAGTCTGTGATTTTATGGACCAATAAATGCCACATCACAGTGGAAAAGCAATCAAGTATTGTCAATTGTTTATGAACTATTCATCTTTGGAAGTGCTTCAGTATAAATGAGATATCTTTTCACCAAGGTTTCTTGAAAATATCCATCCATATGAGTTAAGATTTGGGTGGAGATGTAGTTGGAAACACTCAACAGAATGTTTTTATCTGCCCAGGATGGTATTTGGACTTATATTACATTAGATGAGTCCTCCTCCACCATCTCCGCCTCCTCCTCCTCCTCCTCTACCTCTTACCCCCACCCACTATTGTCTACCTGATTGGCTACAACTCCAAAGAACTGTTAAACAAGTGTCTTGGACTCCAACCCAACTGAGACCAAGCTCCAACAGAACAGATTCTCTGTAGCTCAGGGTTGATCTGTGGAGTCCTTGGTGCTCTCTGAGCTTGGCTGTTTGCTTGCAGACGTTTCATGACGCAACTAGGCAACATCATCAGTGCAAGGGAGTGCGGGGTTTGCTCCCTGTTTATACACAGTAGCTTGCCCTGCCAGTGTTTGTGTGGGTGTGGTTTTCTCCTTGGTAGTTCCTTGATTAGGATATACTGCTTGATTGTTTGCCTGGTGTGAATCCCTGCTTATCTGGGTGTAGGCTGCTGGAGTGGATGTGTTCTGGTCCTTTTGTTGCCTCTTTGTTTCCTTCTTAGATTTTTATTGTCTCTTTTGAATGGTGTGTAAATGTGGTTTATTTCTATTTGCCTATTGAGAGCAAGCTGTCAGCCCTTTGAGGTAGGGCAGATCAAGAAGAAGGCATGGCAGGGATTCCAGGAATGCTGCTCCTTGCAATAAGATAGAACCACAGAACCTTGGACACCTGTCCAAGTTTCTCTCTCATCAGAAATAAATGAAATCAAGTCAGCTTTATTTTGAGCTTCTCAGCCCTCTTTCTCAGGACTATGTAATCGTTTGCACAAGGGCCCCTTAACAGCTTGTTCATTCCTTCCTTATGCCCAAGGTCAACTCTACATTTGTTAGTAGCACCAGGACTGGTCTGCCTCCTCAAAGGTAGCCACTAAGACTTTAAGGGATGACCAATGTGGGGATAGAGGCCCATCAGATTTTATTTGCCTTGGGGACTAGGAAGTTCTGCTTAGGACCCAGTCATGAAAGGCTGGGAATCAGAGATTCTCAATTAGTTTCTATTTTGTCCTTATATGCCATCCCATTTAAACAGAGAGAGAGAGAGAGAGACAGAGAGATCCCTGAAAGAGAACTGAACTAATGTTGTAGGATAACAGTTTTGGGGCTGTGTATTGGGATTTCACCGGGAGAGATTTAAAAAAAGTAAAAACAAGAATTATCAGTGGAAGCCCCTGTTTTTCACTTTCATTACCTATTCTTCATGATGTCACAGTGTCACGGCAACTGCTTGTACCAATACTGCTTCATGCCGTCTTCCCTCTGACATTTATTTCCCCTCTCCTTCCTCCATTTAATATGTTTCAACATAATGGAACAATCTGCCTTCACTCTGAACTGGCACTGCTAGGATATCACACAGTCCCACCTGGCTATGTGATGTCTTCAAAAAGCCAAATCAGATGTGGTGGTAAAAGGTACTCCCCCCACCCATGTAAGCTGCATTCACTGCGACACCCATGAGATGTGTCCCCCACCCCCCAATACATGTGAACTTTCAGTGCCCTTAAAGCTGAATTGACCCTGAGTGGCGACAGGGGGCGGAATCGGACAGGGCCCAGGGGCCCAGTAAACACAATTGTTTACATTCCCTGGCCATTTCTCAAAGACAGTATGGCCAGCACACCCACCTGGTAGGGAGGGATAAATAATAAAAAGGTCACCCAGGTGGGTTTATCGAAATCATTCCAACGTCATGTTGCAATTTCCACTGTGTCTGCCTTTGTCTAGTCTTTGCGATGTAAAAGGCCAAAGGTATATAAGCATTGGGTCTGATTTTCTGGGAGCCCAGTATATACTCTTTATTGATTGCACGCTAATACAATTATGTTGTATCTTCAAAGCGATTTGGTTGCTTTAGGGAGTCAGGTTTTGGCCACAATGCAGGGTAAGGCAGTTCTCGTCCTCATGTCATGCATGAAAAGAAAGAAATGGGTGGGGAGGTAGAGAAAATCAGCCAGCCAAGGAGCATGATTGTAAGAGGGTTGGACAAAAATCAGTTCTCACTCTTTTCACAGCCTGAAAATATTACCTTGCGGCTTTGAGAGTTCATTCCTGCCAAGTCTAATCCATTTTTCTCAGTAATTAAATGGTGGTGTTCTTGTATCCTTTAATTTTTCTTTTTTCTTTTTAAAAGAAACCTTTGTCCCAAACTGCTTTTCTTAATTTCATTCAAATGGTCTCCATTTTGCCAGCAGCTGAGATAAAGCCTAAAAGCTGGGTCACTCATCCACATTGCTTTAAGCACAGAAGTAACTGAATGGTTTTGACATTCATTTAGCTGTAATATTGCCTTGACTATTCAATTCCCTGTAAAGAACATTTCAAAAAAATGGGTGGTTTCTATTTGTGCAAAGCTTCCAAGGAATTTCAAAGCAATTGTGAGGGGTTCTGCTTGATTTCATTTGATTATGTGGCATCAAATCAGTGTCAACTCTTAGTGTCTACACAGGTAGATTATCTTCAGGACAATTTGTCCCCAACCTGGTCTTTCAGGTCTTTCAATGCTAAACCCATTGTCTCGATAATTGAATCCACCCACCTTGCTGCTGGTCATCTTCTTCTCTTTCCTCCCACCTCTTTTCTTTCCCAGAATTAGAGACTTCTCAAGTCTCAAAGACTCAAGAGAGTTGGGTCATCACATAATGTGTCCAAAGTTGAGTCATCACATAATGTGTCCAAAGAATGTTAATTTGAGCCTGGTCATTGTGCCTTATGTGAGAACTCTGGGTTGATTTGTTTTCTGATCCATTCATTTGTTTCCTTGGCTGTCCATGGTATCCTCAGGATTCTTCTCTAAGATCAAAGCTCAAAAGCATGGATGTTCTTTCTATCTTGCTTGTTCAAAGTTCAGAAGGGTTCACTTTGGGTGAGGTTATTGTAAGTTGACAGTCAAGAAGTTAATAGGGATGATAATAAGACTATTGAAATTTTGGGAGGAGGGGGGCACTACTTATTTCTAATCTCTCCAGTTTCCAGAGACCATGAGTTCTATTCCTCCCTTAGGCATGGAAGTCAGCTGGAGAGTCACTCTCTCTCAGCTTAACCTACCACATAGAGTTGTTGTGGAGAAATTAGGAGTGGGGAGCATGAGGTATGCCACCTTGCATTGTGCAAAATATGGGTGGGATATAAATCTAATAAACTAACGAACAAACAAGTAACAAAATCCTCAAGTTCTTTGTTTCTGTTTTAAGAGATCACTCTCCAAAGCTCAGGATAGATTGGTTGGCTTTAAAAATAAGTTTAGCAAATGTATATGCCCTACTGTTAAAGAAAAGAAAAAAGTCACTTAGGTTGATGCTTGTGGTAATGCACGATGGCAGGTGAATTAAGCAAGGAGTTAATTAAAATCTGAGAGTTAATTAATGAGATCCACTGCACATTAAAGATCATTACTTCATCCAAAAGAGGGTAATTAGGGAGCGGTTTTATTCTCTCGAGTGTTAACGTTGACACACCACATAAGTCTTTCAATGTTAACCAAATAATCCTCTGGTCCTCCTATTTATTCTGCCCATGACACAATGGTGTCGCTGAAGGAGGGGGAGTGGCTGAGCTGCAGGGAAACTTCGTGGAGGCTTTTCAAGGTACAAGGGGAAAAAAACCAAGTTGTTGAAAAGACCCCTTTTCTCTTCAAAATCAGAGCTACACTGAAAGCCTGTCCAACAACTGGAACCAGTTTTGGACTGACGAAATATTCATTTGCTCTCCTAGATGATTGAACAAATGGACTATGAGAAGAAAGACGTTATATGAAGCTGTTCCACCACAAAGGTTCATTACTTCTCATGTATTTCATGGGAACCAAAATTAACTTGTAAGTAAGTAATATTAGTCCGGAAGGAAGCAGCATCTGGATGACTTTCTCTGGGCTTTGGAAGGAAGCGGGCTCCACCCTGATCAGTTCTTGGACACCAGGGAGTTCCAGGGCCATGAAGTCAAACACCTTCCTGGAAGAAGGTAATTTCTCCACAACTGCCAAGAAAACTCCATGGATGTGTCCCAGTAGTCAGCTGGAGTGGAGCTCAACTCAGGGGAGACACCACCTCTTTCCAGCTGACCAGCCTTTTGGGGGCTTAGGATCTAAGCTCAGACGAGCCTGGTTAGTATTTGGGGTCTACCAGAGACACTGTGGAGCATTTATTATATTTTTATAAGGATTGTTATGCAACTACTTGTTGGCAGATGCTGGGAAAGCCTTTAGCCCAGGAGAGGTCAAAAAAGTCACACACCAAGCATTTCTATAAAAATAATTTATTTACAGAAAGCAAAAACAAAAACAAAACATTTAAAGGACTTAGCTCCCTTTGGAGCAAGCCTTGCTGAGCTACATTTCCAGCAGAGAGAAAAAGAAGAAGTGAGAAGACAAGTCCGGGCAGATCCTCCCCTCCCCCCAGGCTATTTGCATGAAGCACGTGAGAGGAGACAATCTAATACAACCCCTTCACCTGGCCAAAATGCTTTGATACAATAGCAGTCTTAATCTATTAGTAGGAAAACCTCAACACTACTTTCATATCTGTCTCCAAGGCAGTGGGTTTTCCTTCCCATGCTATGCAATGCCTAAGAGCACCCCTGAGCAACTTGCACCCTGCGAGCATCACTTAGCTGCTCTTTCTACAGTCTGTGGAGACTGCTGGAGCCCCAAAGCCAACTGTGAACAAAAAATTGGATCGTGAGAACTAGAATGTTATTTCTGTGGCATTAATGGAGATCTAATCCAGCTTTGCTGGGAAGGGATGGAACAAGCTTTTCTTTTCTGATTGTCCTAAATATTGCTCAGAGAAAGTTAGAAATGACAGCCCTCCCCAAGATAATTCTTTCATCTCTGCTGATACTAAATCATTATTAGTGAGGAACTAAAACTGAAATGCTATGGTTTATTTCTAAAAGAAACTTGGAGAGAGATGAGCTTTATGGTCTATCATGAGAATATACCAGCATCTGCCCACATCCCTTGGAGACATTGTGAGCCATACTAAACATAAGTGAACAAATAAATCCTGCAAAAAATTAACCAAGGACCACATCTGATTTATGAGTAATTTAGTGATAACAGGGACATAGAGATGTGGCTTCAGTACTATGTGTCCCTGGGATTTAAGCTTTGTTTTTTTCTTTGCTCAATACATTGAAGCTTTTAAAATAGTTAACTAATTATAACCCAAGCTTACTATAAAGTTCCTGTTTGACTTCTGACATTTTTGATTAATCAGCCCAGTAAACTGGAATCTCTTTTACACAGACTTGAGTGTACACAGAGGGTTTGTTTTGGAGAATCCCCATACTTATCATTCCCACATCTTCATTTAAGTGGCATTGTCACTTGCTTTTGTTAAGAAAATGGCTTGTGAATAATGGCAATTAAGAACGTCATCTGAAAATCCAAGAAGAACAAAGGGAAGGAAAAGAAAGAACAATACTGCAATATATGGGACTTCTTGATTATGTATGCCAAGATGCCAATAAGGCTATTATTAAGGCTATGCCAAAATAGAGCTGTGGGAACAAAGAGAAAGTGTACTAATTATAGAAAATTATGTATTATACTAGTATGTCAAAAGATGTAATTTCTTCTAAGTGGTGATTTATTGGGGCAACTAATATTCCTGCCCTGGCTGAGGATCTCAGAGAAGTCAGCTGTTGATTGGTACCCATGGACTCACACAACATTCCAGATTAGGCTAAAATGGGGTTGAATAATTTCTGGTTCAGCATTATGTGATAACCTTGCTGTAGCCTTAGAATCTTGTGTGAAGTAGGTCATCACAGTAAGATGTAATATAGCATATTTGTTTTGGCATCACATATTATATGAACGCAGTAATGATATTTTGTTGACTTAGGATTTCATGTGTTGAACTCAGCCTTTGAGAACAGAAGACACATAAAGGACTCAGAGTTTTGGTAGAAAACAGGACCTTGAAGAACTAATTATGAGACGTTACCCAATTCAGATCCTTCAGCAAAGGATCTTTACCTTGCCGTGGTGAAGGAGCTTGAGCACCTCAATGATGCCATGAGCTAAACCGTGAAGGACCACCCAAGATGGGAAGGTCATGACAGAGTGGTCAGACTAAATGCGATCCCTGGGGAAGGTAATGGCAACCCAGACAGTATTCTTGCCGTGAAAACTAAATGGATCAGTACAACCAGAGATATGTCGGTATACCATCGGAAAATGAGACCCCCAGGTCAGAACATGGTCAAAATGCTAGTGGGGAGGAACAGAGGATGAGTTCAACTAGCCCCAGACGTGATGACGCAGCTAGCTCAAAGCCGAAAGGACGGCTAGCGGCCGACGGTGCTGGTGGTGAATGGCGAATCCGATGTTCTAAGGATCAACACACCATTGGAACCTGAAAGGTAAGATCTATGAGCCAGGGCAAATTGGATGTGGTTCTTGGTGAGATGTCAAGATTAAAGATAGACATTTTGGGCATCAGTGAACTGAAATGGACTGGAATGGGCCACTTCACATCAAATGACCACCAGATCTACTACTGTGGACAAGAGGACCACAGAAGAAATGGAGTAGCCTTCATAATTATTTACTATTAGCCATAGTAAAGTGGCTAAAGAAGTGCTTGGATACAATCCAAAAAACGATAGAATGATCTCAGTTTGAATTCAGGGCAAGCCATCTAACATCACAGTGATCCAAATATACGCCCCAACCACAGATGCTGAAGAAGCTGAAGTAGAGCAGTTCTATGAGGATCTGCAGCACCTACTGGACAACATGCCTAAAAGAGATGTTATTTTCATCACAGGAGACTGGAATGCTAAGGTGGGCAGTCAAATGACACCTGGGATTACAGGTAAGCATGGCCTGGGAGAACAAAACAAAGCAGGACATAGGCTGGTAGAATTTTGCCAAGACAACTCACTCTACATAACAAACACTCTCTTCCAACAACCTAAGAGATGGCTTTATACATGGACTTCACCAGATGGACAACACCGAAACCAGATTGACTACATCCTTTGCAGCCAAAGGTGGCGGACATCTATACAGTCGGTAAAAACAAGGCCTGGAGCTGACTGTAGTTCAGATCACGAACTTCTTCTTGCACAATTTAGGATCAGACTAAAGTGATTAGGGAAGACCCACAGATCAGCTAGATATGAGCTCACTAATATTCCTAAGGAATATGCAGTGGAGGTGAAGAATAGATTTAAGGGACTGGACTTAGTAGATAGGGTCCCGGAAGAACTATGGACGGAAGTTCGCAACATTGTTCAGGAGGCGGCAACAAAATACATCCCAAAGAAAGAGAAAACCAAGAAGGCAAAATGGCTGTCTGCTGAGACACTAGAAGTAGCCCAAGAAAGAAGGAAAGCAAAAGGCAACAGTGATAGGGGGAGATATGCCCAATTAAATGCAAAATTCCAGAGGTTAGCCAGAAGAGATAAGGAATTATTTTTAAACAAGCAATGCACGGAAGTGGAAGAACCCTAACCCTAATGCACGCTATATGCCAGCAAATTTGGAAAACACAGGAATGGCCATCAGATTGGAAAAAATCAACTTATATCCCCATACCAAAAAAGGGAAACAATAAAGAATGTTCAAACTATCGAACAGTGGCACTCATTTCACATGCCAGTAAGGTAATGCTCAAGGTCCTGCAAGGTAGACTTCAGCAATTCATGGAGCGAGAATTGCCAGATGTACAAGCTGGGTTTAGAAAAGGCAGAGGAACTAGGGACCAAATTGCCAATATCTGCTGGATAATGGAAAAAGCCAGGGAGTTTCAGAAAAACATCTATTTCTGTTTTCTTGACTATTCTAAAGCCTTTGACTGTGTGGCCCATAACAAATTGTGGCAAGTTCTTAGCGGTATGGGGATACCAAGTTATCTTGTATGCCTCCTGAAGAATCTGTATAACGACCAAGTAGCAACAGTAAGAACCGACCACGGAACAACGGACTGGTTTAAGATTGGGAAAGGAGTACAGCAGGGCTGTATACTCTCACCCTACCTATTCAACTTGTATGCAGAACACATCATGCGACATGCTGGGCTTGAGGAATCCAAGGCTGGGGTTAAAATCGCCGGAAGAAACATTAACAATCTCAGATATGCAGATGATACCACTTTGATGGCTGAAAGCAAAGAGGAACTGAGGAGCCTTATGATGAAGGTGAAAGAAGAAAGTGCAAAAGCTGGCTTGCAGCTAAACCTCAAAAAAACCAAGATTATGGCAACCAGCTTGATTGATAACTGGCAAATAGAGGGAGAAAATGTAGAAGCAGTGAAAGACTTTGTATTTCTAGGTGCGAAGATTACTGCAGATGCTGACTGCAGTCAGGAAATCAGAAGACGCTTAATCCTTGGGAGAAGAGCAATGACAAATCTCGATCAAATAGTTAAGAGCAGAGACATCACACTGACAACAAAGGTCCGCATTGTTAAAGCAATGGTGTTCCCCGTGGTAACATATGGCTGCGAGAGCTGGACCATAAGGAAGGCTGAGAGAAGGAAGATCGATGCTTTGGAACTGTGGTGTTGGAGGAAAATGCTGAGAGTGCCTTGGACTGCCAGAAGATCAAACCAGGCCATCCTCCAGGAAATAAAGCCAGACTGCTCACTTGAGGGAGTGCTATTAAAGGCAAAACTGAACTACTTTGGCCGCATAATGAGAAGACAGGACAGCCTGGAGAAGATGCTGATGCTAGGGAGAGTGGAGGGCAAAAGGAAGAGGGGCCGACCAAGGGCAAGGTGGATGGATGATATTCTAGAGGTGATGGACCCATCCCTTGGGGAGCTGGGGGTGTTGACAACTGACAGGAAGCTCTGGCGTGGGCTGGTCCATGGAGTCACAAAGAATTGGAAGCGACTGAACGAAGAAGCAACAACACCCAATTCAACTCTGAGCAAGAGGACAGTATCTGTTTGTGGTCAATTGCAGTCTTAAGGTAGGCTGGCTTCTAATTCTGAACTTGAAAGATCTCATGGACTCTTTCTAAAGAGATACTTAGGGGATATTATGAATTTGGGGACTCTTAACCTAACCAGATTTTAGAACACCTCTGCAAACATCAGCATTTGGCATGCACATCAAGGACATATAATAAATGCATCAGTATTGATCCTAATTTTGGGGAACACCAAAGTATGTGAAAATCCCATAAAATTTTAACAGCATCATTTTCTACTCCTTTCTCGATTTTGTGATCATATCATATTCAAGAAATTTGGAAATGATAGCTTTTGCACAGATGCCAGTGAATCATAAAGGCCACTCTATCATGACATTGTCAGTCTGAGCAATTTTGTTGCATCCACTAATCACATGATCCATAGTTTTACCTTTTTCTTTACAAAGTCTACATTTGCTGATGTTCGATACATCTTGAATCCTTGATTTCATCACATTTCTTTGTGATGCTTGTTCTTAAGCTGCAACAGTTAATCCTTCTGTTTCCTTCTTAATAGTGCCATCTTGTAACTATTGCCAATTTCTGGTCTTGTCCACTTTATTTTCAGTTGTCTTTATGTATCAGCCATGTAATGGTGTATGCAATTTTCTAAATGGTTTTCCAAATATTCATTCATTCATTCATTCATTCATATATATGCATGCTTCTGATAGATAGGTAGGTAGGTAGGTAGGTAGACATGCTTCTTATATATATATACAGTATATGCTTCTGATAATCTATCTATCTTCTGCTACTTTCAGAATGTTTTCTGTAAAAAATGCAATGAATATTTTCTCTTTGCTTGTCTTGGTGTAATCATTTAATCCACACTTCTTTTCTTCAACTGTCTGTTCTGCTTGCAATAAACCATAGCTACCAATTTTCATGCTAAGTATACTCAATCAATATTACTTTGCAGATCCGTTTTGGAATTTTCTGATCTAAATTATTCAATTCAAGCTGTGTCCAGTTTACTGTACCAGCAGTATGCTATATTACTGGTGTTTATGCCCGTGATTTGTACTTCCAGCATTTAACTTTCAATTCAGAATTTTTCACACTCTGTTTAAATATTCTGAACTGGCTTTCTTTTTAATTTCTCTGTGCAAGATGCTATTGGACTTAAGTATTCCTAGATATTTGAAGCTTTCTTCTATGGGTAAAAATGTTATGAGATTCTCATTTTCAAATTGTACCCTCTCCTTTTCTTCAATTTTTCCTTTCTTTATACTAAGCATCACGTGTTTGCCGATCCAGATTCCATTTTGATGTTGTCACTAAGTATCCTCACAGTATTAAGTAAGGATTCAGTTTCAGTTTTTCAGTTTCCATGTAGCTTCAAATCACCCATGTGTAACAGGTAGGATATGTTTCCCACTATGGTTCAACAGTTCATATCCAAGTTTTGTTTTATTCATGATATGGGTGAGGGCCACCACTGAGATGGTAAAAAACAATGGATTGAAAATTTTGTTTACACTTCCAAATTTCTTTACCATTTACCATCAAAGTTGTTTTCTATTTTTTTCATAGCTTCTTTTACAAAATTCTGGATGTTGTACTAATGCCAAATATTTCCAAACACTTCTGTATTCAATTACATGGAAGATAATCAGATGCCTTTTTATAATCAAGCCAAGCCATTTGTAAGTTGATTTGCACTCGGAGTGGTTTAATATTTTATTAATCTGCAATTAACTTTTCGTCCCTTGAGAATTTCAGGAGTTTCCTTTGTGTTTGGACAGACAGAATGGATTTTTGAATACATAACTTGAATGGACAATTGCTAATATACCAACTGGCAAGGATAGTCTGTACTTCCTTACAGCTACACCCTTTATTCTGGCTTTTATTAGTCAGAATGTTCTACCAGTTGTCATCTATTTTTCAACTTTTCCAATTTGTAATATTTCCTTAACTTGAGTAGCTGGTCTTTCAAGGAGAATCATTAGAAGATTAATCCAAGTTCCATGTATATCATATTTTTACTTGTTCATTCCATTTTCTAACCTTCTTTGTTTGCTCCTTAATCATTTCTGATGTTACATTATGATGTTAATCATTTCTGATGTTATGGATGTTAATCATCTACTTTGACTGAGCCAATGTTCTCCATTTCTCTTATCCATTTTGCATCTTTATTAAGTTCTTTTGGATTTTCCTAGATATCACTCCAAAATTTTAATTTTTTGTCTTTATCAAGACAATCATCTATGTTACTACAAACTTTCCAGCCAATGCTTTATTAAACAAACGCTGGTTTGTTCAAAAGCTGATTTCATTGAAGTTAATTTATTCTATCTTCATATCATTCAGTTTTCTTTGAAATAGCCATGACTCACTGCTTTAATTCTTCTGAGATTTCTTTAATCATCTTATGCCAAGATTATATCATTTCTGTAAACTTTCCTTGATCTCATTATTTTTCAATTTCCCTTCCTTCAAATTCTTTAGATTGCTGATATCACCTCTTAATTTATTGATCTTTCTTTCCAATCAAATTTTCCATGTCGGTGACCGATTTTGCTGCTTTTGTGTTACAACATTGTAGCCCAACTTTAATACTATTGCTGTTATTGTGCTATAACTTAGTTGGTAAGTTTCAGCCACCATGTTGTTATTATCAATATTATTCTGAGCTAGTTTTTCCCGTACTTGCAATTCAGTTTCCATAAAAGCTTTTGTTCTAAGGATAAATCTTAGTAGATCCATTAACTGATGTTCTGAATGTTTATGTTTCCAAACACGGAACATTCTCATTTGAAATCTCTAGTTTTAGGGTTTGATTTGAAATAGCTTTTGATGATTGCTCAATTTTCTTCAATTGACCATTACTTTCACTTTACGGGCTGTCCTGGTGGCTCAGTAGGACTGGCTAAGCCCTGTAGCTCATTTATATCCAGGAGCCATTCAGATATGGTCCTTGTTGACCTGGGTGATGACCAATCTGGTATGGATTTGTTTTTCATGGTTGTAATGGTTTCACCATTGAAAATGAGTTTGGACCAAATCTCAAATGGTCTTCCACCGAGACCTGCAGTACGCACCTGTTACCAGCATAACTCCTTGGATTAGTGAGGCACACTGGTCCCTCACTGCAAGGTAGTTTTCCATGAAGCTGTTATTCTGATTATTATTATTAACATCATCACTATTTTTATTTTGTGAAAAAAACAATTTACTGCGGGTTCCAGTTGTGTTTAGCTGATATTGTGTAAAGACATCAAAGAGGCCAAGTTGGGTAGAACCATGATATGTGATTCCGTATCTCTTCCTACTCTGAGACTTTACACATTCTAAAGGGATATGTGAAGAAGGCTAAATTAATAAAACCTTCAGATCCTTGGAATTACAACTGTTTTAATTGGGTATTGCTCCCAAATAAAAGCACCAGTCCAAGGTCAACTCAAATCTTTTGTAGCTAAAGAAAAGACCTTGTGGTAGCTTAATGCATTTCCCCCCTAAATGCATCAAGATCACTTTATGCGCCCCTCTCACTCCAGTAGAATTAAGATCACAGTGGTGCCAACATTTTTCTTGATAATACTGGGCTGTAGTAAGGTACCATCTGCATGTGGTACATCTAGTCGTGATTTCATCCTTGTTCTCCTTGTTTCTGCCACTTCTTCCTTTAAATACATTTGTTTATTGTTTAAAGCAGTGTTCAATGCCGCTTTAACTGATTGTTTGTGTTTTGTCTCTTAACAAAATGTAAACTGCTTCAAGATTTGTGAGAAGAGGAAACTGCACAAAGTCCAAAGAAATACAAATATAAGAAAACGTTAGAGATGGCAGTGGGGAAAAAAACCAACGCCCAGATGGATTTCTCTCAGGTCTTATAGAAAGACGTTTAATTTCCCAGAGTGCTTTTCCAATGGCTTTGTCTCACACTTTTTTGCATAAGGCAGATTTTAAATGCCACTGGAGCCATAGAGAGACCATCTTTCATTCTTCTTGCCAACAGAGACTCAGATTTGGATAGGCCTGTTAGAGCAAGTTTTAATGGCACAAATTCAGGGTAACAGGAGTGAGTGGCTTTCTCTGCAGAAAACTGTTTAAAATATCAGTAAGAGGCATACAAATGGCTAGGCAGTAGTTAGCAATCCTCTTGTGTCATGTTAAGTTGCCCATTTAGCAACAAATTATGTTGATTCTTCTGTTCTATAGGACATACTCATGCATAGCAAAGGAGCTGTTGAAATGTTTATGCATTATGATATTTGGAATAAAACGAGCTGAGTCCCTATTAAAGTTCTCATGCCGAGCTTCGTATCAAGTCAATTCCTTAAGGATTAAAAAAAAATGGAAATGCTTTGTGATAGGAATAAAAATGCCAGCCAGGAAGACTGTGTTGTTTTCGAGAGAGGAAGTTGAGATGCATTAAAAATGTCAGGCTGATGTGACTCCAGATATTAAAATGCCTGAGAATGGTTGCCCCACGCACTTCAGAAATTCCAGGTTTGAAAATTGAGCTCCCACAATAGATTTGTGTTCATTTCAACTTGTACCTTGACCTGTCTTCTGCCAGTTACTTTTTCCTTTGAAAAATGGGTGAATATTATTGACAGTTCTGAAAGAAGAGGCTGAGAATGGCTTTTCTCAAATTACAGATGATGAGTTAAATCCTATTCTTGACTTCGATATCAGAGTACAGTTTTAAGGCTGAGTAGAGTTTTAAGGCAGATGCTTATCCTTCTAAAAACACAACAACCCTGTGTATTAAAAAAAAAAACACTCATAAAACAAACTAGTTTGGTCATCTCGCTATCTCCAGGACTCCTTAGTACATCCCATCCTTTTGTTTCATCATTTGTCTTTCTCTACTTTAGTCCTAAGTGATGCCATCAAGACCTCCTCAACTCCTGATTGTGAGAACTTGATGGTGCAGATAATGTGATATTCTCACTGAACTGCATGGAAAGCAATCAATTGAACCATATTGATTAATTGCATCCCATTGCATTGCACTGGTATCCTTCTTTTCTCTCTGAAGTTCTACATGGGGGACAGAGGCATCTAGTAGAAACCACAATGAAGTCATTGCCTGCCATCCTGGAAATTCTGTAATTTGTATCCATATGTTATGACACAAATGAGTTAAATATGAAATCTGCATCCTTTGGGTGACATTATGACACATGTGACATTACCTGCCCCTCTTTTTCCTCTGTGGATGCCAGGGTGGGGAGAGAGGAGGTTCCACCTTAATGATCTTGTGGAGGTTTGTTCTGGAGCAAGGTTTACTTTGGCTGAATCCTTAAAGATACCCTCCAGGTTCTGCAGAACTGTCCTGTTCAGACTATGAGATGGCCAGGCAGAGTTACTAATAAAATTCTTTATTGAGTAAACTATTTACTCAATAAAGTTCGTGCAATAGATTAGAGCATGTAATTCAATCAAGTCCACCCAGGTGGCAAGGGATTGCAGAGTCAGACTGTGGCAAGGCAGCAAGGCAGAACTTGGCCAATTCTCTGATCGAAGCTGCAAGGCTGGAAGGAGCTAGAGTGCATGGCAAAGGAGAGGCCGAACACTTGGGTTGGTGTCCTGGCACACAGGCTGGATCAGGCTGGCACACAGAGGCTAGACAAGGCTGGGCTGGAGAATCTGGGCAGGGCTTGGCTCTGGAGACAAGATTGGATTTGGCTGGAACATCTAGGCAAGGCTGGGTTCTGCAGGCAGGACTGGACTTGGCTGGAGTGTCAAGACAAGGCTTGAACCTAGAGACAAGGCTGAACTGGACCGGAGTGTTCAGGCAAGGCTGAGATCTGGAGGCACACCCGGATCGCATTGAAGCAACAAGGCTTGGAGCTGGATGCAAGACTGTGCTCAACAGGAATGGTGGAGAGGGGTTTCATCAGGCCAACCCGAGCAGAAGGCTGTTCCGCGAAGGCGGAAGCGCCGGTTCCACGCTGGCTACAGGCAAGGCTTCCGATGCTGGTAAGGACTCTTCCGCAGGTGCTGTGAGCTCAAAGGATCGGTTGTCTTCGGCAGCTTGCTCTTGGCGTGCCTGTCCTTTTAATCGCTCCTTTTTATGCTGTGTTCCTTTAGCAGCCAATCGGGCTTCTTTCTCTTTCATGTACTTCTCTGCTGTCCTCTCTCAAGCACTGATTGGAGGCTTCAAATCTCCCTCCGGAGCTTGTCCAATCAGCATCTGCGATTTCTCCCGCTCTGCTGAGTCACTTCCTGGTTTAGATTCTCCAAGTCCCTCCTGATAAGTTTCGTTTTCAGAGTCAGAAGCAGGCTCAAACCTCACAAGAACATGTAGAAATGCCTTCTGTATTTTCTGCAGCAGGAGAGCAAAACATTGATCTTGGAGGCCACACGTGGCTTATCAACACCCTTTGTGCAGCTCAAAGAAGCCCTGGAGTGGGTGGAATCAATCTTTTCAAACTGTTCACCCCCAATTTTTGGAGAAGGGAGCTTAAAAGCCAAACTGCCTTAATACTTGCTGAGCTGTAAAACACTCATTTCACCCTTCGAATATTTCTCCAAAGCATCCTGGCCCCACCATTACAAAGCATGTCCCTCAACCTGATAGACAAAGGCTGATGCAGTCTTCAAGCCAGCAAAGGCTGCAGCTGCTTGATCTATCCCCACATTGGCTCATGTCCCTTCTGGGAGACTTAACATGAACATTTGCAGAGGAAAAGGATGATAGCCCCCTCAGATCCAAAACAAGAGGCCAAAATTTCATCCTTCTCCCGCTGTTGATAAGGCCACGTCACTGCCACTCCCCATTTATCTTCTAAGGTCCATAATAATAATAATAAATGAATAAGGCACCGCTAATTTGCTCAAAGTGGCTTGACTTCGTTCTATAGAGTACACGTCATCGGCGTATTGTCAACTGCAGTCATTTGATGAACAGATGCAACTTGACTGTGCCCCAAAGAAGCACCTTTCCTAAGCAGTTTTCACTGGTGGCATTTCTGAAAGCTTCTTCCCAAGGGCCGTATATTGAACTGAGCTGGTGTTTAGTTTCTACAAATCTCTAAAAAAAAAATACTTTGTGGAGGAAACTGATACATGCTGGGCTATGATCTCTTCTCCTCTGAAATCAAAGTCCAACCAATGGTACCTTTGAGAGCAAACCCTTCTTAGTTAAAAAGGGCTGGCTGCTGCCGATGCATTTTTGATCAAAGGTGAAAGTAATGGAAAGAACAAACAAAAAAGGTAGAGCAAACTTCAAGGAAACGGGAATGAGGCAGTGGGAAGATGCCTCCTTGGAGGTGACCCCTGTTCCCAATTATTATTACATGGCCAGCTAAACCTCCCATGATGGGAACAACCTTAGCCTTAGACAAATGAATGAAATCAGTGCAGCCTCACTTTTCATTTCAGTTCTCTGAGCTGCCAAGGTTGGCTTAGGGTGTCCTGTTGTGAGGAACTGTGCTGTTTCCCTCTTCCCTACAAGGAGGGGATAATTCAGTTTGGAAAAAGCTGTTCTAAACCTTTTATTTCTTCTGTTCAATCATGTCCGATTCTCAGAGACTGCCTGGACAAGTCCCTGCAATTTCCCTGGCAGGTTTTTCAGAAGAGGTTGGCTGTTGCGTCCTTCCTAGGGCTGAGAGAAAGTGACGGGCCCAGGTCACCCAGCTGGCTTTTTTCCCAAGGTAACTAGAACTCACAGTCTCCTAGTTTCTAGCCTGGTGCCTTCACCACTGCAGCAAACTGGCTCTCTTCTAAACCATGCATTTTTGTCCTGAAATGGACTACTGTTGCAGAGAACAAGAGCAGAATAAACCTCAGCAGGTGGAAGGCCTGGTTGATGTAGCCTGGCCTTAGAAGCTAATTGGGTTGGACCAGGTTAGATCTTGGACAGGAGACCACTAGGAGATCTCAAAACTATTAATTAGTCCAGAACTTGAACAAGAACTTCCAAATAGAAGGTAAGTGCAAATCTTCTGTTTTCCTGAAAATAAGGCAAAGCAGTCAACAGCTTGCCTTACGTAGACTCTTCCTGCTTTGTTGGCAGATCCTTAGGATTCCTCTCTTCAGTTAGGGATGGAGAACATCTCAACCAAGTAGTATAACACAAAATAGCAGCAAAAACACCTTTTTTCAATCCCTCCAACACATTACAGTGAATGCTTTCCAGGAGCTTGGCAGACAGACATTTTCCTGAGTTTGTAAAGAGCCACTGATAACAGAGGGTTAGGGATGGGCAAGAAGTAAAACTACTCCTGTTAATAATTGAAGATTAATCTATATGTCACAGGAGATCACAAAACCAGTATGATTGCCTATTGGGATTTGTGCAAATGAGACTAGGCACAAAACCCAGAGAGAGATATCAACTAGTGTTCCCGCTTCGCCTCTGCAAAACTGATGAGGTTTAAAAAGAGTTGTGACCCACACATGCACACACACACACACCTAATTGCTTGGGAATACCTGGGGAGTTTTGACCCACAGACTGAGAATCTAGGATGACACTCATTGTAAAACAGCCCATGTGTTGTATATTCCAGCTCTTTAGGATCATAATATCACCAGGTTGAAAGGACCTTGGTTTTTTTGCAGGCTGGGGATACCCTTTTTGTTGGCAAATATATTTGGGGAGGAGAGGACCACAGCAGGTGGAGCAATTATGTAAAAATGAGGATGCTGCATCCCAGGAATAAGCAGGACTGGGATTCCCCTTGTTTCGGGGAAGGGCAGCATTTTTGGCTTTAAAAACCTTTATGAAATATTCTCAGCCTCTCCTACAACTAAAGCTGCTACTACTCAAGCAAGACATCAAAGTGGAGCTTGACCCCTAGGGACTGTATCCAATCAGTTTTCTTGGCAGCATTATGGAAATGTTTACCACTGCCTTCTTTCAGAATAATTTTGGTTTCTCAATCTATCCTACAGCCTTGGAATTCCCAGGCCTGGGAATTTTTTCCCTTGCAAAAAACCCAAGGTCCTTTCAACCTGGTGATATGAATCTAAAGGGCTGGAATATATACAACACATGAGCTGTTTTACAATGAATGTCATCATAGGTTCTCAGTCTGTGGATCAAAACTCCCCAGGTGTTCCCTGAAGAAGCAGGATAGAAGGAGTATTGGCGCTTTTGACTTTGGGTGTTGGAGAAGAGTCTGCAGAATAGCATGGATAGTCATGCAAACAACAAATGGACCATTTGAATCAGAGTTCTCACTCAAGGCACAAATAACCAGGCTCAAATTGTCATATTTTGGGCACATAATGCAAAGACCCAACTCCCTTAAGAAGTCCATGATGCTGGGAAAGGTGGAAGGAGAGAGAAAGGTGGATAGACTCAGTTACAGCAATGAGGGGTGCACCACTGGAAGATCTTAAGGTGCAGGCTGCGGTTGGATCATCCTGAAGAAGGTCTATCTGTATGGTCTCTAAGAGTTGACATCAACATGATGGCATCTAATCAAGCAATGTCTCATTCACTGTTAACCAGATCTAACCTACTTAACTTTCAAGATCAGCCAAGGTGACTAGGCACTGCCTCATCTTCTGGCTTCCAAACCTAAACCACTACTTCATTTGGTTTTCCACCCAAAAATGACAGAAAACCTCATCATGGATTTTCCGTGGGTAATCACTATTTTCGTAGATCGACAAGCTGCAGAAAATTGCTCAGAGACTGTACACAGCCTTTAGCAGATGGGCTGCCTACACTTAACATATCTTACTGCCATTTCATGCAGGAACCGCAATACGTATTTGAATGACATCCTTATCAAGTGATGTCTGTCCAACTTGTGCTTAAGTGCTTCCAGCAAAAGTATACCCTGAGCAATTTGTGAATTGAACTGTGAACTCTGAACACCCACCCACCGATTTCCAGATCTGCTCTTTAGAGAATAGAGAAAAGTCCAAGTGAATTAACAAACTGAAGATAGCACAAATCCCAGGAGCATTTAAAAATCCATGTTTCTTCCCCTCCCCCTCCCCCTCCTCCGGCTTTGCATACTCCTATATTTGATCCAATTATTATTTTTGAAAATGTCTGTTGAGTTCTGCATTCTCCACCGCTGCCCTTGAGTTTAATATACAGCCTCCCGGATTGTCTCGCCAAGATATGGTACTTTTGCTTTTATCTTCACAAGTTCTCACTTCCTGATGGCAATGCCAATATCTCAAGACTCTGGTGGATTTATGGGACAAGCTGCAGATAGCAAGATTTTCTTGGCAATTAATACACCTGCCTCCTTTTGCTGACCTCAATTCCCGGAGGCCCATGCTAATAATCCATGGTGTAGCTGAAATCCTGAGGAGCTTAAAAAGCTCTCCTGGTGTTTAAGGACTTTCTGAACATTATTAGCCCCTTCCTTCCCCTTTGCAGCTTGTGAAGCTATTTCTGTAGCACTGAAAATGCAGACCCTAAATGGAAGGCTGTAGATTACCATCTGTGTTTATACAGACCACAGCAGCCTTTGTTTTAGAAATGCCAAACACACCACGACAAGAAAATCATGGGGGTTGGAATGAAGAATCAACTGGATAATTGTTTGTCAGGATCTCTAACATGTTTGGGTTGGTGAAACTATCAGGAATTTGGAGAACATGGCAAGGGCACTCCCATGAGATGTCTGGCATGGGGAAAAGGACTTGCTTTTTTTTTTAATATAATTTTATTGAAAGTTTTTAAAAAACAAGAGTAAAAATTAATACAAATTAAAATAGAGTAAGAAGAAAAAAGAAAGAAGAAGAAATAAAAGAGAAAGAGAAAGTGCAAAAAGAAAAAAAGAAAATAAGTGAGGGTAGAAGAAAAATAGAAAAAAAAGAAAAAAGACATAAAGAAGTGTCCTCCGATCTTCTTTACAGCAGTTATAAGTACATTTGTAGATTTACCTCTTTCTCTAATCCAGCCTTTCTCAACCTTTTGACCCCGGAGAAACCCTTGAAATATTTTTCCAGGCCTCTGGGAACCCCTGCACATTCAGGCTCAAATAGAGGCCAGAAGGTACAAAATTATTGTATTCATTTCATGAGTAGGCCTGTCTATATGCATTCACAGTGTTCTTAAACTAAAAATAAAGGATGAAACTTACCTCTTTAATGTGAAGTCGCCCAAATTTGAAACAATTTTTACATAAATTGTGGTCTCCCAGGGAACCCCTAGTGACCTCTCACGGAACCCGAGGGTGCCACGGAACTCTGGTGGAGAAACCCTGATCTAAAGTTACATCACCTCTCTCTTCTTTCTATAATCTCTCCTATCTAATCATCAAAGCCATAGATCATAAGTTCTTTTTTTTTTTCTGTTTTACACAAGAAGTCCATAAGGGGGAGAAGAGACTTGCTTATTAAAGAGAATGGTTGCAACAGGGATTGAATTAATCTCCATAAATTCATATAGAGCGTAATGTTCCCTGTCTCATCTTTCCTCAAAGGATTTCCTCCCACTCCTTATCTTTGCTTCTGAGCTGTAATGGTCTGTGGGAATGACCTTGGGAGACAGGAGGAAGAGCTGCAGCCTAGACAACCATCATGCAAGAGGTATCTCAGCCCGTAGAAGGAAAAGGGGCATGGGAAGCATCTCAGAAGGGAAAGTAGGGGAGAAGTGCTTGCATGACAGTTGTCTAGGATGTGGTCCTTCCTCCTGTCTCCCAAGGTCTTTCCCACTGACCATTACATGAGCATCTAGGCATCCTTCCAAACAAACTACTCGCCTATAGCTTCCAGGCAGGGCCCCAGAGGGATTGAAAAAGAGTCAAGAGGGAAGCTATGGCTACATGGTCAAAGCCCCACCTGTTTTTTACATGCACACCTAAAAGAGGTGGGGCTTCCATTGTGCAGTCACAGTGGCTGTCTTGGGGCTACCCCTGGTAGCCACCCATCTCTTTTGATTTCTAAGAAGATTTACAGAATGTCAGCCCTTTGAGGTAGACAAAAGGAGAGTTGCAGTAGCTGTGGTGGTATCTGTTTCCTGACAGATACCACCACAGCTACTGCAACTCTCCTTTTTTGTTATAGGGTATGATAGCAGAATCTTGAAAGCCTGACAGAGTTTCTTCCTTCCTTCCTCTTGTACCCAACAGAATCAAGGCAGGGAAGTCTTGAATTTCTTCCTCACCCCTTCCTGTCTTTCTGGGCTAAGTTCTTGTTTTTCCAAGAGCTGCTGCATACCTTCTTCAAGGCCATCTCTGTACACCTCTCAAGAGTCCATTTGATACCCAGAGGCCTTCTTGGAAAACAATAACTTCCTAGTTAAATAATAATAATAAAACAATTCTTTTAAATGAAAAAAAAATCCACTGGGGCAGGCAACCTAGCAGATCCCTCTGATGGTATCCACAGGTTCATTGATTCCACTTTGGGGACACCAGTTCCATAGGATCTAACTGATGGAGATTTGAATTCAGCAGGAACTGTTATTTGAGGATAAACCTCTGAACATGTCCAGGGTGCTAAAAGAACGCAGAGCAATTAAACAGCAGCAGGTCCCATTCCTAAAGAAAAATGCTCATAGACTAGTTGTCTTAGGGGCACAGTGTGGGCTTAAGCCAGCTATCAGTGAAGGTTAGCAGATATTTGAACTCAAAGGTAGAGTCGTTATTCACAAGTTGGGCAACTACATGAAGCATTTAAATAGATAAATTACTAAGAAGTCCCTTAACTCTCTGGAGTATAAGAGGATGGGAGAGGAAATGCTATCAGGCTTTCAAAGTTCTGTTGTTATAGCCTATATCAGTGTTTCTCAACCTTGGCAGCTTGAAGATGTGTGGACTCAACTCCCAGAATTCCCCAGCCAGCATGGCTGGCTGGGGAATTCTGGGAGTTGAAGTCCACACATCTTCAAGTTGCCATGGTTGAGGAACACTGTTCTAGCAATCTCAATAAAAGTAGTTTTAGCCTTCTGGTGGAAGCTTTCCTGGTCTCATCTACCTAGTGGGGCTGTCCCCAGCTCAATCTGCTACTACTAGTCACTTTACTCCAAGGAAATCCTCTCTGACACTTATTTACCTGGAGGAGGTTAGTGGCCTTCCTTCAGTTATCTGGCCTGGCTAGAAGTTTTGACACACTCCTTCTAACCAGGCCAGATAACTGAAGGAAGGCTACTAACCTTCTCCAGGTAAATCAGTGGCAGAGAGGATCTCCTTGGAGTAAAGTGACTAGTAGTAGCAGATTGAGCTGGGGGCAGCCCCACTAGGTAGACGAGACCAGGAAATCTTCCACCAGAAGGCTAAAACTACTTTTATTGAGGTTGCTAGAACAGTGTTCCTCAACCATGGCAACTTAAAAGATGTGGCTGGGGAATTCTGGGAGTTGAAGTCCACACATCTTCAAGCTGCCAAGGTTGAGAAACACTGGCCTATATCAGTCAAGAAGGGTTCCATATTGTGGAGTCAGTTTCCTGGCTTGGCCTACCTCAAAGGGCTCACACTTAACCACAGATTAATTACCTAAGAACAGGCCAGGTGAGAAACAGGCACAGTGAAGACCTTTCCCCTCTATTTCTCACCATCTTTACCAGTCGTCAAAAGGCTGATAGGTAGAAAGAGTTGATGCCACCTCTAGGAATAAGGATGCCATACTAACTACTTCTTTTTTTTTTTTCATAGCCCACTTTGTATTTACAAACAAATGTGGATTGTGATGAAGCTTGCCCCCAGATTAGATCACTACCAACCCAGAAGAGTGCAGGACGTGGCCTAAAATGAGAACTTTCCTATTGAACAAGGGGAAAAACCTCCTAGTGGTAAAAGCTGTAGAACCACTGACTGAAGCAGATTATGAAGTATTTTTGTTCAGATTATTCCCTTATTTGTTAAATTTATATGGCTGCCCATCTCATATGAAGTGACTGTGGGCAGTGTACAATAAAACTTACAATGAAACCATTCTACCAAACCAATTAAAGCAATTAAAAACAAGAAACATGGATAAAACAAGATCACCAAAGGAAGATATTACATATAATGCAGCCAGTCTATCTTCCAAAAATGGCAGACAGAATTTGTGGCAGGAATACTTGCATGTTTCCTAGGCTGAAGGATCCATTGGTCCCTTCTAACTCTACAATTCCATGATCCTCAATTGCTATATAGAGTTTCTTGTTCTGGAAAGCCAATATAAAGTGCAGTATACCTACCCTAGGACTAGCAACAATTCAAGCATTCTATTCTGGTAATTTAACTTAACCTAATTTAACGTACTGTCATTCAGGGTTGGTTGGTTTGTTTCCTGGATGTCTTGCTTTTCTGTTGATTGTGATTCATTCAGCCAGCCTTCTTCCTTCTGAGACTGGACCATTGTTTGGGGAAGTCCGAATACTGACCCATATTTCTGGAAACAAATTGTCATGAGTACTGATGCTGAGCAGGAGGAGGGCCCTATCCAGGGGGGAAAGGCATGCGTAGTTTAGAGACTTTGAGCTGTCATTCAAAGAAACCCAGAACAGACCCACCTTGAGTTTGGGGGTTTATCTGTCTGGCTTTCCCATGCTTCTTCAGTCTGGTAGGATTTTCTGTCTACAATAGCAGTAAATAAAACTCTAGAGACTTTCTCCTCATCTCAGCGTGGTCTTTGCTTAGTCAGGACACAAATTATTTTCAGTCCGCAGTTGTGGGTCCAATCTTATCTAATTGATGGAGCCATTCTATTGGCTGCTTCAAAAGTTTCAATTTTTCAAATTCCCCAAGAAGCCTGAATATTCACCTGGAAATGTAATTGCATTTCTTTTCTATGTCCTTGCTGGAGACAACTGGGGATTTAAATTTCCTTTTCGGAGGGGAGCATCTTTCCAACAGAACAAGCCAATGGTGGAGACTGATGGGAAGTTGAGGAGTGCAACTGGATCCCCTTCTCCAAGATCAGAGCTGTGTGATCTCAAAATATTCCCACAAATCCTACACCCACTGGCAGGCTATCCAAGACCATCTGACAGCACCTTTAAGAAGATTCCTGGTAAGATATCCCTGGACAGTTTCCTAGTGTTTCATGCTCCATTGAAGTCTAATATACAGTGCAGTATATCTACCCATGAGGACTAGCAACATTATTTTTTTCTTCTTGTGGCCCCTTCTAACTCTCCAATTTTATTATTTCCCCTCTTCCCAAGAATAAAAAAGTTTCCGTTCTCTTTGTTTCCATAAGGTTAAGACGATTCAAACACATACCATTTTCCTGGTACTTTCTTCCAGAGACATGGTTTTCAAAATAAATTTCTTCTGCCGATCATGACTTTGCAGCCAGGAAAGGGTGTGCGTTTCATCAATCCCAAACACCCCCTGTGGTATTAAAAATAAATTAGATATACAGAAGGAGCAGCCCCTGAGAGATTAAGCTGAAACCAAGTTTTTGAGCACAATAATTCATGGCAAAGTACTTTGCTATTGGGAAGGATGTTATCTATGAATAATAAAGGGACTGTTTTCGTATTCATTATAAAGATCCTTCATGATTAAACGGTGGTGACTCACAACATTGCAAGGGTGTGTGTGCGGAGGAGAGAATGCACCAGACACAACTTGAAAAGTGCTGACACTGTAAATTGAACAGCCTTTTTTGCCCCTCGTCTTCCCAAACATCACTTAAAGGAAAATTAATACTTTGCACCCATAAAGTAGGCCTTCATCTGAGATGGGACAGGCAAACTCTAATAAAATTCTTCTGATTTTATTGGTGGCAGAAGAGATGAGTTGGATCTGTCTAGGCAGAAAAAAAGTAGATTAAAATCTTGTAGCTCAGTCACCTGATTTTTATGATTGCTGTACTTATAATTTCACCAATTAAAACAGGCATGAGACCTTTTAATTTATTTTATCATTTCATATTCATTTATTTACAAAATCTATAGGGCCACCTATCTTAAGCATATAACTCTGGGCACATATAATACAAACCAATAAAAACTCCATGAATACCAAATAAAAGTACCAAAGCAGAGGCATCTTGTACATCATGTTCCATCAAAAGTTCACCAGGGTCAGGCTCTGCTAACTTTCTGGCTCTAATGACTATGGGAACAGCCAGGTCTTTAATGCCTGTGAAAGGCTAGTAGGATCAGGGCCATCTGGATCTCTCTGAGGAGGCTGTTCCACAGGGCAAGCACTGCAATAGGGAAGGTCCCACAAGATTCCCTGTTTCACTGAGAGGACCTAGATCATGCCCATCTTGCTGGATCAGGTGGAAGGGGTAAAAATTGGGCCAGGTTACTTGGTCCCCCAAGTAACCTGGCTCTCTGCCATATAGAGCTTTAACCAGCTCCTTGAATTACACACTGGAAGCCTCCTAGAAACCTATGCAGCTTGCACAACAGATGGGGTGAGGCATCAGTTGCATAGTCATGTCCACCATATTGATCTTTTTGAGTAGGGCAGGGTTGCTCTGGGTCCCTTTTCTTAAAGACTGTCCTCTACAGGGGCCAAGAAGTCAGACCTTCTTGGTTGCTGGCTGTCTTCTTTGGAACAGTCCCCTTCCTGAGATCAGACTAGCCCTACCCTGTTGAGTTTTAGGAGAGTCATAAAAATGAGGGTCTTTGAGGGAGGGTCTGGTTTAAGTTGGGAGTCCCACCTGGGTTGTACTGGAAGGTTTATTGTTACTTGGTGCCGTAGTCTTCTTCATGATGCTTTGTGTTTCTTTGCTATTGTAAGTTTGCTTTTCTTGTTACATTGCTTTACTGTTTTAATCTTCTTATTGAGAAAACAGTAGCATAAGCCATTCAGAGTCCACCTGGCTTGGACTGAGTGTAAGGAAATGTAGATGTAACAGGGAGGGCTGTCCATAAGAACTTACACTGCTCATAATAATGCCAGACCTTGAAACTCCATAACAGGCTAGATTACATCTAAAACAGGGTTGAGTAGTTTGTGATTCAGTCTGTAGTAAGAATCCAGCTCTAGCTTTACATTGGATGAATCAGGCCACCCCATTATACAGGATACTGTATATGAATAGTTTTATTATTAGGATATGATTCCGAGCTCTTTCATTGCCACTAACTTTTGGTGCCCAAAGCTTTCTTTAAAAACATTCCAGTCACTCTCCTACTTCCCCCCTCCTTTGTTCTGCAATTAACTGCCTGGTATATTTTACTTTCAATTTCAGGCATCTCTCCGTTCCACACAGTATCAGGCACAACCTTGAGATAAAGCCTTTTCTCTAAACAATTTCTAATGGCAGGGAGTGGAATGCATTCCCCCTTCCTTTGTCCCCCCAGTGCTCAAAGCCACAAGCATTAATCTATACTCGTGTCTAAGATCTACTTCCCTCATACTATTGGACCGATGTGCAAGTGTGACATCCAGATGCCATTAACTATTGCTTCTGGATTGCTTCACCCTCACACTCCATTCTACCCACAACACACACACAAATGGGAAGAGCTTGTATCACACCATCATGGCCACCATCTTGACTTCTTTTAACCACACTAGGCAGACATGGATGGGAGACTTTAGATGTTCTTCTATCTTCGTAGAACAGCCATGGTTCAGAGTCTTCTCAATCAGCCTGTAGAGACATTGTGCATAAAAATAAAAACCAAGATTTTTATTTTATTTTATTTATTTATTTATTAATCAAATTTATCACCACCCATCTCCTAAAAGGGATGCTTTTAGTACAGAATCTATTATTCACTTTTGGTTTCACTCAGTTTCCAAGTTCCCCAACCAAAAATTCATTCCAGACCATTTTGTAGGAGTGACAATGAGGAGATTGTGAGAATATGGGTGTATATTTCCCAAAATTTGCAAAATTTGTGCAGAACCTGTTGAATATTTCTCCTAAGGCCTGTATTTATGAACTCACTTCTCCTAGCATGCTCACTTCCGCCTCCACCCAAAAAATAGAACCTGTTTTCCTGTGTACTTTTTATTTATACATTATACAGTAGAAATGTTGGAGGGAAATCCTGAGAGTGCCTTGGACTGCAGGAAGATCAAACCAGTCCATCCTCCAGGAAATAAAGCCAGACTGCTCACTTGAGGGAATGATATTAAAGGCAAAACTGAAATACTTTGGCCACATAATGAGAAGACAGGACACCCTGGAGAAGATGCTGATGCTAGGGAGAGTGGAGGGCAAAAGGAAGAGGGGCCGGCCAAGGGCAAGGTGGATGGATGATATTCTAGAGGTGACAGACTCGTCCCTGGGGGAGCTGGGGGTGTTGACGACCGACAGGAAGCTCTGGCGAGGGCTGGTCCATGCAGTCACGAAGAGTCGGAAGCGATTAAATGAATAAACAACAACAAAAATACAGTAGAAAACATGGTAGATGCATATGAGTATTGAAGGAGAATTTTGGGGAGGAGGGGGGAAAGCTAGAAGCCCCTAAGCCAAATATATCTTCCCAGGGAAATAAAGCATGGGCTCAGCCCTAATACTGTATGTCAAATTAGGCAACCACCCCCATTAAAAAAAAAAAAATCTTCACAGGGAATCTAAAATGATCATCTCAGCCATAAAAACATCTACAAGGCCAAGGGATCAGGACAGGCTGGAAAGAGGTACAGTACCACAGGGCAAACAGGGCTCTGGAAAAACAAAAGAAAACATCTCCCTAGAACAGCATGCCGGCTGGGGAATTCTTGGAGTTGAAGTCCACACATCTTCAGGTTGCCAAGGTTGAGAAACACTGGCCTAGAAAAGAAGTATGTTCATGAGATACTGCCACTTTTTTTTCTTTTGGAACCCCATGGTCAATCAAATACTTGCGGCTGTATCCAATGACATGTATATTCTAATTTGCATAAGTCTATAAAGAGGGATGGGAACTCCACCCCTGTAAATAAACCAATCTGCATTTCAGTGGAATGCAACTTGGTCTCCTCTTCAAACATGCCCCCGAAAAATTGTTCCACAATATGATGACTGGGTGGGTTGTTTCTCCTGGCATGGGGACAGTACACCTCTACCTACCAGGAGCAAGGATGGGAGGAGAGGCTGCCTTGATTTTCAGTTTGTGGGCTTCCCAGAGGCATCTGGTGGGCCCTCACATGAGATGGAATGTTGTCTGGATGAACCTAGGACTGATCTAGCAGGAGTATTCTCAAGATTATCCAATCTTGCAGAGAATGAATTTTCTCTAATAAGAGCACAGATAAAAGGGGCCTTTCATCAAAGAAGCTCTTCTGCTCCAGACCTTTCAGAAAACATGGGAACTTGACAAGTAAATCTACAAACTGTTTACAATGGATTGCAAAGCAAGCAAGCAAACATGCATGCCATTATAATGAAGCCACAGCCCATCAAACTGATGTCTCCTCACAGTGTTATTGTTTAGCTATGTTCACACCTATTTGTTTTTTCTGCAGTGCCAAATAACAAGAAATAGAGTGCCCAGTTAATGAGGATTGTATTGAAAAATAGCACGGTATTGATTCTCCGGTTTTCCATTATACTAGCATCATCATCCAACCTTTTACCAGATACAGGGAAAGCTGATAAAGCCCAGATGGGCATATGTCAGCCCTTTGAAGCAGACAGGGTCAAAAAAGCAAGCAGCAGGGAGTCCACAAATGGTCTTTATTGTTGTAACAGAATCTTGAAATGTGTTTTTTGAGTTTATTCCTTACACTTGAAATGAGGGGACAGAATGAATGCTAAGCAAATTGGAAGATGACACAAAGATGATGGGGATGGAGATTGCTAACCCCTTTGAAGGCCAGACTCAAGGTTCAAAGGATCTTGATACATTTGAACATTGGGCCCTATCCAACAATATGCAGTTTATTTGTTCATTTAGGTAAGAAAAACCAGGTAGCCAGATACAAGTTAGATGGTACCTGGCTAAGCGGTGGTACTTGTGAGAAGGATCTGGGCATACTGGTAGACCCACAGATTAAGTATGAGCCAGTAATATGCTACAACTGCCAAAAAAGCCCATGCATTCTTGGGCTGCATCAAGAAAAGTATAATGTTGAAATTACAGGAAGTGATAGTCCCCTTCCATGATGCACCGGTCAGACTGCATCTGGAATATTGTCTCCAGTTTTGGTCACCCCAATGCAAGAAGGATGCTGAGGACTGGAAAGAGTGCTGAGAAGAGGGACAAGGGTGGTAAAATGCTTGGAGGCTAAATCCTATGAAGAGCAGTTAAAAGAACTTGTTGTGTTTAGCCTAAAGAAGAGAAGGCTCAGGGGAGACATGAGAGCAGTCTCTGAAGAGCTCTCACAGGGCATGGATTTATTTTCCATAAATTGCAGCACCTAAGGGTGGGACAAGAACCAATGGATAGAAGCTTTGCAGACAAAGATCCAGACATAAAAGAAGGAGGAATTTCCTGACAATAAGAGTTGTTAAACAGTGGAACAGCCTACCTCCTGGATTTATGGGGGCTTCATCACTGGAGGCTTTCAAGAAAAGGTTGTGTTAAAGGTCCCCTGTGCAAGCACCAAGTCATGTCTGACCCTTTGAGAGGACACCGCTTTTGCAACGTTTTCTTGGCAGACTAAAGCAGGGTGGTTTGCCATTGCCTTCCCCAGTTGTCACCTTCCCCAGCAAACTGGGTCCTCATTTACTGACCTTGGAAGGATGGAAGGCTGAGTCGACCTGAGCCAGTTACCCGAGAGAGAATCCAGCTTCCTCTGGGATCGAACTTGGGTCATGGGGAGAGTTTCGGTTGCAATACTGCCGCCTACCACTCTGCGCCACACGAGGCTGTGTAAGAAAAGGTTAGACAGCCATTTATCTAGGGTGGACTGAGTATTCTTGTATACTGTTTGGACCACAAGATGGCCAGGCAGGTTTTAGAAGGAACTCTTTATTTACAATTAACTATTTACATCAGATAAGAGTCTATTAATTAGGCAATACAGTTCAATCAAGTCCACCCAGGCAGTGAAGGAAAATGAGGCAAGGCTGCAAGATCAGGAGTAGAGGACATTTGTGGCAACACAGCAAGGCAGAACCCAGCTAGTCCTTGCAACAAAGCAGCAAGGCTGGGTGTAGCTAAAGCGCATGGCAAGAATGAACCATGAGGTTTGACTGACAGATGTGACAAGGAGGCAAGGCAAGACTTGGCTATGGAGGCAAGGCAGGACTTGGCTGGAGCAGCAAGGCAAGACTTGGATCTGGAGACAAGGCGGGACTCGGCTGGAGGATAGTGCAAAGGAGGTAATTCCACAATGGTGGAAGGAGCTGGCACTGGTTCTGCGTTGGCTACAGCCAAGGCCCCCGGTTCCAGCTCAATGGATCAGTTGTCTCCAGTGATTTGCTCCTTGCACTGGTGCCTTTTTATCTGATTCTCTCCATGCTGTTTCTCCTCTGGAGCCAATTGGGCTGCCTTTTGCTTGGCCCGCTTCTCAGCTCTCCTTTCATGAGCACTGATTGGAGGATTCGAACCTACCTCTGTTTTCTTCCCAATCAGCTGCTCAGGATTTTCCTGCTCTGCTGAGTTGCTCCTGGTTTTGATTTTCCCAATTCCTTCCCGATAGGTTTTGCTTTCCCCTTCTGGCTCAGGATAAGTTTCAATTTCCCCTTGTTCAGAGTCAAAGTCAGGCTCAACCCTTACGTCTTGCCCTGGGCAGGGGGTTGAACTAGAAGACGTCCAGTGTCCTCACAACCCTAGGATTCTCTGACTTCCCCTTCCTATTTCTCCTCCTTTGACATTTCATCGCTCTCTCCCCCCTTCCAAAGGCCAGATCTACATTCTTTCACAGCATGGCACTTTTTTATTGTCCATCTTCTTTCCTATGACTTTCAGGTATCCACCAGGGGATGGGTTCAAAAACGTCAGGATGGTGGACATGACTGTGTAATCAATGCCCTGCCTCTTTTACTTACAGTATGTCACCAATCCTTTTTGACCTTCCCCCGCCCATAGATCCCTAATAGCCAGCCACGTTTCCTGGTAAATGTCACAAGAATCTTGTCCTTGCATACAAACTGCCTTTTTTTTTTTCAAGTTTTCATTGTTCTCAGACCATCTGAATACACAAAAAAGTCCTTAAAACTTTCCTCATAAATTGTTAAAAGTGTAATGAGAACATGTGGAAAATTTGCATCTGAAATCTTAGAACTGGGACTTGTGTTCACACATTTGAGATTTGTATTTTCTGTAATAGCTAAATAAACAAGGATAAGTTTTTTTTTTTTTAAAGTGCTTATATTTTCTTTGTTTTAATAGCTTAATTGTTTTAGATTGTATTTTAATACTTTATCTGCTTTGTGAACTGCCCAAAGAACTTGCCTTAAAGGGCGGCCAAGTGATATTAGCCAGCTACGTAAGTAGCCTAAATAAATGAATGCATAGATAAACAAATCCATAAATATATATTTTTTTAATTGTAAGAGCAACAATAGCCTATTATGAAAAACATCTGAACCAGAGCTTTTTTCAAGCCTGTAATTGGGCTCCCACAAATGGGCTGGACCAGGGAAAGTGAACTTTAATTTTAACTAAATTAAATACAGCTAATTGGATAATATTCCCCATACTTACAGTAAAAATGGCAATTTTGCAAAGAGCTTTTGGAGGATCACTGGGGCACCCCACCCAAGGGGTACATTAAAAACAGACGGTGCCAGCATTAAGAGCCATACCAGATATGGGTCTCCTATATGAAATATTTTGGCTACGTGTATAATACGGGCAATGAGCCTTTTGATATTCAGAGTAGAAGCAGCATCAAGTAGAGAGGGCAAGATAATTCAGCAATGGAATCACCCAAAGATGGGACAGGTTCCCTTTCAATGGTTGTATTCAAGGAGGGGCTGGACATATATTGGGGATGCTTTGATCTGGATTCCTATTTTGAGCAAGGACTTGATAGCCTGAATGGCCTGCTGTGACTCCAGCTTTCTAGGATTCTTATCGTCTCTTTCCCCTTGGAGGCCATCTGTCTGTTTCCTCAAACAAACAGTAGTATTATCAAGTGAGTGAAAAGTCTTTTGCAATAAAGGTTATAGGAGATAGTTACCTTGGCCCATTTCCCCTGAATATATCCTTTTAAATAAGAGGTTGGCAACTTGGACCCGTCCACTGAGATTCACATAGTCCTTGGCCTAACTTCAAAAGCCTTTGGAAGCCATCTTGACTAGCAGCCAATTCAGTGGATAAGAATCAGGAGAGAAAGGAGGACTTCAGAAAGAAAACCGGAGACTACATAGTGGTAAAAAGGAAGAGAGAAATCAGACTATCTGCTTGTAACTCTGACCTCTTACCAAGACAGCCATGTGCCCTGATATTTTTTTCTCTTAGGGAAGAGAATATCCAACTCTTGCATTCCCCAACAAATGATCTAATTAATGAACAAATTAATTAGTTTACAAAGACCAGCAGGTCACTAAAATGAGAAATCAGATCAAATTAATGTTCCTTGGAACAGAAACTTTCTTATGTAATCAGAAGAGAGGTCAAGTTAGTTCAATGCCGAATCCTCCTTCATAAATCTAAACAAATGAACGTATATGCTACATTAGTTCACCATTATGTCCGAAGTCTTCAAAAGGGACTTTGAAATTTGAACGCAAGATTGAACGGCCAGGGTGCTGTAGTGGGAAAGGTGTTGGACTAGAATTGGGGAGATCCAGATTCCAGTCCCCCCTCAGCCACAGAAGCTGGGTGATTTTGTGTTAGTCATTCTCTCTCAGCTCACACTATCATGGTTTTTGTTGAAGGGAACATTAGGAGAAGGGACTGCTATTTATGCTGCCTTGAGTTGCTGTTCAAAAGAAGGGATATAAATTTAATCAATAAATAAAAATGATCCAGGTGATATGTCTTCCCAGCTAATAAAACTGGGCTGGAACCAAACACAGCTTTTGATCTCTCTCTCTCTCTCTCTCTCTCTCATTCTCTCTCTCTCTCATATCTGTTTATCTATTATCATCTATCTATTATCTATCATCTATCTATCTATCTGTTATCATCTATCTATCTATCGTCTATGTATCATCTATCATCTACCTACCAATCATCTATCTATCTATCTATCTATCTATCTATCTATCTATCTATCTATTTATCATCTACCAACTACTGTATCTATCATTTATCTATCATCTATCTAAAATTTTGATTATAATAGTAAAATCTGATAGAAGCTAAACTTCAAAGAAAAGAGAATAGACAGAAGAAATACAAAGTGCAAAAGGAAAAGAAAATAGAGAAGAAAGAGAAAACTAAGAATATAATAAAGGGAAAAGAAATACATAAAGTATAACTTCCAACCTTCACATGCAGGCAATCTCCCTTATCAAGAAAGGTTCCAAGGGACTGGTCTACTCACTGGTTCCTTGGTCCTTGCCGTGGTCATTGGCTCCCCTTTCACAGCACTGCCTTCAGTTCGCCATGCCTCCCCTATAAGCCCCCCAGTTTTCAACACCTTTCTCAAGTTGAGAAGAGTAAACCATCAGTTTACCATTTAATCAAAGCACTTCCAGGACAGAAGAACCTCAACTTTAGATCCAAGAGAACCTTTTTGTCCCAGCCTCTTTCCTTCTCTGACAAATTATTTGAATATTGGACTGTTATATGGTGACCATTGCCAGGGTCTTCTCTGCCATGGGACTCATCCAGAAGAACTTGCATTTTTTTTAATGAGTTTTGTAAATTTTAATGCAGGAAATCAATTGGCTTTTTTTTCCAACATAGAAAAGGCCTTCCTCTCCCATTTCTCATTCCTTGGAAGGAAGAGGAGATGTAAATATGACAAAACTGGCCACTGAAACAAGGGGAAATTGATGGGGAAACAGTCACATTTAGTCTGTAAACACACCTCCCTCCCAATGCAAGATTTATGTAGTTTCAAAATAGCAACAGCACACATAGAGACTTTTCTCTCTGGTGTATATTGTCCTTGTCTTCTTTTCTTTTAGGAATGATTCAGATGAAAGAACAAAAGATGCATAAATCTTCATACCACTGACAAAGCCCACACTTTGAAAAAGAATGATTTGTAACTACTTTGCTGTAAAGTATTACCCCTGGCAAATGTGAGAATGGCATAATATTGAGCTGTCAATGGTAAAGTTTATGAGCTACCTGGGAGGCACTCTTACAGAGAAAATGACCTAATAGAGGGAGAGAGGAAAGACCACAAGCAGACATGACAAAGCTTTGATTCCTCAAGAGGGATTCCCATCTATTCGTGACAAATATTGGGAGCAGGGGAATGATTAATCCAGGGGGTTCCTCTCTACTCTATGGAAATGGGTTGTTTGGACTAAAGGCATGGAAACCACCTATGGCAAATTGCATCTGCCTTATTCAAACCTTATGAATGTTCCCTCAGCATTCTCTGGCTAAGCGGGAGAACGCAAGTTCATTTCAAATTGTGCCTCTCCTGAAATTGAAAGCTCAATTCTACCTATATACATATGTGTGTGTGTGTGTATAGATACACACACACACACACACACACACACACACACAATCTTTTATTAAAACATTTTTTACAAAGATAAAAGATAAACATGAAAAAATATAGAAGAAAATAAAGAGAGAATGAGGGGGGGGAGGAAGGAAGGAAGGAAGGAAGGAAGGAAGGAAGGAAGGAAGGAAGGAAGGAAGGAAGGAAGGAAGGAAGGAAGGAAGGAAGGAAAAAGTGTTGAAAACAATAGAAAGCAAGAAAGGAAAAGGAAAAAAAATACTTAAAGAAGCAACTTCCAATCTTCACAGCAGTTACATATTCAAGACATATTAAGACCTACTTAATACCATTTCCCCCCTTCAAAGTTATATAATGTAGTTCCCTTCTCCCCACATATAATCCTTTTTAATTGGTAAATCCAGAAATCACTAGTTCATTTTTATCCATTTTCAGCAAAAAGTCAAGCTCAACTTTGGCCCTGAATCTTCTGCAGTTCTTTTAGCAGCAAAATTGTGTGTAGTGTTAGTGGCAGAGATGGAATCCACTAAGCATTTTGGGGACAGAAACTTCTTTTTTAATGCTTTCTCCATTCAATCCCTTTCCCCTCCTCCCTGCCTTTTTCTTGTACACGGCTTGGATAAAGGAAGTAAAGAAAGTGAAAAAAAATGGAAATAAGTTTAATCAGCATTCTTAATTCCACACATTCTTATGGGGGAAAAAAAAAGTATATTGGAGCAGATAATAAGTAGATCCATCTTTTACCAGAAGTCAGCACAGATTTGTCAGGAAAAAGTCTAATGTTTCTTTTGTAACTTTCTTGGAAGATTATTGAAGTCTATAGTGTAACAAATCTTGATTGTTGCATAGCATTTGACAACATGCCACATACCTGCCAAGTTAGTTTAAAGTGGATAAAAAAACCCATGACAATTAAGTAGATACTTTATGGCTCAAAAGTCCTACCTGAAGAGTCCATCAATGGTTCTTTAGAAAACTGGAGGAATGTATTGAACGGGATGCCGGAGTCCTGTGGATTCAACGTTTTCATGAATGATTTGGCTGCAGGGAAATGCTTATAGATTTCCAGATGATACAATATTGGATGAAATAGCTAATGCCAAGAAGACAGAAAGAAAAGTTAAAATGATAGGTAGAAGAACTGGGTGGAAAATAACAGGATGAAGTTTATCAAAGGCAAATACATTTTTTTTTCTATAAGGAAACAGAAATTAGGGACACTGGCAGAAAACAGGAGATACCTGACTTGCTTTCTGCACTTGCAAAAAATATATATGATGGAACTGTAGCTGATTTCAAGTAGAATATGAGTCAGCAGGGTGAAGAGGCCACACAGAGCCCGGTTTTTAAGCTAAATCAACAGAAATATAGCTCGCAGATCAATTATTAATCCATGTTATTTTGCATTGATCATAGCCCACTTCAGGTGAAAGGTGAAAGGTCCCCTGTGCACACACCGAGTCATGCCTGACCCTTTGGGGGGATGCTGCTTTTGTGACATTTTCTTGGCAGACAATAGAGCGGGGTGGTTTGCCATTGCCTTCCCCAGTCATCCCCTTCCCCGGCAAGCTGGGTGCTCATTTCACCAACCTCGGAAGGACGGAAGGCTGAGTCAATCTGAGCCAGCTACCCAGAGAGAATCCAGCTTCCCCTGGGATCAGACCCAGGTCGTGGGTAGAGTTTGGGTCGCAATACTGCCACCTACCATTCTGTGCCACATGAGGCTACACATACACACACACACAAAGAGAGACAAGGATATAGTCTGCCAAGAAAATGTGAAAGCGGCATCCCCCCAAAGGGTCAGACATGACTTGGTGCTTGCACAGGGGACCTTTCACCACTTCAGGTAGGATGTCCAATTTTGGACAGCACATTTAAAAAAATCTCAGAGGAACTGGACCTAGTTTCAAACAAGGGTAAGTCAGTGATCAAGAACTAAAAATTAAGTCCTAGGAAAGAGAAATAGAAATGTTTAAACTTGAGAAGAAAAATGAGGAAGGGGAAAAGGCAGATATAATACTTTTCTAATACCAAAGGGTGGTATCCAGAGGAGAGCCAAGATCTCTTCTCTGTTGTGCCAAAGGACAATTTATGGAATGGTGGTCTCAAATTACAGGAAGGCAGGAAGTCTTTAAAACCTTTCCAAACAGTAAGAGCAGTTTGACAGTGGAACCAGTAGCCTGGAGGGGTGGTGGGCTCTCCTTTCATGTCAAAATAGAGGCTGGACAGCCATTTGTCTGGTAGGCTTTAACTTGGATTTCTGCACTGGACAAAAAGGTTGACTTAGCAGCCTCAATGGCCTGTTTCATCTCCAGGATTCTACAATTCTCTTGGAGACATTTTTGGTGAGAAAATGGTGTGGGACAATAGACAGGAACACTACGGAACAGTACTACCAAACAGCCTTTTATTGATTTGGGGGTGGTGGGAGGGAGATAGGAGATCATCGTGGAAATACTTTAAATGAAATAATACCTGGGTAGCACAGAACAATGTGGATTCCACATTCCATCCTTCAAAATTTGCTAGGATAGGTCTTCCTGTTTTCATATGTTGATTAATGGCAGACAACGCATATGCACAAACATTGTCTTTGCAAAACAGTTTTGTTCTTGCCAGCAATTCAGAATAGCCATCCTGTAAGTATTTCATCTTGAGAAGAAAAAATGGTCTGTAACCACCAAGCTCTTTTTTCTGGAAAGGAAACCATGGGAGGGTTTTCAGATTTGCTTCCCAAGCACCTCCTGGAGGTAACAAGGAAGAAGGAGACAAGCGAGACAACCTGCATCATGACATCATGACACGAAGTCTGCAGCTTACATACTTGCACCAGACAGTGAACCACAATTATGTGAGGATGTAGAGCACATCAAGACATCACGCACATACCATCATTTTGATGTGATCTTAGTTTGCTGCAGATGTCCGTGTTGGCTTTAGCCAAGTATTTACCCAAACTACATCTGACTGTCCTAGCAAAAGTGTAACCAGTGACTAAAGCAGTAGAGCTATTGCTACTTGGAAATCTGAACTACATTCCCAAGGAAAGCCCTCCTGGCTCCTTCATTGAGTAGACAGTAAAAGCCTGTTCTCCAACTGGTTTTGGGCCAGGGCTTCTTGAATAGCCAAATATTCGCTTGCATTCATTTCAACAGAAACCCAAGGAAGTAAAAAGTAGAACAGAGAATCAGTCGATTCAATATGTCACAACAGGAATTATTCTGGATGGATTCATGATCTCCTAAAAATATTAGTGGAACCAATGCTGTTCTTTATGGCTTACGTTGCTGCCATTAGCCAAACTGTTATTGCTGGCTTGACATCGACCTCCTCTGGGCAGGTACAGCATTAATAAAATTCATAATCTGATGGCCTCCAGCCTGGACAACTCCAATGGATTTTAGATGGCGCTACCTCTCAAAAATATGGTGGCACAAAAGTTGCTAAGCTGAGTGAACAGGAATATTTTCAAGAAAGGAGCAGACTACTAATGCTGCTAGTTTGTTTAATAGATGTATAACTCACCTTTATTTATTATACACCTCAAGGGAGTTATTTTCTCCACAACAACCATCCTTTGAGATAAGTTGGGCTGAGAGTGATTAGCCCAAATACACCCAGCTGGCTTCTGTGTCTAAGGGAGGACTAGAACTCACGGTCTCCTGGTCCAGAACTTTAACCATTATACCAAACTGGTTCTCAATTAAAAGTGTTGTTTTTAATTTGATAACTTATCAGAGGGCAAGATCTTCAGGCTCTGACAAAAAGCTTCCATTTTATAACCCATTTTACTGGAGGAAAAAAAAACAACACCCAAAAATCATGCTAAAGATCCTGCTGAAGATTGCAACTGATCTGGAACACAGATGATCCTCTACAAGGAACAGAGCAAATTTATCTATCTATCTATCTATCTATCTATCTATCTATCTATCTATCTATCTATCTATCTATCTAATTGATTTCTCTGCCGCCCATCGGATGCACAATGACTCTGCACGAGTCCTAATATAGACCTAACTTTGTTTTTCAAAATAGGTTGTGATTGTTGCTATTGTTGTTATTGCATCCTGAATGTGTCAACAGACTGCATTTACTGTACCTCTTAAATGATAGGATGCAGGCAACATTATGCTGGCTTGCAAAGTAGTCTCTCAACTTGATTGCCTAGCTTCTGAAGAAGAGCATGACATGCTTAGGGTAAATCTGGGCTTTGGTTCCACTTGTGGCAGCCGTAGGGAGCCACCAAGCTGACCTTGGAGAAGGAATGTGGAAGTTAGCATAACATGAATTAAACCCAGGAAAAAAAGGGAATGTTAGAAAGAAACACAAAGTGATTCCATCTTAACTCTCTTTAATATAAAAGGGAGGGAGGGAAAATGCTGTCAGGCTTTCAAGATATAGCCTATGTGAATAAATTAGTGATCCAGTATTTCTTGCAGAGTCTGTTTCCTGACTTGGCCTACCTCGAAGGGCTAACATCAATCATGAATGCCTAACAGCATTTTCCCCTCCTTCCCTCTTATAAAAGAGAATAAAGGCAATATCACATCTTATTTTTGTGGACTTAGTTCATATTTTGCTAACTGCCACTGCTTTCCTTCTCCAAGGTCATCTTGATGGTTCACTAAAAATCCTGGCCAAAATGTGACAAAACTGTTTAGTACTCTACTTATCATTAGCAGGGAACACTGTATGTGGCTTGGATGCATCTAAGGCTGGTAACCTAGTCTACATTTTCCCTATCTGACCAAAAGAGTTATGTGAAAGTCTTGTTTATCCCAAGCGATGATGTAGAAGTCAATCTTCATGGTCCCATCACTTGACTTCTTACTCTTTTTCTGCACCACTGCTTATCACAGAATGGAAAAGCATGATGCATATGTGTATGTATGTATGAGTGTCCATGTATATTTATGTTTGTGTACGTGTATGCGTGAGTGAGCAAGAGCTTACAGATTGTGAACCACATGGAGTCTCGTAAATGAGGGTGGGCTATAAATGTTGTAATAAATATCTTGTTTTCCCCTCTGTGTCTTCAATAATTGATCAGATGAATTCCTGTTCCCATGGGGGGAAGTTGTTATTTGTATTGACAATGCTATTTTTACTTGCAAGCAACTGTGGTGGTATTTGTTTTTGTTTTTTGAGAAAACTGAAAAGTAGTATGAAAGCTTTCAGCCTTGTATTCTTTCCGACCCACATTAGTCACTGCAAGTTCAGTCTTCAGCATCTCAGTTGCAACATGTCCCTTAATTTAAGACAGAACAAATGGTTCTTCCAGATTGCTTCCAACAGCTGATTTCAAGAAAAGTTGTAGTAATGGGTCACTTAACTGTTAGCACACTCACCAGATGAGCTATTTATTCTAGATGCCAGTCTTCATTGAGGACTCCAAATTTGGACAGTCCAGGAGTGATTGCAATATTACTTCTGAAATACTAACTGGATGTTGGGAGACAAAAATCTTTAGTCTTAAGTTACAGCAGATATTCACCACTATAAATGGGAAAGAATGCACCTGGTACTGAATTCCACAATGTTGTTCAGATTTGTCACAACAGAGAGACTCTTAGCTCCATGAATGGTTACCCTAAACAAAAGAAAACAAATACACACACACACACACACACACACAAACCTTCCTAGGGCTTAGTTCACTTTTCTCAACTTGGGGAGAGATCAACATATACTTCCTATCACTCTTAACCAGTATGCATGATGGTTTGGAAGGCTAAGGATAGCTGGAATGAGCATTACACTGGGAAAAGTTACCCTGGATGACCAAGTATTTCCCGTGTTGCAAACAAGCCCACCTATACAAATGTAAACCTAGTTCCAGGGAATAAGAAAAGTCTAAAATATTTCTAGGGTTTTTTTTATGGTTGTTGGTAATGTTCTGCCCCATGAATATTACGTAGCTCTGACGCTTTGGCTCCACCTCTTGGCTTAACTCCTAATGAACTGATTGACGCCTGACACCCATTTGACATCTAGCTCAGACATAGCTTTGGCCACTTCCCTTTTCTCATGACCTAGAATGAAGATCTGCAGAAGATTCCACCAAACAATCCAGTCAAGGTGGCAAAAAATTCTTCTACGCACATTGAATCAAAGCATGTAAGAAAAGAGATGCAGGTGTGGCCTTCTGTTTTTGTACACTTACTGAACACATGGATGTGGGTTTGGCTATGTTGTTATGACTTTGTGCGTGCATGCATGTTTGATTTTATACAAGCCAGAAAGCTGTTTAAATTAGAATGGACCATTGGTCTAGTATCATTCACACTAATTCACAACAACTTCCAGAGTGTAATAACTGTATTACTCAGCTTGCCATTAAATTCGATTCATACTCGGCTAAGTTAGAAATCTCTTTAATGGAGTGTAGCATACAGTACAGTGAAAAAGTTGTGAATAAAGGTTCCCACACTTTCCTCAAGTTAAACAGCCCAATGAGCTCAACCCCCTCCCTTCTGCGGCACGCAGCCCCCCTTTTCGTGCCAGCCAGTTCAGTTCTCTGCAAATGTCCCCAACGGCTTGGCAGCTCGACCTTGGATGCCAGAGGAGCAAGACACAGAGTTTCTGGGCCTTTTCCAGCCTTATCTGGAGATGCTTAAGTTTGAATCTGGGCCCTCTTGCATTGCAGAGGTATATAACCCTCTAATTCTTCCCTGGAACTCTGCTGGTGATCTGGATTCTAAATTGCACAGACATAGCATTCTCTGTTCACACATTCAGTGCACATGTTTAGGAAAGAGTCAGAGTAACCAACTATTCCAGATCTTCTGGGCTTTCTGACTTTAAATTTTGAAGAGAGAGAGAAAGGGAGGGAGGGAGGGAGGGAGGGAGAGAGAAAGACTGATTTGTTCAACAGTTGATTGAGATACTATACAGCAGTGGTTTATTCAGGATCATCATGATGTTTGCATTACAGTTTTAATTTATTTTTATTTATTTATTATTCAAATTTCTATTACCACCCATCTCCCTCCAAGGAGGGGGACTCTGGGTGGTTTACAATAAAATACTTTACAAAAATATTGTATTGTAAAATACAAAACTATTTACAATAAAAAACTTTTATTAGTATTAATAAAATACTGTTAATTTGCTGATATAAATGGCATTGTGACATGTTTCAGGTTACTCTTTCATCTTTTCTTTCCACCCCACCCCCCAAGGCCTTCAAGGTGGGATAGGCCACAGTGTGTGAGTGCAGCATCTGCGGGCACATGTGTGTTTTTCCTCCACATTTTCCAAGACCATCCATACCTCTGGCTCATACTCTACCCTGCTTCTAAGCTGCTGCTGGCAGCTTAAACTTTAAACTAATGTAATTGCAAAATTGTTCTTTTAATATCATATGCCCCAGGGAGAAGTGTCAGCTTTTATTTCAGCTACAAGCAATAATGGTTCTTGATGTGTGCTTATAAAGTATGCTGGGCTATAGACAAAAGGATTTTTTTTTTTTAAGCTCAGCTTTTACTTCCTTGATGCAAATATTTCCTAAACTGGGAATGGGCAAAAGTTTGTTCTGTAGCATGGTACTTTCAACCAAATCATAATGCTGGTGACGAGTCCTCTTGAGGATCCTCTGCAAGAATTCCCTCCCTCCCTCCCTCCCTTCTTTCCCAAGCATTTCCTGGCTACTTCATTCATCCACCCTCATCCGGCCCACTGCCAAACCCATGCTGCATCTCAGTGCCTGCACAGCACTACCTCATTTAGGAATCAATGGGGATTGCAGTGGAGTTGGCATCATGGAAAGGGTGGGCTACTCCCCAAGTTTTGGGGGGCCAAATTCCTGGCTTTATGTCATAGAGCTGTATTCTTCATCTTCCATCTCGAGGTGTTCCACTTTTTCCAGGCCAAGGGCCACCCCATGATCCTCAAATGTCCTATGGAGTATGTGTGGTCCAAGGATAGATAGAAGGGCAAAGGTGGAAATGAAATTTGAATTGGCTTTGTCCACCTTGCAATGCAATTAAAATGGAATGTGATTAATCTCCACTTTTGTATTTAATACTTTTCTTGTCCTATGAAAAAATAGCCTGTAGTAGCAAATTTGGGAGGCTTCTCAGGCCCACATTGAAGGGCTACATGGCAATCCCATGATCCTATGTTGTAAGAAGTTCAACCATACCTTTCTATTCTACATAATCCAAGCTCGGGAGACTAGCTGAGGCCAAAACTAGACAAGATCAAAGCTATGATGCTGATAATCTTCTGCAGCTTCTTCTTGTCTCTCCCACTAATGTGCAAGAAAGGGTAATTAGCAACATCAGGTCTTACTGAGGGCTTCAGGCTAATTGCTGAGGTTCAGATCCAGGGTCTTCCACCTTTTGGAGCGAACTGGATGAAGTCCTGTAGCCCTGGGGCTGCCTTCAAGGAATTACTGCCCCAGTCTATATCCAAAAATGGATTAAGCAAGGGGGCATTTTAGGTTCTCCTTTTTTCAATGTCTGTATTAATTCTGCAAGTCAAAAGATAATCACTTATCTAAATGTGATTTCCACTTCCAAACCTGTCTCCATTCATTGGTATGCTGATGTCACTATTACTCATCCTACAACTCCAGCTGGCTTAAGACAGAGTCTTCAAGCTGTTGCCCAGATATTGTGGTAAGGAAAAACTAATCATCAAATGCTCTAAAACAAAAGTAGCATTGTTTACTAAAAGCATAAAAATTGTGCTCATGGGTGGGTGATTAATGGCATTAATATGGAACAGGTCAAAGATTTCAAATCTCAGGAAATTACTTTTCAATTATCTTTGTCATGGAAGAAACAAATCAAAGTGATCTCTGTAATGCACTCTTAAGATTTGCTAGTTTTAGTAGCAGTGATTGTGTTTCTACAGTCTTAAATCTATTCCAGGCCAAAGCACTGAGCCTCCTGCTTTATGGTTCACAGATTTACTACTGTAAGGATTTAAGATCCTTAGAAAGAGGGCAGTCCGAGTTCATAAGAGCTAACCTTCAAGTCCCTTGGTGTGCTGCACTACAGGTAGTCCTTGTTTAACGTCTACTCATTCAGCAACCGTTCAAAGTTATGATGGTGCTGAATGAGGGGTACTTACTACTGGTCCTCATAGTTGCAGCCATCACAGCATCCCTGCAGTCACATGATTGCAATTTGGGTGCTCGGCAACCGGCTCGTAATTATGACATTGCAGCATCCCGTGGTCACATAATCGCCATTTGTGACCTTCACTGCCAACAAGCAACAAGTCAATGGGGAAGCCGGCAGGTGGTTGAAAAAGGTGACCACATGACCATGGGACACTGTGACCATGCAGGATTTGCCTAACAATGGCTACTGGGACTGCTGGAACAGCTATTGTAAGTCAGCATGGTCGTGCGATGTTGCGCCCTGTGACCTCATCCCTTACTGATGGAGTTCCTAGTTCCAACTATCATCGGTCAGCAAGGACTACCTGTAATGCTCTTGGAGACTTTGCTGCCTAGGGCCCTTATAGAGGGACTTTGGTTCTCCTAATCTTTGAAGGTATCTATATATCTTTTTGGAAGAATGAGATTAATGTGGATCCTTGACATTGTGGCTTCTCAGCCCACTATCTGCTCTCACTGGGATCTGAAAGGCTGATTTAGATTTGGACCTTCAGAAAGACTAGACTGTTTCCTACCCTTATTATTACAAAGGAAATTGTTTAGGAGACATTTCACCCTTGCTACTCACCATATACACATTTTACTTTTTCCACAGAGAGGAGCTTTCTCCTCGACCAGGCTTTCTATATTTTTAGTAGAGAGGTGTAGTAACACTTCTTTTCTAGTTCATTTTTGTCCTTGTCTGAAGGGGATGGTCAAATCGGTGCCCCATATTTTACTGTGGTGCCCATTTCATCATTCTTGGTGCCTTGATCTGGCCACGCTTCTGCTCATCAACGGTTGGGCAGCTTGGGCAAGGAGGATGCAACTTTTCCTTTTGCTAATCTGCCCACAGAAACCTGCAGAAGGGTTACTAAATTTGGCTGGGTTATTATTGCTGTCAAGAGGTTAGTGGTTGAGCTCTGAAATATTAATCAGGATGAGATACATATCTGTTGCCCAGTCCAAGCCTTCATAAACAATTACATTATTTTATTTTTGTTTAGTTAATTTTTAATCTTATTTTTATTTTGTGCTCCCTCTCTCTCTATCTTCCCCCTGGTATCCTCTGTACTGAATGAATTATACCTTAACTAACTGGCCTCTAACTGTACATAAAGTAACTGAACGCACTTTTGGCATGGACCTGTGGGTAGAAGATCCTAGCTGTATTTTTCCTCATCCAGCAGGGTCCATAAACACCAGCAAGAACACAAGCTCACTCCTGAGAAGAGATGAAGTTGCTGTTGCTGTGGCTTTCTCTTCCTTTCCATGCTACAGTGCCCAGTACGCTCCCAATATTGCAAAGCTCTTGGCCGAGACTACTTCTATTAATTGTTATTAATTACTTAGATTTCTCTCTTGCCTTTCCTTCAGGAGCTCAAGGAGGTATCCTAATGATCAATCCAGCCACAACCCTATGAGGTAAGTTCGGCTGGGAGGGAAAACCTGGCCCAAAGTCTCCACAGGAAGCTTCCATAGCTGAGGGGCATTTGACTCTAGGTTTCCCCACTCCTAGTCCAGCACCACCACCACTGGATCACACTAGTATTGGGCTAAGAGGAAGAGGAAGGGACTGACCCAAGACCAGCCCATGAGCTTCTTGGTGAGGTGTAGATTTGAACCTGGGTTCCTGTTGCAGAGTGCTGGAAAGCATTTGGCCTGAGAGATCAGAAAAAACACACCAGGCATTTATCTAAAAATGAGTGGATTTAAAGAAAGCATAAAACATAAACAGTTTCCATATCCAGAGCCCTGGATATGCACAAAAGCTTCTTACACATTTACAAGTTTTACAAGCTCATACACATGCACACGTGCTCTGAGCAGAACAAGCTGCTGCTGCTGGAAGGAGAGGCTGCAAAACAGAAACTGAAACCTTCTGGTAGCAATTCCAGGCAAGTTCCTCCAGGCTTTTCCTTATTTGGTCATCCTTTCCACACCCCAACCTGAGGACAATTAAGTCTGACCTTCTGACTCTGCCAAACACTTAAGAAATGTTTTCTTACCATGGTAAATTAATTCCTCTGCAGCCAAGTTTCATGGCAGAAAACACCATATACCAACAGTTCCCCCACTTCTAGTCCAGCACCTTCACCACTGGACCACACTGGTGTTGGGCTGAGAGAGAAGGACTGGCTCAAAGTCCCACAGAAGCTTCCCTGTGGTCTTCTGCTCTGAGTTCAGCACCTTCCCCACTGGCGCTCATTCTAGTTGGAAGGGCATCTTCCAGAATTGTAACATCCTGATGGGAATTCTGGGAATTGTATTACTCAGGCACCTTGGGGTCACTGATTCAGGAAGAAAGCCTCCATGGCAATAGAGTACATAATTAAAGTCCAGCATTGTTATCAATTCTCACATTTCTCTAAGGGACACTTAGGAGGAATTGAGGGGGTGGGGGAGGAAGTTAACTGTACTTCCATTCCCCTGTCTGCTGGACTTTTCAAACAGCTGAAGTCCCAGCCATCCCACACCCCTCACTTTCATTCATTTCCATGGCTGGGAATAAGATCATCTGGCAGAGGGAATCAGGCACCGAGAACGGTAGCCAATGAAGGAAACTGAATTGGCAGAGGAGGAATCCAATTAAAAAATAAAGTTTTATTAACTTTCCAATATCCCCTGCTCCATCCAATCCATACCCCCCTGCAGATTTGCCACCTGGGACCCTGAGCTTCTGAAACTCAATATCCACATTGGGAATCAAGGGCTTTGTTGTTGCTTTTCCTGCAAAGGAGATTATTAATGACACTATATCGGACAAAGCCGAGCGCTGGCATGTTTTACATGGTTGCCTATCCTTGGCGAGATGCTAATTATTTTTAGCTGCTAATTACGGATGCTGTGCCCACACCAGTGGAAATTGACAGATGTAATTTCCACAGAAGCGTTGAACTGCTGCAGTGGAAATTCAATTGGGGCTGATGAAGGAAAAAAAAAGACATAAGTATAATAAAGCATGTTTGGTTTTTCAATCTAGCAAGCAGTGACTACAGACTATTGTTTACTTTACAGCCTGATGGGCCTCCAGGATTGCAGAAAAATTAGGGATGAGCTATCAAATTATACACAGGTTTCCAGGAACATTTTTTTAACCTCTGTGTGTGTGTGTGTTTCATTTTGCCTCCTTCCAATAAGTCTTTGTGACTTCCTTGTGAGCTAGTCACCTTGCCTGGGCCTTGCTATCCTTCAATCTCTTTGCCTCCATCAGTGTTATCATACAACCAAGGGAGATCATACTGTGCTGACTCAGTACTCTTATGCAAGAATCCAGCCTCATCACTGGAAAAAGAAAGGCCAATGAACCTGCAGTCTCATCATCCCCATCACTATTCTCTCAGTCCCCAAATTATTGAGCAGAAATTGAGCAAATTATGGAGGACTGCTACTCATGTGCATTTGAATGCTTGGAGAAGCATCAGCAGATAACAACTCCTGGCTGTCTTTGGGTGGACTGGAAAGCAGGGTTGGACTTGGTTGGAATTCAGATGGGAGATGGCCAGGAGCTTCCAGAATTGTACTCTAGATTGGGAAATTATCCCAGGGTAGACTTGAAAGTCCAGAAACACCCCAGAAGAAGGCAATGACAAACCATTTGCATTGTGTTGCCAAGAGCATACTGCTGCATAATTATACCTACAGTATTTAGCCTTAAGAGTCACAATCAGCTCAAGGACATTTTTTTTTAGATAGAATTGGGGATAATCTGCAAAGCAGGTAGAGACCCTCCAGGAAAGATTGCACCTGCCTATGCAGCCTCTTCTCACTTTTAGGTCCTTCAATAGCAGTTTGGAATGGATTAAATCATCTGCAATTCATAACCTGACATTGTTAAAAGAGGGGCAAGACAGAGAGAAACAGGGACGAAAGCAGCAGCTGATGGATGAAACAGGGATCAAAGAAAAAGCTTTTCTGTGATTTCTGAAATTGCTCCTTTGTTGCCCACCCTGCTAGTCAAGGTGGAAAATATGCAGCATGGCTCTCACCCATGGTGATCATTTCAGTCAAAGACACCACTATGCAAATAGTACAGAGTCAATCATATGTTCTCTTTGATTGTCCTAGCTTAATGGGGGGAAAGGCATGCAAGAGGGTTATGTCTTTCTTGTGCAGACCTCTCCTGGGTCTGCACCTTACTTAAAACCCAAGAGAAGACATGGGGGCAAGATATGAATTCTGGACCAGGAAGAGAAACTTGTCAGAAGAATGGGATGAAGCAAAGCCCTAGCCAATTCTCCATGCTCTTTATATACTGGACAACCACAGGCTTAGGATGAATGCACAAAGAAGGCATAAAGACTATCCCTCTACAAAGCAATGAGAATGTGCTGTAAGTAAAGATACACAGTGTGGAGGTGATGAGAATTGCTTTTCTGATTTGAAGAGGCCACTTGAGTTCCCATGATGAAGCAAGCTGGTTGCCCCAAATCTCTTCAGGACACTGCTGGAGGAAAAGGTTCTTCTCAGCCTTCTCTTCCAGTGCTGGCCAAGGTGCTTTCAAGCTGGAGGAGGGTTTCAGGTTTGCCTGCAATGTTTGCCAGTGCTGCCCAAGGTAGAAGACCTTTTGATGCTTCTTACAGACATGTCATCTACAGTTTCCTACACCTCCTCCCTTCCACAGCTGGAAATAAATGAACAGCTGGCCAAAGCTTATGGTGAAAAGTCCAAAGGAGGCTCCAGGAAGCTTTGGTGAAGACCAGGGGATTGTCCACCACATTCACCAAAGCTCTGGAAGCACTTGGGCTACCACAGGATGAGAAGGGTCTTTTCAACCTTCTCCCAGTGCACTTGCTGAAGAGACCTCCTCTCAGTCTTCTCCTAGAGCCTCAGCCCTGGAAATGGCTGAAAGGATCTCTGAAGCTTCACTGATACCAGACAGGGGATCACATTGCTTCAGAAAGGAGCTTCAAGCGGATGTCTTGTTGGGAGCTTTATCAAACCAAAGCAACTGTTGAAGTTTTGTATTGTTCTACTAAGCACACTGCCCTGTCTTGGTGTCCTATTCCCTAACCATTGCTATTCAGAGGCAAACTGCTCTGGATAGATATCTCTGACATCATTAGCAGCCACCGATGGAAACGTCACCTCCAATTTTAGCTTTATGTCTCAGCAATTCAGGCCAAGACAAACACTGCGGAGACCAGTTTATCTAATGATCATAATTACATTGTACTTACATTATTTGTTGAATCAGGGTCAGCATCTACTGCCAATCCAGCTGCTAGGAATTTAGTCTCAGTGTTGAATCCCCAGTGGGTCAGTGGGAGGGTGGGGGTCTAAGCATTAAACATGACTACTCTACCAGTCTATTGCCACAGGAAGCATGTCAGCAGAAGGACTCATAGGCTCTTTCATCTACATTTCAGCAGAAAACAGTTAAGTTTGCCACTATATAATAGGTACACTATACTCTCTTTGAGCTGCAGAACTCCAGAGGATGTTTAGATGGGAGCAAAGAAGACAAGGACACCCTAATTTCTGCTGCCAAAATCTAGTGGCTGCAGATTTATATAGGCCAGTCTAGTGTAAACCTTGATAAAGTCTGTATCTTTTGATCACAGATTCTCTTCACTGGATGTGTTGAGTGGACACTATTACTTTAGAAAGATTTATTTTTACCCATCCAATTTGGGTGTGTGTGTGTGTGTGTGTGTGTGTAGAAAAACAGGTTCAGAGAGAAATAGAGATGTGAAAAGCAGCTGAAGTGTGTGAGATTTCAGCATGTGGCTTGGTGTGAGAAAAACAGTCTCTAGAAGAAGCTTGGAGAACAATACTTGGGAATAAGATTAAGACGCCAGATGCTTGAGTTTGGTGCATGAAATAAATGCGTAGAAGCTAAGAGCTGGTGTTGTGTGTCATCTAAGCTGTGCAAACATTGCAGACAGCCCTCTTTAGGAGTTTGTGTGTGTGACTGTGTGTATGTGAAAATTCAAGATGGCAGCCATACAATCAAATACTTATGTGCATCACACACACATACATTAAAAAGTGGTGTTTTGATTGCACAATCGCAGCTGCCATCTTAACTTTTTTTACACACACACACACACACACACAGAAGATCCTGCTCCTTTTGCAATCTTGATATTTTGGAGATGAAGAGTCCATGCAGCCTTTAATCGCTAAGACATAGCTTCGGTTCTCCCTTGCTCAGTACCAGTTTTGCTGAAACCTTGGTCATCTCTTCACAGAAATACAACATTCTCCTGTGGAATGCTGTTGGGGAAAGGGCTTTCTAACTGCAAGAAGACTGCCTTTGCAGACAGTCAAGGTTTTCAACCTCCTCATGGTTTCAAGCCGAGGATAAATGGGGCAAAGGTCCAGTTGCTTAGGTTGTCCTCCAGATGTGTGATTAAATCAAGACCCCAGCATTTTTCTTTTTGGTCCCTTCAAGGCAATTTTTGACTCCTGGTGACTGCCTGGACTAGTCCCTGCAGTTTTCTTGGCAAGGTTTTATGGAAGTGGTTGGCCCTTGCCTCCTTTTTCCTAGGGCTGAGAGAGAGGGACTGGCCCAGGGTCACCCAGCTGGCTTTGTGCCTAAGACAGGATTAGAACTCAGGGTCTCCCAATTTCTAACCAATGTCTGAACCACTACACCAAACTGGCTGTCTTTTACTTAACTGCAAAAAAGTTGTTTTTGTTATTGTTGCTTTTCTGATCTCTCTCTTTTGCAGCAGTAAATGGATCCTGAATAGAATTTGTTAGGGAAATGGAAGCAAGCTCACTTAAAAAAAAACAAAAAACTATCTTCTTGAGAAGCAAAAACTGAAGTCAAGAGTTCCTGTATAATGTAGGGGGCTTCCATTTCTAACCCACAGGGTGGGGGAGGCACTTTATGCTCCCTTTGTGTCATATTTCGGAGAGAGGTCTGATGCCCCTCATCAGGTAATGTTCAAAAATTACTAAATCTCATCCTGACCACCTCAAACTCCAGCTCTAAAGGCTGCACTTCTAAAGGGCTTGGGCTCCTTTTCCAGAGTTTTCCTTTTCACAAGAGTCTGGGAAGTGATTCAAGTCAACAGCTGGCACAGAGATAAGACCAAGAAAAAAGACTAAATGAACCCCAATTTGTAATTCAGAAGATTTATTTAACAACCCAGCAAAAAAGAATCCAAAATAGGTAGCTGTTGTTTCAAATAAAACAGAACACAGACTTGCTAACTAAGATGGTCAGATTGAGCAACTCAGGAACCTTAACTTTTAAGTTACTCTACAAAGTCTTCCTAGGGATTCCATACCAGGATGAGCTTTGCTCTATGCCAGACCTTTGAAGACCAAGCAGCTTCAGCAACTGGAGGTTTCCTAGAGAGCAGCAGGTGGGAAGAGCTTCCAAGGATGGACATTCAAACTGGCCAATCAGGAACATGGAAGTAAGTCAGTTTCAGCTTAAGCATATCTTTGATTGAAAGGAAGAGTTTAGCATGTGGGAAGGAAAGCTTGTTTGGATTTTTTTTTTCTCCTTCAGAAATGTCCAGGTTGCTCTTAAGACAAAGGAAAGAAGGAAACATGGCTCCCTTTCTCCTAAAAGTTGAATGTGAATTGGAATGGACCTGGAGGGGAGGAACCAACTTCAACTCAGCCCTAACAAGATAGAGGCTGTGGTTGCCGGGATCGCCCAGAGATCTTCCATCCTTACTCCTTGATGTGTATTGACTATTACTTCCTTCTTTTTCTATTTTTATTAGTTTTATATTTTGCGAGCCACTCAGAGTTGGTCTGGAGTCTGTCAGCGCTGAAGCCAAAATACATATGTAAGTAAAGTATATCTGTATGTATATAGGAAGTATATATATGTGTGTGTATAAGAGGTATATATGATATGGAAGCCAATAGAAAGGATCACATTAGAGCTGGTCAGTCATGTCTCTCCTCTTTCTTTCTCTCTCCTCCCATTCTTCTTGTTTAAATTAGTTTCTGGCAGATGCTAAATATGGAAGGTGCCGTGAGAACGATAATCTTTTCTCTTCCTCTATTTACAGCGTTCTTATCTTTTGTAGCAGCTGACATGGACGGTAATTGACTTAGGTGACATGGAGTCATGACAACTTCTTTTATTAACAGGGTAAATTTGGGGGGTCTTTTTCTCTTCTAGGAATGTCTAATGAGAAGGCACATTGTGCTGATTGAAGAGTTTTGAAAACATAAATTAAACCAGAGGGTTGAACCAGCTTCGGTTGTGATCCCTAATTAGAAAGAGCTCAGAAAATATAGCAAGAATCCCACCCTATATAACCTCTATTTCCCCACCCTTTACATTCTTTCTGGACATCCGTCCTGTGTGGCTTTAAAAAAGAATAATGGAAAAGGTTGATTTACAAAGTGTAGGAGAATCTGCTTTTTCAAAGACAGAGTTCATGATCCAATCAAACTTAAGCATTTTTATGATCTATTAATCGGAATGGGAGGTATATAAGCATATTCATGTGCGTTTCAAAGGCTCAGGGCATTAAACTGCTAAAATGTTTGCAGTTTGGCTTCTATGAAGAAAGGAAAAAAGGGTTAGTGCCAGTTTCAGTGGAATTAAAAATTTGCATAGAAATAGAGAAAGGAGTAGGTTCATTATATAGATTGGGGAAAGTGGTCCCCGGAGAAAAGGAAATAAAACAACAAAAAATGGGAAATATAAAAAATATAGACTTGAAATTGAAAAGGGAAAAAAAAGGAAAGGTTGAATGGTATTAGGATTGTGGACATGGAATTTTTCAGTAGCCTAAGGGTAGGCTGTAAAATGTAATGTATGTAACATGTATGTAAAAAATAAATGTCATAATTCTGGAATCTACATATTGGCTGAAGCTTCATGTATGTGAAACTTGCAGTTGTTTCTGTTGCACCATTTTGGATACCCATGAAGGTTCCATAATTACCTTAATTCTCCTTTATTTCCAGGAAGTGAATGTTGAGGTTTTCCTACTAACAGATTAAGCTGCTATTATACCTAATCATTTGGCCAGGTGAAGGGGTTGTATTTGATTGTCTCCTCTCACGTGCTTCATGCAAAATAGCCTGGGGGGAGGAAACCTGCCCGGACTTGTTCTCACTTCCTCTTTTTTTTTCTCTGCCGATATGTAGCCAAGCAAGGCTTGCTCCAAGGGAGCTAAGTCCTTTAAATATGTTTTGTTTTTGTTTTGCTTTCTGTAAATAAATTATTTTTATAGAAAAGCTTGGTGTGTGACTTTTTTGACCTCTCCTGGGCTAAAGGCTTTCCCAGCATCTGCCAACAGTGAAGACCTAGGTCAGAGGTTCATGCAGGTGCATACTCAGAGTTCATATAATTTTCAGTTATGTCTCCTTCCTCACTCTTTAATCCCCACAGTAATTATGGGAGGGAAGAAAGGAAGCTAATTCTATAGTACGAACAATAAAGTTAAGGATGTTTAATGGCGTTGAAGACCCAAATGGTTGGCTCTTAGCCTGGACTCTAAAAATGCTTCTGGTTATATTTTATTCTTGTGATACGTTCAGAATGCTCTTGTAGTATAATAAATGCTAGTCTTTATTGACCTATAAAGAATACAAGTGGGAGGCCTGAATAAAAATGACCCCCAGATATTGTGAATATTTATACAAAGGAAAAAGACTGCAATGTGGGGGTGGGGAGGAGGAAAAAAGGAGGAGGGGGAGAAGGAGAAGTAGAAAGAGAAGGAGGAGGAGGGGGGGGAGGAGGAGGAGGAGAAGTGGTAGTGGTAGTGGTGGAGGAGAAGGAAGGAGAAGGAGGAGAAGGAGAAGAGGAGGTGGAGGTGGTGGTAGTGATGGTGGTGGAGAAAAGGAGAAGGAGGAAGAGGGGAGGGGAAGGAGAAAGAGAAGGAGGAGGGGGGAGTGGGAGAGGGAGGAGGAGGAGAAATAGAGGAGGGGGGAGGGGAGGGGGAGGAAGAAGAAGAAGGAGAAGGAGATGGAGGAGGAAGAGGGGTGGTAGTGATGGTGGTGGTGGTGGAGAAGGAGGAGAAGGAGAAGGAGAAGAAGAGGAGGAGGAGGAGGAGGAGATCTTCAAATGCCTCAGTATCAAGTCATAACTGTGGAGAAGATCATGGAAAAAACTTGTTCATAACTGAGAGGGCCATCAAGTGGTTCTTTGTCTCTGACAAGCAGGAAGGCCACAGTCCTGCTTCCTGAAATAAGCAGTGAAAAGAGCTCACTGAATGTGAAGCCTTCCTGCAGTTCAGGCCTGGAAGACAGCATGCCTATTAGTAGAAACCTCTAGGTGAAGCTCATATTCATATCCACACATGCTTGACCAAACACCTCTCAGTAACCTCCATTAATGGTTTCTGTAGCCCCTAGAAGAGTAATGTTTCCCCTAGATCACATCCATTTAGAATATTGCACAATTTTCCTGAGATTTCATATTGGATTCTTCTATTATCACCCTTTCCGTAGAACATGACAGCAATGTTTGGGTTCCAACTGTCAGAGGCACCCACAACAACCTAGATGACACCAATTCCTACCTTCTGGCACACGTTTCCATCCTTTCATCTGTAATTCATCCCACACCCCCACTCCTCTGCATATATTCATCAACTCCTTTCCTGAAGGTGGGTCTTCCTTCATTCTCATGACCTTCCTCTTTCTTTTCAGTTTCACATTTGACATACCTATTTTTCTTTCTTTCATTTTTTTCCACTAACTTTACCACATACTTTTCTTACATTCCAAACTGCAGTCTTCCGTATGCCCAGGTGATCTATTATACTGACCATTTCCCCCTATCTTGACATTGGTCAATCAAGGCTTTCACATCACCCGTTTTAATAAGATAGGGCAAGTATAGAGTAAGTCCCCAGCCTGAGTTGTACATCTTCGCCATTCTCAGTACCAATTAGTGTTGGTGTATTTTGAACAGGATGCCACAAATGCAATCCAAGCCCTGTCTCATGCCAAGCATGTAAAGCTAGGGCCTCTGACGGAGAGCAGTTTTGCAAGCCAACTTCCTATTTCCAGCATCCCACCAACCAGGAGGTGCAATCCAATGTAAATCCACAGCATGTGAACATTTCATTGGAATCCCTTTCTTCTTTGTATCATCCAATTGACTGAAAGCAGGGGAGAATACATTTTGGGGGTCTTCCATATCTTTTTCCTTCCTTCTCCCCCCCCCCCCATTTTTTTTTTCCCTTTAAAAGATACAAGCACAGTGACAAGGTGTCCCTTTGTGATGAATGCAAATGTCATCCATCAATGAGTTCCACTCTATATGTCATGCAGAGCAGGGTGGTAATAAATTGATGTAATTAAAACCTTCCATGAAACAATGCAAAGAGACAGCATTGTCATGTGGTAACACACCTCTCTAACTAATAGCTTGATTTTTTTTCTCTCTCTCCCATGCCTAAATGAATAAAAATTTCATACAGGATTTGTTGGTGGATTTTTTTTTTTAGTTGGAATGAAATTCAGAATGATTTATGAGAGCTAAGCATATGAAAACACTTGATTAGAGGTGAAGCTATTGAATCTGAAAGAGGCTGCATCTCCCCCCACTTGCTAATTTCCCCCCTAATGATCTTTTCTAGTGTGCCTAACAGCAGAGAAGTATTTTTCAAGGAGAGGTCATCCATCTAAGGTATCTGTCTGGTGGATATAAAGCAGTGTTTCCCAATCAGGGCAATTTCTAGATGTGTGGACTTCAACTCCCAGAGTTCCCCAGACAGCATGCCCAGGTATCTGAAAGTTGCCCGGGAACTATCCATGGAAGGCAATCAAAAGAACCTTAGGGACCAAAGCAAATAATGTCAACACTTTGACAGCCAATGTTTTAGAACAGGGTTGACAACTTAATACCTGCAAATACCATCTCTAAATGGTGATTATGGAGTCTTCCCCTTCTCCCTGGTTAGTTTTTGTTTAAATTATATTATTTATAATATTTAAGGAAGTCCAAAATGTCTTAAGATTATCAAATCTTGAGTTTTTGGTGGGTCACATGACATGTTGTCCCCAGATGCCAATATTTAAGAAAATCTTAGGATGCCGTTAGGATAACTGGATATTTTGGGGTGTGATATGTGATGAGGCTGATGCAAATTACAAAACTGCATCATTCTCATGATGATGCCATGATGCATGCAATGTCATTTTGATGTCGTCATGGCTTCCAACCAATACCTATGGTCCATGTCTCATTTTTACCATGTTGATGCTAGTTTTGTAGTACTGCCAATGCCACATGGGGGAGCCCAGCAGCTGTCAGACCCTATTCTCTCTTAAACTCTTAGGATGAGGTCATAAAATAATACATGGTTTTATGGTGATGCCACATAGTCGTATAGATATTCTAATAGGGAAGGGAAAGGGCACTCACCATCTGTGGGACCAGGACCAAAGCAGAATTTAATTTTCATTGAATTCAAATGCAGAATAATTAATTCAAAGCTGCTCACATGATTGTTCCTCATGTACTCAATGCTATTCATTTCTCTCACATTAAAATATATAGTTTACAAGCTGGCCAGGCTTCAGTATAGGCTACTGGGCAGCCCTTCTGTCCCATGGGCCCCTGATAGTACCTTCTGTCCTCAGTTCATTGTTGCTACTTCAGATAAATTTGTCCTTTTTTCACACACACACACAAACACAAAGAGGAGAGATCAGCCAGATCTCTTAGTCTAAGAAAGGTGGGGTGAAGTCAAGAACAGCATTTCTGTTCACCTCTCCTATACATGACTGATGGAGATCCATACACTGTGGACCATCCATCTGTAAAAGGGCAGGAAGTAAAGGGGCAACAGACTCTAGTAACATGCATAACACATGCTAGTTTCAATTCAGTCTTAATAAAGGCCTCACGGGATCATAAACAGTTGGTGCTTGGCCTACACTTCAGAACAACCTTCCCCAATTTGAGCATCCTCCAGATATATTGACTTCAATTCCTAGAATTCCCCAGTTAGCATTTTGTTGCTGAACATTTGAACAGCCGACATTCAAACCTCTGAAATGTGTGTGGTTAGAGATAGCTACTTTATAGAATTTCTTCAGCCTAGTCTGAATCCCATCCTAGACCCCAATCTATCATGGCTGATATGCAGTTTATCCTTGTCTTACCAGATCTGGGCTGCAAACATCTGAACATCCACAAGAGAGTTACAAACATTTAGAGCTTTCTGTATCTCTAGTGGTTATCCAGATGTTTACAGTCCAGATCTGGTAGTGGTATCTTTGCTTCTCATTCCACATCCAAAATCAATCTTTCATTGTCCCATCATGCAGAAGATACTGTGAATAATCAGATGGTTACTTGGTCATGCTAAACAGACCATTTAGTTTTTGTTGTTGTTGTTGTTTTTTGCCTACCATTAGCTGCTGTTTATAGAAAGCCTCAGGGATATGACTTGGTAGGAGTTGTGGTGAGCTTTGTAAATTTTGTAACTAAAGCACAGCGTAAGATGGGAGTGCAAAATCTGAATTCATTTTGGCAGCCAAAGCCAAATTCCAGCATTTAGGCTGCCCTACAAAACAACCCACAGGTAAATAAAGAAACCTTATTTCTCCTTGCCAGAATAAACAAATAGAGGTTGATCTAGCAGACTGCTTTATGTAGTCTATGTGGGCTCCACTGAGTTGGGTGAATCATGTTTTATGGCCTTGATCCAAGTTTGCACCATCTTAAGCTCTTCCTCTTTAGTTAGAATTCTGAGGAGAGCCATGCTCTTCCAAGATCAAGCAATACTGCAGATTGGATACACATGGAACATCACCAATTCTTTGGATAAAGTACATGAAATGTTAACAGATAGTATATTTCCCTGTGGCTGGAACTGCTAGTAATTATCTCGAGGTGTTGGTAGCTGTGTTTTTCCCCCTCCCTGTGAAATACTGTTTTCATTAAACTACTGCCATATCAGACTGCAGAGGTGACCCCAGGACACCAAAAAAAAAAAAAGGGAAGAAGAAGAAGAAAAGAAACAACCCTCAAGCAAATGGGCAAAATAAATTTTAAAAACCCCAGGAATTTGTCAAGGAGTGTTACAAAGTTTATATTTTAAATGGATTGTGAATGGTTTGGTATTTGCTGTTTTTTTCCCCCTCCCTCTCTCTCTCTTTTTTTTGCCAGAGTTGGGCACTGTTAAATTAGCTCTTTCTCTGTAGGCGTATCAAAGTGGCAAGTCCATTTAATTGGAAGTTGCATTTATTTTGAAGATTTGGCTTCGGAAGAGAATTTACATTCCTAGCAATGAGGAACACTTGGAGAAGTTCCTCATTGGAGCCTCAAAGGAATGACAACTCCTGCTAACCTAACCGTGGCTGATCAGTTGTTAGAAAGTTGTTATCCATGGACACACTAACACCCACAGAAACACGTACAGGTAGTTCTCGCTTAACAACCATTTGTTTAGTGATGGTTCAGACTTATGATGGTGCTGAAAAAACCCGCTTACAACTGGTCCTCACACTTACAGCCATCACAGTGTCCCTGCAGTCACATGATCCCAATTTGGGCACTTGGCAAATGATTCACATTTATGACTGGCGTAGCATCCCGTGGTCACATGATTGCCATTTTCAACCTTCCCAGCTGGCTTCTGGCAAGCAAAATCAATGGGGAACTGCGTGGTTCACTTAATGACCATGTGATTTGCTGAACACCTGCAGTGATTTGCTTAATGCCTGCCGAAAAAAGGTCATAAAATCAGGTTGGATTTTCATAATGACCACTTCACATAGCAACCAAAAGTTCAGCCTCAGTTGTGGTTGTTAAGCGAGGACCACCTATACACACAAAGAGTGTCCTGATTACCAGGAAACACACTGAGACAATGACTTGGTCTCTAATATTTATTAGTAGTACTTAACAAGAATCCTAACAAACTGAGGAAGCGTGGGAAAACCCAGCCATATAAACCCCAAAGGTTAAGGCGGTCCTGATCTGTGTCTCTTTGAATGGCTGAACAGTTCCTCAGTGCTACGCATGCGCTTGACAGTCTGGGTGGGAGCCCCCTGCTCGCCATCCTTACTCATGACAAAGAGAAGGAAAGGGGAGGGAGAGAAAGAAAGAGAAAGAGAAAGAGAATGTTAACAAGAAAAAAGTTGGCATAAAGTTGTTCCTAGTTCGTGTGTGTAGACCTCCTTTTGATCTTTTCTAGCACTGGAGAGAAATCTCAGAAAAATATCAGCACTCATTCTGAACTGAGATGAGCTTGTTCCTTCCATAGCTCTTTGACTATAAACTACTTAGAAGTGGAGGAAAAAAATCCCCCTTTCAGGAAGACCATATGATCTTCTCTGGGGCCTTTCAAGGGAGAGACAGCAAGAGAACAGCATTTTCCTGAAACTTTTATGGCCTGAGTAGCTTCCCACTGTACCTCCTCAGGGGGCTCCTCTACTGAGGAACTTCAAGTGATGGGCCTGGGGAAAATCTGACTGCAAAATGGTGCAACTCACCATGTGCTCTGCAAAGCTTGGAGCAACTCTCTAGCAGCTGGAAGTTGTCCGTCCTTGTTGTATACTAATTAAAATGCAAAAGGGTTATCTACTGTAGCAGGTCTTCTTCCTTCACTGACGCAGAGGGCTAGCAGCCTCAGGTTGAGCAGAGAGTTCATCACCTCTAGCAACAACCCCAGGCTGTCCTTGAGCTGACTGCCTGAAAGCTTCATCCTCTCCGTGGCCCCATTGGTGTGTGCTTTTGTTGTTTATTTGTTCAGTGACTTCATGGACCAGCCCACGCCAGAGCTTCCTGTCGGTCGTCAACACCCCCAGCTCCCCCAGGGACGAGTCCGTCACCTCTAGAATATCATCCATCCACCTTGCCCTTGGTTGGCCCCTCTTCCTTTTGCCCTCCACTCTCCCCAGCATCAGCATCTTCTCCGGGGTGTCCTGTCTTCTCATTATGTGGCCAAAGTATTTCAGTTTGGCCTTGAATATCATTCCCTCAAGTGAGCAGTCTGGCTTTATTTCCTGGAGGATGGACTGGTTTGATCTTCTTGCAGTCCAAGGCACTCTCAGAATCTTCCACCAGCACCACAGTTCAAAAGCATGGATCTTCCTTCTCTCAGCCTCGCAGCAATACTTTACTATGGGGAACACCATTGCTTTAACTATGCGGACCTTTGTGTGTGCACTGCTACGGCTTGGGAATAAGGCTAGTCCAGTTCCCTGGTAGGGAAGATCCAGGATCAGGGTCCAGCAGGTGAGACAAGCAGAAGGAAAAGGAGGAACTGAAGAAGGACTAGTTAGTGTCCTCAGAACCAATTGTTGTCTAATTTCGATACCACCCCTATTAAAATGTTAGCACACAAAGTGATGCCTAGAAGATAGCCAGACAGACCATGAGCATGCTTGCTTGCTTAAACTTGTTCCTTGAAGCCACAAGGTTTTCTGTACTCATAGAACACAAAGAGAGAGAGACACACACACACAGGTATGTTCTTTGCTTTCAAGGGAGTCTCAGAGCTCTTCCTAAGGAAAACTGTACCACATTCCCAGGATAGTGATAGATACCGCAGGCTCTACGTTCATTTCTGTGGGATACACAGAACCTTGAGGCTTTTTTTGAAAACAAAACAAAAAAAACCAAGAAGGGACATTATCATAAGGCTATGAAAGATGCCATGACTGGGGAGACAGGCATCTGGAACAAATTACCATGATGCCACATACACCACCATCACACGAACGATGCAATGAGGCATCATGCAGATTGCCCAAATGATGCAAATGCCACAACTCACCTCAGTTGTGCAATGATGTCATGGTGACAACCCTTGCCCACCTCCCCTTCCCCTGCTGCAGACACCCATGCTTGCCGAGAAGAAAGATGATCTCACCCCTTTCTAAGGTTACTTATGATGAATCAGGCAACACTTCCCCTGAACATTTCAGGCAAGCTTGCACACCTTTACAAGTCATTGGTAGCATTCTATTTTCACCTCCATTTCCAACACGCTAAAGAAAGCAGAGATAAAAATAACAGCCCACCCCTGGTATGCACAAGCAGCATTGTCTATTGACTGTTACCAATGAGGGTAAACACTGCAGGGAATCACGAAGGAGAGAAAACAAATTAAACTGGGAAAAGCTTGATAATATCCCCATTATTATATTTTATGGTATAATTAGACCTTCCCGGTAGAGATTGAATTGTCTCGGATCTTTAGCTCGTGAGGCATACCAAGTTTTTATTATTTGCTGATTCAATTACCTTGTGTTGTATTTACTCTGACACTGTTATTAAGAGATGATAGAAAGCTGACGGGGATTGTCAATTATCTTCCAACCCAGTAGAAGGCTTTTTTTATCTCCAGTGGAGAAGTGGGGGCCACTGTTGTGTCATACGGTGGGGCAGGCTAATTAGGCCTGTTGTCTTAACCTTTCAGAGCAGCCCTGCTTGTAAATTGCTTGTTGCTTGACAAAAGGTCACATTTGGAACCACAATGATTAGCATACAAAGGGATGCCTAGAAGATGGCCAGACAGACCATGGACATGCTTGTTTGCTTGCATGCAGGGTAGGAACTACCTGAGAAGTCCTTCTCACATGTGGTCTCAGACACCCATAGAACTGAATATTCCAGGGCTTAAGAAGCAGGCATTTGCTTTGCCAAGCAATGGTTCTAACGTGTAATTCTATAGCTCTCCCCATCTGAAGTGAAATCTCCATGGGGTTAACCTAGGTCCTTCTACATGTATCTGATGACTGAACTATTTCTTCATCTAAAGGTGCAAAATGCATAATGGGAGACCTTGTGGTATTTCAGCAAATATCAGGATTTGGATCTGAGACATAGACTGGGCTAATTCAAGCAAGTTTGGTTGGTGGAGTCCTTGGTGCTCTCTGAGCTTGGCTGTTGGCTTGCAGATGTTTCATGACCCAACTAGGTAACATCTTCAGTGCGAGGGAGTGTTGGGTTTGCTCCCCATTTATATACAGTAGCTTGCCCTGCCCATGTTGGTGGGGGTGTGGTTTTCTCCTTGGTGGTTCCTTGATTGGGGTATTGATTTCTGCTTGATTGTTTGTCTGGTGTTAATCCCTGCTTATCTAGGTGTTGGCTGCTGGACAGGATGTGTTCTGATCTTTTGGTTTCCTTCTTAGCTTTCTTATTGTCTCTTTTGAATGGTGTGTAAATGTGGTTTATCTCTATGTGTCTATTGATGGCAGATTTGTCTGAATGCCAGGAATTCCCAAGTGTGGTAATGGTCCCGTTTCTTCGTTGTATTAACATTTTACATTGTTTACTTGGCAACCATGTATATTTATATTTATTTTTATTGTAATTGTTTTAATTGTAATTGTTTTATCGTTTTATGGTTTTTATTGTTGTAAGCCACCCAGAGTCACTTGTTGAGATGGGTGACTATAGAAATTGAATGAATGAATGAATGAATGAATGAATGAATGAATGAATAAATAAATTCATTCCCTGGCATTTTTGGACTTGGCTTGGTCTGGGATGCTCACAGTTTCCCAGTTGAAAGTATGGCTGAGTCTTTCCATGTGCTGTGAGATTAAGGAGTTTTCATCATGTCATCTGGATGCTGGTTGATGTTCATGGATGTGCTCTGATAGTCTTCTGCCTGCCTGTCCTGCATAGTGGTTGTCCTGTCCTTACACTGTATGTTGTAGGTGACTCCTGTTCCTTTCTTCTTGGGCTGCTGGGTCCTTCGGTTTGCTTAAGATATTTCGGAGGGCTTTAGTTGGTTTGGTTTGTGCACAATCTAGTGAGAATTATAGAACTAAATCACTTTGAAGTTACTTTGAATTTAACATTATCCAACAGTTCCAGAATGAAAAGAATTATCCATTTGAAATGTTATGTACTAGACAGCCCGCTGTTTCTCAAACTTTGAATGACCTACGTTCTGGAATCTGATGCCACGTAAGTAGATCCTGCCTACCTCCACCTAATGAGATTTGAATGCAGTACAACGGGGTTTTGTTTCCTTTGGATGTGTGAGCAGTAAATGCCATAGAATAATAGAATTATGGATTTGGAAGGCACCACAGGGATTATCAAATCCATCACTCTGCAGTTTGGAGAAAAAACAATTCAACCAGCCTTGAGAGATGGCTGCCCAGCCTTCTCCTTAAAATAGTTCAGAGATGGAGAACCCACAAGCCTTGAGGGCAAATTATTGTTACAGAACTTACAAGCAAGAAGTCTTTCCTTAAATTTAAATTAATTCTAGGTAGATGAACTTGTACACATTATTCATGGTCCTAGCTTCTGTGGCAACAGAAAAGACTTCCAACCATCTTACCTATGGCACCTTTATATTACCTGAACACTAATACCATGCCTCTCTTCTTCTCTCCAGACCAAACATCTCAAGTTTCTTTCAGCCTGTCCTCATACAGCCTGTCCTCAATTTCCGTATTAATTGATTTGATGTAGATGGCTGCCCAAGTCTCAAAAGCAATTTTGAATGGCTTACAATTTGCAATGGACTCTGCCCCAAAATTGTTTCCTAGGATTTGCCTTGACACTACATCCAATTCCACTCACAATCCTATCCAGATTTTTATTTTGAACTCCATATCACCTGTCCACAGGTGGGAGGTGCACATTCCCTACTTCAGGAAATCTTAATCGGTTGTCCATCAAAAATTACAGCTGATATTTCACCTGAGCAGGCTTACCTATCTGACTTACAAATTTTCTTTAGGTCAGCTATTCCACACATCACATTTCCTTCAATAATTCCTTATTCCATGACAAACAAGACTGGGATTAAAATGGAAGTCAGCTCATGCACCATGCTTCATCTGCAGAAAATAAATTCATTTCTGTGAACATATGGTCCTTTTTCATAGGGCAGATAGAAAATAGAATAATTGCATTTGTTCATCTTTGGCTATGCAGAACACAGGATTAAACCCCCTGAGACAGCACAAGGAGTTGGGGAGCCAAAAACACTGGATGATTTGTTTTTCTATACACAAACACAATACCAAAAGCACCCCCACACACACACAGACACACACATTCAGTACTGCAGCTAACCCTTTTCAGCAATTCAATCTATCTCATTTACAAGCCAATATATCAGCCAATTTATAACCAATCTGTCATGTCAGTGAATCAATACAAATCATGAAAACAAACATACATTAGGCGTAGTGCATAATTGAATCTTCTGTTCCCCTGTTCTTGCATACACTGCCACAGGCAAATTGAAAAAGGCATATTTCCCTCTTGGTCCTAACGGAGATAATGCTATGCCAGACACTTCAGTCCACATTAGTATTGAAAACACAGTAATAATAAGCAATGTATAACATTATGGGTGAGCCAGAGTTTTGATAAGCTTCAGCTGCTCTCATCAAAATAATAATAAGAGGGGAAGGGGAAGAGGAGGAGGAGGAGGAAGCTTAGCTCACTGACTGAAAGTACAGCCAACCCAGGGTATTGATAAATTATGGGAAGTTCTTGGCAATTTAAGAATCCTGTATGGTAAATCATAACCATGGTACTGCCAATCCTTTGCAAGCATACTTTTAATCACAGTTTACTTTCTTCAATCATAGTTAATCCTTACATAATACTTAAATCATGGCAAATGGTCCACCGCACATTGGCCTGGGAAAACATGATTTGATTTTGTTCCAAAAAGTCAAGGTGTCCCTGCCCACAGGATCACACTCTGTCCCTTTTTTATATGTGTGCGATGCACACATGTAAAAAAGGGCTGGCACTTCAATCACAGGGTCATGGTTACTATCATGACTCTTTTGACCCCCTCCTCCTTGCGGATGCCCCTGAAAACAAGCCATAGTTTCCATCCGCTCTTAAACTATGTTGGCACTAAGCAACATCTGAGCAGAAAAGCTGTGCTTGTTTTTCTAGACTCTGTTCTGGTGGAGCCAAGGAAGTAGGGCTGCAGTCTTATACAGTAGGGCTGCAGTCTTATACAGCTCAAAGCAAAGATTAAGATTACCTCCTCTTCTCACAGCCCAAATGGATTCTTAACAGGTATGAAAGAAGTTAAAGCCAAGAAGGGATGAGGGTAGCACCCTTCAAATACCTGAAAGGATGCCACACAGAACAGGATCAAACCCTGTTCTCTCTCGTTCTAGAAGGCAAGGTGCAGATCAATGGGTTTCAATGGGAAAGGCAGATTTTGACTGAATGTTAACAAGAGTAAGAACCGTTTGACAACAGAAGCAGGCATCCGGGGATATGGTGGGTTCCCTTTCATTAGAGATGGTCATGCAGAAGCCACCTGTTGGGGATACTTTGGATTTCTGCATTGAGCAGGGCATTGAAGACAATTACCTCAAAGATAGCTGACAACTCCAGGATGTTAAGATCACTCACATCCCATCCCATCCCATCACATCATCCCATCACATCCATATACATGAATACATATCTTGTATTCAGCCAAGTGATGCCAGCCAATGAAGAAAGAACCATTCTGTATGTCTGGATTCATGCAACATACTAAACATCAGCTGACAAAAGACAATCCATGTAACAAGCAATGCCCAAACAAATCAGATGGTGGCTTAATGCAATGACCTGGCCACACAGAAAGTTAAGGCGATGGCTTGATTCACAGAACTCACCTGAATAGGCTCAAATGGGGTTGGATTGTTTGAAATTCAGCATGTTGTAAGAATGGGGGAAAAAAATCCTGTTAAGAATCCAGCTGGGCAGTGAGAAGAGGAGATAATCTTTGCTTTGAGCTGTATAAGACTGCAGCCCTACTTCCTTGGCTCCTCCAGAACAGAGTCTAGAAAAACAAGCACAGCTTTTCTGCTCAGATGTTGCTTAGTGCCAACATAGTTTAAGAGTGGATGGAAACTATGGCTTGTTTTCAGGGGCATCCGTGAGAAGGAGGATGTCATGAGTACTGATGGTGAGCAGGAGGGGGCCCCGATCCAGGGGGGGAAACGCAAGCGTAGTACTGAGGAGTTGAGCAGCCGTTCAAAGAGACACAGATCAGACCCGCCTTAACCTTTGGGGTTTATCTGTCTGGGTTTTTCCCACGCTTCTTCAGTTTGTTAGGATTTTCTGTCTAATGTAGCAATAATAAACGCTAGAGACCTACTCCTCGTCTCAGCGTGATTCCTGACTGTTAGGACAGAGGGGGTCAAAAGAGTCATGATGGTAACCATGACTCTGCGATTGAAGTGCCAGCCCTTTTTTACATGTGTGCATCGCACACATATAAAAACGGGACAGAGTGTGATCCTGTGGGCAGGGACACCTTAACTTTTTGGAACAAAATCAAATCATGTTTTCCCAGGCCAATGTGCAGTGGACCATTTGCCATGATTTAAGTATTATGTAAGGATTAACTATGATTGAAGAAAGCAAACTGTGATTAGAAGTATGCTTGCAAAGGATTGGCAGTACCATGGTTATGATTTACCATACAGGATTCCTAAATTGCCAAGAACTTCCCATAATTTATCAATACCCTGGGTTGGCTGTACTTTCAGTCAGTGAGCTAAGCTTCCTCCTCCTCCTCCTCTTCCCCTTCCCCTCTTATTATTATTTTGATGAGAGCAGCTGAAGCTTATCAAAACTCTGGCTCACCCATAATGTTATACATTGCTTATTATTACTGTGTTTTCAATACTAATGTGGACTGAAGTGTCTGGCATAGCATTATCTCCGTTAGGACCAAGAGGGAAATATGCCTTTTTCAATTTGCCTGTGGCAGTGTATGCAAGAACAGGGGAACAGAAGATTCAATTATGCACTACGCCTAATGTATGTTTGTTTTCATGATTTGTATTGATTCACTGACATGACAGATTGGTTATAAATTGGCTGATATATTGACACCTTCTTGACTTTTTGGAACAAAATCAAATCATGTTTTCCCATGCCAATGTGCGGTGGACCATTTGCCATGATTTAAGTATTATTTAAGGATTAACTATGATTGGAGCAACATGCCCAGCTCTTCCAATATCTCCTCATGGAACTCAGTTTCACATTCCCTGCAAAATTTACAGCAGTAGAACCTGCTCGTATGAAATGACAGCATGATCATGAAATGGTCTGCATGGATCCAGTGGCTCAGAAGTGTTTTTTGTTTTTAATGAAAAAAATCAATATTTATGGATGTGCCATTAAATTGATGACTTGTAGAATTGTCATGAGTAAGGATGGCGAGCAGGGGGCTCCCATCCAGACTGTTAAGCGCATGCGTAGCACTGAGGAATTAGGTAGCCATTCAAAGAGATCGGAACCGCCTTAACCTTTGGGGTTTATATGGCTGGGTTTTTCCCACGCTTCTTCAGTTTGTTAGGATTCCTGTTATGTACAAGCAATAAAACATTAGAGACCAGTTCCTTGTCTCAGCGTGTTTCCTGGCAGTTAGCACAAGAATACAGCAAGGATTCAGGCTTTATCATTATTTGTCAACCTGGTCTATCACAAGTGCAAAACATACACATGTCCTTCTATCCCATCTTCTCACTTTTGCTGTTCAATAGCCTCAGTTTCAGGAATTTCCCCCCCAGCTCGGTCAGTTAAACCTATTCTGCTGTTGGATTGATCATTGTCATCTTAAACCACTTCAACTCAATTTCACAGGGCTGTTGAGAAGACAAAAAGATAGGAGTCACAATCAAATATGGTACTTTAGTCCCTTGGAGGAAAGCTGATGTCAATGTGATAGATTAGAAATCAACAAACACCTTCTAGCTATCCCTGTGCATTGAGGACATGTAGAGTCAGGGGGAATTCCTGCAACTGAGGCTATTGAGCAGCAGAAGTGAGAAGATGGGAATAGAAGGACATTACCTGGACAAAGAAGGCTGACAATTCTTCAAGTCCTGGGAAGCAAAATAATACCCAGAAGCAGCTCAGACAGATACTGTCCTAACAGCCAGGAACCACACTGAGACAAGGAATAGGCCTCTAGTGTTTTATTGCTGCTACATAACAGGGGAATCCTAACAAACTGAAGAAGCGTGGGAAAACCCAGACAGATAAACCCCAAAGACTAAGGCGGGCCCGATCTGTGTCTCTTCGAATGGCCACCTAATTCCTCAGTGCTACGCATGCGCTTTCCAGCCTGGATGGGAGCCCCCTGCTGGCCATCCTCACTCATGACAGATACTCCCTAATTCACTGCCCTATAAGAAAGAGGAGGAGGTCCAGCACAATCAGACCCGCAAGATTCTGTTATTCTAGCCAATCTCAGTGAAGCATAGTTCTAGTCTTCCTGTTGAGATGGTTTCCTGGTCTGGTCTGGCCGGAAACTTCTGTAGCCACTTCCTAAACAGAAATCTACAGAAAAGCATGCTATTTGTGGATACTTCATATTTCATCTGCCTGCCCTACCAGATCTAACAGAGAGGGTATGGTACGGGTTCTGTTGCCTAGGGAGCTACATTTGCTGGGCCCTAGGCGATGGGCCTTTCCTGCTGTGGCCCCTGTGTTGTGGGATCTTCTCCCCCCTGAGGTGAGGTTGGCCCTATCACTGTTGAGCTTCTGGAGGTCCCCCAAGGCCTGGTTATGCCAGCGGGCCTGGGGACCCCAGGGGAATGGGTGGACTATTGAGGTGGTGCCCTTATTTTTAACATCCCTTCACCTTTACTCTTTTAGTTGACTTTTCAATATTTTTAAATTTATTTATTGATAGCTTTTAGCTCTTTGTACTCTGCCCAGAGTCACTTGTTTGTGACATGGGCGGCTATATAATTTTGAAAATCTAAAGAAAATAAATAAGTACCTTGACTTTCAGTTCATAAACGAGCAAACTATCAGCTTATAATTGATTGTAACAGCCGGTGCAGCATGATAGTCAAGGTGTTTATGATTTATTTATTTATGATTCAAATTTCTATCACTGCCCATCTCCCCCTGAAAAGGAGGGGCTCTGGGGGGAATCCTCTGTTTGCATAGGACCAGGAAATCTCAGGTACAAGTCTACTTCTGTCCATGGTGGCTTTGGGGGCGAAGATAGTGAGAAAGAGAGAATCCAAAAATCATCTTCTGCTCTCTAAAACCATAATGGATTTAAATTTAGAAATCTCCAGACCTGGTTTAACATTTACTGAGAAGCAACATTTTTTTCCCTAAAATAGAATGCCAACCAAAACATAATTTGAACATTTCAACAGTTCAAACCATGTGAAACAGAGACATGCACTAAAACAGCAGAAAAGTCATCTGTAAATGAATCAGCTCCACCATTTTATTTATTTGGTTTAAATATTTATATACTGCCTGTCACGTAATATGCTGTCAGGCAATGAAGAACTACTGAAGCACAAGTAAATAATCTTCAGTATGCAAACAAATTGCTTTTTTTTTTTTTTTTTAATTTCAATCTGCAGCGAAGGTATTGCAGAAATAATAAAAAAGAAGGAATTATTTTCCTCGACAAAAAAGCCCTCCTCCTGGATGATATCAAGGGAACGCCCAGAGAAGGCGGCACAGCCAGGGCCTAGCATTCATATCTGCCTGTGAGATCTATATAGTCTAATCAGAATCTCAATAGCTTGATCTTATCTTATTTAGAACCTGCTGGGTTAATATCAAAATCTTAAACTGGGCTATGGGTATAGTGTCATGACCTCGTTGCAAGGCACAAAGAGCCTCACAACGTAGATCATGATCATTAAGGAATAGAGGAAGAAGATAATTAAACCAGGGATTAAAACAAGCACCCAAAGCACCCACACCCATGGACCCATAGACGGCTGAAAAGAAGGACATCGGATGAACAGAGATAAGCCGCACCTGGTGCCCTGGAGGACACTCCCGATTCGAGGGGACAAAGGAAGACACCGGGAAAACGCCCATGCAGCCATCAAGGATCCCCATCAAGAGGGATTGGGACAATGAAGGGTGGAGGAGCCCGGGGCCCTGCAAGAGGGTATAAAAGGGGCACCTCCACACCACACACCCCATTCCCGTTTTTCGTTCTGTCAGCCACCATTCCAATAAACCAGAAATCCTTAATACCCATTAAGTGAGTCTGTGTGTTATTGCAAAGCGAGACTGACCCTGACATCAGTGGTTGCAATTATTTCAACAGTGGTTGAATAAATACCAGCCTCCACCTCTATTCCTTATAACCTTATAACTCTATAGGATAACCTTAGATGCTCCAGTTTTACTGCTGTTGAAGTGGGCAATCTATAAAGCCACTGCAAAAGTATCCCAGTGAACATAGATCCATGAGATTGGGCATCCTGATTGGGCAAGGTATCTACCACAGGAGGTCTATAATTAAGTTCTAAATGTGCAGGTAAAATATGATGCAGTCTACTGAATATGAATGAAATGAATGTGAACGGTTCCTACCATATTATTTAGTGTAAACTATGATGTGGGTCCTTTGGAATTAAATGAGCTTTACTTCAGACCTGCTGATGAAAACAAAGATAGTTTTCTCACGCTTCCAGAGGCCAGTGAAGAATGGGCTTGGAAGTTCTCTTATATGAGGTCAGAAAATCCATCTACGTAAACCAAAAGTCCTCTGTGCCCACACTGCTTGTTCTCAAGTGAAAATGATGCTTTCCTACTATCTGGAGCTATTGAAGTAGAGGTAGCAGAATGAGTTTCTCTAAGAAGAACTAAACCTTGATTTCTCTGTGAATTTGGAACCTTCTTTGATCAAAGGAAACCCTGTCCTACAAGCTTTGGCAGAGTTTTGTGGTGTCTGCAGTCAGAAGCAATCAGTTCACCTAAGCCTGTTAGAATCCAGTGTCAAAAGTTTTGAAATTTCTCTCCTGACTTTAGTTTCCAAAAGACCCACATCATAGTGGGCCCTTTGGAAACTAAATAATATGGTAGGAACTAAATAATATGGTAGGAACTGTTTGTGTTCATTTCATTCATATTCAGGAGACTGCATCATATTCTACCTGCACTATTTCCCATTTTTGTGCTGAATCTCTGCCTCCTTGAATATTCTACCCCAGGTGGCTTTTTCTTGTAGTCTTGTAGGCTGTAAATTTGTCCTTGGGCTACATCATTTTATCCCTGCCAATTTTCATAGCTTATGTCTGGAAGCTTTACTCTGATCACAACCCTCTCTTTTTCTTTGAGGACCACCAGAGTTTAAGCAACACTGGACGACTTGTCCTCATTCATTTCACTGAAGCCTGATTTAGTCACTGAAGTTAAGCAGAAATATCTGTGTGCTCGTTCAACAGTGTTGGTTAGGTGGGAGAGTCCAAGTTCATTAAAACACAGTTGATGAGCTGACTTTGAAGTTTCCATCCCAGCTATAAATTCATTTTCATTTAGCTTCTTAACCCCCTCTCTGCATTGAGAAGGTCAATCCACTAGATGTGCTACATGAATGTTGGTGTCAAAATATGATTGTGAAGTAGAAGGAGATTTCAAATACTTCAAATTGGTTTAATTTTACAGCAGAGAGCAGAAGTGTACCTTGAAGAGTCTACTCCAAGATCATCTAATACAACTTCTAGTACAACAGATTAACTTCTCAAATGTGCAGATGATACAAAAGTGGCTGGGGTAGCTAACATTCTAGAAGGTAGAAATAAAATTCAAAATGATCTTCATAAGTTAGAGGAATGGGATGAAAATAACTACGAAATTTGATAGAGACAAGCACATAGTTCTTCATTCTGGGAATTTAAATCAGATTGACAAGTATGAGATGGAGAATGCCTGGCTTGGCAGTTGTACTTGTGAAATGAATCTTGGAATAGTAGTTAACTTAGGTGTCTACCTAAGTGGTCTCCAGCAGTCAAAAATGTCTTGATGGGACATAATCAAGAATCAATCAGTTGACTTAGAATAATAGAACAATAGAGTCGGAAGGGACCTTGGAGGTCTTCTAGTCCAACCCATCTGCCCCGGCCAGGAATCCTCAGATCATCCCATAACAAATAGCTGTCCAACCTTTCTTTAAAAACCTCCAGTGATGGGGCACCCATGGCTCCAAGAGGCCATCTGTCTGCTGCTTCATAGTTCTCAAGCTCAGGAAATTATTCCTTATTTTGAGTTTACCTTTGTATACCTTTAAGCTAAACATGAGCCAGCAATGTTTTCTGGCTACCAGCCTCCCCCCTACCAAAAAAAAAATAAATGCAATTTTAGGCTGTATCAACCAAAGTATAATTTCTAAATCACAGGAAGTAATTACTTCATTGTATTCTGTTTTGCTCTGATCCTGCCTCAGGTACCGTACCAAGTTCTAGGCACCACATTACAGGCCAGAACATAAAGCCACTGGTGTGTGTGTGTGTGTGTGTGTGTGTATAAAAAAGTCAAGATGGTAGCTACAATCGTGAGATTGATGCCCCACCTCTTTTCTATGTGTGTCATACATGTGGTTGCATGATCACAGTGGCCATCTTGACTTTTTTGACCTCTTCCTCTGCAGATGCCTCTGGTGGAATTGTAAGAAAATGGAAACCAGGAACATAGAGTTTTAGGCTTAGATAGTAAGTAGAATAAAAATAATGTATTTATAAAATATTCACCTAAGAGAGATAATGTGGGCTCTTGATAGCTACCCAGAAACAAAAAATTCAATCATCATTTTGTGCCAAGAATTTTATTTTTGTTAATAATAATAATAATAATAATACCACCTGATTACAGGAATGGCGTCATCTCTTGCCCCCATACTTCATGTCTCTTAACAAATAGGATAGGGCAAACCTGAGATTTTAAAAAAAATTCTGAATGTAGCAGATGTTTATCCCCAATTCACATTGGGCAACTTAACATCTCCCTGAGAAATTTAGGTTCCCTTTGATCCAAATTCTTCTTTTTTTGCCTTGGAATTTTCTTCTGTTTTTCTGAAGCAAGGAACAACAGGTACTTTGCCTTGAAATGTGAATATGGACACAGATGACTTATTGAAAGTTTCCTCTGAAATATGTACGTCTTATTTAGGTATCTTTGTTGCATATGCAACACAAACATGCTTACGCGCCTACTACGAGTTTGCAAATCAGACAAAATTCGATTTCAATTTGGGATTAAAGAAGTCAATTCCATTTGATTTCTCCTTTTGATCTGAAGTGTTGAGTGATTCAGCTAAACTGCCTCAGATGAAAACTTTTCTCTCTCCTCCTCATAGAGCTAATAAGCAGAAGCACATATGATCCCAACATTATTTTCACCAATTCCCTTAGAGAAGTAAGTACAACAGTCTTTTTTTTTTTAAACCAATTTGGAAATTGTCCCATATTTTGATGTATCAGCAATATAAAAGGCCCAGAGGATACCAGATTGGTATCAGCATATAAATATGAGCAGAAAAAGAAAAGAGGCTGAGAAGATGACATTCTTATGTTTTGAATAAATCTTGGGTCAGTTGCCATTTTTTCAGCCCCAACGTGCTTCTTACTTCCCCAATATCACATAGCTTGATTTGAATGATTCAGACATCTCCTACAGCTTGGGCACAGATATCTGTGGATCTGTAAGAAGAAGCTGTTCAGTTTCTCAGTTCTCCGATGGGTCATATTTGAATCATTGGCTTGCATCATGGGCTTCTGACCTGGTCCACGAATATTGGTGGATACTGAAGCTAAGCTAATCTTCTCTTGCTAGTGCAATGCAGAACATCTCCCTCAGATGTTTTACCAAACTGAGAAAATACATTTGAAATTCCTTTCAGGGAGGAGGAGCATTGGGATGAGTCTTCATCTATGGCAAGTGGCTTTGTTGCACCTGTTTAGTCATGAATTGGCTAGGGTGGGGTGTCTGAAATGTCTTACCATTTACAGCTTCACAGAATCCTAAAGCTGGAAGTGACCATAGAGCTCATCTCATCCAACCTCCCGCTCAAGGCAATATCCACTAGAGCACTTCTGACAAATGACCATCAAGCCTTTGTTTGAAGTTCTCCAGAAAAGAACTCACCATGTCATGTGGCAGCATGTTCCACTGGACAAGCTTTGTGCAGTGACCTACAACCTTCTTGGCTTCCCATACATCCATCCAGACCTGAGGGAAGATGTCAGAAGGGAACTCCTTCCGCTGAGCTTATTTTAAAATGGAAGGTGTAGGCAGACAGGGAGGCTACAAAGGGATGGAGTGATGCATATTAATTTACATCTACCACATATGAGCTGTATAAATTCAGTTAACCATGGGATGGAAACAAAGACACAGAGAACATTCTAGGCTGGATGTCCATCAGGTGGTTGTATACCCTACCTAGCACCTGTAGAAGTTCCCTAGGTGACTTTTAATAGTCAAGGAAGCTCAGAAGCATCACCTAGAGAAATACAAAAGGAATTCTCAAGCACCCTGAGAAGAAGATAGCAAGGCGGAAGCCAATTTTGCAGGAAAAGAGAATTGGAGAAATTACAAGGCAGATTTTGGGGAAACATTATGATATACTCTAATTTGAAATGAAGGGATTTTTACTTTTCCAAATGCACAGACAGAGAGACAGATGGGCATGTGTATATATAATAAGGCTTGCACTTTTAAGTGAACTACTGTACTTTTTGATAGTTTAGTAATTTAGGTGGAATGTGGCTCCTCTTTTGCTGGCGTGCACTTCTGTATTTTACGCTGTAGTTTTTGCTTCCAAAATGTTTGCAAAAAAAATAATAAAATAAAATGTGCCTCTTACATGAAATATGTAGAATTCAAATGACCATCTTTTTTTCTTTGCATGTGTTTATTTGCAAACGAGGACACGACAGGGTCAGGAGACGGAAGATGGGAAAAATTTATCCTGAAAGAGATTGATGAGTTCCTTCCTGAGGATAAATGATTCACAGGTCTTCTACCACCACCTCAACTGCATTCGTCTGAATATTTATTAATGTTGTTGTTAAAATGGCACTGTTAGCTCTCCCACCCCAGTCTCTCTCCAGAGCTCAAGGAAACCTCAAAATCAGCTTCTCCTGAGAAAGAGAATCTCATATCTCTCATTCTTCCTTGATGCAACCCCCTCCTGCACCAAAGATGTGAAGCTCAAGCTCAGTGAGGATGCAGAAAAATAAGACATCATAGATATGCCAGTTCCAGTGGTGTATTCCATGGAGGCATTCCTGCTGCTAAGTCATATGGGAAGCCATATGTTCTGTACAATGAATTTATTCTGCAGCTGAAAAGGGGAAAAATCTATTTCCCTGCATCATCCAAATACCCTTTTGATACTACTTAGGAATTCCTGAAGGGGAGAAGACATCTTCTTCTGAGGAGCTACAAGTAGTAAGGAGACTCTGTTGCAGGCTTTGATAACAGGATCCTTCAATCTGATGCTGAGGAACACCAATGGGCGAATGGAGCTTCCAATCAGCAATTCTTGAGCGAAGAGATCTTTCTCTTCTCTGCATTGTTTATGTGCATACCATGCCATTGATGGAGTTTTTAAAGGTTAATAAAAGAACTCCAAGCAGCTAACAGCCATCCTGCAGAGTAGAAGCGTGAACCAAAAGAGAACTTGCACATTAAGCTTAATTATGTTCAGAAATAAACTCAGTCTTCACACAGTAGTTAGATGAAGAAAAAAATAAAGGTAGTATACATTTATTCAGTAGATCTGGATACAAGTAGCTTCATAGTAGAAAGGACGAGAGTTGCATTCTGCAGCACCTACTGTTTGAAGGTGTGTTTGTTGTTTATTCATTCAGTCGCTTCCGATTCTTCATGACTTCATGGACCAGCCCACGTCAGAGCTTCCTGTTGGTCATCAACACCCCCAGCTCCCCCAGGGACAAGTCCGTCACCTCTAGAATATCATCCATCCACCTTGCCCTTGGTCAGCCCCTCTTCCTTTTGCCCTCCACTCTCCCTAGCATCAGCATCTTCTCCAGGGTGTCCTGCCTTCTCATTATGTGGCCAAAGTATTTCAGTTTCGTCTTTAATATCATTCCCTCAAGTGAGCAGTCTGGCTTTATTTCCTGGAGGATGGACTGGTTTGATCTTCTTGCAGTCCAAGGCACTCTCAGAATTTTCCTCCAACACCACAGTTCAAAAGTGTCATGAGTGCCGTTGAGCTGAAGACATCGGCACAACGGCACAAATGACAATAACGAGGAAACAGAGGAAGGGGCTCAAGATAAGCATAGCACGCACAACAAAAACCACAGACCCTAGCTGGAGCATGCAGCCATCAAAACACAAAAGAGAGAGAGGAAAGGACAAAGGATAGGCGGATTGCGAGGCACACCCAAGCTGTTAGCACAAGCGCAACGGAGATCGCCCAGCTGACAGCAATCACCGGCTGAATGAGGAAACCGATGATGGGCGATCCCGGGGCACCCGCTGGGGCCTCGCAACCCTTCATCTACCGGCAAGACAGCATGCAGGACAAAGGGGGGATGACATAACCCAGGGTGAGGGGGCGCTGACCGGCGCGGGGTATTTAAACCCCGCACCGGTGCGCTCTCCTCACTCTCAGCTTTTTTTTCGCAACTGTTACTACGTAAAGAAATAAACTTGAACCTGCTCTCGCATGAATCAGCATCAGTGTTTTACTCTGTGGTAGGCAGTGCATGACAAAAAGCATCTATCTTCCTTCTTTCAGCCTTCCTTATGGTCCAGCTCTCACAGCCATGTTACTACAGGGAACACCATTGCTTTAACTATGCAGACCTTTGTTGTCAGTGTAATGTCTCTGCTCTTAACTATTTTATCGAGATTGGTCATTGCTCTTCTCCCAAGGATTAAGCATCTTCTGATTTCCTGGCTGCAGTCAGCATCTGCAGTAATCTTCGCACCTAGAAATACAAAGTCTTTCACTGCCTCTATGTTTTCTCCCTCTATTTGCCAGTTATCAATCAAGCTGGTTGCCATAATCTTTTTTTTTTTTGAGGTTTAGCTGCAAGCCAGCTTTTGCACTTTCTTCTTTCACCTTCATCATAAGGCTCCTCAGTTCCTCTTCACTTTCAGCCATTAAAGATGGTAATGGAGATTGTTAATCCCCAAACCCAAGAAGAAGGAGGAAGTGGAACTCCGGTGACCTATGTGATGTCCCACAAGCACAATAGAGATGCGTTTACTAGAGAGGCCCCCCTTTTGCTTGTGAGACAATGCTGAGTTGACCCCTGATAATTCCAACAACCATGCCACATATATAACAACATCTCAGCCTGCTTTCAGGGAAGTTAACCAGTCCTAGGACATCCCATCTTTGAAGACATCTAAGTAGTGTCTCTGTGATTCGTCTGAACAGCTCTGTTCAGGTAGAATGAGGTCATGTTGTGGGTGATTGACATGGTTAATCCAGTCCTCAGAGCCATCCATGGTGGGGGGAAGAGGAGGAATTTAAAAGAAAAAGAAAAAAAAATCAAGATGACTGCCAAACAGGAGTTTATGACATGTGTAAAAAGGGGGTGGGGTCTTGATCATGTGGTTATGGCCACCACCTTGATTTTTTTTATTCTGCCCCTATGATTGTCTCTGCCAGTCCTACCCAATCAGTGTGCTGGGCAACATTTGAAAAATAGATAATTGCCATTTTCAAAGCACTGCTCTGTTTGGCTCACATAGAAGGTGGAGGTTCAATTCGTTAGGATAACCTCAGCTGTATATAGTGGACTTGCACCCTTAATTTGGCTCAGTGGATGACTTTGAAGAAGCCATGAATGAAATAATATTAAAAAGCACACAAGGATGATCTTTCTGGCCCAAGGTTGTTTGAACAGAATCTCAGCCTCCACATTTGCCGGATGAAAGTTGACTTGTAACAAGACGATGGCAGATTCAGCTGAAGGATATTCACAAGGAAGCAACTGTCTTCATTTTCTGACTATCCTTTTTTTATGCCCAGAGGAAAAAATATATTAACCAGCTAGACACTGAACTTTTCTCAGTATTTCCCAGCATTTTCTACAATATGACCCTTTTTAATTTAGGGTTTTCTTCATTAATCATTGTTTCCACTACTTTAGTTTCATACAGGAATCTTTTTCTCAATCTAGGTTTTCTCTACCTTTTCAATATTCTTCAATTCCCTACCTGATGTCATTTTAGGGTAGATAGAAGGTAAATCCAGATGACAACTCCTTCCTTCTCATCCTTCCTGGTAGCAAGAGAAACTTAAAGATTAAGTTATTAGCCAGAATTTAAAACAATCCCATTTCAGACCAAGTAGAAACACTTCCTGATCTTACTTGCTGAAATACAGTTCTTAGCTGCAACCAACTTTTCTCTTGGGTGGTAACATTTGGCCATCAGAATGCATCTGGGAAGAGTTGGGAGATCTTTGGTCTGCTGGATCAACAACAAGGGGAATTGCCAGGAAGCTTTCAAAAACGTTGGGCAAAGAAAGTCTGCAGCTGAAAAGAGAGGTTCTGTTCCATTCTGGCACAAGTACCAGATAAAAGTTTCCATGAGCTTCCATGAGCTTCTGCAAGAAGGACAGGATGGATGGATGGATGGATGGATGGATGGATGGATGGACACACAGACACAAAGATTACTGATCTAATTTTCTGATGCTGAATGTGAAGGAAACAGGCTAAATCTTGAGACCCTGCATAATGGACACTTCCAGGGCTCCAGGTTGGCCCATCCTGCGTATCTTGATCACATCAATGAGGCCCTCCTCCGTTTAGGCTCATCACTGACAATATCCTGTCAATCCCCAGCTATTATGCTTAGAGCTTCCCTCCCTTTTCCCTCCATTCAGGCAGGAAAGAGAAAGATAAATCATGGTCTTATTTCTCTCTGACATCTGATTGCTCTCCCAAGTCCTGAAGGGAGAAGTGAGCTTTGATTTCTTTTTATTTACGGAATTGTCAAAGAAAAGTATAAAAGTGGTCTTCAAATGAAGAGAAGTACAGGGTTTCCATCTGAGCAATGCCTTCCTTTTTTTTTTTAGATTTTTTTAACCCCTCCTTTATTATTTTTATAAATAACTCAGGGTGGGGAACATACCGGATACTCCTTCCTCCTCCTATTTTCCCCACCACAGCTGTGTGAGGTGGATTGGGCTGAGAGGGACGGACTGGCCCAAAGTCACCAGCTGGCTTTCATGCCTAAGGCAGGACTAGAACTCAGAGTCTCCTGGTTTCTAGCCTGGTGCATTAACCACTAGACCAAACTGGCTCTTCCTTCCTTCCTTCCTTCCTTCCTTCCTTCCTTCCTTCCTTCCTTCCTTCCTTCCTTCCTTCCTTCCTTCCTTTTATCCAAAAAAACCCAAGTCATATTTCATATTTGTCCCTCTTTCCCCCCCCTTTTAAATCACAAATCTTTCCCCCCTTTTCTCCCCATGAAGAGAACTTAATTCCCAAGTCCACAGAGCTCTTTAGCAGACATATATATGCATGGGTAGACACTATCTCTGAAAACTCTTTTCTCTTTGCAGCAACAAAATTTATTTATTAAACAAATTTATAAGGCTGCCCGGAATCACCTTGTGTGAGTTGGGCAGCCTTATAAACTTGTTTAATAAATAAATAAAATAAATACATAACAAGGACCTGATTTTTTTCCCTACCTTTCTGTGGCAAAAATCTTTAATGTTTCATTTAAAAAAAAACCTTTTTTTTTTCATTTTCTGCTTTCCCCATCTATAGCCACACTGTGTACACTCCTTAACATGAACCACTGCTCAAATCCCTTGCTTTCCATATAAGATGTTGTATATAAGGGAACCATTTCTGCTTGTATTTGATTAGACTTAATTTCTCATATTTCTTATTTGAGTGCTTTGTATGCTAGCATCAAATACTTGAGCTAAATTCCCCATAAATTGTCGGTTGTTTATGATTTTATTGCCCTGTATACTATTCAACTTAATCAATCAATTGTGCTGATTATTATTTAGAGCTTCAGATTTGGACTTCCAAGGCACATGAGTCTTTTTTGACCTATAGTGGTAAGGTTGCAACAGAATTGGTACTGACTAACTGCATCCCTAGGATTTATTGGAAGGTCTGGATTTTTTTTCTAGCCTGTGCCAAGAACTCTTTCACTAATCCTGTGCCCATCGTGGTCATTTGATTAGTCCTCTTTAAACGTGTTTGAATGAGCAGTTTGGAGCCTGTGAAGGCAAAGGTACTAGAGTGACCAGGCTTGGCATTAATATCAGCTTCTTGGTTCTCACAGTAGATCTTTGATACTAGATTAGCACCAGGTCCTTAAGGATCTTGCAGACTGTATAGCCTTCACCCACAGATCTGAGGAACCCTGACTAGCTAGATCCTTCTCCATACTAGTTTAGGGTATTGTGCGGTAGAGGCCCAATGGGATTCTGACTGCCATCCAGCCTGCTGCAGTTCAGCAACGGGAGTTAAAAGATATCTGGTTAAGTTCTGCAGTGACTGTGTTGATGTGAGATCCCAATTTTTTAAACTCAAGGTAAGGGTTTTTAATGATTCCACCTTTCTGTACTAGCAGATCTATCAACCCAACTTCATGAATGGGCCTGGACATTACATGTAGGGAGGAGGGGGAGGGGGAGGGAGGAAGAGGGGGAGGAAGAGGGGGAATTTGGCGTGTCTTGCCTTTCTTTTTCTACTCTACACATTTCTTTTCTCCTCCTTCAAGGAGGTGATGTTTTGAATATCAAGGTGATAAATAGGAATGTCTTCCATCTTTGGAAATGACTCAAATTCAGCGTGCATTAATCCTGGCCAGTGATGGTAATAACCCACGTTCTATTTAAAAAGTGGGCCTCTCTATCTTTTTCTGAGTTTCAAAGTGCAAAAAAGCAGGGGGAACATTCCAGGAAGAGATATGGGGGTAGGAAGAAGGTGAAGGTAGATTTCACGTATCACGGTCCATGCAATGTCCTTGGCTGTGGGTTGACTCCATTGGCAGAACACTCCTGGGTGTTATTCCAGAGCCATCTCAAAAAGCCATTTATAAGCATTAATTTTTGAACAGGCCCATGATTGATTCAAGGATCATGTTCATCCTCTGAAGACAAATCAACAGCAGACAAATTCCCTTGAGCCCTAAAGGGAGTTAATGTGGTATTTTCTTTCTCAGATAGCAAGACACGTAGGTCACCCCCAGAAAGAGAGAAGAGGAAAAAAAATAATAGTAGTTTCAGTATGAAGACAAATATGCACAGATGTGAAATGCCTGCAAAAGAATGACCAGATCAAGTTTATTACAAAGAATGAGCTTTCCAACTGGTCAAAGCTGGTGGTCTGGATGTAAGTAGACAGTCTAAAAAATGACAACTAACTGAAAGGAACTGATTGGTCCCTGAATCGGCCTAAAACTTTCCAGAATCAGCTGATTTATAGCAAAGAAACTATACTGGCCTCTCGTGGGCTCACAAAAGTGAATTGTTGCAGTTCCAAAATCTTTCCCGGGGGCATCCATGGGAGAGGGGGTCAAAAAAGTCAAGATGGCACCCACGACTGCAGTTGAAGCTAGCAGGGCTTCAATCGTGTAGTCATGACCACCATCTTGACTTTTTTGACCCCTCCCCCTATTAATTCCCCCATTTTCACCATTCACAGTGGCAGGTGGTATAGCATATCTAAGAACATCAGAATGTTACTTTGTACCTGGGCAGTAAGTTGCTTCCATATTTCTCAGCTTTCCCCAGTTTAAAAACTGGTATCTCACTTTAAGAACTATTCATGTTCACACCTCAGAAACTCTGAAGGAAGAGTGGTTGATTGATTGATTGATTCAACTTTTTTCCCCACTGCAGTTGAGAGACTCTTGGCAGGCTACGTTATCAAGAGTAAAATATCTACGGTGCAAGTAAGTTTACATAACAATAAAGACTAATTAAACCCCAGAAAAAATCATAAATGAATAAAACTGCGCATGTGGACAATGTCATCTTCTGGATTTTGCTCCTTTCCAAAGAATTGGAAATACTGATTGTGTTTTTAGCAATGTGTAATGTTCCTCTAAATCAGCTTTCTCCAACTTGTATCTTCTGGATGTGTAGAGTTGCAACTCTGAGGTCTGTAACGTTTGCAGTGCCAGCTCACCTCTTGAGCATGAATACATTGCACATATCTCTGTGTTGATAGAAGTCGAGGAACCTAATGTTGCTTGCAGGCAAGGTTGTGGCTAGGTGAAAAGCCTAGCATGCACAGAATAGGAGGAGGAACATGCTTAGAGTAAAAAGGAGCTGTGCTTCTACTTGTGATACTTGGGCCAAAATGTCCATATGGTTGGCAGAGAATTCTACATGTAGCCCTAGCATGACTAAAGCTGGTCACTTCGTCTGTACTTTTTCTGTCGTGCTAAAAAAAGTATTAGGTCAAAGCTCTGACTGATCAAAGCAATGATGGGCAACAGAGTTCAGTATTTATCTGGAGATGTCCATGGCATCAGGAAAATTGCAGCTTGGAATGTAACAGCAAACTAGATTTACTCATTTTTTTTTTCTTTATCTTTTATTGTTGTTCTTTCTTATTCATTTTCTTTGTATATTATTACTCATCTCAAAAGGGTATAGTGTGCTAGGTATTTCTGAATTCCTAGGAACAGGCAGTGTTGGGGAAAAGTTGTCTTGATTCATCTCAGGAACTGTGCTCCAAATGGTGGACCCCTGAATGCAGAGAAACACATTTTCACACATGTAGACGCGGTGGCGCTGCGGGTTAAACCACTGAGCTTGCCGATCGGAAGGTCGGCGGTTCGAATCCGCATGACGGGGTGAGCTCCCGTTGCCAGTCCCAACTTCTGCCAACCTAGCAGTTCGAAAACATGCCAATGTGAGGAGATTAATAGGTACCGCTTTGGTGGGCAGGTAACGGCATTCCGTTTAGTCATGCCGGCCACGTGACCACGGAGGAAGTGTCTTCGGACAAACGTCGGCTCTTCGGCTTTGAAACGGAGATGAGCACCACCCCCTAGAGTCGGACACGACCGGACTTAATGTCAAGGGAAACCTTTACCTTTACTTATCTCTACAGTAGCTGGATGAGAAGTTGCTTGAACAAATGGATGTTTGCCTATATTTTCTAATCTAATAGAGTATTGGCGTAAGAATAGAAGAGGTACGGATTCATTTTAATTGACACGTGAAATGACCCAATGCCGCTTCTCTTTATAATTTTTATTGCAAGTTTTTTACATAATTAAAAGATAAACAAGAACAATTGTACAAAAAAGTAGAAAAAGAAAAAAAAAGAGTTTAAAAGTGCTAGAAACAAATAAAGAGAAAAAAGTAAAAGGGAAGTTAAAGCAGCAGCATCCAACCTTCTTTACAGCAACTACAAAAAAAAAAAAAAAACTTGTATCATTTCTCCCCCTTTAGAAACACATGATATAGTTTCCTTCCTCCCAAATTCAACCCCTTTTAATCAGCAGACCCAGAAATCCCCAGTTCATTTTCATCCATTTTCAGCAAAAAGTCCATAAAAGGTTTCCAGTGACCCAATGATGTCTCTCAAAGTGGAGATACATCTCAAACGTGCTATCCCCTTTTGGGGCGAAAAGTGTTATTCAATGTGCAGCAAAAGAGCAACAGATAGTAAGCCAAAGCAATTAAGACATGATGTAGGGGGAGAAAGGAAGCATGGATAAATCTAGTTTATACCAACCTCCCCATAATTTTCCATCCTTGCAAAGCATCTTTGCCTCCACCATATCTGTACAACACTTAATACATGTTTATTTGTTAAAATTCCCCACCCCTTTCCTTCTTGATCTTGGCCTTGCTCACTTTTGGATTCCATTCAATCACCATTCATTCTTGATCAGCAGCTGCTACAGGGAGGGACAAACAAACCAGATAACATCTCCAAAACATCCCTCAATAAAACTGAAGGCTCTTGGCATCTTTAAAAAAAAAATCCATTCTCTGATTTTTTTTCAGATTAATTTCCACCAACTCTGGAAATGGAGGGTTCCCCCCACTTATTTTTTTTAAAGCCCTCTCACAATAATTTTCAAATTGCCCTGAACCTACCAGAAGAGAAACTGGGGATTTATCATCATCAATAATGGGAAGTCCTGTCCTTGAGAAGAGGGAGAATTTCTCCTGCACCTAGGGGGTTGAAAAAAGGACAAATCATCCAATTGCTTTGCCTACTAACTTGGAGCAACAGTTGAAAAGGCCATTCAAAGCAGCTTGAATTAGGAGTTTGTATGGAAAGGAAAGGCATCCGTGTTTAAGAGTTTGACTGAGTTAGCCGTATTGCAGAAGAGACTTCTGAAGTTTCCCTTGATGTAACCTCTTTTCTATACCCCCTACTTAATCAGAACAAAAAGGCCTGTATTTATTCTTCCCTTATTATGCATCCTTGCCCTTTCATTAATAGAAAAAAGAGGCATAAAATCCAGAGAGGGTTTCTGCCTTTGAGGCCATACTCTCCTCTAATTTGTTTTCCACCTATTCAACTTGTGTCCCAAACTGATTGCTTGGAGGTGAGGGAAAGGACATCCAGGTGTCCTTTGCCATGAATAAAGTAGCACAGATTAATAAATAAAACATGGGGATGCTAACCATTGGAGACAGCTGGGCCTTTTATCGGCTCTGTAATGAAATCCTTAACCATGGAGTGTCTGCAATATTTGGAAGGATGACCTCTGGTGAATTGCAAAGTATCTCCAGATCTCTTTTCCCATTGCAATGCTGAAATGATGCCAAACACAAAGCTAGAAAGCAAAGCCTTGCACATCTTGCAGCAATACAATTCCATGCTGTGGGAGGCGGTGGTGACGGCAGGTGGAAAGATGATAGGTTGGCAGCCCTGAAAGGAAAATATACTTTGTTCATAGATCTGAGCAGGTAGCAAATGAAGATAGAAACTACCAATCCCATCTTTGTCCCCCTATACTCACATCTGCAAAGTATCTTCATAAGCAAAGACAAAGAGAGACATTCTTTTGCAAAGTAAAAACCAGTCTCTTGATGTTGTTTCATTTCACAGCAGGTATAAGTCACCTTCTGTGGAATTAGCTTGGTTGATGCCTTTCTAATGAGAACATTTGCTTACTTGCCTGAACATATGGGGGGGGGGAGGTCTTTAGATGTCCTCCAACAATGTGGAACTTAAATATGAAGGAGCAGCTTCCACCACAGCTCCAAAGGAAACTTGAAATGATCTAATCATGTATCCTGTGGCCCATGGCTCAGGTCTTTTCCACATAATTGGATATCGCCAATTGGAGACATGCCCCCAATAGCCAAGTAATGGAGAAAGCCTGCAATCCAGGGATAGACTGCAAGTTTCACATGGAAAAGGTGCCAGTTCAGTCCCTAGAGGCACCTCAAGCTACAGTATGACCAGGGAAGGCTTCTCTCTAAAACCATGGAAAACTAGTGCCAATCATTATAGAGAGGACCAAGCATTGACTGGGTCTCCAGATGGTGTTGGATTTCCCTTCTCAACATTCATCCCATCAGGAGACCATTTTAGCATTTTTGAACCATATGAGAGGATGTCCCACAGAAGACAATCAAGTCTGCTGAATGAATACTAATGTCCTAACAATAGGAGCAGAGCAGTTTGGCAACAGAGCCAATGACCAAGGAAGGGAAGAAGCAACTCTTCACTAGATACATTCAACTTGAGACTAAACAATCATTTGACAGAGATACTTTCATCTGGATTCCTAAATCATCAAAAGATTGTGCCTGAGGACCTTGATGCCCTCTTCCAACACATTGATCCTAAGTCCACATCATGCTGATGGGAGGTGGGGCTCAGGAACATCTGTAGAGTTTCTGATTGTCCATTTCTGGTGTGGACACAGTACTGATCTGGATAGCCCAATGTCCTAGCCAGGACAAAGGCAGGTTCTGATGTTCCTAGCTTCTTCTTCTCTTAGACCAACTGTTCCTTTCTGGATGCACTGAGCACAGATGAAAGATGTCAACAGCTTCTAGTATATCTCTTTTGGGTGGCTCTTGTCCCAATATCACTGGTTTCCCCAAGAGGCAATAAATTCACCCGGGCAGTCAGAAGAAGGATAACAGGCAGGTGTGAAAGCACCACACTCAAGAAAATAAAATATTCCACCTTGATATCAGGAAAGCATGTTGAATAGCAAGGGCAGCTGGATCAGGGAGTCATGTCCTCAGGGAGGTGGCCGAGCTAGCAATACCAGAGCTGTTCAGTGAGAAAATTGGATGTAATGCTTTGTGAAGTCAAGGCAGAAGAACCATAGAATGCAGAGGGAGAGTTTGGCTCCTGGCAGTGGAGAACACTTAACTATGTAATGAATGGCTTTTCCTTTCACCTGCGATCAAGGTGAGCCCAAGAGGACGTTGGGCCGAGCCTCAGGTGCAAAGATGGGGTAAAATAACAGCTAGTTATCACTGCCACTTGAGTGTGTAATCATTGCGCAGCAAGAGTCTTTGACTGTTCGTTGCTTAGTATTTGACATCAGCATAAAAGGATGGGATTACATCTACAGGCAAGATTACCAAACAGCAGAGAGAAAGAACACCAGTGAAGTTTCCATAGAGCTATTTCCCAAAGTTTGGCCATGCATCTATGCAGGGAAACCAGATCATTAATTGGAAATCATTCAAGTGCCATGTGAATGAATATAGTATAATACCCAAGAGACTGTTCCGTGAATCACAAACTCTTAGGTCCATCTCTGCTTAACTTTTTGACACCAGCCAAGGTTATTCAGCTGTTGTCACCAAGCTGAACATACTTCTCAGTTTTTGCAGCAACATTTGTCTTGACCCTAAGCATAATGGACTGCAGGAGATGGCAGCACATAGATGACCTTGACTAAACACCAGCTAAGCAGAGCGAGATCTGCTTAGTACCTGGGTAGGAGACCACTAGAACATCTGAGGACTCGGCTAGACTTGGAAGTCAAAAAATCCCAGAAGACAATGATAAATTATTTTTCTATCTTGTTGCCAAGAAAACTAAGTGGACTTATCAATGAAGTTTCCAGGAGCCAAGGTTTTTTTAATGGTAATTTTATTAAAGATTATAACTGCAATAGTAAAAACTAATACAAACTATTAGATACAAAGATAGAAGACTAGAAAGAAAGAGAAGGTACAGAAAATAAAAAGGAAAAAGAAAAAGTAGAAAAAGAAATAGAAATAGAAATAGAAATAGAAAAGAAAGACAAGTAAGAATATAGTAAAGAAAAAGAAAAGAAACATATGAAGAAGTAACTTCCAACCTTCATCACAACAAGTATAAACAATTTGGTAATGTATCACAACAAATGATCTTTTCTTCCCATATCTCATCTCTTAGGTAAAGTTACAATTACATGCCGGTTGCCAAGCACCCAAATTTTGATCATGTGACCATGGGCATGCTGCAATGGTCATAAGTGTGAGGACTGGTAGTAAGTCACTTTTTTCAGAGCCATCATAACTTTGAACAGTCCTTAAATAAATGGTCATAAGTCAAGGACTACCTATAACGTTATACAAACTCTCCTCTGGGGGCAGGTCTTGAGGATTCTAGTATGAAACCCAGAGCAAATTAACACCTAGAGATCTCTAGTCTGAGAATACAAACAAAAAAGAAAGGAAGGTGTATTCATTCACAGAATCTAAGTTCTGTAAGTTTGGACATGTGAAAATATATGCACCTAGAAATCCCTATTTTTCTATGGCTTGATGTGCATCTATGACAGACTCCAGTCTGGTACTAGTGGCAGTTTCTTTGAAGGTGTTGCCTTTTTGCATGAAGATGGAGAAACCGCAATAAGCAATTGCAAGGAGAAGCTACACTGAGGGTAGGCAGTTGGACTCAACACCCACAATCTCTGTCAGATGCCCATATGGGGCTGACATTGGTGAGAGCTGTAGCCCAAATATCAGAAAGTCATCTGGTGCCTCTTCCTGATCTAAGCTATCATAAAAATCCATGCTTAAAACTAAATTGCAACTTCCTTGGGTCCTAGGCAGAGTATAATAGGTTTGGGTGGCTCTGGGGAGGGATGCTAATATTTTAAATAAATTTCCATCGATCATCCCATTACCGGCTGCTTACTTTCTCCCACTGCTGGAACAGGAGGGGGGAAAGCAGTGAGCATCCCTTGCACATTAAATCTCATAAATCCTGAGGTCGTTAAGAGAGGGAAGCAACCAATTAAACTCACTCTTTACGTTTTACATAGCTGCCCCACTCTAATTATACCCATTTTTCTCTGGGGATCTAATTAGGTTCAAGTCAAGTCTGCTATATTGAAAGGTATAATGAATGGACACATGTGCAGTTTAGTTCAAACTTCACGGGCTAGAAGGAGAACATTAATATGCTTCTGGCAGCTATGCGGAGCAAAGCCGGACTCAATTTTGTGAGTTAATGCGCGTACTATAAGATATGGATTAACTGCAACCAGAGGCAGCGTTCTCAGTCCTTTCCTCCCTGTGCAACTTTCTCGCCAGGTGAATGGTCTGTCCAGAAGTCATGAACTTTGGCTGTTTAGAGGTGAGTAACTGAGATGCCCATCAGGTGTGTGGGACTCCTATTCCCATGCTTCTTCACCATTGTGTGTTGAACCCCGGGTGGGTGGAAACTGAAGTCATACACATCTTGAGAGCACAAGGTCACCTACTCCTGATTTAGAGACTTGGAAATCCTTCTTCATGAAAGGAGGCTGAAATCCTTTCAAAATACTAGAACATGGTTCAGTCATGTGTAGAAGCTCATCCTTTGCCCTGGGGAACATAGACTTTCCTTGAGGTATTTTTCCCACATACCCAGTGCTAGGAAGAGAAACTGACAAGATGCTTTGTTTTCATTGTATTTCTAATCTCTGAATGTCACATGAGGCATGTGGGACCTCTTCTTGATTCTTTTCAAAAGTAGTGAAGACTTTTAGCAGAGTGCTTGAATAAGCTGACCAAATCAACTGTTTGGTAGAACAAGTATAACTGCCTTCAACATGATTCACCTACTTACGTATTGCCTATATTAGTGATGAGCAGCTTCTAAAAAATGAAGGGGAGGGGAAAGATGAACATAGCAGCTGGGATTATGACACCCATGAATGAGATTTTGTTTCTGGATTTTTGGAATACAGTGGGGGCCTCTACTTTTAAACCTTGTGAAGACTGTTTTGGAGCTTATATCGTTTGGAGTGAAGTTCTCATCTCAAAAGAGTAGGAACACATATCAACAATTTTCAATAGTCAAGTCAGAGGTGGTGGCAAAATAGGTTTCAGGGTCCATAGATGGTTTCAGGATACAGATTGCCCACTTTTGACATGGAGAAGAAGCTCTTCAAATTTTCAGATAGGAGCCTTTCTCAGGTCTGCCTGTAGCTACTGGGGAAGATGCCTGAAAGCTCCTGATTGTCAAGCATGTGATATTCCACAAAACTTTAGGAGGTCCCATCACCCAGAGTGTGTTTCTTCTCTCCATGGGTAGGGAAGTAACTTTCAGTTGAAGATACACCCAAGGTGAATGTGAGCGCCTTCATTTCCTGTATTTTTCAAATAGGCTGCTTGTGTATGTATGAGTGTGTTGAACAGGCATTGTTCTATCATGCACTTCGCAAAACATCAGTCTTGGCAGTCAAGCTGTAGAAGAGAAGATAACTTTAATGTAGGACTCTGTGAAACATACAATTATCCAACGAGGGAATATGAGTAGTCAATAATAGGAACTTCTTGTGTTGACATGTCAGTCAATCAAGAGACAAAAAGACTGAGCCTTCTTTCAGTTCTCTACTGATTTGGGAATTCTAGGGGGACATAAATAGAATACAGGCACATGGTTTTTTAGATAGATAGATAGATATTTGATCCTGCTGGTTCCATAGCCTGATTATGAGCTCAAAGCCTTGATGATTGGGGAAGAGATATCATATGGACCTACAAAGGACCATGACGGAGCAGACTAAAATCTTTCCAATCCAGCTGCCTGATTTCCATAGTAGCCTCATAAAGAAAGCAATGTGTTTCTGCTTTTGCACCCAGTAAAAAGTGTCATCTGGGGCATGATACTTCTGACATGGAACTATCATGTTCCAGGTACCGCGCCTGAGATGTCCCCCTAAGAACATACAAGGGTCCATCTTGTCCAGCATTCTTGTCATACAGATGCATTCAGAAAATTTCATCACCATCTCATTTCCCTTTAATTATATTAGTCATTTTATTTAATGGTCCAGTTATGTGCTAGAAAGTTGAGCAATCATCAGCATGTGCAGTTAATCTAACCCACCAAGCTGGCTGGCTGGTTGATTGGCCATTCATTCATTCATTCATTCATCTATCCAAATGAATGAAGGATGCCCCTCCAATCAAACCAACTCTGAGCAGTTCACAAACTCCATGTACATAAATAAGGTTAAATACACAAGTAATATACAAAACACAGCACCAGAGGTAAATAATGCTTTACATTCATTAGTCTCCAGTGTTTTCCTGTGCCAAAGGCTCCATCAGCAGTTTGAGCTCTGCTTACATCTTCGTTCTTCATGGAGAGCAAGGAGCATGTGGACCCAGCAAGAACTGTGGTGCCTGTGAGCATTGCATCTGCCATTCTCCTGGAGACAATGAACCCATTTCTCAACTTCTCAAACACACTCACACACATGCGCGCACACACACACACACACCCTGCAACACTGACGGAAACTCTGGAAATCCTCACATGTGAGGCCTCCATCTGGAATGTCTGCAAAGCTCTGCCATCTTCCACGCAGGAAGAGACACGAAAACCACAGGAAGATCTCTCTCGTGTAGATTAATGCCTGCATTGGTGTTAGTCCACTCTTGCCTAATTTAGACAGTGGCCCTTTGAAATTCTCCACCCAATTTCTTCAGATTTCTCCCAGGAAATGAGACAGTCTCTAATCATTTCTCCAGGACATTTCCCCACCCTTGATGGTGACAGTTGTGGCTTACGGAAAAAGGTCCCCTGGGAAGAGTTCCATGCTAATGCCTTCCCTGGGGATAGAACGGGAATGTAAGAAGCTGGAGAAGCTGCAGAAAGCTGGAGAGAGGATTCTACTAAGACAGGCAGGACCTCTCACATACACCCTTGCAACATGCTATGTGCAATAATACCATGTCTGTCTTATGACAGTTTCTCCAAGATCTTCTTTCTCTTTGAAAAAATTTCAAAGCTCAAAAGACTGTCAACATTCAAAAACTTCCCAGCAGGTAGAGCAGGTTGACAGTGGAACCAGTGACCCAGACATGGGTGCCCTCAGGCTCCTAAGTCATTTGTCAAAATGATGAAAGCGCCGTTGTGCCATCATGGCAGAAGTTCTGCCCCTTTTGGCCATGTGTGTCACATCATGAAGCATCTGTAAAAAAGGTGAGGCACTGGACCCAGAGAGTTTATTTATTTATTTATTTATTTATGTTTCAAATTTCTGTCACCTCCCATCTCCCCCAAAGGGGGACTCTGGGCAGTTTACAACAAAATAAACAAATTAAAACCATAAAACAAAAATCACGATACTGACCATCATTATAAATAGATAAACGTAAGATCCTTGTGGTGAAAAGCTCTCATTCAGTGGGGAGGGCACTACGGTGCCAACCACCCCCTGGAAGAGCTGTTGCCCTTCCCATCCCAAGCAAGGCGGCGGAACCAGGTCTTCAAATTCTTCCGGAAGTCTGGGAGTGAAGGCACCTGCCTCACCTCTGGGGGCAAGATATTCCAAAGGGCAGGCACCACTGCAGAGAAGGCTTGCCTCCTGGACCCCACTGATGGAATTCCCTTGCTGACGGGGTCCATAGCATGCCTCCTCTGCATGACCAGGTGGGACGGGATGATGTAATGGGGATGAGATGGTCCTCAGGTATCCTGGCCCCATGCCATGTAGGGCTTTATAGTTGCTGATTATATTCAAGTAGAAGCTGCACAACCATCTGTTTCTTTGGGATGCTTTAATTTAGATTACTACACTAGGCAGGAGATGGACTCCCTGGCTAAATGGTCCCTTTCAACTGTCAGGTTTCATAAGTCCATGTAAAGCTCATTCTCTTTCACTGAACTGAATGAAAATTGGTAAGAAAAATTGAGGTTTTCTTTTTTCTCAGCACTTGAAAACAAAAGCCATCTGGATTACAATGAAGTACGGCAACTTTTGAAGACATTCTGGCAGCTACGTCTGGTCATGCAGAGAGTAAGGAGGATGACCTGATGGTGATGTGCAGGAACCATTGCCTAGACAAAAGGGGTAAAACATTGTTTAAGTCCGGAATGTCCAGATAACATTAAGAAGAGATTCAGACAGAAACCTCCCTAATTCACTGAGCTAAAAGAAGGAGAAGGAGTTACAGCACAATCAGACTTGCAAGATTCTGTTTTTAAAGTCAATAAAAGTAGTTTTAGCCTTCCAGTGGAGTTGATTTCATGGTCTGATCTACCTAGTCTGGCTGACAGGTCCAAATTATTATAGTGAGTTTGTTAGCAGATTGCTAGGAAAACCTTTGGCCCAGGAGAGATCAGAAAAGTCACACACCAGGCATTTCTATAAAAATAATTTTATTTACAGAAAGCAAACACATTTACAGGCTCTCAGTGAGAGTAGCTTGACTCTCTACCTGCCTACACAGAAGGGAAACTGAAACTAAAACAAGTCCAGGCAAGTTCTTCCCCCCAGGTGCAAAAATTAACATCCGAAAAGGAGACAATCAAATTCAACCTCTTCCCCCAGCCAAAATGATTAGTTACCATAGTAACCTTAATCTGAGTAGAAAACATATTAACAGAGATCACTGGTTGGCCAATTCCATCTCTCATCCCTCCAAGGTAGACCAGACTAGGAGACTTTGGTCATGCATGCTAGTACTACTTTTATTATGAGGTTATAGTAAGAGAATCTTGCAAGTCTGAATGTGCTTCCCACCTCCCTCCCTTTATTTTCATGAGAAATCAGGAGGATCTTATCTGAGGTGCTTACTCAGGTCACCAATCTGCCGTGGACTCAGATTTTTTTTATCTGACCGTTGCCTTGGTGCAGCTCTTTCTCCTGTTCCTCAAGGTGATTTCTTCTGAAGGTAACCCCTCTCCTGAAGTCAAAGCATTGGTGACCAATAAGCTTCCAGACCCAGATCGAAGTACTAACTATGATCTATCAAGCCCTACATGGCTTGGAATGAAGGACACCAGGCATTTCTTACCAGAGTTAGAACTGCTCATCCAGTGATAACATTTGGGGAAGGCTTTTTAAGAACCTTCCTTCTCTCGTACGTGAGGGAGACGTGCATGGGACAACAGGGCTCCTCCGTGGTGGCCCCAAAGTTTTGGAACGCTTCACATTCAGAAGGCCATAAACATCCCTTCCTTGTGTTTTTAGAAGATATTTAAAGGCTGTTGCATTTCACTGGATTTTCAACCCTAAGTATGACTTGCATTCCACCTCGGAGGTGGATTATTATTTGTTTTATTACTACTTTTTTGCCTTTTAATCTGATTTATAACTGTTGTTGCCTTTATACTTTATTGTGTTGTAACAGGCCCACACTGCTAAGTAGGCTATAAAAATTATAAAACAAATAGAACAATTAAATACATAAATAGTTTAAGCTTTAAAATGGATGCGTACAATCTAACAGACATAACAAAAAAAAAAAAAGAAAAGTAGATGGGGAAGGAGGAGAAAATGTGCAAGTTATGATGTCATTTCTCCTCTAAAGTCACAGAATTACTGTTATAACCAAGAAGAATGAGTGACTGAGGACAGGATCAAAATGCCAAAGGGTCTACTGCAAAACAAGCCTTATAATTATACATTGTATGAAATCACACTTTTTCTTTGCCTGCTCTCAGTCTATTCCTAATCAATGTCATTGGGCATTTTTTTGGTCTACCATAAGGAATGGAAAAACTTTCCCCTGGACTCTGTGTACACATTTGGATTGCAATCATTCCTATTAATAATGAATTTGTGTGGCAGGCAATCTACTGATAATTATATAGCTAAAACAGCCTCACTTTACCTCAGAGGGAATTTTTCTTTTATGCTTGGTTGAAGCATGCAGTTTTCTCAGATAACTTCTAAAAACCAAAGGAGCATAGATCAATCCCACGATGAGTGGGGGGCCAAATATCAGGTCTTAGAATCAGTGAGTTGAAAGTAACCTTAGAAGTCAACTGCCCCAACTGTAGTGCAGGACCCCCCACAGCATCTAACGCCATCGGGCCATCCAGCCTCTCTGGGAAGGCCTCCGGTGATGGGGACCCCAACACTCCATGCAGTGGCCAAACACGCATGGGCCTCTTGGTGCAGGGGAGTGGGGAATGGAGGGAGCAAACATCAAATCCTAGAAGTGGGGAAGGGGCATCTGGCCAAGCTGCCCTACAGAGTATAAGTAATCCAAGATCCAAGATTGTAAAAGGAGTAACAGGTTTCAAGGTTTACAAAATAAAATTTATTTTAAAATTATATTGGATTGATGGCCATTATCCAAAACCATCATACTCAGTAGTTGCCGGGCATGTTGAGATAATAGGCATGGAAAATGGGGGAAGGGTTATTCTCAGCTACTTCCCCCTTTGAAATAGATGATACTTTCTCCTAACCCTCTTCCAGGATCCTGTTCCACAGGAAACTTCACAAAGAACCTTGAATGTGGTCTTCTAAATACGGATGGTTCTTCATGTAACTGTTTATGGACTAAAGTAGCCATAAGCTGCAGGTTTCTGAGGAAGATAGGGGTCCTTTTCTTCCACATCTCTATTTCCTCAGACTGCAGAACATCCCCCCCCCACTCCATAAGGAACCCCAACTAAGCTACTGGTAGAGTGTTCAAATAATGGATGGATGGGTAATGGAATATCAACCTAAGAAGCCACATTCATCTTAAGAGAAAGGAAGGAGTAATGAATAAGGTCCATCTTGTGAATAAGAGCTATCTTACTGGTGGCAGGTAAGCCTTAGGTAGGGCCTTGGGACTCAGGCATCTCTCAGGTATCTGCCTACCATGCCCCACTCCAGTAGCAGAGAATTTATCTGCCCCCACCTCAAACTGCTCATGGAAACCCAGGGTTGGACTGGGAAGATCTGTTGCTATGTGGACATTCAGCCTAGCCAGTTTTTCATGGAGGTTGGAGGAATCTCTATCCTTCTCTAGGATTTCATGCCATGAGTTAAATTTGCCATGCTTTCTGAAGGAGACCTCTCTCCAGCGTGAGGTTACTGAGAACAACCTTGTGTATAATTGTATATTGAGAAAATTCAGTGACATTAGTTTAGATCCGCTGAACCTTGTGTGCGGATGGTTCCCCTATCCATTTCTCCTGAGCAACATCAGGGCCACTGATTCTTGGGTAGCATCCCAAACTGGAAACTTTTCATATTTCCCTCTGCTGTCATATACATGTAATTATTCCTGTTAGCCTGAGAAGCCCTCCCAAGCTTCTGCGTGGGCAAAAACATCTGCGTGTCATCGCCAGCTCCTGCAGCTGGACAAGCTGCACTGAGAAGGAGATATATTTTAAGCCAGGAAAGGCAGTGCCAACACTGAGTGTATGCATGTGAGTGTGTGTGTGTGTGTGTTCAAACATGAGTTCAGGCATCAGGGCTCTACAGGATAAACAGGGGTCTAATAGCACTGCACTGCCAAATTAATTTGTCGAACAAATTAGGAGACAAATGTGTCCTTGTCATGCACAAATCAATACCTGAACAATAAGAGAGTTAATGTAGTAATGTTGAACAAGTCATTAAATTATGGTTTATATCATGTCATGCTGTCACCGTGCGGCTCCAGGTGTTCAGATAGGAAGCCAAGTTCTGCCTGTGGATGTCCAAGCAGGAAGTGACAGCTGCATCTAGCAGTTTCTGGTAATAGAAGACTCTGCAAGGCAACCACCGCCCATCACTGATTAATCAAACCCATTTATTTTTCTCCTTTGACTCAAATCATGCCAGTGTGGAGAGGGAACATTTTTTTTTTCCTTTCTTTTTCCTCTTGCATTAGACTAGTATATGGAAATTGGTCCAGGTGTCTTTTTTAATGTGCACGGAAGCAGCAACATGAATAGGGGGGGGGGGGGAAACCGTGGGTGTGTGACCTGAGTCTCAATGACATCTCCCTGTTCTGCATTTTTTTTAAATTGTGGAAGTCCCAGAATCTGTTGCCTAGGGCAGTATTTCTCAACCTTGGCAGCTTTGAGCTTGCTGGCTGGGGAATTTTAGGTGTTGAAGTCCCTACAGATCAAAGTTGCCAAGGATGAGAAACACTGGCCTAGGGAGAATGCCTTTTTTCCCTTGTGGTGGGGCTGACTCTGCTTCTCTGAATCCTAGTTGCAGACTCCTGGCTCCTGGAGGTAAGGCTGTAAAGCCCCTGAAGAGGTCCACCATGGAATTATTTTATGCAATTCAGAATCATAAAAGGTGGTGACACAACCTCTGAACTGAATCTCCATTGATATTAGCTGTAATCACAGCGCAGCACCCTAAAGCTATTTCAAGTGTGGCAGTCATGTCTTTCCTGTCTCCTCTGTTGTAAGGACATTCCTTTCTTCCTTGGTTTTATCAATGAGGGTGGGAAGGTGAAAAATTCCTCTTCCTTGTATGGCTCAGGGACATCCTGAACGGTGTCTTCTTCCACCACCATGTCCAAGACAATTATATGAGAGGTAAGGCGATAATATTTGGGCTGTAGGTGCTAATTTTCTGTATCTAGTTACTGGCATCTAGCAGGCATCCAGATCTAGCAGCCCAGTTATGGTAGTCCCAATGTGAGCAATAGGGGTCCTTCTGAGTCTTCCAGTAGGTAGGATCAGAGCTTGCCACCATGGCATTTCCTCACCCAATCGTTCTCATACGTGGCTGTGAAGAAATATAGTATCTCCTTGAAGGAACTTCTTGGGGTGAGAGGATGGATGCTCATATGTCTGGAATACTTTAGCAGATCTTACACCAAGTAGGGCGTTGGACGAGATGACCTCCAGCAACCGTGACAAATCGGTGATTCCATTTCTGCCCCAGTGTTGGTATTTTCCTCAAACTGTTAGCTGTACCATCAAGTGGGCAGGACAGAGAAGCAACCTCTCAACCAATATTAGGGACATCCTGGAGTATCTTAGAAGTTATCACTTTCCTCCAATAAATGACATCTGTGAGGACCAGAAGAAGCGGCTTCAGATTAAAGGCAACTTTTGATATCGTTGCCTGGAATATCTTCCTGGAGCAGTTGGCAAAGTTGGGCGTTGTAAATACCAATTTCTCGCAGCTATGTTCCTTCCTCTGAGGTCATATTTAGAAGATATCTATGGTTTGAGAGCTCACCTTTCCCTTGTTTCCCATGCTGTTTATAATGTTTGTGAAACTACAGGAAATGGCAACCTGGAACAGCCTGAAGGTCCCATCCCCAAGGAGTTCCATCTGCAAAGACCCATAGTAGGAGCTTCTTAATGGTGGCACCCCTCTTGTGGAATATATTGCCCCCATAGATAAGGACCACCTCTTCCACAGAGGAATGAAAATCTAGTCCTGGGGGTTGAGCATGTAGAGGATCTTACATTTGGGATTTGCCCCTGTTGGATTGTGCCATTATGGTTTATGTTTACAGTATTTCTCTGTGTTCTGTTGCTTTTAATCCTAATTTTTGCTCTGCAGTGCCCAGAGCCAGTTGGAGTGGAATGGCACAGAATGTCAGCAATAAACAAACCCACATTGGTATAAGATGCCACCAGGGTCATGATGATTGTGATGATTCCTCCCAACTTTATTTATTTATTTATTTATTTATTTATTTATTTATTTATTTATTTATTTATTTATTTATTTATTTATTTATTTATCTGTCTATCTGTCTATCTATCTATCTATCTATCTATCTATCTATCTATCTATCTATTTATTATATTTCTTCACTGCCCATCTTGTATTGCAAACATTGCTTAGAGTTTTGAATCAGTTGGATAAGAATGCACAAAACTCCGATGTATTTCTACATGAGGAGAGACAGGCAGCTGAAGGGAGTGGGGCTTTGTTCAAACAGCAGGAAGGCAAAGACTTAAGTGGTTCATTTATACCCATCTGCTACTTTTTACTTCGATTTCCATAGCTTTTTTTTTTTTTTTTAAGAGAGAAGAGTTATGGCTTGCGTTTGCATATGTTGTGGCCATAATCATCCTGCACCCAATTCTCTCCATAAATCTTTTTTCTCCCTGGTTTTTCCACTTATGTCTCTCTACCAACAGTGGAGGTGGGGAAATGGATCTGTTGGAATGTACAATTTGTACATCATTCAGAAGAAAAGTGAACCCTGAACATAGGTGTGCATGATGCTTGGTAAGCAATATAACGTTTGGTTCTTAATTTAGATCTGAACTAAGAACTGGAATTCAGAAGTGGGGCAGTAGTGTTGCTGCTATCTATCTGTTTCTCTCTTGGCTCTGTCCCTTCCTTGTGGGAACAAGGCCTTACAATCCTGTCCTGAAACTGATTTTAGGGCAGAGGGGGGTTTAATAACTTTTACATAGTGCGTAGTTTTCAAAGCAGATAGAAGCACTGCAATGTGGTGGTAGAAGTGTCGGAGCAGGAATGGAGTTCCTATTATTATTAGACATAGTCTGGAGAAGTCTTTAATGGTGGGAAAATTGGAAGGAAAGAGAAGAAGAGGTTGTCCAGACACAAGGTGGTTAGACTCAGTTACAGCTGTGGTGGGTGCACCACTGGAAGAACTTTCTGGATGGGGACAGATCATCCTGGAGAAAATCTGCGTATGTGGTTGTTAAGCACTGACACCAGTTTGATGGCAAATAATCAGGTGATCAGAAGTCACCCACCCGAGGCCATAGGAATGTGGAAGAATAAAAACCAACTCCATTTTTCAGGGAGAGAAAATGGAAGGGCTAGACTTGTTGTTGTTTTAAATAAGAACTTTATTATTTTCAAAAGTATATTTAAAAAGGGCAAGACTTGTGAATGCATGAAAGTTTGCAATGTAACTGAGTACAGCTCACTTTAGGTAAAGGTAAAGGTTTCCCTTGATATTAAGTCTAGTCGTGTCTGACTCTAGGGGGTGGTGCTCATCTCCGTTTCAAAGCCGAAGAGCCGGCGTTTGTCCGTAGACACTTCCTCCGTGGTCATGTGGCCGGCATGACTACATGGAATGCCGAAGCGGTACCTATCAATCTACTCACATTTGCATGTTTTTGAACGGCTAGGTTGGCAGGAGCTGGGACTAGCAACGGGAGCTCACCCCACCACGTGGATTCGAACCACCGACCTTACGGTTAGCAAGCTCTGCAGCTCAGCGGTTTAACCCGCAGCGCCACCGCGTCCCAGTACAGCTCACTTTACCAATGTCTTAATTGTTTGCTCTTTAATTTTCAAGCACTGACTTATAATCAGTGGGTATACTCCCGTGCATAAAGATTTCTTTTCTTATCACAAATCACCTCTAAGACTTTAGAAGATATCTGATTCTTGGGCTTTATTAAGCGAAGCTCCATTTTTGTCAATAAGCTGTGAATTGTTTCTCTCTCCAACTTTCATCAATGATTCCCTTTGTTTGCTAATTGCAATTTTCCTACCCACTGAGTCCTGAGAGTCTTCATTAGAATGAGGCGATCGGGCATTTTTCAGGGAGCAATTCCCTTAAAAGAGAAGTTGACAGAATCTGAAGGAATAAAAAAGAAAAAGATTATCTGTCTCTCTGTCTTTCTTACACATCCAATTGAGTTTAATGATGGATGAGATAACAGAGAAATCTGGACCAGAGAAAAAGAAATACACAGCATGTTGATCTACAGGATTGACTACCACCAATTGTAGCAATGCTAACCAACTTGGATTAGTTTCAAAAAGGATTTAATACATTCACAGTGAACAGAACACGTGAGGTCCAAGGCCTACATTTGCACAGGACAATAAGCTAATCTTTGGGGCCTGTGATGAAAACCTACCCCATTTCATCAGTCTGTTGTTCTATGTAGTGTGCAAATCTATATAATGGATTGATTAATTAACCAGGCTGAACATACATGAATGCAGACTATCTTGTACTGGAGGAATTATGACCTTCGAAGGCCAATTCTGAGAAACAGAAGTGAATTGTATTGTTTCCATGTTCTGTTTGTGGACGTCGCTTAGTTGGCCTTCTGAGTAGTATAAATAAATTTATACGAGAATAAATAAATATTTATTTATTTATTAATCAATCACCTTTATTTGGCCACCCATCTCATGCAATGTGACTCTGGGTTGGTGTACAAAACAACCATAAAAACAATTTTTAAAACATTCAAAAGTAAAAAATTAATATTATTTTAAGAGGCTAAGAGAGAACACCAGATTATAAACAGTGGAGCCATCTAATCAAATTGCTATTGCCTTACAATCCCCAGGTCTGTTGCGACAACCAAGTTTTAAGGGATTTCTGGAAGGTTGGGAAAGATGAGGCCAATCTCACCTCAGGGGGAAGGATCTTCCACACGGTGGGCACAACAGCAGAAAAGGCTTATCTCCTGGGCCCTGTCAGATGTAACTCCTTCACAGATGGGACCTGCAACTTATTTCTTCTGCTGGACCTGATAGAATGGGCAGATGTAATCAGGAAGAGGCGGTCCCTCGAATGACTTGGCCCCATGCCATGAAGGGCTTTAAAGGTTAAATCCAGCACCTTGAATTGGACCTGGAGCAAACTGGCAGCCAAAGCAGCTCATGGAGCAGAGGTGTAACGTGTGTTCTTCTAGAAACACGCAAAACTGCCTGCGCCACAGCATTCTGCACCAGCTGAAGCTTCTGGATACTCTTCAAGGGCAGCTCTGTGTAGGGCGCATTACAATAATCCAACCAGGAGGTGACTATGGCCTGAGTGACCATGAGTAGAGCCCCTCGATCTAGGAATGGGTACAACCAACATACAATATGAAGTTGAACAAAGGCCCTCCTAGCCACAACTGCCACCTGCTTCTTAAACAGGAGTCATGAGTCTAGGAGAACTCCCAGATTGTGCATGGAGTCTGTTTGGGGCAGTGCAATCCCATCCAGTACCAAAGATGGCATAGTTCTAGAACCAGCAGGCCCCAAAATCCTGAGCCACTCAGTCTTGCCAGGATTCAGCTGAAGCCTGTTGTTCCCCATCCAGATCCTCACAGCCTCTAGATACTGGGATAAGACATCAATGGCATTGCTTAATTTGCCAGGGGCAGAGATGTATAAGTGGGTATCATCAGCATACTGATGATATCTCAACCCATGTCGATGAATGAGCTCACTGAGCAGCTTCATGCAGATGTTGAAAAGGAGAGGAGAGAGCACTGAATCCTGCCGAACCCCACACAGTAGGTGGCAAGGGTGGGATCTGTCCTCCCCGATCATCCCTGACTGATATTGATCCCAGAGAAAGGAGTCCTCCGGCACAATGTTGTGCCACCCACCCCCAATCACCAGAGCCAATCAAGAAGGATGCCATGGTTGATGGTATTGAAGGCCACTGAGAGGTCAAGCAGAGCTAGCATGGACGTACAACTGCCATCCTGCTCCCAGCAGAGATCATCTAAAAGTGAGACCAATGCTGTTTCCATCCCATACCCAGACCTGAATCCTAACTAAAAGGGGTCCAGATAATCCGTTTCATCTAGGGTCCTCTGAAGCTGTTGCATGACCACCTTCTCCACCATCTTCCCTAAAAGGGGAAGGTTAGATTCTGGGTGAAAATTGTCCAGTACAGTGGGGTCTTGAGGTGGGGGGTGCACCAAGGCCTCCTTAAGAGGCAAAGGAACAACCTCCTCACCCAAGGAAGAATGTATCACTGCCAGACCCACTCACACGACATCTCCCGGGCAGCTTTAATTAGCCAGGAGGGGCATGGATCTAAAGAGCAGGTGGCTGAGCTCACAGTCATGAGAACCATGTCCACTTCCTCAGGCCCAACAGTTTCCTCACAACCCTGTGGGGGGGGGGGGGGTTGGTTTCTGAGCCCCATCTACCCAAGAGGGCATGGGTCACCTGAAACAAGGCTGTGGGATGGCTATCAGTGGATGCAATAAGGGCACAGAAATATTGTTGCTTTGCTGCCTTTACTGCCAGGAGGTAGGCCTTAATAACAGCTCTTACCTGTGTTCAGTCAACTTTGTCCCTTCTTGGGTGCCAGTGGCATTCTAGATGTCTCTTCTCCTGTTTCACCTTCCTCAGCTCCTTGGTATACCATGGGGAGTGATGAGATCCATGAGAAGGGAGAAGTTGCATAGGCACGATCTGATCCAAAGCCTCGGTGGTCCTCTTATTCCAAGCAGCAACCAAGGCCTCAGATGGAGTGTGCAGCAAAGCAGCAGGAAAGCCCCCCAGCTCCCCCTGAAACCCCTCAGGGTCCATCAGCCACTGAAGGTGGACTGATCTAATGGGTCCCGCCTCCCTGTGGTGGATAGTGGCACCAGAGAACCCCATGGTAATCAGGGCATAATCTGACCATGACAAGGGGGACACCAGGAGTTCCCCCAATTCCAGATCACATTGTCATTGCTTGGACAGGAAAACCAGATCAGGTGTATGACCACTGCCCTGTGTCAGGCTCTGGATGACCTGGGATAGGCCTCTGGTTGCCATGGCAGCCATGAGCTCCTAAGCCGCCTCAGACCCCATTCCCAGAGAAGGCAGATTGAAGTTCCCCAAGACCATAAGCCTGGGGAACTCCACCACCAACCCAGAAATGGTCAAGCAGCTCAGGCAGGGAGGCTGGTACAGCAGCAACAATCCCAGCTGATCCCTAGAGCCCAATAAACAGGCTCTCACACCAAGCAACCTGTGGAGCAGCACCCCTGAAAGCCTTAAGAGACTCCCAGATGACAATCACCACACCTCCACCCCTGCCCTGGAGTCTCAGCTGATGCCATATCTGAAACCTAGCTGGGCACATTTCCAAAAGGGCCACCACCACCCCTTTCTAGATCCAGCCAGGTCTCAGTAATATATGTCAGGTCAGCCCTCTCATCTGTGATTCACTCGCAAATGAGGGAGGCCTTATTACAGATTGACCCTGGCATTTATAGCAGCAGCCAAAAGATGCTGCAATAGATAGGCACAGCACAACTCCTTTAGATTTTTCACGTTCTTAAGCAAGATAACAAAATATTGGAAGAATGACGGGGAGGGGGTTGTTAGAGAATTAAGCCTTAATGTTAGTACACTGATGATTTTTGAGCATTAGAAGGAGAGTCACAGCAGGACTTGCCAGGTCAATGGTTCCTGTCCTAACAACCAGGAAACACACTGAGACAAGGAACTGGTCTCTAATATTTATTGCTAGTACTTAACAGGAATCCTAACAAACTGAAGAAGCGTGGGAAAAACCCAGACATATAACCCCCAAGGGTTAAGGCGGTCCCGATCTGTGTCTCTTTGAATGGCTGAACAATTCATCAGTGCTACGCATGCGCTTGACAGTCTGGATGGGAGCCCCCTGCTGGCCATCCTTACTCATGACAGTTCCTTCCATTATACTGAGACATAACAGAGTAGAAAAAAATAAATAATATGAAGCCACATCTAAATCAAAAGACAGCTTTCTGGGGACCTTTTTAGAGATGGAACACATTGTCCAAAAAACTGTGATGATACAAAGTGTGGTTTGGCCTAGCCCAGAACATCTTTCTGGTGGTCAAAAAATCCTTCATAAGGGAAAAGATTAAAAATGGATGTCCTTTTAGGCGCATCTGAAATGAGCTGCAAAATCCAAAAATGTCATCAAAGCAATGCAAAACACATATAGTTCTTTACTGTCATGAGTACTGATGGCGAGCAGGAGGGGGCCCCTATCCAGGGGGGAAAACGCATGCATAGTACTGAGGAGTTGAGCAGCCATTCAAAGAGACACAGATCAGACCCGCCTTAGCTTTTGGGGTTTATCTGTCTGGGTTTTTCCCATGCTTCTTCAGTTTGTTAGGATTTTCTGTCTAATGTAGCAGTAATAAAACACTAGAGACCTATTCCTTGTCTCAGCGTGGTTCCTCACTGTTAGGACATTTACTGACATCTAGGGTTCATCTGGAGTTTTGTAGCCCATATGTGGAAATCCTTAGCTGGAGAACTTTGCTCAGCACCATCTGATCCAGCAAGTTGCCTTCAATGGCAAATCTGCTGTGGGAGTCTGCCATATTTATTTACTATAAATATTTGTGTCCCTGTCTTTTAAACAAATTCAAAATAGCTAGCAACATGACGAAGCCATGAAATGCAAGCAAGTGTGAAGTGATCCCAGCTAAAAGGAGAAGAGATGACACAGGGACGTTCACAGAGAAAATGGTAGGAGAAGGAAAAGCAAAAAATGAAATCTCATCAGCTGAGCAGAAGCAACCCTCATACAAAGAAAAGAGATATAACCCTCCATCAGAAGACTAAAAAGGAATAAGCAAGATATTCTGTACCTCCCCAGATAGGGGAACCTACTGTTTACTTCAGGATCCTATCTCATGCATCCAAACCAAATTCAATTCAGACTTTGGTGGGATTCATGTTCTACTGGGAGGCTCTACCTTGCTGTTTATCTGAACATCTGAACCAGGGCCACATTAAATTATTCTAGTTTTTTTTTTAAAAAATCAAACTTTATTAATTTTCAAAATATAGATAAAAACTAAAAAGCATGAAACAAAAATCTACAGAGAAGTAAGAAAAAACTAAAAAAGGTGTGAAAATACAAGAGAAACTACATAGACAGCGACTTTTGACTTTCTACAGCAAAGATATACAAAAAAACCCATATCAATCTCTTGCTCCCAGTTAAACCATAATAAACATTATTTCTATAGACCCGTTCAATTTATAACGAAACAAACTCATCCAAACCAATTTTTCCTCCCCACAGTTTTTTAAAATCATACAGCAACCCCTTCCAACCTAATTTGCCCCCCAAAAAACAAATAAGTAAATAATACCCCTTCTCGCTTCAGCAAAGGATCGCTACCTTGTGGTACTGGAGCTTGAGCACCTCAATGATGCCATGAGCTAAACTGTGAAGGGACACCCAAGACAGGAAGGTCATGACAGAGAGGTCAGACTAAACACGATCCCTGGGGAAGGTAATGGCAACCCACCCCAGTATTCTTGCCGTGAAAACTCAATGGATCAGTACAACCAGAGATATGTCGGTATGCCATCGGAAGATGAGACCCCCAGGTCGGAAGATGGTCAAAATGCTACTGGGGAGGAACAGAGGATGAGCTCAACTAGCCCCAGACGTGATGACGCAGCTAGCTCAAAGCCGAAAGGACGGCTAGCGGCCGACGGTGCTGGTGGTGAACGGCGAATCCGATGTTCTAAGGATCAACACACCATTGGAACCTGGAATGTAAGATCTATGAGCCAGGGCAAATTGGATGTGGTTATTGGTGAGATGTCAAGATTAAAGATAGACATCCTGGGTGTCAGTGAACTAAAATGGACTGGAATGGGCCACTTCACATCAAATGACCACCAGATCTACTACTGTGGAAAAGAGGATCACAGAAGAAATGGAGTAGCCTTCATAATTAATAGTAAAGTGGCTAAAGCAGTGCTTGGATACAATCCAAAAAATGACATAATGAACTCAATTCGAATTCAGGGCAAGCCATCTAACATCACAGTGATCCAAATATACACCCCAACCACAGATGCTGAAGAAGCTGAAGTAGAGCACTTTTATGAGGATCTGCAGCACCTACTGGACAACACGCCTCAAAGAGATGTTATTTTCATCACAGGAGACTGGAATGCTAAGGTGGGCAGTCAAATGACACCTGGAATAACAGGTAAGCATGGCCTGGGAGAACAAAACGAAGCAGAACACAGGCTGATAGAATTTTGCCAAGACAACTCACTCTGCGTAACAAACACTCTCTTCCAACAACCTAAGAGACGGCTTTATACATGGACTTCACCAGATGGACAACACCGAAATCAGATTGACTACATCCTTTGCAGCCAAAGGTGGTGCATATCTATACAGTCGGTAAAAACAAGACCTGGAGCTGACTGTAGTTCCGATCATGAACTTCTTATTGCACAATTTAGGATCAGACTAAAGAGATTAGGGAAGACCCACAGATCAGCTAGATATGAGCTCACTAATATTCCTAAGGAATATGCAGTGGAGGTGAAGAATAGATTTAAGGGATTGGACTTAGTAGATAGGGTCCCGGAAGAACTATGAACAGAAGTCCGCAACATTGTTCAGGAGGTGACAACAAAATACATCCCAAAGAAAGAGAAACCAAGAAGGCAAAATGGCTGTCTGCTGAGACACTAGAAGTAGCCCAAGAAAGAAGGAAAGCAAAAGGCGACAGTGATAGGGGGAGATATGCCCAATTAAATGCAAAATTCCAGAGGTTAAACAGAAGAAATAAGGAATTATTCTTAAACAAGCAATGCGTGGAAGTGGAAGAAGACAATAGAATAGGAAGGACAAGAGACCTGTTCCAGAAAATTAGAAACATTGGAGGTAAATTCCAGGCCAAAATGGGTATGATCAAAAACAAAGACGGCAAAGACCTAACAGAAGAAGAAGAGATCAAGAAAAGGTGGCAAGAATATACAGAAGACCTGTATAGGAAGGATAACTATACCGGGGATAGCTTTGACGGTGTGGTCAGTGAGCTAGAGCCAGACATCCTGAAGAGTGAGGTTGAATGGGCCTTAAGAAGCATTGCTAATAACAAGGCAGCAGGAGATGACGGCATCCCAGCTGAACTGTTCAAAATCTTGCGAGATGATGCTGTCAAGGTAATGCATGCTATATGCCAGCAAATTTGGAAAACACAAGAATGGCCATCAGACTGGAAAAAATCAACTTATATCCCCATACCAAAAAAGGGAAACACTAAAGAATGTTCAAACTATCAAACAGTGGCACTCATTTCACATGCCAGTAAGGTAATGCTCAAGATCCTGCAAGGTAGACTTCAGCAATTCATGGAGCGAGAATTGCCAGATGTACAAGCTGGGTTTAGAAAAGGCAGAGGAACTAGGGACCAAATTGCCAATATCCGCTGGATAATGGAAAAAGCCAGGGACTTTCAGAAAAACATATATTTCTGTTTTATTGACTATTCTAAAGCCTTTGACTGTGTGGACCATAACAAATTCTGGCAAGTTCTTAGTGGTATGGGGATACCAAGTCATCTTTTCTGCCTCCTGAAGAATCTGTATAACGACCAAGCAGCAACAGTAAGAACAGACCACGGAACAACGGACTGGTTTAAGATTGGGAAAGGAGTACGGCAGGGCTGTATACTCTCACCCTACCTATTCAACTTGTATGCAGAACACATCATGCGACATGCTGGGCTTGAGGAATCCAAGGCTGGAGTTAAAATTGCTGGAAGAAACATTAACAATCTCAGATATGCAGATGATGCCACTTTGATGGCTGAAAGCGAAGAGGAGCTGAGGAGCCTTATGATGAAGGTGAAAGAAGAAAGTGCAAAAGCTGGCTTGCAGCTAAACCTCAAAAAAACCAAGATTATGGCAACCAGCTTGATTGATAACTGGCAAATAGAGGGAGAAAACGTAGAGGCAGTGAAAGACTTTGTATTTCTAGGTGCGAAGATTACTGCAGATGCTGACTGCAGTCAGGAAATCAGAAGACGCTTAATCCTTGGGAGAAGAGCAATGACCAATCTCGATAAAATAGCTAAGAGCAGAGAGATCACACTGACAACAAAGGTCTGCATAGTTAAAGCAATGGTGTTCCCCATAGTGACATATGGCTGTGAGAGCTGGACCATAAGGAAGGCTGAGCGAAGGAAGATCGATGCTTTTGAACTGTGGTGTTGGAGGAGAATTCTGAGAGTGCCTTGGACTGCCAGAAGATCAAACCAGTCCATACTCTGGGAAATAAAGCCAGACTGCTCACTTGAGGGAATGATATTAAAGGCCAAACTGAAATACTCTGGCCACATAATGAGAAGACAGGACACCCTGGAGAAGATGCTGATGTTAGGGAGAGTGGAGGGCAAAAGGAAGAGGGGCCGACCAAGGGCAAGGTGGATGGATGATATTCTAGAGGTGACGGATTCGTCCCTGGGGGAGCTGGGGGTGTTGACCAACAGGAAGCTCTGGCATGGGCTGGTCCATGAAGTCACGAAGAGTCGGAAGCGACTGAACGAATAAACAAACACCCCTTCTCCCCCCTTTCTTTGTGCTATAATAAAAAACTAAAATAAAGTACAATAATATGAACGGTCTACATTTTAATCCTAATATACATACGAAGAAGTAACTTTGTTAATATCTCTTTAGCACACATAAGGATAGTGTCCAAAAAAACCAAAAAAGAAATATCAATCCCAACCCTTAAAAGACCATCCAAACAAACATACTTAGCCATTATCCCACTTCAAAATAAACCAAAGCATTTACACATCTCCAATCATACCAAGACCTTTCCCCTTAAGAATCTCCAATTTTTCTACATTAAATTATTTTTGTCTCGATCCTTTGATATTGTATATCAAGCAGCTCTTCCCATTGTGTACATAACTATTTGTACCAGGGATGTCTGTTGGGTGTGGTCAAATAAGTCTAGATGATGGCCATGATGTTGTGATTGAAACTCTGTCTGCATTAAAAAAGAGGCAGAGCTTCAATCACACCATGGTGGACACTACTTTGACTTTGTTGACTATATCCGGAAAACAACCCTGTTTGTACCGCTACTCTGTGTGAGCCAGATTCCAGACAAGTTTTGAAAAAACCCTTTTACATTTTCAATGCCAGTGAGTTTTCTTACAGAGTTCCTGGAAAAACAGCATAAATGCCTGCTTAGAAGCTGAACAGAAATTCTCCATACTAAAGGGAACAGCCAAAAGAGCAAGCAAGCCATGACTTAACTTTGACATTAAACAGATGATGTCAGAAAGTCAAGAAAATTGAGACCAATGGTGAGGATGTTGCCCTTCCCATTTAAGCCAAGTTACTTCTGCTTTGCCTTGAGACTCAGCCTTACTCCTCTGTTTTTAACAGATGAGCCATAACTGCCTTGAGGGGCTGTGAAGTTGTAATCTTAATACTGAGCAAGGTTTGTAAGAAAAATAAGAAAATGGAAACAATGAATATGCAGATCCTCTCTGTTGCCTGCCAGAATGAATCCTGTTTTGGAAGGCCTTGGAAGCCCTTTATCCTAACAGAAATGAATTTACAAAATTTCCTCTAAGAGGCATTCATTCCTTCATTCTGCAAGGAACTGCTGTTGTGTGGGAGGAGCCCTTATCTCTGTTGGCTTTGAGCCATGTGATGCAGAGATGCTTTGAGCCATGTGATGCACCCTATATGGATTTACCTTAAGTGGGTTCCTCATGGTATAGAGAGTGGCTATTACACTAATACCCACCAGTTAGGGACCCTGAACCTGTGGGTTCTTATTCCTGCTTTGCCCTTTATCTTTGTTGCTTCTCACTTCCCCTTCTGGCCCCACCACTCCTGGCAGATAGTCCCAGGCTCCAAAACCTTGCCAATATCCCCATATGCTACAGAAATATCAATCAGTCCAGTTTGTTAAATTTGTTTCAGCCATTGGCTATACCCAAGACACGGGGGGGAAACTGAAAAGCAAAAAATACAACTGAACACAAAACGTACTGCACACTCCATTAAATGGACATCACGTGCCCTCTGTATTTCATTCAAAAAACATCTAAAATAGAGGTCTCTATGAATAAATTCATCATTTCTGTAGAGCCTCTGTAGACAGAATTGCAATTATCTTTGTATTTTTGCTAGCAAAAAAAGAAACAAAAATCTGCTTTAGGTTGATTTGAAAGTGGAACTATGGAGACAGAAACATCAAACCAAAGGTAGAAAAATAGTACTTCAACTCATTCCTTCCAAGATGAATATTTGCATTTATATATTTATTGCTTTGGATCTTCACTAAATTAATTAGGTTCCAGTCAAATCAAAAAGACAAAGTTAGCTTAAGTCCCCTTGATTTTCATGGGCATTTGGTTCAGCTAACTCAGCCTGAATCCAACCAATTATTCTTTTAGATAGAAATAGTACGGTACATTATACACAATTTTCTTATATTGGTACTGTCATAAATTAATTATAATGTTGAAGTAACTCTGATAATTATACTAATAGTAATAATAAAATGAATTTCCTATATCTGATAATAAAAAAGGATTAATTTTATATCTATTTTTTCACTCTGAAATACTATTGAATAACTTAATAAAACTACTGGCTTTTGCAGATGTTCATTTTTTTAAATCTACCCAGTGGGCTGGAAATTAGCAGGAAAACAATAGAAATGAATATTGCACACTTTTATGAATGCAAAGAAAGTGATACTACAGGGCTGGAAAGATACCTGTCTTCTGCCAATTATACAATTGCTGGAAATTTTCCTTCCCTTCTACATTTTTTTTTAAAATATATTGCTGCAGATCTCAACTGGTCTGGAAATCTGTTACATATTCTGGTCTATATATTTAAATTTCCCATGTTTTCTTATTAAACAAACTGACTTGAATGTTAATAATTTAATTGAAAAATATGATGTGGATACACACACACACACACACTCACTACTTCTGATTATTAAAGCAGTTGTAAGTTTTTGTGGTTATTTCCTCTGTACATTTTTTTTTCTTTTCTTGCTCACAGGAGTGTGGGAGGGGGTGTGATGGTTGCCTTATTCCCAAAGAAACACAGACTCACTTAGTCAGGGCTAAGGATTTCCGGTTTATTAAGAATAGAATGCATACACAGAGAAAGATGGGAATGAGCACATGGCGTGCGAGGTAGCCGGTAAATATCCCCGGTGCGGACCTGGTCCTTCTCCACCCCCCATTGTCCCAAAGCCTTGACCGACGGTGAACCCGGAGTCTCAATGGGCGATCAGGGGGCGATTCCAGTATCTCGATGGGCGATCGGGGGGATTAGTGCTGATTACCTCTGTCCTCTTCCTGTGTCCGGAGCAGGTGTGTCCCCTGTGGTAATGCAGAGATGTCAGGGAGATAGGATGATGGCTTCCCGGGTCATGGCAAAGGTATGCTCCTTTGTCCTTCATTTGTTTTTGTCTTTCAGTGCTTATGGGATTAGCACTGATTCCTTCCTTCCCCTTCCCCTTCATCGGAAAGGCATGTTCCCCATTGTGATGTATGTATACATCGCAACGGGGGACATGACATACTTCCTCCCCCCAAAAAACTTCAAGGCGCCAGTTTGGAAGGATACGCTGCATGGAAGCGTTTGACAAGCTGCTGCGCTGAGACATCCTGAGCATGCACCCACTCAGGGTGGGGGAAATGTCTCCAGTGGACCAGGTACTGGAGGGTGCCCCGTAGCCTTCGGGAATCTAGAACCTCCTTTATTTCAAAATGCTGTTGTCCATCGATCATGATGGGAGGAGGTGGGGGGGGTTCGTTGTGCCACTTTGAGGAGGTAACCGGTTTCAGTAAGGCACAATGGAACACCGGGTGTATGCGTTTCAAGTTGTGTGGCAATTCTAACTTGAAAGTTACTGGGTTGATTATTTCCACTATTGGAAATGGGCCAATGAACTTGGGGGCTAACTTCTTTGAGGGCTGTGGAGACTTAATGAACTTAGTGGAGAGGTAGACCTTATCTCCCACTTTGAAGTCTGGCTGCGCAGCCCTGTGGTTGTCCGCATACCTCTTGTAGGTTGCTTGGGCTTCGGAGAGAGCCAGCTGAATGATTGGCCAGACATTGGCTAGCTGCACTGCCCAGTCATCTGGGGAACAAGACGGGGTAGCTGGCTGTGGCAACTCCAGGATCGGAACGAAGTCTTGACCATAGACCATCCAGAAGGGGGTGTGACCCGTGCTCTGGTGCACTGCATTGTTATATGCCACCTCAGCAAAGGGGAGTAAGTCTACCCAATCATCTTGCTGGTAGCTTATGAAGGAGCGCAAAAATTGCTCCAGGGTGGAGTTAAGGATCTCTGTACAGCCATCCATGTGGGGGTGCCAAGCAGTGGACAATGCCTGCTTGGTGCCAATTAACTTCAAAAATGCCTTCCAGAATTGAGAAGTAAATTGTGTACCCCTATCTGTGACCAAGCGGGAGGGGGTACCGTGTAATTTGTAGATGTGATTTAAAAAGAGGTGTGCCAGCTGTTGAGCGGAGGGAATGGAGGCACATGGGATAAAATGTGCCTGTTTCAAGAAGTAGTCTTTAACCACCCAGATGACCGTTTTCTCTGGCTGGGTGGCAAGTCTACGATAAAGTCCATTGAGATTTCCTCCCAAGGGCAGGAGGGGCTTGCCACCGGCTGCAATAGTCCCTGGGGCTTCCCCGCTTTTCGCTTGGCCATAGCACATGTAGGGCAAGCAGCGACATATTCTTTTACATTCCTCCTAAGTGTGGGCCACCAGAATTGTCGCCTTACCAGATGCAGCATTTTCACAAAACCAAAGTGCCCTGCCGTTTTGTCATCGTGAGAACGGCTCAGAACCTCTGCTTGTAATTGCTCCGGCACATACAGGCTATTTTGTTTCCAAGCCAAATCGTTTGCAAAAGAAACATTGTGTTTATTTGCTTGTAACCATGTATCCGTTTTTGAGGCTTGTACAAACTGCTGTTGCAATTGCGATGAAATTGACATGCGTCTCCCTCCCCTTGCGGGCGGTTGTGCCGGGGTGCGCTGCGTTCTAGTTTGGCTGTGCGTGACAGCTTGGCAACCCGGCTGTGTGTCGGTCCACACAGTACCTACAATGTCGGATGCCTGACTGGCATCCTGGGGCCACCTAGAGAGAGCGTCAGCTAAGAAGTTCTTTCATCCTGGTATGAACTTCAGCTTAAAATCAAAACGGCTGAAAAACTGCGCCCAGCGAACCTGCTTGGGGCTGAGGTGTTTCGGGGTACTGAGCGCTTCCAGGTTTTTGTGGTCCGTCCAGACCTCAAAGGGGCAAGTGGTCCCCTCCAGGAGGTGCCACCATGCCTCTAAGGCAGCCTTAATGGCAAAAGCCTCTTTCTCCTATACATGCCATCTCCGTTCTGTTTCAGATAACTTGCGGGAGAGGTACGCGCAAGGCTTCAGCTGGTCATTTAAATCCCGCTGAAGCAAGAGCGCCCCAATCGAGAAATCGGAGGCATCTACTTGAACTACAAAGGGCTTGGTGGGGTCGGGATGTTGGAGAACCAGCTCTTCTGTGAACAGGCTTTTGAGGTGATCAAAAGCCCTTTGGCATTCAGGTGTCCAGTTAAGTAGCGCTCCTGGGTTTCGTGCTTTGCGCGTGTCTCCCAGACCCTTGGTGCGGAGTAAATTAGTTAGGGGCAAAACGATTTCTGCTAGACCCTTGATGAACCCCCTGTAAAAATTGGTAAATCCGAGAAAACTCTTTAGTTGCCTCCTAGTGTGCGGGCGCTCCCATGCCAGGATGGCCTGGACTTTCCCAGGGTCCATTTCGATGCCCCTCTCAGATATTCTGTAGCCCAGATAATCTATCTGAGATTTATGAAACTCGCACTTAGAGAGCTTGGCAAATAGCTCTGCTTTGCGGAGTTTCCTGAGCACCTGCTTAACCAAGCGTTCGTGCTCCTCTTCAGTTTCAGAATATATCAATACATCGTCTAAATACACAAGTACCCCCTTGAACAAGTGGTTGTGCAAGACCTCGTTAATCAATTGCATAAATACCCCTGGTGCCCCTGCCAAACCAAACGGTAACACTTTGTATTGGAATGATCCCAGTGGCAATTGAAAGCCATCTTCCACTCATCCCCCTCCCGTATGCGTATGCGGAAATAGGCTTCTCGCAAGTCCAGTTTGGAGAACATTTTCCCCTTTGCCAGATGTGCCAATATATCTTTGATTAGGGGTAAAGGATATTTGTTGGATATAGAAGCCGCATTCAATCCGCGGTAGTCCGTACAGAGTCTTAATGTCCCATCCTTTTTCTCTCTGAACAAGACTGGGGCTCCAACTGGCGAGTTTGCAGGCTCGATGAAGCCTCATGCTAAATTCTTGTCCACAAACTCCCGGAATGCTGCCAGTTCTTTCTGGGTCATTGCGTAAATTTTGGGCTTTGGTAAAGGTGTGTTGGGGACCAGTTCTATTGCACAGTCAGTCTTTCTGTGGGTTGGGAGTTTGTCTGCTTCTTTCTCCCCGAACACCTCTGCAAACTCTGCATACCTGTCTGGCAAGCCTTCCAGGGCTGCTGCAGCCAGATGTGTGGTTGTAGATGCTGCCCTCCCCACTGCAGCACGGGGAATTCGTTCCCCTATAGGTGTTTGGTAGAAGCCATCTGTAAACGTGATCATCCTGGTTTCCCAATTTATGTAGGGGTTCCTTCGTACCAGCCACAGAATGCCCAAGATGACTAAAGGGTGGCCCACCAGTGCCACGACAAATTTCAGTCTCTCCCGGTGGCTGCCTAACTGCAGCTCCACTTCTCCGGTGAATTGGGTGAACGGGCCCCCTCCCGCTGCCGAACTGTCCAATTGTGTAAAAACTATGTGGTGCTGAAGTGGAAAGCACAGGAGATTTAAATCGGCAACCACGTCCGGGTGCATTAGGCACCTGGAACAGCCCGAGTCTATTAGGGCCCAAACTTCAATTGACTTCTCCTTGGACTTTAGTTTAACCTTCATGTACAGGGTGGGACAGTTGGCACTCACCCAGGTGTCACTGCGCCCATTCTCCTCCTCCACCTGCCCTCTGGCACTTCTCAAGGCAGGTGGCTAGTGTTTCCCGCTGGTTCTTCCTTGTCGTTCTCCTCCTCTTCAATGGAGTAAGGTAGATCTTTTGCTCCGATCTCTCCACTGGCCGCTGGCATCTTTTTGGGTGCTGCGGGTGGTTTGCCCGGCGTTTTTCCTGGCCTGTCGACTGCCTTTGTTTTCAGGCATGCTGCCACTTTGTGGTCCTCTTTCCCGCATCGAAGGCACTGCCCCTTGGTGAACCATCGCTCCCTCTCCTCTCTTCAGGGTTGGGGTGCTGGTCTCACCGGTCCTGCAGTGGTTCGGGGTCCCTTTGCCATCGCTGCTTGTTGCGCCATCCTCTTGGCTTGTAGGAAGGTTTCCTGGGCATTTTCCGCCTTACCAGCCAGCTGTATCCACTCGATTAGAGTGTTTGGGTCGTCTCTGCATAATGCCCACCGCAGAAGATTCAGATTCAGGCCCTCTTTGAAATGTTCAATTAGGGTAGACTGTGACCAATCCTCCACCTTTCCAGCCAGTGCTTGAAATTCCATGGCATAATCTGCCACAGAGCGTTGCCCTTGGCTGATTCCCCTTAGGGATCTTTTCACTCTCTCCTTCTCCAAGGGGTCTCTGAAGTGCAGATCTAGCGCCCAGAGGAACTCGTCGCAATAATCGAGCTCTGGGGCATCTGCCTGGCATAGCTGCACATACCAGTCAGCCACCCTTCCTTTGAGTTTGTTTGCAATGGCATTAATTTTGCCCTTTTCCGAGTGAAAATATGGCCCAAATTCTTCCATGTAATTTTTTGTGTTTGTCAGGAAAAAGGATAATGTTGCTGGGTCCCCGTCGAATTTGACCCCGAGGTCTTTCACTCCTACTCCCGGTGGGCTCCAAACCACATCTGGTCGTCTGGGCGTGCCTCGGGCTGCTGGGGTTCTCCGGTCTCGGTGTGGGGATTCCCTCAGCCAGACTCCTGGCGGCGTTGCCTCCGTCTCGTGCCGGCTCCAGCCTCTTCCCAGCGGTCGCGTCTCCAGGGTGGGAGGGGGGGAAGATGACCTCCTGGCAGGTTCTGCAAGGTGAACTCTGCCCGGCGCTGCCTCAGCCTCCTGCCATCTCCGTCCTCATCCTGGCTGTCGCGTCTCAGGGATGGGAGCGGGGGGGTGATGAGCTTCTGGTACCTGGTTCCAGCTCACCCCTTCCTCGGGATTCCCACTCGACCGACAATCTCAGGAGCAGCTGTTCAATCGACTCCAGCCTCGATTCCACTATGCTTAGCTGCTCAGCTGTTTGGGAGCCTTCCTCGGTACGTCCACTCCGGCGCCTTCCCTCAGCTCCTGCGATCATTGGGGACAGCTGGTCCCGCAGCTTCTTAGACACCCTGAGCGTTCCGGGCAGGGATCCCACCGTCTCTTCCAGGGTGACCCACTCGTCCTGCGACTCTCTGGTTGCTTCGAGTGTCCTGCTCCTCCCGGCCTCCTCCTCCTCCGAGCTTGATCCCGAACCCTCCTGGACTTCATGCCGTCTGGGAGTAGGGTTCTTACCGATCACTCGTGCCGTAGAGTTGGGTGACCCGTTGCCAGTCCTCTGGTAGCCACCTCTTCGTGGGTTGAGTCTTTCCATCGCCAGCTTGGGTCCCTCACAGATGAAATCTGGAATGGTGCTGGCAGAAAATTTTTTTTTTGATTCCCGTCTTTATGTGATGGTTGCCTTATTCCCAAAGAAACACAGACTCACTTAGTCAGGGCTAAAGATTTCTGGTTTATTAAGAATAGAATGCATACACAGAAAAAGATGGGAATGAGCACATGGCATGCGAGGTAGCCGGTAAATACCCCCGGTGCGAACCTGGTCCTTCTCCACCTGCCATTGTCCCAAAGTCCTGATCTGGAGTCTTGATGGGCGATCAGAGTGCGATTCCGGAGTCTCGATGGGTGATCAGGGGGATTAGCGCTGATCACCTCTGTCCTTTTCCTGTGTCCGGCGCAGGTGTGTCCCCCGGGGTAATGCGGAGATGTCAGGGAGATAGGATGATGGCTTCTCAGGTCAGGGCAAAAGTATGGCTCCTTTGTCTTTAATTGGTATTTGTCTTTAGTGCTTAAAGGATTATCACTAATTCCTTCCTCTTTCCTTCCCTTCTCCGGAAAGGCATGTTCCACGTTGTGATGCATGTATGCATTGCAACGGGGGACATGACAGGTGGTCGAAAAAGTCAAGGTGGTGACAATGTCCATGTAATCAAAACTCCACTGATGCACATAAAAAAAGAGGTGGGTCTTTGCCTAGCTGTGGCTACCATGTTGATTTTTTTGACCCCCTGCATCTGTTGTTGCATTTAAAGAAGTAAATATAATGAGAATTTTGCTTTTCTGTTCTTTCATGATTGGCAGTTCTTTGGAGCTTAAATTTTCTGCCTATTTAGCAATGTATTGTAGTGGCAAATGTACTGGCCAAGTGCAGGGAGGCAGACATTCTAGTCCACTGTCAACCAAAAACCTCCCTGCGGGATTTTGGGCAAATCACTATCTCATCCCTTGCACGATTATCGTTGTGGAGAAAAATGGGAGGAGGGATGCCATCCTGAGCTCCTGAGGGGAACATCTGATATTAGTAGTAGTATACTGTAAGTATTACAGTCTACCAAATAGTTTGACTGATACTTTTGACTATTGGGTCCTTCCCAATGATCTAGGATAGGTAGAGATGATAATGACGATGATGATGATGATTAATCCTGATTAAAGCCAATTAATCTCATTCAAGGAACAAATTCAGGCACATTATGTGAAGACCCCAATTCAGGCACATTATGTGAAGACCCAGGTCTCTGAAGAAGGCTCTGATGCTGGGAATGATGGAAGGAAAGACAAGAAGAGGACAACCAGCAGCAAGGTGGAGGACTCAGTTTCAGTGATGATGGGTGCACCATTGGAAGAGCTGATGAACCAGCTTAGGGACAGATCCTCATGGAGAAAATCTATCATTATGGTTGCTAAGAGTTGACACTGACTGACTTAATGGCACATAATCAATCAAAGCCAATTAAACCTGTTTGAACGTTCATAAACTTGCACAATTTCAGTTCATGGGTAGGAAACACATGGATAGATTCCAGGTCTGGCAGAGTATATTCCTGATACCCTTATTGCAGCCCTCAAATTTGGGTTGAAGTTACCCCACCTCCACAGACCACCAGATTCTTACAGAATTTTGATTGATTGATTGATTGATTGATTGATTGTAAGAGGCTAGGATGAGACAACAGAAATCTCAGCAGCTAAATGGTTTTCCTTCTTCAGAATCCCGTTTATTTTCCAGGTTCCAAAGATGGAGACTTCGAACCACTCTTCCTTGTAGCTTTTGTGTGAACTCATGGAGGGCCTGTTCTCTTCCTGTCTAAAGGAGGAATGTTCAAATGGACAGGATGCAATTCTCTCTCAAGGTCTAAACATAATTGTGATGTGAAACAAATACTTGGTTCAGACGTGGCTTCATCTGAGCCCAATCATGTTGGGGTGGGGGAGCAAAACCAGTGCCTCAAACTTTTGCAAGGCTTAACCTGCCCAAAACAAGCCCTGAAAAATGGTCCTTCCCACTTTGGTGATCTCAGGGTACCAACAGCTGCACCCCAAACAGCCGCAAGAGGCTACAAAAATGGAAAGGCATGCCCTCTGCATGCCAGTTAGTTGCCCACACTTGGTTAAGGAAGTGCGTATACCTCTGAGCTGGCACACCTGTGCTGCAAGTTCCCAACGGTCAATGCATTAGTTTTGTTTGGTCTGCTAGTGAACAGCCCAGAGTCCCCCAATGGGAGGAGATGGGTGGGGACAAATGTAAGAAATAAATAAATAAACAAACAAACATCTGGAGGCGGAGAAATGTTGTGTTGGTAAAGGGATTCTACCAGCAGACAGGAAATCAGGCAATGCCGTGGGGAGAGCAGAAGACAGTGGCAAAAGTCCTTTACATCAGTGTTGGGGTGGGGGATCAAAGCCAGTGCCTCAAACTTTTGCAAGGCTTAACCTGCCCAATACGTTTTCAAGCCAGAGGGCTCTTCAGATCAAGACCTGCTCCAAGGGTCACCAGACCCTTGTTCTATTTGCTGTAAGGCTGTGTGATGCTCTGAAGGGGTGCCTTGCCTTGGCAAAAGTTTGAATGAAGCACCATCTTGATTCTATTTCATGAAGCAACACAATCCCCTGTCACATCTCTGGTGCCAGAGTCAGACCCAAGAAGAAAGATCCCCAAGGAGTCTCATCAGTTATGGTTATTCTCCTGAAGGTATCAGTTTAATATAGAAGATCTTGGAAACACAGCTGATATTCTAGCATTCATTTATTAATGGATTCGTTAAGGCAGAGTTAAACAGAGAGCTGTTTGAATCTCCCCTCCTCCCCAGAATGTATGCCCAAAAGGCTACCTGTTCTTTCCCCAGATAAAACTGACATTGAAATATCCATCAGTTTATCATTAATAACGTTTGGTGATATCCTTGTTGCTTTTCTTTGAAAAGTGAATTAAAGAATCCATGATGCCTTGCTCTGCTTCATAGTCCTCCTCCAGCACACACAGACTGTGGGAGAAACGGTCCTCAAGGGTCCCTGTTAGCATTTTTTTCATTTGCCAATAAAAAATAAAGTAACCTGAGGATCAACGATTATGGGATTTGCAGTATTTTCTGGCTGCTAGGCTATTCTGCCAGGTATGTTTGGAAACAACCTATTTCATTTATTTTCCAAAAGAGAAGTGATGGGGAAGTTTTTCAGCCAATAGGACAGTATTGTATTTGCTATTATGATACTATTGTATTTATGAAATTTTGGGAGGGTAATGTGACATCTGGACCTTTTCATATAATAGCTCTCCCTTAAGCTAATCAGCATCACAAAACTAGACAATGTTTTCCCCAGATTTCAACACACATGGATTCCCCAATGCTTTATCTTCTGATCTTCCCTCACTCATTTTCAGTGTAATATCTCAATATTATCGTTGTACCCCAGTGATAAAATAAGAGCCTTAGTTATAGGCATGTTGCACATCCAAATAAAAGCAGAGTGAACTTTTCGATCCTTACAGATGGAAAACCTTTGCTTGCATGTGTGTAACAAACAGCAGAAAACAACCTGAGATTCCACCACCCCTCATAACCATCTGTTATCAATGGTCACTACTGAGAATATAAATTGACATCACGAAGACCAGTACAAAACAAACACTCTTAACATTTTATTGTGGAATTTAGCTGGGTGGCATCGATTTAGAGGCCTCAATTACTTTGATCCCCTGATAGATAACAATATTATTTTGGTGCAAGAGACATGGACTGATGATGACCTTTGGTGCTTGTATGTATGCCTTCAAAAATCCATCCATCCATCCATCCTAGCTGCCTTGTTCTAAAACATTGAGTCTATCAACTGCCCACCACCACCTCCAAAGTGGCAAGATTTGCTCTGTTCTGATTCAGACATATGATTCTGAGCTTCATGGTCCTGATAGTCAATCTAAGGGGTTACAACAGCTTAAGATCACTTCCTAACCCAGGTTAGAACTGTTCTCCTCAAAACCCAAAAGCAGCCAGCACTTGCATATACTAATTTATGGCAAGTTGGGCAAATGCTTGGTGGCTAGGGTCCCACCATTTTCTTCTAATTTGTTTATTTGTTTGCCTGTTGTAGTTGGGGGCTGCAGGGAATGGACACTGGTGTAATGTTGTCCTGGGAAGAGAAAGACCCAGTCTTTTCACTTGGATTCCTTGGAGGGCAAGGGTTAAGCTTGTAACTAAGCCTATCTGGAGATAATTTTAATGGCTTCCCTTGTATGTTCCAACAGTCCCAGAGTAAGTATCGAGTTGGGACTAGAGAGAACCTCTCTTTGGTGGCTGTGCTTTGACAACTGAAATAATGTGTGGGTAAATTGCCCTGCAGTTTCTCAAAAGTTTCCTTCCCCTGGATAGCGAATGGGCAAAAAGGCCCGGATACATCCAGGTAACCTCTCCAGTCCCTAACTGGACAGATCAGAAAGACATCTGAGACTCAAGCTGAAAGGAGGGAGAAAGGAGAACAGAGGGAAATCCTAGGCTGAGGGAAGCAAAGATAGAGGAAGAGTTACGGTAAAGCCGTGGTATGGGAGGGCAGCTGGAATGGGAGCTGAAATAGTCTTCTCTTGGATTTCAGCTCTGGGGAAGGGATCTGTAGCAGGAAAGGTCCCAAGAAGAGACACACTGGATGACGGAACTAGGGATACTTCGATACTTCAACATTTTCTCTGTAACTTGTTTTCGATTTTCTTGTTTACTGTCATGCTGCATAATGGAGGGATGTTGTCTGATAAGAAGTTAATGCCTATTGCTCTATGTCATCTTGAGTTCTTCAGAAGTATGAAACAGGAGCAACTACTTTTGAAATAAGTAACATTCCAATCCTTTGTCCCCACTCTTGACTTTCTTTGTTTCTCACATTATACGTTTTCCTCCCCCTCCCTTCCCCTCCCCTCCCCCTCCCCCTCCTCCTTCCCTTTTTTTTTTTTTTCATTTTCCTTTTTCTCTTTCTCAGAATGTGTCAGGTTTCTTGAATGGAACTGGTGCTCTACAATTTTTCTGATGTTATTTGAAAACCCTTGACTGGAGTGGCATCTAACCCTTCATGTCGCCACCACTTTCGTAGTAACTATAGAATTATGCTTTTTGTAGACCTGAAAAATAATGCTGCCAATACACACACACGCACACGCCTCTTCTCAGCAGATTTTTATAATGCTGATATTTCACTTTTCAGTGAAAGGCGATTTGGCTTAATTCAGATGAATGATCCACATTATATTCAAACGTCTCTGCTGTTCTCTTCTTCTTTTTCTTGTCCACCTCAGACTTTTGAGGGAATACTGCATCTGCTCTCGTCCAAACCAGCACCTCCCAGTTTCCCTAGAGCAGATGGTGCAGAAACAAAACACAACCAACCCAAAACAATAACCGATCATTAGCAATAATGGGGCTGGCAAGAGAGTGAGAAAGTTGAGTAAAGATTGGAGAGAACAGAGTTTCCTTCATTTGTTCAGATGGAGTAGCTAACCAAAGCGAAGTGAAAGAACATGTAATATTATTAAAATATGATGGATAGAGCCATTGCACAGTCACATGTCATGTGTTTTTTGTCCATTTTTGAAGCTCAGTCTTTGATACCTTCACATTAATGGTTCTTAGAGTTGACTTAAAGGTCATCCTAGTCTGGTGGCTCCTGCTGGATCAGCAAATGAGGCCATGGCTGGGGGCTTTGCCCAAATTTACCTGGTGCACTAGTTGCAGACTTACTTGGACAGGAGGACCAACACATTGCAACACACTGTACATGGGTTACATTAAAGACCACCCACAAGCTTCAGTTGGTGCAGAATGCACTGGCCCAGATGCTCATGGGTGCTTACCAATGGGCATCTACCTTGAGGACTCTGCACTGGCTTCTTATCAGCTTCTGGATGCAATTTAAAGTGCTGGCTTTAACCTATGAAGATCTTTATGACTTGGCATTGGGTTACCTGTAGGACCACATCATTCCACTTGAGCCAGCCCAACCACTCCAATCACATTGAAAGAGGCAGCAGGTTGTCCCCCATTTACAGGGATTAAGGTGGCTGAAGCCTGGATGTGCTATTTTTCCTTGATGGGGCTGGAAAATTCCTCTGGAATGGACCTCAATTGGAAGTTTGTTTATCTCCAACATTATCTGTCTTCTGGAAAAAACTTGGAAGACCAAGTTTTTTTGGAGGGCTTTGAGGCCTGATCACATATATTGTTTTCGAGTTTTAATTGTACTTACGTTCTTAGATACTGTTATTGGGCATGCTTATTTTTGTTAGTTGCCAAGAGTCTTTATGGTTGCAGCAGGATATAAATCTGATTTAAAAATACACAAATAAGCAAATCATTTTGCTTAGAACATGTTGTGGACACACAGAATGGCTATTCCTAGAGACCAAGTCCTGTGTTCTTCTTTCTTTCTTCCTGATAGATGAGGGGATAAAGGGAAGGGTAGCAGGTCCCAAAGTCTATCCAACAGGGAGTTCCTAGTGCAAAGAATTTTGGAAATTATACTTTACTTAAGCTTCCAGGGACATTCTGAGAAATGGCAGTTCCGTATTTCAAACACCAGGATGTTGCAAAAGGGATTTTTTCTCTCTATGGTGGTACTTGTAGGGAGTCATGGAGATGACCTTGGAGAAACCATCAAAAAGCCATTAGGACAGTGTTTCTCAACCTTGGCAGCTTGAAGATGTGTGCACTTCAACTCCCAGAATTCCCCAGCCAGCAGAGGAAGACTGGAGAATTCTGGGAGTTGAAGTCCGCACATCTTCAAGCTGTCAAGGTTGAGAAACACTACATTAGGACAACAACAAATGCAGAAGAAACATGTGTTAAGCCAGGATGGGGGGCGGGGGTATTAAAAAAAGACTCAGAGTGGCTCCCCCTGACTCGCTGGGGTATAAGAGAGAGGGAAGGGAAAACACAGGTAGACTTTCAAGACTCTCTTGCTATAGTCTATCACAACAAAGTTGAGTTCTTGTATTCTTGTCAGGTGAGTGTCCTGATCTGGTCTACCTCACAGGGCTGACAGTACAATAATACCTTAGTTTTCTAAGGTCTTCTCCCATTGGAACATATTCTATTTACGAACACGTAACAGGGGGCAGATGGCTGAGGTTATTTCTCACTGTCCCTTCAAGCCTCTGAGCTTTCTTATAACTCTCCAGTTGAAGCCCTCAACAGCAGTCTCCTGACATTTTTGTCTTCTAAGAATGCCTAAGGGGGCTAGTGTTTTATTGCACAGTATCTTAGCTTTCCCTTTAAAGGAATCTGATTTGTTTAAAATGAAAAGTAATGTAATTTTTTTAATACCAAGTGAGCTGGAACATGCTGCTTAAGAGGTAGTGAAGATATCCATAGGCCTATAAATGTCCCCACTGAGAATTCCATTCACAGAGCACAAACACTGCCCTGCTAGGTCTTACCAAATATTTTGTTCAGTGGCCCATCAGATGGCCTCTGGAAGTCTTACAAGCCAGATGTGAGAATCCTTTGCGCAATGGTTCCCAATCTTTGGTACTAAGAGACCTATGGCCTGGGTTGTTGGTGATAATATATAGCCCTCATAACTACTAACTAATACGATGGCCTTATTTTCCCTGAAATATGCCCCCATGTATATAATCCATACAATTCATCCCCTTTTCCTTATCCTTTTTTTCCCCTTAGCTAAATTGCTCCAAACATCATGAGCTTTTCTTTACCTCTAAGGGACGTGCAAACACGTGCAACTCATGAACTCAGAATAGCTGTTACAGATGTTTGGGGCTTGGAATAAAACCTCCAAAATTCCAGAGTTCTTATCCAAACTCTGTGCAAAATGGGGTACTTCATTCCAAAATCCTTTTTTTTTTTTTAGTATTTCAGCAAAGAGAATAGGAGCTAGTATAAACCCCTTGCTCCTTTTGTGTGTGTGTGTGTGTGTGTATGTGTATGTGTGTATATATATATATATATATATATATATATATATATATATATATATATAGTCTTAAGACCACAAAACTATGTGGCATCATTTTCTATTGTGAGAGCTACCTACCACCCAACCTATAAAATAAATGTCTAAGGGGATTATTTTTTTTATTACTTTTCCTATGAACAGGCAGATTATTTATTTTAAAAAATGCATAACAATTAGTTTTACTGTTTGTAATGGGGATTTTAAAATGCTCAACATTTTTTAAATGGCCAATAGTTAGCACATTGGGTGGCAAGTAAAATCCTGAGAGAATGTTCAGAATGTAGTTTTTTTCTCCTAACCCTTTCAACTTTTTACAGGTAACTTTCTGCATTTTTTTTAAGTCTGCAAAATTATTTGTTACATGAGGCACCAGCAGCTTATTTAGTCTTTCAAATATAGTCACATCTTCATTTGAATAAAGCTATCATGATATTGACAGCTTTATTTTCAAATCTTTCTGAGCGGTCCCCAACATTGTATTAATGACAGATTAAAAGGTGGAAGGAAACCTAATCAGATTTGCAGATGACAGAAAATTAGGCAAGACAGCTAGTACCCTAGAAGATAATGATGTTCAGGATAGATAGTGATAAATTAAAGAGGTATTCAAATAAGAAACTGATAAATTAAAGAAATGGGGCAAAATTTAACAGAAACAAATGAAACGTTATGCATTTAGGAAAGAGAAATCAAATATACAAGTGTAGATTGTGGGCTATCTGGCAATAGTGCTTGTGAAAATGATATTGAAAGAGAAATTGATTTCAGACTCAGTATGAATCAACATTGCGATATGCCTTCAAAATGGGTAAATACAATTTTAGATTGCACTGGTAGAAGTATAGTTTTGAAAACATGGGAAATTATATTTTTACTTTATTCTGCTTTGGTTGAACCCCGCTTCAAATATTATTTTCACTTCTGGATACTACTTTTTAAGAAGGACTTAGATATACTGGAAAAGATTCAGAGTCGGGCAGTGGGAATGATCAAGGGACAAAAAACTCAATCTTATGAAGAGTGATTGCATTTCCAACCAGATTGTAAGGATTGAAGATAGAAGTCTGTATTGCGAACTCCTTTCTTCATTCATATAACAAATCCATAAATGGCTGTTTGTTTTGAGAAGGCCTCTGCACTTTTCTCCTGGCTGGGGAATTCTGGGAGTTGAAGTCCACACATCTTAACGTTGCTGAGGTTCAGAAACACTGCCTTAGACATATGGTGTTTTAATGGATATTAGCTTTGGGAGATCTGTTAACAGATGGTCAAGGACTACTGTATTTCCATCAGTGAAGAGAAAAGGTAGACCTTGGCAGAGAGACAGAGACAAATATTACCAAAAAAAATGTGTTTCACTTTCAGGGCTTTTCACACTGGACATATGTAGACCCTCACTGCCAGATTGCAAGTTGCTTGGCATCATTATTTTGTAGACTGAAATCTATGATCCTGGAATATCCCTTGGATTTTCTCCTCTGAGACTGAGTAGAAGGCTTTGATCTTAGTGAAGTAAATCCAGGATGTATCCCTCTTCCATCTTCATGCTTGTCAAAGGCTCAGAAGGGAATGTGCCATTGGTTGGGCACAGGGCAGAGAGACTCTGCTTAAAAGCTGTACAGCTCACCACCATGCATGTGAGAAAGTGTGTATGGGTATGCATGAGTTGTATGTATGCACATGGAAGAAATACTAACTCTTTTCTTTCTAAATCCCAACTCTGCTGGTATGTCAAAGCTTTGCAATTAAGTCAACACTTGCTTTCAAAGTCTTGCATGATATACTGGCAAAAGTTAAGATATTGACTGCATTTTTTTAAAAAAAAAATATGGAACTGTTCTTCAGAATATATGTGGGCGACACTATTCCATTTAACTCCTGTTCAAGAAAAACTAGCATTCCAGAGTTTGTGGGAAGCAAATGGTAGAGGAATCTTCCCCTCTTGGATGTCCATATAAATGTGTGGAAAGTGAGAATGGGAAGGACACACATCAACATCGCCTCTTTATATGCACAGAGGGCTACACTTTCACTCGCCAAGCCATTAAACTAGACATCTGCTTGTTTGTAGAAAGAAGTTCCACAAAAACCAGTGGTGTTTTCTTCTTCATGGTGACCATGAATTATTATGTTGTCGCTGTGCGTATACACACCTCAAAATTATTTTCTTAAGGTAGTGGACTATTTCTGATTGTAAAAGGGTTGAATTGAAGTCTTTTGGCTGTGTTAGTTGGGAACAGAGGGAGATGGAGGATTTCAGGGGGGGAGAGTTGGAATCAGTGCATGGAAGCGTCCCGTTTCCCAATTAGCAAAACTTCATCAACCACACAGAAGCCTTCCCTCTTCCCCTCAAGAAATTATGGAAAGAACAGGAGCCAGAAATTTCATAGTCTACTTGAGCTTCATGCTACTGTGCTTTACAAAAATAGGCATTAAGGATGCCTGCATAGCTCCACATGAACATTGCTTTGTGCTTTTGACCTAAATGTAAAATAGGTTTGATATTAATATAATCTCCTGCTGGATAAAATAAAACAAAGCCTTCCTGCTCCAAAAGGATATGCCAATTGAAGATAACAATTCCACAACTATTCCACTGACCTCTGTGCATGATTTCATTAAACATGTATGGTTTCTCTATTCAAAGCATCACTTTTTTTTTTTAAAACAAATAAACTTAGTTGCAAATAGAAGACCCAAACCTCAATCTCATGCCCAGTCTTCCAGCCCTGGAAACTTCATTACTGTTTCAATCTGGCAGAAAGAAAAATCCACATTTTCCTATTTGCATTAGAAAAGCCTTCACTGTGTACTCTGCCAATCACATTTTATTAAGAGGTCCCTGAAGAGTTTATTTTGGAGAGGAACATCTGGTGGGACATTGGCATAAGATACTGAAGTTCCCCCGTCTTAATGTACAAAGCCTTGGTGCAAATAGCAGTGTTTGCAGCAAATGGAAATCTGGTCTTGTGTAATAGGAAGAAAAGAGCTTTTGCCCAGGGTAGAAGCCATGTCAAAGCTTGACTTTTCTAGGTAAAGTCAGACTAGCATAATAAACTCTAGTAGGCTACTTCCATCCAGCATTCAGAGTAGACAGAAGCAAGCTAGATACTCTAATTCCATCTACACAACCTTTCTCTTTATAAAGCAGCTTCCTCTAACGTAGCTGCAAAAAAGGCAAATTTATTTATTTACTTTCCAAAGTTCTATCACCGCCCATCTCTCCCCAAAAAGGGGCACTGCATTAAATCATGGGAAGCTACCATTCCACTTTATTCTGATTGGGACAGACCCCGCCCAGAGTATTGTGTCCAGTTTCTTCCACCCCCACTTCAAGAAGAATTCAGACAGATTGGAACAGGTTCAGAGGAAGGCAGCAAGAACAGTCTAGAAATTAAGAGGAATGAAAAGGGATTGAAAGAGTTGAGAAGGATGTGGCATAGCAGAAAGTCAAGTCCTGTTCACACTCATGTCACAGTGCAGAATCTAGGATTTAAGTTACATTTAGTTAGATGCCAACTAAATATTGGGGGTGGGACCCTCTTAACTGTAAGAGCCATTCTACAGTAGAAGCATATATCAAAGCAGTAGACCAACAGCCATTTGTCAGGGATACTTTGATTTTGATTCATGCACTTAGGAGTGGGTTGGACTTGATGGATGCATTGCCCCCATCCAGCTCTAGGATTCCATGTGCCTAATTTTCAGACTTAATTGAACTTAATGAGCAGAGGTTGGCCGTACCATTGGGCATAAAGAGGCAGATGTTTTGGATTGCAGATGCATGTATAACTGCTGGAGGAGAAAGAACAAAGCACAACATATCTGTCACTGCATCCCTAAGCTAGACAGCTTCCTTCAGATGCAGAAGGGGTTCCTTCTAATTGCACTCAGAGGAGGAACCAACAATTGGACCAGCCAGTTTTGTATGCTGAATAGAAAGGAATTCATTTTATTTGCCATCTTTGGAAGCAACATCTTATGGATGGACTCTGGAGAGTTATTCTGCATGAATGTTCTTTGTGGCATACTGTTCATTTGATGAATCAGGCTTATTTTGCTTTTTGAAATACGGCAGGCAGAGGTCTGGAAATGTTTGCAAACGCAATTCTCACCTGTCTCTGTTGGTTGCCAAGGGGCTGAATATTTTGTACAAAGCATTAAATCCAAAATTAAGAATTTTCTAAACTAGCCTCCATTTTTCAATCTTTCTTTTTCTGGTCCTTGGTTTTAGCTATGCTTGTGACCCTAGAAGTGTGTCCAGATTGGAGGGGAGAAAATGATGGATTTTTTTTTTTTCACAATCAGCCCAATACACAAATGAAAATATTGTTTGTTCCTAGTCACTGGGTTTAGTTACTTTCTCTCAGCCCAATATACTTTACAGGTTTCTTGAAGGAAAGATATAGAGTGTTGTGTATAGCAACTTGAGCTCCTGAAGGATATAATAGGGTTATATAGAGATAGGATATAAATCTAATGAATTAAATCAAATAAAACTTAGTTAGACAACACTATCACATAGCTCAAGGAAGATGCAGCAGAAAGAAAAAAGCCAGTTTTAAATTTCAGATGATTACCATCAATTGCAGCATGCCAGAGCCAAAAGGTTATCAAAGCACATTAAAACAACAATGATAAACAAAGGGAGATGCTCAGCATTGGACCACAAGGATGCTGAGGCTGTCCTTTTATGTAGGTCTGTAAAGTGGGATTGCCTTGGTTAATCTTTGGCTCTGAGCAAATTTATTCAGCTACAGGCAAAGTGAGATCCTGGGCTGAGCTTCTACCTGGACAAACATCTTGAGGAAGCTGGCTATGGTCCTGCTACTCTCCGAGGACAGGAAAAGGAAAAGATTGGAACTCTAACAGAATGTTATGGGGTCAGGACCTTGGACAGCACACCAAAGGCTGGACTAAATCTCTGTGAAAGGGCTGTTTCACCAGCTCCTGTCCATGGTCAACTAAGGACTTCAGAAGGCTAGCAAGGCCTTAAGATACAAGAGACCTTGCACCTTTGCTTCCTGATGTTTCTAAATTTAGAAAGCCCCCAACCTTTTCTGACACTCAGACTCCTGAAGACTGAAAAATGCAGACAAGATGGGAGGGTCACTCTTGAAGTCTAAAAGAAGGGGGTGACATCTTCAGCTGGGATGGCATTAAAGGAGGTTCTGATGTCTTTTCCTGAATTGGAGTGACCTGCAGTTCATCATTTCCTGAATCCTCTTTGGAGCTTTGCTGAATTTCTGGCCTTGGGGACATAATAACTAAAATAACAGCTGTAAAGAAGTGACAAATATCAGGAAGCTAAGATCAAATCCTGGCTTCTGATCCAATGAGTTAGCACAGCAGTGAGGCACTGATCCTAATTTAGAGGCAAAATAATCCAGTGTTGAAATTGTCCTGGTTTATGCAGGAAGAAACTAGTGAGTTCTTGGATTCTGCTCATAAATGATAAGCAATTCTGACTTATCACGATGCGCAGACTCTCCTAAGGAATAATCCAGTGTAATCAGAAGCAGAGGGTGATGAGCAAACCAGCCCCTGCACACAGATGCAGAACAGTTCCTAAATGGTGCCCCTGGGTACACCTTCCTTCTTTTTCCCTGGGGAAAAAAAATCCCCACAATTTTGCCAGGGACGAATGCAAGTGACTTGCATTAAAGTGTTTATTATTCCTCAACCCTCACTCCACTTGCCTCAAAATAAATGAGAAAGTTGGAAAGCATAGGACTGGTTGCCTAGGAGCAGCCCACACAATTTGGCTTAATGGAAATGTGTGTTTTTGGAAGCTAAATGGAAAGAGGAAAGTGACATCCTTCTTTCATTTTCTTAATTGGTGGGAAAAACTGCAATTTCTTCACTCTTTGGTTGACCAGAAGCCCTTGTCAGGAGCTACCTCAACTTATGAAAAGGGCAATAAGATGTCTTGAAGGCTCCTGAGCAATTCCTCGCCATATGGATGAGTCACTGTGCAAAACAAACAGATTAAGAATAGATGTCTGGCAGAGGTTTTCAACTTTGCTAAATAACACAGGGTAAAGGACTTCAGTCTGATAGCATTCTCAGCTACAATTCTTAGAACATAACCCATCCAGAGAATCACACTAACAGAGCAAAGAACTTAGTAGCAAGGTTTCTTGTATTTCTACTCCTCCTTTTTTTTTTTTCATTTGAGAAAGGTGATCCATCCACTTTAATTAGCCAATGATGCGGCAAAAGCTTCTGGTGGTGGTCCATTTCCTCAAGCAACCTGGGCCCCATTTATACAATCTGTAGGTTTTCCCTGTTCCCCATATACAACCTCTTCAACAATATTGCAGAGTTGTTTATATGCAGGCAATTAATATTTGATGAGGGCACTGTAACCACTTTTTGATTTGTAATTATAATTAGAACTCAATTGTGGTTAATTGTTCTTGGAGTTTTCTGCATGAAAAGTAAGATTTTTTAAAAACAATGAAGTGGAGCACCAATAGATTTGCAAACTCCAACCAGTTCCAAAATAGCTGAAGACTGGAGAAAAAAAAATGGCATAAAATCATAGTTAGGTACTTTGGCCATTGCATTATTAAGAACCCTTCCCTGCTTGGTTTTGATTGGTTAGTTAGTTGGATTTTGCGCTGCTAGAGATCCAGCTCCAGACTTTACATTCCGTGCTTGACAGCTGAGATAACTTCTTTCCTGCTCAGCTGCTATATATCCAGAATTGCTAACAACAATAGCAACAGCAGCTCTTTCCAGTACTGAAGTTGACAGAGCTTGTGGGCAATCTCTGTTCCTGTTCTTGCCTTGCCGTTTTCTCCTGTTCCCAGACTGACTTCTGTATTTGGTTCACAGAGCCTTAGAAAGAGAACGGCAGCTTGATAGCTTCAGGAGGCCCTCCTGCAGGGAAATGGCGCAAGCTTTTTTGTTCCTGTTGTTGCTGTTTTGCATTCAACCGGATGAACTCATACCACCCATAGGATTCCTCTTTCAAAGGTAGCTGAGATGGAGGGGGGCTGTTTAGGCTCTTAGCACGCCAAAAGCTTATGCTTGGTGTAGTCAGGGCAAAAGGAACCAAGGGGAAGCTCTTAAGAGTTCTGTCTCTTTCCCACTTCTTTCTCGCAGGGAATCAGTGCACAGCAAGACATTGGGCTCCTGTTTTTGGTGTGCGATTGTGCGTAGGTGTGTAGGTGTTTTCCTGCTTGTTTTTGAGACACTGCCACATCATTCAGTAGGATAGTGTAATCAACTTAATCGACTTCCCTGTCCCAGTTTTCTGTCATGTGCTTCCATCTGATGCTCAGCATACACCTGGCTTAGAAATCTCTGACAGAAAGCATTGCAATATTGTGATGTAAACTCCACCCCTTCTGCATTTTGGTGCAAAGTTGCAATATGCAAGTTGAAACGGACCAAGCTGCAGAAGGATATAGAATCATAGGATGAGAGGACCAAGTTCTAGTCCTGTCCCATGACCAAGCCAGAAATCCTTATATCATCCCAGACTAGTTTTTCCTTGATAGAGTTGTGATGCACATTTCATCATTTGGGCATCTTTATGGCTAGTTACAGAGACCTTTGCATGGAACTCCTCCCAAGGAGCTTTTAAGTATTGTGAAGTTGGACAGCTGGGCAGCTTTAGAGGAATGGAAAATGCAAAGAAGAAAATGATGTGCCAAGACTCTCTGCTGCTTCCCCAATAAAGTAAGCTGAAAAATAACCACTAAGAGAAGCACATCAAAATATTTTAAGCATTCCTGAGAAAGAGATAGGAAACCAGAAGTCTCTTCTGGAGAACAACAAAACTTTTGACAATTTGCAAAGCCAACTTGGGAGATTGAATTCATGTGGCTGGTTCTCACTTTCTCTGGGTGTCTATGTTTTGGAGGGAGGGAACTTGTCTGTTGGAGTTTTTGTTTGGTGATAAGAATATTTTTAGATTTGGGATTTCCCAACTCTCTGACACTTCTCTCTCTTTCATCTGTAACTCCAACCTGACTGCCAAAATTTGGGGAGGAGGATGTAGCCAGGATGGTTGTTTTCTATTGCACAATTTCCCATCAGCTTTCCACCTTCCCAATTGCTCATGCTTCCCAATGTCATGGCCCCGATCACTTGCCCAATGAATCAGCACTTCTGAACCAGACCAGTTAGGAATAGGCAGAAGAGTTTTACTGAGCAGTGATCCAAAAGCTTATTAAAGATCCAAGTGGCCACAGTCTCTAACTGTCAGTATAAATGCATTTGTTCTCCCCCCTCCTCCCAAGAGTCCCTTTAAGCCAGTGTCGCCTCTTGTCTTGAGCTTCTCCCCTCCAAATCCACTTAGCCTGCGCACCGCTGGTCCAAAGTTCTGAATCAAATGGGTTGCTAATGACTGTCATTCATTGGCACCATGTCAGGAAAGCACCTGAGCAGGGACTACTCATGACACCCAACCTGAAAGAAATCTCTGGGAGAAGTTCCTTTTTGATACCATCCCTAGGGATTTAATAGAAGCATGGAATGCTACAAACTGCTGGAAAGAGGCATGTGTAGTGGACATCCATGCAAAGAGTCCTTGGTCCCCTGTCCCTAAAGGGTGTTCACAGGCCACCTATGAGAACTTCATCCCAATTCTCTTCTCCTTAGGAGGAACTTCAAACACAATTTTTTGTTTATAAGATTGAATGAGCACCTAAGGAGCAAAAAAAAAAAAAAAAACATGGAAGAAGAATCATTCTGCTGGTTCCCATGATTTGGGGGACGGGGGGTGGAAGTGGGATTTTTCAATACAACACAATACTTTATTGGCCATGTGTGATCAAACATACAAGGAATTTGACTTGGGTGGAAGAGCTCCCCACATATCTATGCAACATCAAAAATAAACAACAAGAAAGCAACAGTGTTATTGACTAAAACCGTACAATCAAGAAAGAAAGAAAAAAATGAAGGACATAACACCTCATATTTAAAAGGAGAATTTATTGACAACATACTGCATCTGTCTCTGACTCGTTGCAGATCTATTTCATCAACTGCTTTTCCAGGAGAAAGAGAGAAAGAATTAGTGGGCTTCCACTTTAGTTAGCTAAGACCACCCAACTATACAAGGCACCTTGAACATCCCATATCCCTATTCCCTGAGACCCCAGATGATGGGTGATTACTGCCCAGAACTGTTACACCCAACTGACACAGGCACTGGGTTCATACAATATTATAAACTCATCTATGGAATTAAACCCATATTCTAGATTTATAGAACACACTGCATTATAAACTAACTAAATGGCCAGGATCCAGTGGGATTCTAAGCCACAGAAGCCCAATAGATCAAGGTGAAAAGCTTCAAATGTTGAATGTGAATGTTGCCATCCAATATTTATGTGAGCTAGTTAAGCATTTTTGTAGGAATCCAGCTAACAGGAAGCCACTGCTTAGCTTCCCAGCGCGGGACTCACTTCAAAGAAAGGCAATTTATTTAAACTGATCTAGGTTGTAAAATCATCTCTTATCATCACAAAGATTTTTTTGCAGCACTTTGGTCACAGCTGTGCACTAGGCAAATATCAGAAAGACTGCCAGAAAATCAGTTACAAAATAGGTCACATCTTTCTGCCCCTGTGAGTATCTTTGATCTATGGCTACCTTGGCGAATTTTATTAACTACACGCTCCCTCCTGGCCTGTGTAACTCAGCAGCACTTTTCTAGCAGATGTTGGAATGGAATTGCACAGCCTTCCATTTTGTCTCCCCCCACCCGCCCCCCAATCCCTCGGGATTTATTTCCATTGCGGTTCAGTTTATCACCCATCTAGGCTGTGACATCAGATCATCAGTTACTGCTAAAGCAAGGGGAGCGCCTGGGTTTCATCAAAACCCAAGCCTTCAGAAATGGCACACCCCTCCTGCCTCCAATTCCTCATTCCCAAACTTTGCTGACAGTACAGTTCTCTCATCATCCAATGTTTCATCTCAGCCCGACCAGTGTTCATTTTGAGGACTCAGAGGAGGAGAGACGGCGGGCACATTTTTCATTTTAACAGTCCAGCCAGCATCTACTGGTTCCACAAGAGTGCGAGCAAGTTCATTAGTATCAGGAGCACGCATGATTTAAAATAGCTCATGATAGGGAGAAAAGGGGGTGGAGGTCATAGAATCACAGGTTTGGAAGGGATCACGGAGATCATCTCGTCCAAGCCCTGCCCCAGACAGGAATTCTCAGATCATCCCAGACAAAGGCTGTTCAATCTCTGCTTGAAAGTCTCCAATGATGGAGCCCCCAAGACTCCAAGAGGCAGGCTGTTCCACTCCCCAATGGCTTTCATGGTCAGGAGCTTCCTCCTAATTTCAAGTTTGGGTTAAGCTTCCACCAGTTGGTTCCTGTCCCATCCTTGGGAGCTACGATTATGGAAAATAAATCCACACCTTTTGGCAGCCCTTCAAAGTACTGAAAGACTTCTATCATGTCTCCCCTTAGCCGTTGCTTCTTTAGGCTAAACATGTCAAGTTCCTTTAACTGTTCTTCATAGGATTTAGCCTCCAACCCCCTTCCCAACTTGGTCACTCTTCTTGGCACACTGTCCAGCACCCTTCTTGCATTGTGGCTGTCAGAACTGGACACAACCGGATCTTTGGGCTAGCAAGCAGATGTGACCTGCAAAGATCTTTGTGTCTGATGGAAGAAGGACCCTCCTCTGAAAACCTTCCTCCAACTGAGATGTCACTCTCCCTTCCTTCTCTTCATGCAAAAGACAGATGAAAAGATCTCTCCCTTCCTTTTTTCTTCTGTGCTGAGGAAGGGGTAATGAAAAGGAGACCACTCAGCCTTTTTCTGTGCAAAGGACCGACTGCCTGAGCGGGGAGGGTAGTGATGTCTGCAGGGGTGGCAAGTGGGTCAAAATGATGACAGCAGTGTTGTGGTGTCCTGGTTAGGGATAGCGAGCCCAGATCTGTATGCACATGTGCTGCAACATTACACATGTATATAAAAGGGGTGCAGTATGATGCCACAATGTCTTTTCATAATTCTGATGAGAGCAGCAAGCTCCTGTTGATGCCCATTCAGGAGGAGAAAAGGGGAAGAGCTTCCATCCTCAAAGCTTCACCCACAGGCATCCTCCAGTCTCCAGCAGAAAGGTGCATAATAATCCAATGCTGGATCAAATTACATTCTTTATCCCTGTGGTAAGCAAATGGGCATCACAGAGAGCAGGGGTCCTAGTAGGTTCCAAGGGAAGTCCCTTCCAGGGACATTACATTGCTTCTATGTCTCAACATATCCAAGTCTGAGTTTTACAGTATATACAGTACGCATGCATCCAGGCTGATGATGCTGAATGCTTGGAACATAAAGTCTTCCTAGAGCTGAACTTGACTCCTGCTGTCCATACCCTTGTCCATATAGGTTTCTTGGCATCAGTAAGAAAATGGTGTGCCATTGCTTTCTTTCAGGGTGTTTAACTTTCCACTCGAAGGTGCAAACTTGGAATTTTCTGGCTGCCTCCCATCCAAGTCCTAACCTGGGAAGACTTGGCTTAGCCAGCTAGCTCGATGGACTCAGCCATATGTTGCTACCATCTTTTTCTAACAGGGTCCTAACAGGGTCTGGCAGTTACAGATGAGCACTCTGGTTTGTTCTGAGACCATGGTGTGGACTGCCTTGGGGCTATTCTTGCAACAGCCTGGATTTCCTCCTCTGCTCTAAGTATCATAATGGAAATATTGGTAGAATATCATCAATCTCATCCAAAACTTGGTTCCCCTTTCCAACTGAAGAACATTCTTTTTCACCACCCCTCTGGTCTCCTGCCTCTAAATCTTTAAATCCCCTCCGTAATCGCCCCATTCACTTATGGTTTCTTTTAGCCTGAACCCTAATGGGGTGATCAATCTTCTCCATCTAGGACCAGCCTCCTTCCATCAGTGTTAACTAAACCAGACTCCAGAAATTACTGTTCATTGTAGAAGATGATGTTCAAGACATTTGTCGTTAAGTGCATAACCGTAAATGGAGGTGGGGAAAACCAAAGGACATTAAACCTGCATAAGCAAGATAATGAAAAATCATTTCTGCTGTGAAGAATTCCCTACAGGGACACTTCCCTACTGTGTGTTAAGCAGTTAAGGTCATATTCTTTGACTGAAAGGGGAGGTAGGGAGGAAGAGTTGAAAAGGAATGGAAGAAAACTCTTTGGAAATGTTCCTTGCAATGCAGCCATACTGGTTGGCTACACGATAGGCATCTTGCAATCTAACTTCCCCAAAAATCTCCCCAGGTCAGGCAACACACACTTTCAGATGTCTCTGGTAGCTAATCCTTTTGCACATATATTGCTTCGACTTCAAGGGCTGAAGGTCATTTGCTTAGAGAGATGCTCAAATATTCTTGGGCTTAAATGAAGAGGGAAGAGTCTTTGTGGTTGTCCTAAGAGAGATGTCTACTGATGGAGGCAGCTGTCTCCACCCCATAATGACACTGCAGAAAATCTGGGCAGTGCTACTAATGTCTCCTTGCTGTTACCTCTGTTTGATACAGTTATCCTGTAAACTGGCTTGTTGCTGTTTCATTTCTGTATGTATTGTGTACCTTGTGATATTATTTTTGTGAAGGCAGGAATGGACATGCAGGAAAGACAGCATGCAAACAGATGGATTTGTTCTTGGAGATCTCTGTTCCTGTTGCATATGGAGAAGTACCAGAATGAAGACTTCCAAACAGATGCAACAAGAGTTGGTTCTCAGAAGAAAAGATGGTTCCCATATGAATTGGACAGTGTGATTGGAGTCTAGTGAAAAAGTATCCAGAGGCGTGGAAAGAGGACCAGGCTGGGACTGGCCAAACCTTACAGGAAGTTAAGTGGATGGGAACTGTCATAGAATCATAGAATCATAGAGCTGGAAAGGACCTTAGAAGTCTTATAATCCAATACCCTGCTTAGCATAGCATCAACTACAGCATCTCTGACAGGTGACCCCCAATCTTTCTGGAAGACCTCCAGTGAAGGAGAACCCATCACTCCATGAGGCAGCCTATGCTTCCCAGCAATCACATAAAATCAAGTACCATTCATGATTGCCAGCCTACTTCGATTCTTCTAGAACTTAACCAGCTAACTTGACCAGCTACAGTTGAGTTGGCTAGGTATGCATGGTCATATGAGTGTGAGTGAGTGCAACTTTAGTTCAGAAAGTGAATAAGAGTTGCAAACATGCTTTTGTTTTTAGGTGTCTGGAATTTCTGGATAAAAAAGAATACAGATTGTCCTCAATTACCGACCTCAGTTGGGACCGGCAGCTCAGTTGCTAAACAATGCAGTCGTAAAATGAAACATTATGTGACTATGCCCAACTTACAATGTGAGTTCTGGCTGTGGTCGTTAAGTGAATCACCCACGGTCATTAAGTACAACATCATGTGACCATGACTTGCAACTTCCTGCTGGCTTCCCCACTAACTTTGCTTGTTGGAAGCTGGCTGTGAAGGTCACAAACAGCAATCATGTGACTGTGGGACACTGCAGTCATCATAAATGCGTGCTGGTTGCCAAGTGCCCAAATTGTAATCATATGACTGTGGGGACACTGAAACAGCTGCAAGTCAAAGACCAATCACAAATTTCCTTTTTCAGCACTGTTATTACTTCAAACAGTCACTGAATGAGCAGCCATTATGCAAGGACTACCTGTAACAAGTAGCATTGAAGGTGACATAAAAACCCTTCTTCCACAACAATGACCATGTGAGGTAGGTTAGTCTAAGACAGTGATTTTTAAAATGTTTGACCCAACTCCCACTTTTCCTGATCTCAGATAATGTCATTATGTCTCCCTCCCCCCCCCCAAAATAAAATAAGAATCTGTTGTTTCAGACAAGCGTCTCAGCGGCAGCAGTCCCAAACTGGATCCTCAGCTCACAAACAAGAATTGCAAATTGCTCCATTTCTCCCAGGATATGTCTGAATTATCCCCTTGGCGGCAATTGCCCCCAGTTTAAGGACCACTGGTCTAAAAATGGTGACTGGTCCCTGATGAGCTTTTATGACCAAAACATGGTCTTAAATCTTTGAAGTCCTAATTCAGTAGCTTAACTGTAATACCACAAATATCGATCTATAGTTCCAAAGTCCCTAACTCGCCAAATTGCTAACCATCTTGGCTGGAGATTCCAGATGTTGAAGCCCCAATGCTTTTGAAGCTTTTATGAGTTGAAGAAGACTACTTCAACAGCGCACATTTGGGAGCAAGACCCTCGGTCTTCCTTTCCTTCATTGGAGCAAAGGAAGACATTTGAATAGAATACACTTGTTACAGTCTATACAAGTGTATACCATCAATAAAAGACTATCTTCATGTTCAGATCACACACAGATGCAGGAGGACCATAGGAAGTGCTTCATCCCAGTCCAATATCTTGACTTTTCTAAGTTAATATCGCCTGCACAGTATTGATCTGCAGGTACTTTTCAAGGTTCAGACAAGAGATTTCATGGTTTGAACACATGTCCTATTAAACACAGAGTTAGTGTCCTACCACCTGCTACTGTTCAACCTTTTCTTTACCCAGGTATCTTTGCCCATCTCTCAAATAAATAATCAGTTGAAATAATCAAAAGCTCTAGCAAGTTCTGGGAAATGCTAGGAGCCCAGTGACCACTTAACCTTACTCTCCCACCTCTTACCAATGCATTTCAAACTCAGGGCAGACCTTGTACTCAAAACCAAGGCGTGTTTCTAACAGATGCTGATATTCTGTGCGATTGTGCCTCCCACTGGAAAAAGGTTTTGATGGGCCCATTATGGATCCACGTTGCTCACCAAGAGAGGTGAGGATCAGGCAAGGGACGTATGCAAGGCCATGATTTGGTATTCAGGTCAATCTTTCTGAGTCAGAAATGGTTTTGAGCGAGTGAGTTGAACAAATGAGCTCAGGAGAGAAAGGCTGGCTCACTTATCTTCCAGCTGCAATCCTCACTTAGCTCAACAGTTGCGTGGCTAACCTCGGTTTCACCAGCATCAGTGTCACAGAATGAGGGTACGGCTGAAGGAAAGAGGGCAGGTCAAGATTCTTGATGCACGTTCTCAGATTTAATCCTTCAGAGTTTTCCATTGTATTGCTGTCCAGCACAAGATGGTGTGTTGCAAGAATGGGATGATGATGATGATTAACCTTACTTGTAAGGCAGAGAAACATTGGGTAGAAAAGTCCCTGCATTTCTCATCCTTTCAAAACGAGGTTCGATTAGCATCCAAAAGCATTCTCCTTCATGTATGGAAATTCACTCCAAAGATGTGGGAATGCCCTCTTTCCTCCAACCTTCACAACTGGGATCAAATAAACATTGTGACTTCTACCCTTCAGTCTGCCTCGATGATGCTTTATTACTCTGAACAGGGTACAATTTAAGAAGCAAGAAGGCACATCATTTTGCTGTGCATTCATCTCCCTTGAAAAATGGGCAACAGGTTGCCTACTTTCCTCTTGAAGATGCATCACATCTAAGATAGACAACGGCACTTTTTCATATGTCACTTTGACTATCACCTGCTCTGAAGATAAAATGGGTTGGTGGGGGAACCATGCATTTCCGCTTGAATCTCCATACAGCAGAGGTACACATCAATGTGCATGTGATGTGATAAATCTCAGCTTATCACATCACACTTAATCTTAAAATATATAACTCAGAGCAAACCTTATTGGACATTTAGTCCAACCCTCAGTCATCCCTAACAGGTGCCAACCTCAAACCATTTGAAAACCTCCAAGGAAGGGGAGTCCACCACACTTCTAGGTATGCTGTTGAATTGCTTAACAGCAGCTGTGACAGTCATAACATTCCTCCTGATATTTGGCCAAAAAGTTTTTCCTTTCATTTCAAGCTGTTAGTCCTTGACCTGCTCTTGAGGTCCACCCTTCTTCCATGAAAACCTTTTAGGCATTTGTAGATGTTATCAGTTATTTATTTATTTATTTATTTATTTATTTATTTATTTATTTATTTTTCACATTTCTATCACCGCCCATCTCCCCCTAAAAGGGGGACTCCCTTTTATATATCCTTTCAATATCCTCTTTAGCAATCTGATGTGTCCACCTTCTTTAACCATGCCTCACATGGCTTTGTTTTTGGACCCCTTATCATGTGGGTAGCACTCCTTTCAATCTAGTCCAGGTTCTCCCTTGATTTTTTACTTTCCATATCCTCTCTAGTTTCTCTTTCAGGCCCTGGTCCTTCTCCAGCATCTCATCCTCCTTCTTCCTGATGTTGCTGTCACTTGGCACCACTGCATCTATCACCACCGCTGTCTTCTGGTCCTCGTCTACCACAATGTCTGGTTGATTGGCCAGTACCTGTCTGTCTGGATCTGGAAGTCCCACAGGATCTTAGCCCCCTCATTCTCCACAACCTTCTGTGGAATCTCCCATCTGGACTTGGGAGGGTCTGGCCCATACGCTGTGCAGATGTTCCTGTACACAATGCCTACCACTTGGTTGTGCTGCTCAGTGTATAATAATTTTATTAAGAGTTTTAAAAAGGAAGATAAAAACTGATGTTGTTGTTTATTCATTTAGTCACTTCCGACTCTTCGTGACTTCATGGACCAGCCCACGCCAGAGCTTCCTGTCAGTCGTCAACACCCACAGCTTCCCCAGGGACGGGTCCGTCACCTCTAGAATATCATCCATCCATCTTGCCCTTGGTCGGCCCCTCTTCCTTTTGCCTTCCACTCTCCCCAGCATCAGCAACTTATCCAGGGTGTCCTGTCTTCTCATTATGTGGCCAAAGTATTTCAGTTTTGCCTTTAATATCATTCCCTCAAGTGAGCAGTCTGGCTTTATTTCCTGGAGGATGGACTGGTTTGACCTTCTTGCAGTCCAAGGCACTCTCAGAATTTTCCTCCAACACCACAGTTCAAAAGCATCGATCTTCCTTCTCTCAGCCTTCCTTATGGTCCAGCTCTCGCAGCCATATGTTACTACAGGGAACACCATTGCTTTAACTATGTGGACCTTTGTTGTCAGTGTGATGTCTCTGCTCTTAACTATTTTATCGAGATTGGTCATTGCTCTTCTCCCAAGGATTAAGCGTCTTCTGATTTCCTGACTGCAGTCAGCATCTGCAGTAATCTTCGCACCCAGAAATACAAAGTCTTTCACTGCTTCTACATGTTCTCCCTCTATTTGCCAGTTATCAATCAAGTTGGTTGCCATAATCTTGGTTTTTTTGAGGTTTAGCTGCAAGCCAGCTTTTGCACTTTCTTCTTTCACCTTCATCATAAGGCTCCTCAGTTCCTCTTCGCTTTCAGCCATCAAAGTGGTATCATCTGCATATCTGAGATTGTTAATGTTTCTTCCAGCAATTTTAACTCCAGCCTTGGATTCCTCAAGCCCAGCATGTCGCATGATGTGTTCTGCATACAAGTTGAATAGGTAGGGTGAGAGTATACAGCCCTGCCGTACTCCTTTCCCAATCTTAAACCAGTCCATTGTTCCGTGGTCTGTTCTTACTGTTGCTACTTGGTCATTATACAGATTCTTCAGGAGGCAGACAAGATGACTTGGTATCCCCATACCACTAAGAACTTGCCACAATTTGTTATGGTCCACACAGTCAAAGGCTTTAGAATAGTCAATAAAACAGAAATAGATGTTTTTCTGAAACTCCCTGGCTTTTTCCATTATCCAGCGGATATTGGCAATTTGGTCTCTAGTTCCTCTGCCTTTTCTAAACCCAGCTTGTACGTCTGGCAATTCTCGCTCCATGAACTGCTGAAGTCTACCTTGCAGGATCTTGAGCATTATCTTACTGGCATGTGAAATGAGTGCCACTGTTCGATAGTTTGAACATTCTTTAGTGTTTCCCTTTTTTGGTATGGGGATATAAGTTGATTTTTTCCAGTCTGATGGCCATTCTTGTGTTTTCCAAATTTGCTGGCATATAGCATGCATTACCGTGACAGCATCATCTTGCAAGATTTTGAACAGTTCAGCTGGGATGCCATCGTCTCCTGCTGCCTTGTTATTAGCAATGCTTCTTAAGGCCCATTCAGCCTCACTCTTCAGGATGTCTGGCTCTAGCTCACTGACCACACCGTCAAAGCTATCCCCGATATTGTTATCCTTCCTATACAGGTCTTCTGTATATTCTTGCCACCTTTTCTTGATCTCTTCTTCTTCTGTTAGGTCCTTGCCATCTCTGTTTTTGATCATACTCAAACTGATACAAACTAATATAAAGGAAGGAAGAAAAAAGAAAAAGAAAGAAATCAAAGAGAAAGGTAAAAGTGCAAGAAAGGGGGAAAAAAGTAAAAGAAAAATAGAAAAGAAAGTAAACAGATACAAAGAAGTGGCTCTAATGTTACAACATGACTCTCTTCTTTCTATAGTCTATCCTGTCTAATCATCAAAACCATAAATCGTAAGTTCCTTTTTTTCTGTTTTCTGCAAAAAGTCCATAATGGGTTTCCAGTCAGCAATAAATGCAGATATGGTCTTTTCTCTAACCAAAGAAGTAAATTTGGCCATCTCAGCAAGTTCCATCATCTACACCAACCATTCCTCCATTGTGGGTAATGTTGAATCTTTCCATCTTTGTTGCCTCCTTTAAAAATTACTATTCTTATTAATTTTATTTATACACAGCAGTAAACTGTCAGTAAGTAAAAGAGAAAGTAAGTAAGTAGCTGAACTGACCTGAAAAAGTCTATATGATCTTTAGATGGCATCAAAGAGTTTTTGGTATCTCTCTGCTGTCCAATAATGATCTTCTTGATTTTTGCAGCCCACTCTGGTCACTCTAAAGCAGTGTTTCTCAAGCTTGGCCACTTCCAGATGTGTGGACAGCCAGCCTTGCTGGTGAATTCTGGGAGTTGAAGTCCACATATCTTAAAGTCGACAATAAATAATCATTGAGAGCCGCTTTCCTAACCTGGTACCCACTGGATATTTTTAGTCTGCATCTCCCAGAATTCCCAGCCAACACTGACCGCATGAAGCACTTTAAAGGCCAAAAAAGTTTCTGTGTCACTGAGCTGTTACATAAAAATGTCTTCTTACCCCACAAAACCTTAGACATAGTAGAAAGACAGCTGGGATAGTCTATGTTAGCCAAAAACCAGTAGGTGTCTGGTAGCATCTTTTCCAACTGACAAATGTTATTAAAAGGCAGAAGCTTTCATGAAGCTTTTTAATAAAATTTGTTAGTTGGAAAAAGTTCTAGCAGACTCCTGCCAAAAAGATTAGGTTCTTATCCTTCTAACTTCAACTTTGCAAGCATTCTTCTCCTTCCTAAATTCCAGTTTGTATTCTGCATTTCTTTGCTTGGTGTGGATTGTGATTAAAATGCAAGTGACACTATTCCTGTGGGCATTTTTCCTGTCTGGCTCATGAGTCAAAAACAAGAGACAGGGAAGAACCAGAGAATTAGAAATTAGCCAGAGATGGAGTGGGAGGGGAGCCATGATTTGGAGAGTTGAAAGGAGAGGAAAAAGGATGACTGAAATGTCCAAGTAATTTTAGCCAGAAATGCTGTTGGGCAAGATGAGAGTTTCAGCCAGTGTTTTTGTGCATTTAAATTAGACCAGCTTAATATATCATTTTCAGAGCCTTGTCTTACCAGGTAGTAAACATAACAAAAACAAAATCCATTTAATAACACCAAGGACCACCCTCTGCATGCCACAACAGGTCTCCAGGATACTCCAGAGAAGAGTTTGTGAAGATGTCTGCAAAAAGTTCTGGATTGCTTCTGGAATTTTATCTTGCAAAGTTCATAAGCACAAGGGGCAATTAGGGTTTTTTAAAAAATACACATTTATGGCAGCTATGTATCCCAAGCAGGCATTAATGTAAAGCAACTGTAACTAAGATGCTGAGGCCCTAGAAAGAGTGCAGAGAAGAGCAACAAAGATGATCAGGGGTCTGGAGGCTGAATCCTATGAAGAATGGCTAAAGGAACTAGGCATGTTTAGCTTAACGAAGAGAAGACCCAGGGAAGACGTGATAGCAGTCTTCCCATACTTGAAGGGCTGCCCCAGGGAAGAGGGCATCAATCCATTCTCCATAGCACCTGAGGGTAGGACAAGAAGCAATGGGTAGAAGCTCGTCAGAGGGAGATCCAACCTGGACAAGGAGGAATTTCCTGACAGTGAGAGCTACTAAGCATTGGAATAGCTTGCCTCCTGGAGTTGTGGGTACTCCATCGCTGAAGGTTTTCAAGGGAAGATTGGACAACCATTTGTCTGAGATGGTATAGGATTCCTTTCTTGGGCAGGGGATTGGACTAGAAGATCTCCAAGGTCCCTTCCAATGCCATGAGCCTATGAGCCTATGAGCCTATGAGCCTATGATTCCATGATTCATTTATTTGGACACTATTCTTTTCTTCTACTCTGCTTTTCTCTTATCCCATAATATCCTACCCTACCTTATTTATTTCTTTAATTCAATTTAGAGGTTGCCTAGCTCCAAAAAGTAGGAACTATAGAATACAGAAGAGAACTTAGGTACATTCAGGAAAAACAAAAAACTGTAACACACTGAAGAACAAGTAATAGGGTCTCAGCTACCACTCTGCCCCAGCTTTACTGGGAGAACAATTTTTAATGACTTTCCAAATGTCATCAGGATGGGAGCCACACAGTTCGGATGCTGCTCCAGAGGGCAGCTGCTGTGACTGAGAAGGCACACTTACTAGATGACACTGTTCAAGCAAAGGGACCTGGAATGCACCCACTTTGCCCAGTCTTCCCAGATGGGCAGAAGCTATTAGAGATAGGCAGTGTCTCCTCTCCTCTCCTCTCCTCTCCTCTCCTCTCCTCTCCTCTCCTCTTCTCTCTCTTCTCCTCTCCTCCTTGGTGCTCTCTGAGCTTGGTTATTTGCTTGCAGACATTTTATGACCCAGCTAGGTAACAGCATCAGTGTGAGGGAGGGTGGGCTTTGCTCCCCTTTTATATACAGCAGCTTGCCCCGCCAGTGTTGGTGGGGGTGTGGTTTTCTCCTGGGTGGTTCCTTGATTGGGGTATTGTTTTCCACTCAATTGTTTGCCTGGTGTTGATCCCTCCTTTATTTTATTTATTTATTCATTCATTCATTCAATTTCTCAGCAAGTGACTCTGGGCGGCTTGCAATGATAAAAAACATAAAACAATAAAACAATTACAATTAAAACAGTAACAGTACAAAATAAATATACATGGCTGCCAAGTAAACAATGTAAGATGTTAATACAACCAAGAAACGGGACCATTACCGCGTTCGGGGCCCCAGGCCCAGGCACATAGCTAGGTCTTCACAGCCTTACCGAAGGCCAGCAGGGTCGGGGACATCCTGATCTCTGAGGGGAGAATATTCCAGAGGGCAGTTGCTATGGAAGAGAAGGCATGCCTTCTAGTCCCCGCCAACCGACATTCTTTGGCTGACGGGACCTGTAGCATGCCCAATCTACCAGATCGAATTGGACGGGTAGAAACAACTGGGAGATGGCAGTCCCTTTAATGTACTTTATCTCTGTGTGTCTATTGATGGCTGATGGCCGGCCCCAGATGGGCAGAAACGATTGGAGATAGGCAATCTCCTCTCCCCTCCCCTCCCTTGTTCCTGTTCTGTCCTGCACTGCATTGCATTGCATAATATTTCAGTTCCAACAGGTGGCAGTACCTGGTGAACTTTGGGCTCAGATGCTACATAGGGCCATGGGAAGTACTTGGATTGGAGGACTAAGATTTTAGGATATATGTATGCCAGTTGCAAAAAGAGCGTGTGAAGGAAAAATAGAGATGTATGCTTTTCTTAGATTTCCCCAGGTTGTTGAGGAAGATCTGAAGAGAGAAGAAGGAAGGTTTGTTGAACATTGGGAAACCAAGGATCCCTATCAAACCCTGCATTCAGCCAACTGGGGCTGTGGTCCCTGTATTTGTACCCCCTAAATGTCTAAAGAAAACTTGAAGTTGCTACTGAATGTCTGAAAAATGGCACTAAAACCTAGAATTAGAGTGGCCATTTCTGGCTTCATCGCAGACCCAAAATCATAGCCAAGAGCCAGATGAATATATTTCACCTTCCACAAAATTGTACATATGTCCTCTGAAATTTCCTTTAATTATTCTTGAATTTCTGCAAGAAACATGTGTCATCTCACTGCTGCAGAAAAGCGGCTTGGAAGATTTTCTTTCCTTCATCCTTCCAAATCCTTTCTTATCTAACACATGGAGAATGCAAATGCTATTGCTTTTCTATTCCTTGCTCTTCAGTTACTTTGAAATAGCCCCAGATGTCACACAGGGCTACCTTCTCCAATCCTCTTTAAGCAGCCAGTTTGGGGAAAATGTCTGTCACAGACTTTTTGGAGGCATTCCATCCCACTGAAGGATGCCAGAACAAAATTCTCAAAAGCCACAGGAAACATGTTGGTGCCTGATACTGTCTACAAAACTCCCCTAAGCAATAAGAAAAACAACCCACAAGTATTCATGTTGGTCCTGGTGAAGGAACCTATGGAGTATTGAAGATCTGTTTGAGGACCCAACATTTGTAGTTTGCATTTTTCCCCTTAATTCATTCTATTTTGGTTGGATGTTGGCATAACAAGTAAAAATGGGCTTCTATCTTTAGTTAGTCATGGCCTGAAAGTGGTATAGAACTGGAGCTTAGAATGAATTGATACTTGGGAGAGATACCAAAACAAACAAAAAGCATTCCTTGGGGATGCTGGAAATAGAAGGAAAAGCAAAAGAGAATGACGGTTCATTACAAGGAGAAAGTAGTGAAGTGGTAATGGGTGGTGATGAGAAGGCAGATCTTCTTAACTCTTCTCTTACATCTGTCTTCTCCCAAGAGAGAAAATGGAGGCCTAGTTAGTCACTGTTACACCCCTGGAGTAAGTGAGGAATTACAGGTCAGGCTAGACAAAGAGAGGGTAAGATAGAATTTGGATAATGTAAATTAACTCACTTCAGCAAAGGATCATTACCTTGTCGTGGTGCTGGAGCTTGAGCACCTCAATGACACCATGAGCTAAACCGTGAAGGGCCACCCAAGATGGGAAGGTCATGACAGAGAGGTCAGACTAAATGCAATCCCTGGGGAAGGTAATGGCAACCCACCCCAGTATTCTTGCCATGAAAACTAAATGGATCAGTACAACCAGAGATATGTCGGTATACCGTCGGAAGATGAGACCCCCAGGTCGGAAGATGGTCAAAATGTATAGTTAAAGCAATGGTGTTCCCTGTAGTAACATATGGCTGTGAGAGCTGGACCATAAGGAAGGCTGAGAGAAGGAAGATCGATGCTTTGGAACTGTGGTGTTGGAGGAAAATTCTGAGAGTGCCTTGGACTGCCAGAAGATCAAACCAGTCCATACTCCAGGAAATAAAGCCAGACTGCTCACTTGAGGGAATGATATTAAAGGCAAAACTGAAATACTTTGGCCACATAATGAGAAGACAGGACACCCTGGAGAAGATGCTGATGCTGGGGAGAGTGGAGGGCAAAAGGAAGAGGGGCTGACCAAGGACAAGATGGATAGATGATATTCTAGAGGTGACGGACTCATCCCTGGGGGAGCTGGGGGTGTTGACGGCCGACAGGAAGCTCTGGCATGGGCTGGTCCATGGAGTCACAAAGAGTTGGAAGTGACTGAATGAATAAACAACAACAAATTAACTCATGTGTCCAGGGCTAGGTGAAATGTATCCCAAGGTACTGAAGAAACCAGCAGAGGGGATCACAGAACCACTGTTGGTAATCTTTGAGGACCCCTGGAGGTCCCAGAAGACTGAAGGAGAGCAAATGTCCTCCCCATCTTCACAAAGAAGAAGATCTGAGAAACTGTAGAACTGCAAGCTTGACATCTATACTGGAGAAGATCTTCAAATGGATGATCAAACAGCATGTTCGTGAGAACATGAACAGGCATGCTACAATTAACAGGAACCTGCATGGATTGGTCACGCCAGACTAACAAATCATGCCAGACTAAAGTTATTTCATTCTTTGAGAGTTTTGCTAAGTCAGTGGATCAGGTACATTCTGCTACCGACTGTGATGGTCTGTGAGAATGACCCTGGGAGGCAGGAGGGAGGACCGCAGATGGGACAACTGTCATGTCAAAGATGTCTCAGCCCAAAGAAGGTGGGAGGACATGGGAAGCGTTTCAGCAGGGACCCTCCCTGGTTTTCCAGAGAGTAGAAGGAAAGGAGGAAAGAAATACTTTCGCTCTTGCAAGATTCGGTTCATGTAACCTTACAATGAAGATAGTGCTACTATTTCTGGGTGTGTTCCTTGTCTGGACCATCTCACAGGGCTAACAGAGACATAATGTACCTGAACAAGGTCTTCCACAAAACACCTCATGATATTCTCCTTCCAGAATGATAAGAATGTGCTAGATGATACCACAGTTAGATGAACTCGTAACTGGCTATATACTTACATGCAAAGGGTGCTCACAAACGGCTCCACTTAAGCCTGGAGGAAAGCACTGAGTGGAGAGCCACAAGCTCTGTCCTGCGTCATGTGCTGTTTAATGTTTTCATCAGTGACTCAGACACATTTGTGGCCTGTGGATTTTGGGGGCCAGGCCTGGCTGCTGTAGTGCTGTTGTGAGTCAGCAAATGGATAGAGAAAGAGCCCAAATGTGGCCTTGGAGTGCAGCTGGGCTGTTATGAGGACATATGAGGTGATGTGGCCACAAGCCAGCACATTGTGGGGCAGATGGAGGCAGCATTCCCATTGGCCAAGCCTTGTATATAGATGTTGGGGGACTAAAGCCCTGGGGGAAACCCACCTCCTCAGTTGCTGGGGGACATGCTGCCAGTCTGAACTGTAAAGGAGAGAGAGAGAAAGAGGGGAGAAACAGAGAGAGAGATGGCCACTTTCGACCCTGTGCTGCCAAACTGGCATTTGGAGAATTGTTTGGCTGGAGAGATGCATCACCATAAGTGTGCTGTGAAGTTGAGTGTGTGGTTGCTATTTCCTGGTTCCCTAAGGAGAAGAAGGGAGGAAGAAGAAAAGCAAAACCCCAGAGAGCAGGGTGTGCTACTCCCAAACCCCAAGGTAGATGGGGAAGGAGGGAGATGGCTGCTTGTAGATGGATGTTTGGTGTCTTCAGAGGAGCCCCGGTTTGGGTAGAGCTGGGCAGAAGGCCCCAAAGGAAATGCAGCACACAACATCTGTGCAGAGGGACAGTTGACAAAGTCCCAGACAGCATTGGCAATGAAAGGCACTGAGCCCATTCCAAGGCAATTGATCCAATTCCCTTTGTATCTATCTCTGTTAAGAGTTCAGGGGAAGGGACGAGGAGAAAAAAAAAAAGAGTGGGGGTTTGTGGTAGCTATGGAGCAATGAAGTGGGCATTTGCTGGCCCTGACCAAGAGGTGGGGAGAAAGTTGACACCAGGAACATTTTAGTAGTTCCTGATTGCTGTAAATAACTTCGTATATAGTAAAAAAACAAAACATAAAAACTTCTACCATCTCTGTCTCTGGGAAGGATTTGTCCTCAAGAATTGAAGGACACCCTCAAGCCTGCAGAGGACACAAACTAAGCAGGGTGTCCCATATGTCAGATGAAAGAGAGAAGATTATAAAAGATCTTGAGAGCCTTGGGTGGTGGGCTGCGATGAAAATGATGGAATTGAACCCTAACCCTAACTGTTACCCTAGCAATTAGTTGGCTGGATTAATTAACCTATACCAATTGAAGCGAATGACTGTAGCTCAGGGTTGAACTGTGGTGTCCTTGGTGCTCTCTGAGCCTGGTTGTTTTCTTGCAGAAGTTTCATTGCCAGGCTAGGCAACCTCTTCAGTAGCACAGTAGGCACTGAAGATGTTGCCTAGTCAGGCAATGAAACATCTGCAAGAAAACAACCAGGCTCAGAGAGCACCAAGGACTCCACAATTAACCTGTTTTTGATGATCCCGCATGTTCTAGGAATAGCAATTGAGATGGAAATAATAAACAGTGATTTAGCTGCCCTCTTTTGGTGTGCCAGCTTAATTCCCTTAACTCCCAGTTTGGTCTAGTGGTTAAGGCTCTGGGCTAGAAACCAGGAGAATGAGAGTTCTAGTCCTGCCTTGGGCATGAAAGCCAGCTGGGTGCCCTTGGGCCAGTCCCTCTCTCTCAGCCCAACTCACCTCACAGGTTTGTCGTTGTGGGGAAAATAGGAGGAGGAAGGAGTGTTAGGTATGTTTGCCACCCTGAGTTATTTATAAAAATAATAAAGGCAGGATGAAAAAAAAAAATCAAACCCACTGCTTTTCTGTCCTGCCTTTCCCGCATCTCAAGAGATGCTCAGCCCCATGCTTCATACCCTTGCAGCTGAGTGCTTGCTGGTTGTTGACATAACCGACATCTCTGCCTTGAGAACCTCTGGCTGTTGGCTTAACTTCTACAGAGATGCAACCAGGAAAATTCATCTTACTATGCCAATTATTATTCTGTATTATTATACTGCTATGTGGAAAATGGTCCAGCTGTCTCAGCGAAGGCCGTGAACTTCAAAATGTGGAGCCATATGGTTCGTACGCTGACAATCCCCAATAAAGCTGGAGTGATTTCTTCAAAACACTTAAAGTCTACATTCCCACAGTGGCAAAATAGCAAACCTGGGGCTTGGGGAAGACATAGAAATGGATTATCATGGGACGGATTTGTCAAGAATAGAAAAGGGCAAGCATCAGTAGGCATCACTAATGTGCCACTATTTCATATGGAAACAACTTTTTAAATTGCTTGCCTATATTGCAGGCTTAGCAAAATGGCAACATGTAGTAGACTGTGGCTTATCATGAAAAGTTAACCTGGGTTCTAGTTAGTACTTGGATGGCAGATTACTAGGGAAATCCAGAGATGTAGGCTAGATTGGAAAATCAAAATAATAGCAATAATCCCAGAAAGAAAATGATGGCAAACCACATCCATTTTCTTAAGAAGAAAACTACATGAAAGTGTTCACAAAACCACCAGGAGTTGAACTCAGCTCTTAGGGGATCTTCCTCCCTCCCTCCCTTCCTTCTTTCTTTGTTCATTTTTAGCTTTACAATATAACAGACTTGATGAAATGCTCAGAATAATGTAGAGAGATAAACCAAACATTTTACTGATGGTTAAAAAGTGGGCTTTGAAGAAGGATGCAAACACAAATCTGCAAGACAGTGAAAAAAATCTGGTTTATTTTTATTTTATTTTATTTTGCTGCCTCTGATTCACTTTTAAAGGAAAGCTAGTGCTGGATGGATCGAAGAAAAGAATACAGCAAATAAGATTCAACTGGTAGCTGGAGTTAATAATCATTTACTAAAGTGAGGTAGGGTGGAGGTGGCAGAGATGAGAATTTGATGATTTTAAAACCAATTGTCAAAACATGGAATGTTTAGTTCCCATCAGTGCAAACTGGGTTTTATTTGGTAAAATAATTCCGACTGTGATTTCATAAATGCATCTCCAGGCTACTGTAAGGCAAGGGATATTAGCTATAAAAATGACAGTGTTCCATGTTTCCGTTGCTGAATATTACTTTATTTGCTGTCTGAAAAACTGGGGTGTTATAATGAGTGCATTCTGGAAGAGGTAACCATATATGTCCAAAGACAGGTGCCAGAAAATACTTTTCCACAGGACAGCTCAGAAACCTGATGGAGTTTGAAATGTCTTCCTCGGGTATTTTCCATCTTCTGGCACATGGTCCTCAACTATTTGAGAGGCAATTCTGAAAAAAAGAATTGTTGATGCTGAAAACACAGATTGGAATAATTGCTTCATATCACATGCAGCCCATTTCACCCTCCCCAACTACTCGCTGTTTTTCCCAATAAATGCATGACAGCAACATAAATTTAAGGCATTCTTTGCACCCGGCATACACAATTGAGTAAATTGAGCCTTCCCGATTGAGCAATGCAGACAGAGATGAAGAGTGGAAAGTCTTCCCTCTTATATCTGTGAATATTTCTGCCTCCAGGGGGGAAAAAGGCATGGCAAGTTTGGCACCGTGATAAACTGGATTTCCCACTCGGAGAGTTTCAACAGGCTGCAAGTCAACCTCTGTTGTTTATTTGGGATATAAGACTACCATTGCTTGGGTGATTAACCGTAAATTTTAACTGGAACTTGGGAAAATTCAGGCTTGGAGCTGTTACCTTTGGATAAGAAGCAACGATGTCTTTAGTATCCCTTAATCTTGTGGAAAGTGTAGGGGGAGGAATTAGTTGTTCCAAGACATGAAAAGTCACACAGAGACTCTGTGCTGCTCCATATATGCTCCTAAACCATCTGTTCCTGTGTCTTGTCTGAGCCAATATTTTGTGGCTCAGTTGTGGTGTGTGTGTGTATGTATGTATGTGTGTGTGTATTTATTTGTGTATTTATTTTTCAAATTTCTGTCACCACCCATCTCTCCCAAAAAGGGGACTCTGGGCAGTTTACAATAAAGTGTGTGTGTGTGTGTGTGTGTGTGTGTGTATGAAAGCACCAAAACAAACAAACATACAATAATCAATAAATAACTCATCTTTCTATTTGCAATGATGAAGCTCTGCAGAGTCTCAATATAAGGGAATCTCTGTAGCTCAGGTTGAACTCTGGAGTTCTTGGTGCTCTCTAAGCCTGGTTGTTGGCTTGCAGATGTTTCACAAGAAATGTCTGCAAGCAAACAATGAAGCTCTATAGAGTCTGCTTTCCCATTGGTAGAAAACTCTTTTCTCTCACCCTCATTCACAGAATGCTGATGTAGCATTCTGCTCACTGGTCCTTAAAGGGGAAATATGACTTAGTGGCTTTGCAGGTCTTCCTTCAAAGCAACTGCTCAGCTGTTTTTGTGGGTGGGCATCATCCTGTTGATTTCTCTTTAAAACATAGGCAGAATCAATTTGGGCTTTTCCAACTTCTTTTCTGCAGGGGACCAACCAGTCTGCAAAGTACCAGACCATTCCTTCCCCCAAACAATGGCCCCAAAGAGGTGTGGGAGGGTGCTAGCAATGTATTTACTTTCCCGTTTATATTTGAGGGGGCTTTTGCTGTTCCAGGACCATCTATCTTATTGTTCTCTATTGGCAACCTTCACCTTCCTCTCTGTAGCAGCTATCTATAGGCATAGCTTAGAATGTATCCCTCCTTTCCTTCACTTCAATCCTTGCTGCAGCTGCAATTTTGTCTAATTGCAAAATAGCCATTGTGCAGTTGGTTCACCATCATAGCTAACAATAGGGCTTTAAATACAACAAGTAATGGTCTGTGAGAATAACTTTGAGGAACAGGAAGAGGAGCTTTAGCCAAGATAATGGTCAGAAAAGAGGAATCTGAGTCCAAAGCAGGAATGTAATTTGAGAAAACTTCTCAGACTTGACCCTCCCTAGTTCCCTTTAGGATAAAGGCAGGGAGGGGGGAGGCACATTCAGAGTTGCAAGGTTCTCTTACTGTAACCCTATAATAAAAGTAGTTTTAGCATTCATAACCTTTTGGTCCAAGGCTGGTCTACCTCAAAGGACTGGCATCCGTCTTGCAAATCCATACTCTCTTTCTAGAGGGGAAGAAGATCCTGATTTGGCTTCTAGAAATGGACTCCAGAGATGGCCTCCAATCCCCAGGGTACACCTCTGTCTGCTGAGCACCTTGCTGCAGCACTGTTGCAACACCAGCAGCAAGTGGATGTACAAATAATCAGTTTACAAAATGCCATGACGTGGGACAGTCCCACTGTCAAACAACATTCACTAGAATTAAGAATCTGAAAGGAACATTTGGCTGAAAAACAGAGGACAGTCAGCATTTGCTGAGCACAAGGGCTACAAAATGGACCTGAGGAATGCCAGCCTCTTGCCATGATGTGCAGGATCTTTCCCCAGAATTATTAGCAAGGCGACTGAAATGTCTAAGCATCCACATAACATACAAATGGAGAAACGATGTCAGCTGTTCTCTGAATGGCAGTTAGCTTTTGGTTGTGGGAATATTGCTCCACTGAAGACAGACATTATATGAGGATGTGACAACAATTGGCAAGCTCAGTTGCTCTGAAGAAGCTAGCAGCATGTCAGGCTAGATTCATTGTCTCACATCACCCACCAGTCCCTTAATGTTTCCTATTTAAAAAAATATAATAAAAAAAATACAGACCCTCTCCTCAATTTTGTAACAAGTGGAAAGGTGGTGTTACCTAGACATTAATTCAAAGATAAGGGTACAGCTGGACCCTTTTATCAAGACTCTACAGCAGGGGGTAATTAAGTTCCTGATACAGTTGTCAAGATAACTGTCTCTTGCCAAGTGTGGAGATTTCTACAGTTCAAGAAACTACGGAGGACATCTAGTTCAGACTAGTCCATTGTAGACATTTTGCAATTTACAGCATCCCTGACAGATTTTGATTTAATATTTCCAGCAAAGAAAAGCCATTGCCACCTCTGACAGTCTGTTCCACTGCCAAACAGTGAGAACAACCATGCTTTTCCCCCCTCCAAAATGATCAAATGAAATCTGATGCCTTGTCTTTTCCACCAAAACATCTTGGTGCTTCTCTCTGAAAAGAATTCTGCTCCAATATCTACATGACTCGCCTTCAGGTAGCTGAAGACACCCATTTATGGCCTCTTCGTCTTCTCTTTTCATTGTGAAACACACTCAGCTCTCTCAATCTTTTCTTATAAATTACACTCCAGATCCAATAGTACAGGGCAGAAGTGTGGAAAAGTTATTTTCCATGAACTAAACCCTCAGTTGCTGCTAATTTGGAGCTAGCTAGTGTGGTCGAATGGAACCTGCTTAGGACTTAGATGGAAGTCTATGAAACATCAGAGCTGAAGACTAGACTAGGAAAAAAAAAACATATCAGAAAGTGGTGGCAAAACAGTACCATATTATTGCCATGACAATTATTCCATGTTTGACTCAAGGGAGTACTGTTCATTTAAAGATTGAATTTTTATCAGCTACATCACACTCTAGGCTTAGCATTCTGATGTTTGCCTGGGAATCAATCATGACATCTTTTTGCACAGCCTTCTGCCAAGCCAGGTTTAACCCATCCTACACTGGTGTAACATGGCTTTGGATTGAAACAAAACAATAAGCACTGCCCAGTTATCTGCAGATATTTGTGGTCCTGTAAGAGGATGTGAATATCTGCAGTTATAATTGGATTTGTACATCCTATGCTGGCAAGTCTGAAGGGGCTTACCAATTAATTAAAAGCCCCACACTGAAATACATAGAACTGCTGGTAAAAAGACCACTTTTATTATAATGATGAAATACCATTTTAGCCTTAATGCTGACTTGATTAACTTTGCCCTTCCCTTGTGCCCAAAGCTGGAAGGCTATTTGCAGATAAGAAATCCCCCACTGCTTAAGAGATGAGAGTGATGGGCATATGCTAATTGGCAAAGTGGTGGGTGGCTTTCACAACAGGCCTTTGATAGGATAAAGCATTCTACAGAGTGTCAGATGAGGATCCACAGGCTGGGCTGGGTTGGAGGTTGGAGGGATATAATAAAACCAAGACTGAATGCAGAAGCTGCCCGCAACGTCTAGTCAGCTTTGGGATTGCAATTAGGAAAGTAATATTACATTTCATGTGAAAGAATATGTAAAGAAGGAGAACTTTGCGAGGAATGTCAACTGGGAGATTATGGAAAGAGGATTTGAAACTACGCTCTGAGGTAGGGATGAGCAGTGTGCAGCTCATTACATGGCATTTTCATCTTTCTAAGATTGAGATCCTGGAGAGGACACTAAGTATGAGGAGACTTGGATAACTTCACTCCATGGTGGCCTCCTTTTGAGCTGTCCTGGCTTGGAGATCTAATCTTCCATTATCTGAAAACTCCCTCTCAGAGGATGACTTTTTCATAGTTTTTGCAGTTTCTCATCTACACCTTGGGCACTTCAGAATGGGCCAGGGGCCTTGAAGCAAAGATTACCAGCAAGCAGCACTAGAACTCAAGAAAGTCTGACCCTATTATCCTGCTCAAGGCTTCCATCACAACTGAAAGGTGCTGAAACAGCAGCTTTCTTCCTGAGACTGTACATTTCCTGATGTGAGCTCTCCAAGGTCCTGATAGTGCCTTACTGTGTCTGGTGGTGTTGTTTATTCGTTTAGTCACTTCCGACTCTTCGTGACTTCATGGACCAGCCCACGCCAGAGCTTCCTGTCAGTCGTCAACACCCCCAGCTCCCCCAGGGACGAGTCCGTCACCTCTAGAATATCATCCATCCACCTTGCCCTTGGTCGGCCCCTCTTCCTTTTGCCCTCCACTCTCCCTAGCATCAGGATCTCCTCCAGGGTGTCCTGTCTTCTCATTATGTGGTCAAAGTATTTCAGTTTTGCCTTTAATATCATTCCCTCAAGTGAGCAGTCTGGCATTATTTCCTGGAGGATGGACTGGTTTGATCTTCTTGCAGTCCAAGGCACTCTCAGGATTTTCCTCCCACACCACAGTTCAAAAGCATCGATCTTCCTTCTCTCAGCCTTCCTTATGGTCCAGCTCTCACAGCCATATGTTATTACGGGGAACACCATTGCTTTAATTATGCAGACCTTTGTTGTCAGTGTGATGTCTCTGCTCTTAACTATTTTATCAAGATTGGTCATTGCTCTTCTCCCAAGGATTAAGCGTCTTCTGATTTCCTGACTGCAGTCAGCATCTGCAGTAATCTTCACACCTAGAAATACAAAGTCTTTCACTGCTTCTACATTTTCTCCCTCTATTTGCCACTTATCAATCAAGCTGGTTGCCATAATCTTGGTTTTTTTGAGGTTTAGCTGCAAGCCAGCTTTTGCACTTTCTTCTTTCACCTTCATCATAAGGCTCCTCAGTTCCTCTTCGCTTTCAGCCATCAAAGTGGTATCATCTGCAGATCTGAGATTGTTAATGTTTCTTCCAGCGATTTTAACTCCAGCCTTGGATTCCTCAAGACCAGCATGTCGCATGATGTATCCTGCATACAAGTTGAATAGGTAGGGTGAGAGGACACAGCCCTGCCGTACTCCTTTCCCAATCTTAAACCAGTCTGTTGTTCCGTGGTCTGTTCTTACTGTTGCTACTTGGTCATTATACAGATTCTTCAGGAGGCATACAAGATGACTTGGTATCCCCATACCACTAAGAGCTTGCCACAATTTGTTATGGTCCACACAGTCAAAGGCTTTAGAAGAGTCAATAAAACAGAAATAGATGTTTTTCTGAAACTCCCTGGCTTTTTCCATGATCCAGCAGATATTGGCAATTTGGTCCCTAGTTCCTCTGCCTTTTCTAAACCCAGCTTGTACCTCTGGCAATTCTCGCTCCATGAATTGCTGAAGTCTACCTTGCAGGATCTTGAGCATTACCTTCCTGGCATGTGAAATGAGTGCCACTGTTCGATAGTTTGAACATTCTTTAGTGTTCCCCTTTTTTGGTATGGGGATATAAGTTGATTTTTTCCAGTCTGATGGCCATTCTTGTGTTTTCCAAATTTGCTGGCATATAGCATGCATTACCTTGACCGCATCATCTTGCAAGATTTTGAACAGTTCAGCTGGGATGCCGTCGTCTCCTGCTGCCTTGTTATTAGCAATGCTTCTTAAGGCCCATTCAACCTCACTCTTCAGGATGTCTGGCTCTAGTTCACTGACCACACTGTCAAAGCTATCCCCGATATTGTTATCCTTCCTATACAGGTCTTCTGTATATTCTTGCCACCTTTTCTTGATCTCTTCTTCTTCTGTTAGGTCCTTGCCATCTTTGTTTTTGATCATACCCATTTTGGCCTGGAATTTACCTCCAATGTTTCTAATTTTCTGGAAGAGGTCTCTTGTCCCTCCTATACTATTGTCTTCTTCCACTTCCGCACATTGCTTGTTCAAACATAATTCCTTATCTCTTCTGGCTAACCTCTGGAATTTTGCATTTAATTGGGCATATCTCCCCTTATCACTGTTGCCTTTTGCTTTCCTTCTTTCTTGGGCTACTTCTAGTGTCTCAGCAGACAGCCATTTTGCCTTCTTGGTTTTCTCTTCCTTTGGGATGTATTTTGTTGCCCCCTCTTGAACAATGTTGCGGACTTCTGTCCATAGTTCTTCCGGGACCCTATCTACTATGTCCAGTCCCTTAAATCTAGTCTTCACCTCCACTGCATATTCCTTAGGAATATTAGTGAGCTCATATCTAGCTGATCTGTGGGTCTTCCCTAATCTCTTGAGTCTGATCCTAAATTGTGCAAGAAGAAGTTCGTGATCTGAACTACAGTCAGCTCCAGGTCTTGTTTTTACCGACTGTATAGATGTCCGCCACCTTTGGCTGCAAAGGATGTAGTCAATCTGGTTTCAGTGTTGTCCATCTGGGAAAGTCCATGTATAAAGCCGTCTCTTAGGTTGCTGGAAGAGAGTGTTTGTTATGCACATTGAGTTGTCTTGGCAACATTCTATCAGCCTATGTCCTGCTTCGTTTTGTTCTCCCAGGCCATGCTTACCTGTAATTCCAGGTGTCATTTGACTGCCCACCTTAGCATTCCAGTCTCCCATGATGAAAATAACATCTCTTTTAGGCATGTTGTCCTGTAGGTGCTGCAGATCCTCATAGAAGTGCTCTACTTCAGCTTCTTCAGCATCTGTGGTTGGGGCGTATATTTGGATCACTGTGATGTTAGATGGCTTGCCCTGAATTCAGATTGAGATCATTCTGTCGTTTTTGGATTGTATCCAAGCACTGCTTTAGCCACTTGACTATTAATTATGAAGGCTACTCCATTTCTTCTGTGGTCTCTTGTCCACAGTAGTAGATCTGGTGGTCATTTGATGTGAAGTGTCCCATTCCAGTCCATTTCAGTTCACTGACGCCCAACATGTCTATCTTTAATCTTGACATCTCACCAATAACCACATCCAATTTGCTCTGGCTCATAGATCTTACATTCCAGGTTCCAATGATGTGTTGATCCTTAGAACATCGGATTCGCCGTTCACCACCAGCACCGTCGGCCGCTAGCCGTCCTTTCGGCTTTGAGCTTGCTGCGTCATCACGTCTGGGGCTAGTTGAACTCATCCTCTGTTCCTCCCCAGTAGCATTTTGACCATCTTTTGACCTGGGGGGTCTCATCTTCCGATGGTATACCGACATATCTCTGGTTGTACTGATCCATTGAGTTTTCATGGCAAGAATACTGGGGTGGGTTGCTGTTACCTTCCCCAGGGATCACATTTAGTCTGACCTCTCTGTCATGACCTTCCCATCTTGGGTGGCCCTTCACGGTTTAGCTCATGGCGTCATAGAGGTGCTCAAGCTCCAGCACCACAACAAGGTAACAATCCTTTGCTGAAGACTGTGTCTGGACCCAGATTTAATCCTGCTTCCTTCACTCTGAAAGCACTGAATGCATAGTGGGCTTCCTTGGAGCCCTCAGGTGGAAATGAGGGGAACGCTCACCATTCGGTAACACTGGCCATGCTTTCTAGCGCTGATGGGAGATAAAGCTACAACAGGAGTGGAACTACAATGACCTCTATTTGGAAATAAATTGGCCAAAATTACACCAGATTCTCTTCTCATGTAGGGAGTCAAGCAGCATGTAAGTTTACTAGGTTGTTGTTATTGTTTCCTCTTGATTGACCAAGAGGTGTGAGACTTTGCCTATGTACCATGAACTCTCTGATTCTGTAAACATGACAGCAAACATTTCGCATCATTAGAGGTCAACCTGGTTCTCCCATACCAAACCACTCTTCATTTCATGAACTGGAAAAACACTAAACAAACAAACAAACAATTAACCAAAAAACATCCTTGGTGTGTGAGGCACTCTGAATCTTGCTAAGGGTGAAGAGACACGAGGAGTACAAGAATTAATGTACCTTCTCAAAATATATTGTTTTCTGACAACCATTTGGAAGACATGCATTTTATTTGGAGTGGAGCAATCGATATTTGAAGAGTCCTTGTCCAGCCAGTTGGCTTACATTTGATAGCTCTGCAAACCTAGCAATAAAGAGCAGTCTTGCACTGTAATCATCCCTTCTCCAATCTACAGTCCTTTGACAGCAATCAGGAGACCCTGAATCTCTTTCAATCATTCACCCTCTGAGAAACAACATGCTCCAACTTCGCCACCACTCCCCCAACACATCAAGAGTAGGAAAGGTCATAGCTCAGTGAAAAATGCAAACATTCCCAGGCAGAAGTTCTTAGATTCAAGGCTGGGCTTTTCCAGTTAAAAATAAGTTCAGTGCTGGATAAGATCCGTTTTTGCAAGGACCAAAAGGTTGTACTTCTTATAGTAGGCAAATGGGCTGCTCAAATAGAAGTTTCATATATTTACCAGGCTTGGAAGAGCAGGCCCACCACTAGTCCTATTTGCTATATGTGTAAAATAACACAAGGTGCACAACTGTTTCCAGGTAATTTCCCAGACTCAGCCTTACAGTGATGTGCCAGAGACCACCCTCCAAAAGGAGTGGTTGGGGCCAGCACAGAATCTAAATGTGAGTCTGTCTTCTTTGCATTAAAATGTAATGAAAATTATATATACCAATTGCTTACCAGCCATGTATTTAATGATTCCCTCCATCGCTACATTGGCGATTACAGTTCAGTGATAACTTTTGGAAATCTTTTGGGACGGCTGGCACTCAAGGCCATATGTCGTTCTGGAGGTTGAGACTGTCCATTTCTGATATAAGATATGACATAAGCCACATGTGTTACAGACTTTTCTCCTATTTCTCCAGGTGTAAACTTGGTGCCTTTCTGTATGGGCTCCTGGGTCAGAAGCGGGACTACACTCAATTCTCAGCCATAGAATTATTCCCTGGGACTTAGATTTACTGTGGTGTGGCCAGGATGAAGCAACAGGTTTTCATGACAGGGGCAATAGCCCATGGCTGTCAAGGGCTGAGCTGCTGAATGAAGGTCTGGACCCCATTCCATAATGACGATCGTGTGAGACATGAGGGGAGTGCAGCCAGTGAAAACATTAGGAATGCAGAGAATCTGGCATTGCAAAGATACCATTCTGAACAGGACAAGGTGAATGGCAGTAGCCAAGATCTACAGAAGGGGACAGAAGAGATACCCTTTAGTTCCGTATCATCTCACAATAAACTAATCCACTTTGGGTATCTGCTGTGTCATCGTGAGATGTGGGCCTCTGCAGCTGAACAGATCTAAAATAAGCCCACTTAAATGCATTGCAGTGCCACTGCAGTGCCAGATGCATAGCAGATATGCATTTAGCAGATGCAAATTTTCAAATCCTGCCCCTCTTCTTTGGAGCCACATTCTAATCTGATGGGAAAAAAAATTAAAACCTGGCTCTTTCAGCAGGATGGGGGACAGACGTGTTGTGAAGTGTTTCCTTTCAGAATGTGATGTTCTCTTGGAATTGAGTGGGCTCTTACCCCTGGCACAGAATTGTGAGTTGTTACTTGTTTCATTGTTATGTACGTGTATAACTTTATTTTACAGAATAGGGTCTACAAGCCTTCCCTGTTGTGAGCTGGTTGAGACGGAGGGGCATATGCAAACTGCAGGCAAAATAAAATGGGAAAATAGCACAATACGCAATATGGGAGGGCAGGGACAGTAACTGCTGCAACTGCAGCAAAGGAGATTGGAAGTGACTTCTTTAGATATCTTTCTTTTTCTTTCCTTTTTGTTATCCTGCATTCTTTTACCCTTTTACAATGTCTTTCTTTTTCTATTGCTTCATGTTTCTGTAGTTTTTAAAAAATCTTTGTAAAATCATGTGTGTGTGTGTGTGTGTGTGTGTAGAAAGATATCTGTATCTACAATCTATATCTACAATCTCTCTCTCTCGAAAAATAACATGGCAACCACTTTTAAGGTCCCTGCTCTATAAGTATATTTTGGGAAAAAAAAGTCAGTTGCCCATGTAGAGCCACGAATAAGATGACCCTGCTCTTCCCTTGCTCTTGTGAATGGACATACGGTACATCTGGACACAAGGGACAAGTCCTGGATATTGTGCTTGTTTGTTATTTGGAATAATACCTTTAATAGCATAACAAGGTAGACAAAGGAACAGCTGGGGTGGGGGTAGGGAGAATCTTACCAACTATCTAGGACATTGGCAGTTATTTCCCTTGAGATCATCTTGCTTCTGCACGAACAGCCCTGAGTGAGTCTCAGTGCAAGGAGAACACAAAGCCTGTAGCAGAGTCATTACCTGCAATCAGGGCCTCAGGAGGTAATGGGCCCTCAAGGACTGTGGGACATTCCACATCCTCAGGATTTCTATTTTAGGAGGGTTTCTTTAATTAATTTAATTTTTTTCTTTTTATGTACAAGTCATGGCCTTTACTATTTACTCCTTTTATATTCCAAGTTGCAGTATCTTCCATAGGCCATTGTTATGACCGGTTGGGCCCACGGATATTGATATCCTCCATCCCTGGAGGGGAAGACTTTCACATACATCTCTTTAGTAAGATAGAAAGATGTGGAACAGGTTATCAAGCCTTAATTGCATCCATGCCAAATGCAACATCCCCTGCTAACAGTCAGGACAACACTGGCCAGTTTGGGCACATTTGGTTCAACCAAAGCCCAATTCTATCCCGAGCATGCTCACTAAAAACTCTAATCTGCAAACTACTTTGCAAGCCAGCACGTCTGCATCTCACTAAGTAGAAGATCCACGGACGCTCAGGATACACAAATGTAATATTTATGTTTTAAATGACAGAACAGAGTGTTTTGGGCAGAAAATTGGACAGCAATTGGGTTTAGGGTAAACTTTTGGCCCTGATGGGCTGCTTTGCTGAATGTCTTTGAAAGGAATTGCTTCATAGGAGGCAGTATCCCAAAATGCCCTCTTCCATCAGCAGGCTGAAATAGAGCAGCCAGATCTGTCATCGCAGGTATCGCCGTTCTTCACGCACGGAGTAAGGAGGATTGGAGAAAGCTGAATTGCTCCTTCCCTTTCCTCTACTCATTTATGGCTCCACTGCTTTTCTGTTCTCTGCCTTCCAATTCACCTGGTGCAGAGTGTGACAGGCTGCAGGCCGCAGCTGCAGCGGTGAAGCACTTCGGTTAAAAACAAATCCAGAAGTGATAAAAAATTGCTCCCATGTTCACAGGTGGTGGTGGTGGTAGCAAAGGTTCGCTGTTTAAGGCAGAGACAGCAGCAGAGGACAGAAGTAAAGCCAGAGCAATATGAAGAAAATGAGTGAGTAATTGGTGTCGGCCATGGCGTCATTGTCAGGTGTGATGTCAAGGGCAGTGTTTCTACTTTCCTGCAGCATTAAAGAGGAGAATTACAGCCCTGGCTGATACCTAAGAGGGCTTTCAAACAGTTTGGATTTGATTCCAGAAGAAGTGCTCTGCAAAGGTAGCTGCATCACCTTGGGAAAAGATGCAGCTGCTTTGAAGAGCTATATGTGTGTTCCTGTGTACTCTGAAGTCCCTTTTCTGAATTATATTGGCACAGTCCTTATACATAGTAAAGATCTCTTGTCATTATTGGACTTCTGGAAAATATAGAATGACTTGACCCAGAGCCAGACTGTAAGGCTCTGAAGATGATTAATCTTCTCCTGTGTTTATGTAAAGGATCTTAATTCCCAGAGATACTAGGAATTAAACCTATTTTTTTCTCAAGAAAAGCACATGGTCTATTACTAAACAATTCCTTGTAAACCCTACATTCTGCTGCTGACTTCTACTCCTTGGGAATTCTATTTTAATGCCAGAAAGGGAGTTTGCACAGCTTATTTTAGCTTCTGTTTTCTTTCCCTTAGTTTACTGATGTCTGTTTCCACAATGACATATTATCAATGTGTCTGCGGGTATTAGCAAAACACACAGAGAAACTGCGATGTGAACAGATAGAACACAGCATCTCCTACACCAAATTTTATTGACAGGCACCTGAGATTCTGCCCATTGGATAAAGAAAACGAGGATATAGATTGTGCAACTTCGTTAAGCCTCAAGGTTACTCCCCCCTACCCCGCATATTTCAAAATGCACATAGACACATGTTGGTAAAGCTGAGTTAGGGTAGTAGCTTTGGCTAACTGGGCATGCCCAGCGCATAAAATTTAATTATCCAAATAAAATTCAAGTGAGAATTCCTAAAGCAGGATTAAGCAACATGAAACTCTGAAATCATTAAGAGAAAACATTAAGAAGAGAATCCAGAAAAACAACATTAAGAGTAAATTCCTGCAAACAAATTGCACTTCCTTCAGATTAGGACAGCTTTTAACATTCTCTGGGCACCCTGGACTGTGGTCTGCATCAACTCCATCGATTATGACTAATGAGGGCAGAACTACATGTTACAGTTGATATGAGCTGCTGCTATCAAGTTATCCCTCTTCATCCTCATAAAGTAACAACATTCTTGCAGACATACAGTACAGATATTTAGTTCCTCTCTTGGGCAAGAGCTTACAGATGAGTGGAGTATGATTTAGATTTCCAAAGAAACAGGCAAACATGTGTTTTGTTAAACCGTGAAACAAGCCCTTTTCAAGGTTGCACATAGCTTCTGGGATACCCTCAGAGAAAGTGTAAGTGAAATGATTAAGAAACTAGAGCAGCTCCCCCATGAGGAAAGACTGTGTCACTTTTTACCACTTGGAATGAAGGTAGGTAAAGGTAAAGGTTTCCCTTGACGTAAAGTCCAGTCGAGTCCGACTCTAGGGGGCGGTGCTCATCTCCGTTTCTAAGCCTTGGAGCCGGCGTTGTCCATAGGACACTTCCGGGTCATGTGGCCAGCATGACGGAATGAAGGTAAGGAGGAGGAAATATGGTAAAAATATGGAAAATCATGCATGGGGGGGGGAAATGTGGATAGATATGCTTTTCTCCCTTTCTTAGAACAATAGAATGCCGAGTCATCTATCACTGACAGTGCGGGGTGGTGGTAGACCTCCTGCCCATGCTCATGACTGAATATCTCTGGTGGGACACTGTGAGAACCTAGAATGGTGCAAAGGATGGGGCAGAACTTGCTTTACATTCTTATGTCATCTCCACTTTCTGTTGCATTCATTAGTGCTTTCTGTAGCGTTAGTCTAGATTGGGTCGCCGCCTCTCAAAAACGATGTGGGAGACCTGGAGAATATTCCTGTAAGGGCAGGGTTATCAAAGGGCTGGAGGATTTCTTTTATGGGAAGAAGACTAGAAAGTTTGGGGATGGGTGGGTTTCTTAGCTTAGGGAAAAAAAGGAAGAAAGGGGAGCATGAAGGAGGTATAGAAAATTATGCATGGTGTGGAGAAAGTCAACAGAGAAATAGTTCACTAGAGCCAGTTTGGTCTGGTGGTTAAGGCAGTGGGCTAGAAACCAGGAGGCTGTGAGTTCTAGTCCTGCCTTAGGCATGAAAGCTGGCTGGGTGACATTGGGCCAGTCCCTCTCTCTCAGCCCAACCCACCTCACAGGGTTGTTGTTGTGGCGAAAATAGGAGGAGGAAGGAGTATTAGGTATGTTCGCCGCCTTGAGTTATTTATAAAAATGATGAAGGCGGGATAGAAAACAAACAAATAAATAAATAAATATTCCCCCCTTCTTTTAATAAAAGAACCTATGGTCACCCAAGAAAGCCAAACAGTGAAAGATTCAAGAAAGACAATTTCCTGCCAGAAGATGTAGGAATGGCCTATGACTTGAGTGGATTTAAAAGGGGATTAAACACATTTATGGATGTCAAGCTGGTCAGTAATGACTAATCAGAATGGCTACATATTATCTTTATTATCTTTAATATTGTAGATAATGTTTTTCTCGCTGTCTATTCCGCTGTAGGGGAAAAAATGTGCAGTGGCATTTGACTGGCATCAAGAACATTGGTTAGGTGAGCCTCTGGTCTAAGTCAGCAGGGCTGTTCTTCTGCTACTCCAAAATGCACCCAACAATCACAACTGATTCAGCAATGCATTGTGGTAAACTGCACATTCATGAGGCCAACATGTGAGAATGTGGAATTGAAGTCTCCCAGATTTGCATGCCCCAAACAAGACATTTCTGGACTTCAACATGCTCCTGGTGACCATGAAGCCAGGTACTTTCTTAAGGCAAAGCAAGTTAGAACGTTCCCAGAAGCCAGGCTGACAAAGGTTGTGAATGGTGTAGAAAGAGACTGATGGATTTGTAGACCTGAAAAGGATGTGAGAGGTTGGAAAAGGGTATCTGCAAAGCGGGAGTAATAATGTTCCTTCATATTGGCCTAGTGAGGGCAGAGGAAAGTGTTGCATCGGTTGGTCAATGTTATCCGAAGAAAAGGGAGGGGCTAAATCTGATGAAACCCCTGCAGCTTTGGAGAAAAGATCGCTGCAATCTGGCTTGCTCTCTCAACCGCTAAGCAACGTGCAACACAGTGATAAAAGCAGAGAGCCAATAAGCAAAACTGTCCCCCTGGCATCAATTTTGGAAGCAAGAGTAATTTCATGGAAGACAGCCGGCCGTGTTTTGCCCTTATTTACAACATTCGTTAGGCTGAATTATTGCTTCATTCAACATTTGCTCATAAGTGGGAATAACCATGGCTGCTACTGTATATTAGGATCAGTCCTCGGGAAGGAAGTTGGGGAAGGAGCTGAAAATGCACAGAAGCCACAGCAACCCTGGAAATGGGATTTTCAGCTTTTCAGAATGAAGCATGCAGGCAGCAGGCCTGATGAGCAACAGTGCAGAATTATGGCCAACACATCCAGACTTTTCTAAGAGGGAATTCTAATGTCTTTGTCAAAACGATCTTCTCTGATGGAGGATCTCTAATGTCTTCCAGAGGGTTTTTCATAGCCCGGCTGCCTAAGTGGATTTACATGCAATTTTCTAACCATCTGCAGCCCCTTTCTTGCGATGGTCTAGGGTTTTCTCAACTTTTGCTAAAAACTTCCTTTAACTGGAGATTTTGGGGAAAAAAAACTTGGAACCTTCTGCATTCAAAACACATCCTCTGCTAATAGGCGACAGCCACGACCATAATAATGTCTACGAATCTCAGCTCTTTTCAGTCCCGAAACTTCAAAACACACTTTGCTGATCCTCCAAAAGATTATGAGCTGCTCAGAGCTGTTAGACCCTGAGGATACAGAGGATGCCTTCACACATCACATGCAACTTTGTTACTGAATTAATCAATTTTCACAGTTTCAGACATATATTTAATAATAACATAGTGCTTCTCCAAAGCCATTAAGTTTTCCTAGAGTTGTTTACAGCTAAGAAACCCCCTCCCCTCCCCCAAAAGCACAACTTAACCAAGGTTAAAAAGTAATCCCACTGACCAAACTGTGTGAACATAGTTGGTAGGTCTTTAATTAGTCTGGCTCAGCATTACAGGTGGACACAGATAGATAATGGTGACATTTTAATAAAGAGCTAATGACCAGGCAACGTCAGCATTGCAAGTTCAACCAGACTAAGAGGCCAATGCCATATAGGTCAGGATTACTTTTATTGTAACAGCTATAGTAAAACAGTCTCCCTGTGACACTCCATGGAGGCAAATATTGGGCAATGAAAAAGTAGGATAGAAAGAGTATTGATGTCTTTGAATGTTGGTATTGGAGAAGACTCCTGAGAAGACCATGGACAGGCAAGAAAACAAACAAATGGATCATCGAACAAATCAACCCAGGTTCTCACTCATGGCACAAATGACCAGGCTCAACTTGTCCTACTTCAGACACATTAGGTGAAGACCCAGCTCTCTGGAGAAGGCTCTAATGCTGGGAAAGGTAGAAGGAAAAAGAAGAAGAGGACAGCCAGCAGCAAGGTGGATGGACTCAGTTACAGTGGCAATGAGTGCACCATTGGGAGACTTGAAAGGACAGGTTAGGAAAAAGCATCATGGGGAAAAACTATCTATGTAGCTTCTAGGAGTCAAAAACAACTTGATGGCACATAACCAGTCAATGAATCAATCGTAACAGAATCTTACAAGTCTCAATGTTCTCCCCCCTCCCCTTTATCTTCATGTGAACTAGGGAGGGGCTTGTCTGAGGTGTTTTCTCAAGTTAGTTTCTTGGTCCAGGCTCAAGCCCCACTTATTTGACTGTTGTCTTGGTAGCGGCTCTTCCTCCTGTCCTTCAAGGCCATTCCCTCTGCCCTCTACAGGCTGACCCTTGGAAATACTAACCGTGTTGGAGATTATAGACATCTGTTACAAGCCCAGATGATGTCACATGTCTCAAAGTGTCATTCACACACACACACACACACAGCCTTTGCCTCCATGGGGATGCCCATGCTGGAGACTCCAAGGAAAGAGATCCAAGGAGCCAGTTCTTCTTGGATGTGCTTTGCCAGAGGAGGAAACTTTACCCAGTGTTCTCCAAAGGGATCTTGGATATCCAGATAGTGTGGTATGCATCTCACTTCTATCACCCAGTAAGAAACAACAGGAGTTCTTGCTCCCATCACTGATGGAGCCAACGTCTAAAAATTAGGTCAAAGGGAAGACAAGCTACAGGCAATAATTCGTTTGCTTAAGCAACATAATTATTTCCTTCAGTAATTGCCTTGCATCCACCTTCTGATGCCCACTGTGTAGAATTTCCATAGCTCTAGATCCTGGGAGTACTTGACTTGCTAAAAAATCCTTCCAGAGTATCTGTTGGGATCAAAGCATGAAACAGGAGGAAAATCTAATCAAAGAGTTGAAAGGAACCTAGGAACTGCTGTTATACCAAAACCAGCCCTAAGGAATCCAATCATTTCCACTGGATTTGACTTTTGAGTGTTACAAACATTTCAACCACATGGATATAGAAAATTGTTGGTGGAATTTTGCGCAGATCTACCATAACTTTCACTCTGTATGGTTTGCAAATTTATGGACACTATTATGGATGGGTGAATCAGTTTATTTCCAATCAAGATCATGTTTCCTTTTGTTCACCCATAAATTGGATCCATTTGCTTCTTTATTTTTAAAAATCATTTGGTGAAACTTACAATTAAGCAATTATTTAAATATAATTTTGAAATACACTTTTTCTCCAAGGAATGCTTTTTAAACATACAGATAATTTGAGCAAGAATTACATTAGGACATTCAGAAACAGTCAAAATCAGTGGCTCAAATCCAATCTGCCCACGGCTGACAGGTGTTGATTAAATCACTTCACAGCAGTTTCATAAAGGTTAAATCTCTTTGAGGACAGCCAGGAAGGTGGCCTTGAGAATATTCAGAAGCTGTAACAGAAACAAAGACTGAAACATTCCTTAAGTCCTTGGAATTGAGGCCTCCCTGACTCAATGGGGTGTAACAGGGAGGGAAGGTAAAACACAAGCAGACTTGCAAGGGTCTGTTACTAGAGCCTATCTCAATAAAGTAGAGTTCTAGTCTTTCTGTGGAGTTGGATTCTTGATCTGGTCTACCTTATAGGACTGACATGCTTAAGCATCCCTAATTCTCCCAAGGGATGCCTAAAGGCTGATCAGTATTACTCCTAGTGTCTAATGTAATGTTTAAAGACTGAGCTGTCTTCTATATGTATGACAATACATTTTTTTGTCCAGGTTAGAAGTAGAATGACCATTACTGTCAATTTGCAATTCAAGTCTCAAATGCTTGGCTAATTTACTACTTGGAGAATGAGGGAGGTAGATCAAACTTCTTCAGGATCTTCTCCAACCTTCTTCTTCTTCTTCTTCTTCCAAGCTGTTCCAGGGAAGGAGATGACATACAGAAAGAAGGGACCTTGCAAGGAAACAGCATGCACTTATCAAACACAAGGTACAGCTGGCTCTTCCTTGCTCACTGAGCTGAAGGATCAATGGTGCATTTTCTGCTTTACAAACTAAGAATAACAGCTGGCTCAGCCATCTTTCAGGCAAATCATTTCTAGGGAAGGGAAAATACCATGGGAGTCCTGTGTCATCTTGGATTTATAGACAATTGGTTCAATTTCAATTTTGTGTTCTTTGGCATGGATGGAAGAGGCCAATTCCAGAATGGGTCATGGGTAAAGCTATAGGGCACTGACCCTATGTTGGCTATCAGTAGCAACAAGCAAAAACTACCACCAGGAGATAACTAGCAGAGAGTAACAGTGGCCATACAGTTCAGGATTCAGAGGAGCCAGGAATCTTGGAAGGAGATGCTTCTATAACGTTCTCTGTTAGCGTCTTGCAGCAACTGCCCCAATGATCTTCCTAGCATTGACTTTTTTCTGTAAGCAAAAGGAGAGAAATATCCTAATATTGGAGATTCTTCTCATCAGGAGTAGGCTTAAATTTATTTAATTCTCAAGAGGGGAAGGTAATGTGAGAAGCAGCTAAAAGCTCCAGGTGTTATTGACTCTAACAAACTTTTAGTTAGATGAAGCAAGATGATACAGTTGCAATACATACTACTTTCTAGACCTGTGGTTGCCCTCTTCACACTGCTTCTTCCTCACCAACAGTCACTCTCTGACTCTACCTAATGCCCTTAATTCTTCTGATCCCTATGAAACAGTTAGAAGAGCCTACCTGTGGAAATCTGGTGGGTTTATTTCTTGATGGAAACTGAGATGATTATGATGAAGATCAGAAGAACGACCAGGCCAGCGGAGATGACACAACATTTCACTCTCCTAGCTCGCTGCTGAGGAGGATAAAGACAAGAATGAAGAGCAACTAATCATGATGTGACACAGAAAAATATTATGGGTTATATTACATGAACACTAGGAATTCTTGAGATGTTCTGAGAAGTGGAGAAAACTGGGGTGGTGAACCACTTGATTGGTGGACAAGGGAGACATTTCCCCACTAAAAATTAACACAGACACATATAAAGAGGAAGTGTGATTCTGCTATGCATCAGTCCTTGGTTTCACCTCTGAATGTGTGAGATCAGTTGTAGCTCTGCCTTTTCTACAACCTCTGTGGTGCATTTGAGTCCAGCATTGTGTGATTTACGTTAATAAATGCTATTGACAGTTTTCATCTAATTCTGTCTCAGGGCTCAGTCTGTGATGGTTTAAGGGTGGGGGGTGGTGATGGACACATTTCCAAAATTGCTTCTCTTTATGGATTGTTGCCAGCTCCCCATCTAGACTGAACTGAACCAAACATTGCAGTGGTCACTGTTGTCTTTAATTGCATCTATGATCCAGTAGTACCCTATCATTTTTGAGCCAAGTCAGTGGTCCTAAAAGAGAAAGATGACCTTTTACATTTTAAAAGATACTCACATGTTTGCCCGTGACCTTTTAAGGGAAAGTTTCCTTAACATGTAACAGCACATTGCTGTTAAATTACTGCTTTAGCACTTCTGTTCGCAAAGGTCAATAATATTAACTTAAAAAAAACCATTTAAGTGGGAAATATTGATTTAAATAAGCAACCAGGTTCTTTAAAATGACATTCAGGGAGGTCAATCTCTTCTGGATCTAGAAAAGAGTTGGATGGCTGCATGCCAATCTGCGTTAACCGCTGTTTGCCATACCTGTAGCAAAGTCCTTCCGGTCGGTGGAGATGGGCGGTGACAAATTTGATTGATAAATAAACAAACAAACAAACAAACAAATAAATAAATAAATAAATTCAATAGCCTACAACTCCATTAAGTGACTCCACTGAATTATTTAATTTAGGTTTATGCCCCCCCCCCTCTGAATCTCATAAGTGATTCTTGTATTTGGGAATCATGTAGTCAGGTAGGAAAATGGCATTTGGTAGCCAGTCAGATTTGGTATGGGAATACATCACTAAGGTCAAATGAAGAAAACTGCACTTCGTAGGGATAAAATCTCTAAAATTCTCTGCAGTGGCGCCCGCCCTGTGGAACATTCTACCCCCCCCCCCAAGGTGAGGCAGGCCCCTTCGCTCCCGACCTTCCGGAGGGGCTTGAAGACCTGGTTCTGCCGCCTCGCCTGGGATGGGAAGGCCAACAGCTCTTCCTGGGGGTGGCTGGTGATGTAGAGTTCTCCCGACGGAATGGAAATCTCCTACTTGGATTCTATAGTTATATTTTTAGTATTTTAGTATTGTAGCTGTTGACCTGGTGATTTTATGATGTGAGGTTTTAAGGTGAATTTTATTGTAAACCGCTCAGAGTCCCCCTTTTAGGGGGAGATGGGTGGTGATAGAAATGTGAATAATAAATAAATAAATAAAAATAAAATAAAATAAAATGGGAGGAGGAAGTGAAATAGCTTAAAAACTAAATGGAGGGAGAAAACTACATTTCCTTTCAACAGCTAAAGGAACAATGCCTATTAATCAAGGTTTTAGATTTTGACCCTGTATTTCATAGGTAATGGATTGGTTTGCTGACAATATCACTAAAAGGGAAATCAGAATTACTGTCATTAACTCATTTATCTTCCAAGTGAGATCTCCATTACACACACACACACACACACACACACAAACACACACACGCACAGGCCCAGAAACAGAGGCGTCCATCAAACAAGAAGGCATTTGATTCAAGCACCATCTGCTGGGAAAGGTGGAAGAAGAGAGAAGAGGACAACCAGCAACAAGGTGGATGGACTCAGTTACAGTGGTGATGGGTAAACCATTGGGAGACCTGAAAGGTCAGGTTAGGGACAGATCATAATGGAGAAAATCTATCTATGTGGTTGCTTGGAGTCAAAAATGACTCGATGGCACATAATCAATCAATCAACCATCTTTCGTACATATGTTGACATTGCATGCATGTACAGAGGGATGGGATTTCAACTGTGATGCCATGTCTTCCACCTTGCCTGTTTTAACACCCCATCCCCTGCCGCAACAGATGTCACTGCACAGGCACCAAATGTAAGCAATGGCACATGCTAAGCACAGGATGCCAGACAAGAATTTAGGAAATGTACCATGTGTTTTCCTCTCCTCCTTAGCTCTTTGACGCAAGTTAGGTAATAAAAGTGTGATTTAACTGCCTAGAAAGGGTGGACCTCTGGATTCCCAGAACCACCTAGATGAGAACTTTGACAGGAAAGGAGTAACCCACAGCGATGCAGATTTACAGGAATGCCCTTATTGCAAGTAGGAAAACATGAATTTATTAAAACAAGGGTTCATCCTTTTTGTTGATATTATACAATTCTGTTAGAAGTAAAAGCAGATTGATATAAAAAAATTAATATTAAAAAGCATAAAGGATATCTGAACAATATTTTCCTCTCTCTTTCTCTCCTTTTCCTCCTCTTTTCCTTCCTGGTAGATACCTTTGGGACTCATCCTCCATATGAGTGGAATAATGCGAGGAAGGAAGCTTAGAGCAGACAAGAACTAAGATGCAGCTGGAGTTTGTAACTTATGCTCTATGGAGATAAATGTACCCACTAGAACAAATACCCAGAGATCCACGCATAAAGGCTTTCGTGCAAGTTTAAAAAATAATCAAATACATTGAAATGGGAAGAGGAATTGGTCCCAGCAAACTTACGGTCTGAAAAATGAGACATGGAATGAAACCACTTATGAGATATTCACCCATTGCTAGATCAAAATGCTACATTAACCCAAAGACCGAAACCACCCTGCGCGCATTTAGAATGTAGGAAAACAATGTGATTTTCCAAATTCATTCTAAATTCATCCCATACCTGAGGGAGGCTCCTGATGCAAGCAATGAAGTTTTGAGTCCCTGCATTAGTTGAGGAGAAAATGTTACATCTTTCCTTCAACTCCATAAGACGTACTCAGTTACTTACTCAACGTTGGGGTGGGGGGGAGGACAGACCAAGCGAAAGCAATTACCCTCCAAAAAGTGGATTAAAGCTAAAGAGATTACATTAAAAAATGAATACGAAATGAGGCTGTCAAGAGAGAGGAAGCATTAAGGATGAAAGACAACCAGAAAGAATGCATGTGACCCATATAAGAATTCTCACATGGAAGTCAAATTACAGGTAAGCAAATATTGCAGCGGTGGATTTCTTCCACTAATCTTCTGAATGGGAACCCAGGCCTGGTTTTGTGGCCAGGCACAGAATTGTGACAGCCAGACGATCACGTCTGAGGGAAAGAACGCAGGAGTCGCAGCTCCACCAATTAAAAGAAAACAAAGAAGCAGCAAATACCTCTGCTTCAGATTCAAAACGGAGTTAGTGTATGATCTTGAGCCATTTTTTAAAATATATTTTTAATCTTGCACCTGACGGGAATTTGTCTTTCTGTCAAAATAGCTGCTTGATTCAGTCCTTAAGATCAGGAGCCCTGCGAGGTGGCGAACGCTCCTAAGAGTGTTCGAATGAAATCATTTGCTGCAAGAAGCATGATTTCCTGTTACAGATCAGAATCCATATCCTGATATTCTGATCTATAAGAGTATCCTGTTATGGATCAGTATCCTGAAAGCATCTGGCTGGTGAATAAATTCATTTGTTTGCTTTATGGCATTTTCATTTGCTTGCTTTAGAGCATTTAAGATCCACAATAAAATTCAACTGACTTCGGGAATGGCACAAACAAAGCAGACCCCTTACTAGTCTCCCCCACCCCCACATTAAGGGCTTAAACCATAAACTAGATGGTCACCACAACTTCTCAGTACGGACCAAAGGCCTACGAAGAAAAAGTGGTTTTGAGTAACTTCCCAAACCGTGGAAAGATAGGGATCTCTGGGACAGTGCATTCCACAGGGTGGGGGCTACTGTGGAAAAGACCTCTCTTCTGGCCCTCTCACTTCTCACGATTGATTGATTATATGCCATCAAGTCACTGTCAACTCCTAGCAACCACACAGATAGATCTTCTCCATGCCACTTCTCATGGCGATGGGACAACGGCCATCCACCACAGCATACAATGCTGTTTCTGTCCCATGACCAGCTCGGAACCCTGACTGAAAGGAATCTGATAATCTGCTTCTCTGGAATCTTTTGAAGCTGATCCCCCTCCACCAGGTCTTCCAAATTTCAGGGGAATGTTTTTCCCTGGGCAGGTACTATGATCATGAACCATACCAGTGCTTGGTATTCCCTTGTAGTTTTATACCATCACTGCTCCTGAAGTGTGTCTATTCATTTAGTGCCTTGCAGCTTCTTGGCATCCTAGGAACTGCCTGGTTGGGAAGTGCCCCTGTAGGAGCAAATCACTCCTGTGCTCTGGTGGCCTCTGCATTCCAGAGGTCAACAAGGCATGAGACCAAACACTCACCCACTCACTGGGGAAATCCCCAATTACCTTCTGGAAGCCCTCTGGGTCTACCAGGCACTTTCAGGAGACTATCTTAATGGATCCTCTCCCTTCAAAGTGGTCTAGAGGGCCCACCTTCTCACACATGACCTTGGCATAGACAGATGTCAATGTCTAATATATTCAGATCACATCTGATCTGCCACTAAATTTATACAAATCTAGTGGTTGTGTGCCCACACATATTGGAGCTGCCAGTACTTGAGAGAAGCCCATGGTTGCCCCAGAGGCCATGAAATCATAAGCTGAAGTCTTCTAAAACCAGAAGCCTCAAGGATGCCAACATCAGCTTCAGATGATGCCCAGAAGCTTGTGAAGGGCTACCATTGGGCAGCAGGGCAGTTGGTACACCAGCAGCTTCCCTAGTTTGTCCCTCCAGCCCAACTTCATAAGCAGATACTTGCAACCAGCTCCCTCTGGGTCAGTGCTACCAATCTCTACAATGGCCGTACAGCTGATAGCACAAACCGTCTTGTTCTTAGGCTTGGCATCATGGCTGATGCTGAATTTGATATCTAGTGCAGTAAATCTCCAATGGAGCTGTGGCTTTACTGCTGTACAACCAGCTCTCAGTACTGCATGCCAAGTCTGCATTTATCCACCACTATCCCATGGATGGGAGCTGTCTTACTCTGCCTTCTGAAATTTACCAATGATTGCCTAAGTCCAAGGCTCCTGATATTTTGGTCATCCAGGGACCACTGGATTAGAAGAAAACCTGCATCATTCTCCTCTAAGAATTCACCATACCTTCTACTCTACATGGCTTCCTCACCATTATTATGCCCAGCAATCTGGCTCAGCCCTCCCTGTTCCCATCTGGCATCTACCAACCTTGCATTTCAGGGGGACTGGCCACCACGTGTAGGGTTCTTCTGCAGGCCTGTCCTAAACTCTGTTACGGAAATTTTCTATTTCTATGTGTTTTACTCTCTCGCATGTTCTTACGTTTTATTCTGTCTATTGTACTGTAGCTTCAAGACGAAAAGCTTCTTCTCATTTTCCATTGTTTTGCTCCTGGCTGTCTAGGTTTTCTTCAGCAAAGGATCGTTACCTTGTCGTGGTGCTAGACCCTGAGGATACAGAGGACCCACCCCAGTATTCTTGCTGTGAAAACTAAATGGATCGGTGCAACCAGAGATATGTCGGTATACCATCGGAAGATGAGACCCCCAGGTCGGAAGGTGGTCAAAATGCTACTGGGGAGGAACAGAGGATGAGCTCAACTAGCCCCAGACGTGATGACGCAGCTAGCTCAAAGCCGAAAGGACGGCTAGCGGCCGACGGTGCTGGTGGTGAACGGCGAATCCGATGTTCTAAGGATCAACACACCATTGGAACCTGGAATGTAAGATCTACGAGCCAGGGCAAATTGGATGTGGTTATTGGTGAGATGTCAAGATTAAAGATAGACATTTTGGGTGTCAGTGAACTGAAATGGACTGAATGGGCCACTTCACATCAAATGACCCTTTTGCCCTGTCTGCAAGTACCGCAGATTTCCTAAGGTAAAGGTAAAGGTTTCCCTTGACATTAAGTTCAGTTGTGTCCGACTGTAGGGGGCGGTGCTCATCTCCATTTCAAAGCCGAAGAGCCGGTGTTTGTCCATAGACACTTCCCTGGTCATGTGGCCGGCATGACTAAACAGAATGCCGTTATTAATCTACTCACATTGGCAAGTTTTCGAACTGCTAGGTTGGCAGGAGCAGGGACTAGCAACGGGAGCTCACCCCGTCACACGGATTTGAACCGCTGACCTTCCGATCGGCAAGCTCAGCAGCTCAGCGGTTTAACCCGCAGTGCTACCACATCCCTATAGATTTCCTAAAGAGCCCCCTAAACTTTCCTCTCCCACAATAAGCTTTACAATTACCTGTATGAGTTGTATATTAGACAACTATCTCTCTACCCTTCTACCTACCCATCATATTTATCTACCTATCATGATTATACAGCAGATAGAATGAATCATATTCTTATTATTCACTCAGTATTTTCATGGAATGCCTCAAGCACCTGCTTTTTAAACATCTCAGTAATATTACCATAAGCTAAAAAAAACCTCTTAAGTAAATATTTCATAAATACAATCTCAGGATCCATAATAATCTCTGCTTTTTATTTAAGTACTTGGTGAGATAATTTCTGAGGATGCATAACAGCTCCATTCCCTCCTTTCCTTGGCTCTCAAAAAGACATTTTGTTCTGTGTAAACACCCATGCAAGTCCAATACTTGGACTAAAGCAATTTGAACTTCCATACAAATGCACCACTTAACCTACATTTGACCTGTTCCAGAGCATTTGGAAAACAAAAATGAATGTATAACCAACAAATGTAGACAGCCATTCATACCTCATTCCTTAATCTGGCCTTAATTTTTTAAATGAAGAGGCAATATTTATTTCAAACACCCCCTCAAATTCATTATTAAAGGAATTTACATCTTTAGCTATTGGCCCTCCCCACCCCATCCCCTTGTCCTCTCAGTTCATCTGGGTTGACTTCTGTCCAGCTGAGCAGAATAATGAAAGCACCTTGCAAAGCTGGACCCATGATGCTAAACAACCTCTAATTAAACAAAATAGCTAGGATCCCTTCAGCAAAGGATCGTTACCTTGTCGTGGTGCTGGAGTTTGAGCACCTCAATGATGCCATGAGCTAAACCATGAAGGGCCACCCAAGACGGGAAGGTCATGACAGAGAGGCCAGACTAAATGTGATCCCTGGGGAAGGTAATGGCAACCCACCCCAGTATTCTTGCCGTGAAAACTAAATATATCAGTACAACCAGAGACATGTCGCTATACCATCGGAAGATGGTCAAAATGCTACTGGGAAGGAACAGAGGATGAGTTGAACTAGCCCCAGATGTGATGACGCAGCTAGCTCAAAGCCGAAAGGACGGCTAGCGGCCGACGGTGCTACTGGTGAACGGCGAATCCGATGTTCTAAGGATCAACACACCATTGGAACCTGGAATGTAAGATCTATGAGCCAGGGCAAATTGGATGTGGTTATTGGGGAGATGTCAAGATTAAAGATAGACATTTTGGGCATCAGTGAACTGAAATGGACTGGAATGGGCCACTTCACATCAAATGACCACCAGATCTACTACTGTGGACAAGAGGAGCAAAGAAGAAATGGAGTAGCCTTCATAATTAATAGTCAAGTGGCTAAAGCAATGCTTGGATACAATCCAAAAAATGACATAATGATCTCAATTCGAATTCAGGGCAAGCCATCTAACATCACAGTGATCCAAATATACGCCCCAACCACAAATGCTGAAGAAGCTGAGGTAGAGCAGTCCTATGAGGATCTGCAGCGCCTACTGGACAATACACCTAAAAGAGATGTTATTTTCATCATGGGAAACTGGAATGCTAAGGTGGGCAGTTAAATGACACCTGGAATTACAGGTAAGCATGGCCTGGGAGAACAAAATGAAGCAGGACATAGGCTGATAGAATTTTGCCAAGACAACTCACTCTGCATAACAAACACTTTCTTCCAACAACCTAAGAGACGGCTTTATACATGGACTTCCCCAGATGGACAACACCGAAATCAGATTGACTACAACCTTTGCAGCCAAAGGTGGTGCATATCTATACAGTCGGTAAAAACAAGACCTGGAGCTGACTGTAGTTCCGATCACGAACTTCTTCTTGCACAATTTAGGATCAGACTAAAGAGATTAGGGAAGACCCACAGATCAGCTAGATATGAGCTCACTAATATTCCTAAGGAATATGCAGTGGAGGTGAAGAATAGATTTAAGGGACTGGACTTAGTAGATAGGGTCCCGGAAGAACTATGGACAGAAGTCCGCAACATTGTTCAAGAGGCGGCAACAAAATACATCCAAAAGAAAGAGAAAACCAAGAAGGCAAAATGGCTGGCTGCTGAGACACTAGAAGTAGCCCAAGAAAGAAGGAAAGCAAAAGGCAACAGTGATAGGGGGAGATATGCCCAATTAAATGCAAAATTCCAGAGGTTAGCCAGAAGAGATAAGGAATTATTTTTAAACAAGCAATGCGCGGAAGTGGAAGAAGACAATAGAATAGGAAGGACAAGAGACCTCTTCCAGAAAATTAGAAACATTGGAGGTAAATTCCAGGCCAAAATGGGTATGATCAAAAACAAAGATGGCAAGGACCTAACAGAAGAAGAAGAGATCAAGAAAAGGTGGCAAGAATATACGGAAGACCTGTATAGGAAGGATAACAATATCGGGGATAGCTTTGACGGTGTGGTCGGTGAGCTAGAGCCAGACATCCTGAAGAGTGAGGTTGAGTGGGCCTTAAGAAGCATTGCTAATAACAAGGCAGCAGGAGACGACGGCATCCCAGCTGAACTGTTCAAAATCTTGCAAGATGATGCTGTCACGGTAATGCATGCTTGTTGTTTATTCGTTTAGTCGCTTCCGACTCTTCGTGACTTCATGGACCAGCCCACGCTAGAGCTTCCTGTCGGTCGTCAACACCCCCAGCTCCCCCAGGGACGAGTCCGTCACCTCTAGAATATCATCCATCCATCTTGCCCTTGGTCGGCCCCTCTTCCTTTTGCCTTCCACTCTCCCTAGCATCAGCATCTTCTCCAGGGTGTCCTGTCTTCTCATTATGTGGCCAAAGTATTTCAGTTTTGCCTTTAATATCATTCCCTCAAGTGAGCAGTCTGGCTTTATTTCCTGGAGGATGGACTGGTTGGATCTTCTTGCAGTCCAAGGCACTCTCAGAATTTTCCTCCAACACCACAGTTCAAAAGCATCGATCTTCCTTCGCTCAGCCTTCCTTATGGTCCAGCTCTCGCAGCCATATGTTACTACAGGGAACACCATTGCTTTAACTATGCGGGCCTTTGTTGTCAGTGTGATGTCTCTGCTCTTAACTATTTTATCGAGATTTGTCATTGCTCTTCTTCCAAGGATTAAGCGTCTTCTGATTTCCTGACTGCAGTCAGCATGCTATATGCCAGCAAATTTGGAAAACACAAGAATGGCCATCAGATTGGAAAAAATCAACTTATATCCCCATACCAAAAAAGGGGAACACTAAAGAATGTTCAAACTATCGAACAGTGGCACTCATTTCACATGCCAGTAAGGTAATGCTCAAGATTCTGCAAGGTAGACTTCAGCAATTCATGGAGTGAGAATTGCCAGAGGTGCAAGCTGGGTTTAGAAAAGGCAGAGGAACTAGGGACCAAATTGCCAATATCCGCTGGATCATGGAAAAAGCCAGGGAGTTTCAGAAAAACATCTGTTTTATTGATTATTCTAAAGCCTTTGACTGTGTGGACCATAACAAACTGTGGCAAGTTCTTAGCAGTATGAGGATACCAAGTCATCTTGTATGCCTCCTGAAGAATCTGTATAACGACCAAGTAGCAACAGTAAGAACAGACCATGGAACAACGGACTGGTTTAAGATTGGGAAAGGAGTACAGCAGGGCTGTATACTCTCACCCTACCTATTCAACTTGTACGCAGAACACATCATGCGACATGCTGGGCTTGAGGAATCCAAGGCTGGAGTTAAAATTGCTGGAAGAAACATTAACAATCTCAGATATGCAGATGATACCACTTTGATGGCTGAAAGCGAAGAGGAACTGAGGAGCTTATGATGAAGGTGAAAGAAGAAAGTGCAAAAGCTGGCTTGCAGCTAAACCTCAAAAAAACCAAGATTATGGCAACCAGCTTGATTGATAACTGGCAAAAAGAGGGAGAACATGTAGAAGCAGTGAAAGACTTTGTATTTCTAGGTGCGAAGATTATTGCAGATGCTGACTGCAGTCAGGAAATCAGAAGACGCTTAATCCTTGGGAGAAGAGCAATGACAAATCTCGATAAAATAGTTAGGAGCAGAGACATCACACTGACAACAAAGGTCCGCATAGTTAAAGCAATGGTGTTCCCCGTAGCAACATATGGCTGCGAGAGCTGGACCATAAGGAAGGCTGAGCGAAGGAAGATCGATGCTTTTGAACTGTAGTGTTGGAGGAAAATCCTGAGAGTTCCTTGGCCTGCAAGAAGATCAGACCAGTCCATCCTCCAGGAAATAAAGACTGCTCACTTGAGGGAATGATATTAAAGGCAAAACTGAAATACTTTGGCCACATCATGAGAAGACAGGACACCCTGGAGAAGATGCTGATGCTGGGGAGAGTGGAGGGCAAAAGGAAGAGGGGCTGACCAAGGACAAGATGGATAGATGATATTCTAGAGGTGACGGACTCATCCCTGGGGGAGCTGGGGGTGTTGACCGACAGGAAGCTCTGGCATGGGCTGGTCCACGAAGTCACGAAGAGTCAGAAGCGACTAAATGAATAAACAACAAAAGCTAGGATCCACAAGTGGCTTTTGCACACAGTGAAAAGGCTTTTATTTGCCATGATTACAGGCTGATGACCGCACCAAATATTTCTTTGTACGTGAGGGTGTTACTTGCCAGCTAGCCCTTATGCATTTGTTCTCATGCTTCATCTTTTGGCCACCTGTTTCCAAGTGTACTTGTTTTGCATGGCAGAACATCAAGGACTGAAAGTCATCCAAAGTCAGAATGAATGGTTTGGCTTGAGAAGCTGTTGAATCCACTAACACATGATACCAATGCTGTGGATTCCACACAACCAAGGAGGAGGGGGGGGGGAGGAGGAGGTCACAAGAACAGCCCAGGAGTGTCCATAGGGTATGGTTAAAAAAGTGAAGATGGTGATTTCAACGGTGTGATTGAAGCTCTGCCTGTTGGACATAAAAAAGGAGCAGAACTTCAATCACACTGTTATGGCCACCATCTTGCCTTTTCAGACATACCCTGTGGAGATCCCTGCTAGTAGATATTTCTTAGACTGCAACCTATGAGATTCATCAGTTTCACTTTCAAATGAATTTTGTTGCTTATTCATTCAGTCACTTCCGACTCTTCGTGACTTCATGGACCAGCCCACGCCAGAGCTTCCTGTCAGTTGTCAACACCCCCAGCTCCCCCAGGGACGAGTCCGTCACCTCTAGAATATCATCCATCCACCTTGCCCTTGGTCGGCCCCTCTTCCTCTTGCCCTCCACTCTCCCCAGCATCAGCATCTTCTCCAGGGTGTCCTGTCTTCTCATTAGGTGGCCAAAGTATTTCAGTTTTGCCTTGAATATCGCTCCCTCCAGTGAGCAGTCTGGCTTTATTTCCTGGAGGATGGACTGGTTTGATCTTCTTGCAGTCCAAGGCACTCTCAGGATTTTCCTCTAACATTCAAATGAATTAAGTGCATATAATTATTTCTGCTTATAGTACTTTTAGGCTGGTGCACAGATTCCACATCGTAATTGCATATTTCCCTAGTAGGGTGCTTCAAACCTTAAGCATGATAATAGACCTTGGCTTCTATTTCTGAAAAGGTACAGTGTCAGAAACCCACAACGGATTCCACTTCCCAACATCTAATCTTTTTCTTTTATAGCAAACTTCTCTTTTGTGCGTGGACAGCATTCTGAATGTATACTCTGAGCATTGGAAATAGAGGCAAAGACATGTTTATTTATTTATTTTTCGAATTTTATTTTTTATTTTATGTATGAGCAAAGGGTAGAAGGATACATATTTTAAATAAAGAACAATGGGAGATAATTGGGTAATTCTAAATGAATCATCTTAATTTTGTAAATAAAACTTCAATAGGTGGTGAGAAATTTGGATAAGCGCATCCTTGCTTGGTAATGGTGGGAAAGAAGATCCTACAAAGATCCTCAAGGGAAAAAGTAAGGAAAAAGTGATAGGAAGTAGCAGAATGCTAATGCATACCTCAGAATTTCTCAGGGTTTCTAAAGCAGTGTTCCTCAACCTTAGCAACTCTCAGAGGTGTGGACTTCAACTCCCAGAATTCCCCAGCCACTAATTTTCTGGCCCACCATCCATGCTGGCAGGGGAATTCTGGGAGTTGAAGTCCACACCTCTTAGATTTGCCAAGGTTGGGAGAACCCTGTTCTAATGAGTCTTTCTCAATGTTGATTTCATTTCTTCAGAAAGGAACAGTAAGATAAGTGGATGGCTATCTCTCTAGTATAGAGAAAAAGAAAAAAAGAAAAACTAATAACAACTGCAAAGGTGAAGGTGTTGGGACATCCCCAACAAAGCTCTCTTCTGCTGTGAATTAATTAGACAATTCTATTAGCTGGGCTTTCACTTGACACTTGGCAGCTGATGTTAATTGAGCCACAATCAAGATAGTTATTCAGGTTAATTGGATTCCCACTGTCAGCAGCCATCAGCTTCTTGAATCTGCTACTGTCATTTAAGAATAATAAATCATGGATGGCTTTATTGGACAGCACTGTCTGACAGCTGATGGTGTGGAAATGCTGGTGGATCACTGTGGGAAGACTAAGAATGCTGGCATTATTCCTGGTTGAAAAATGCAGAAGATCATGCCCTTATCTCTGAGATTTAAGCATCTCACAACTTGGGCTGACATGATGGAACACGAGGAGTGTTATTCATATGCTTGTGCCAGAGAGAAAGTGAATCCAGATTTCTCAGGAAAACTGCTTTGAGGGAGAAGATGTTGCAACATGCCTGGGTCTCCTGGGTCTGAAAAAGAGCTATAATCTCAACTAAAATCAATGCAATGCAAACAGAATCTGCTTTGAACCCAGGTTACCAGACACCTGCAATGAAACTGAGCCAAGTGGGACCATGGCTTTGTAATGGAATGAAATCCTCAAAGAAAATGTATCTTTCACCATCTTATGGATTCTGCTGATTGCAGAAATGCATGAAGTTAACGAGTAGTCTGTGATAAAATATAGTAGCTTTAAATGACAGCATTTCCATGTTTCTCAACTGTTGCAGCTGAATGGCATCTTCAAAACTGACCTTGACATTTTTTGTAACAAAAATCTGCCAGCAATTATTGTATTATTCTAACACAGCTAGGAATTGTCTTAACTGTCTGCAAGCTCCAATTTTCAATGATGCTTGTTGGTGTGTTATATATCATTTCATTAAAAATTGAGAGCCAGTATGAGGAGGAGGAAGAAAGGGAGACTATGTCAATATTTGATGTAAACAAATATGTACAATATTGGACTGCTCAGCTCAAACTAAGGCCTGGTTTGTGCAACATGCTAAGCCACAGTGTGATATATTTGGTTTTGCTCATTATGTTGCATAGATCTAATAACTTTAGTTTGGAAGCCATCATTTATGGCTTAGCAAACCCAACCACAGTTGCAGTTGATTTAGTAAACCATGGGTAAACAAACTGTAACTTGCTTTCACACAATACACTAACCCTTGATTTATTTAACCACACTTTAAAGAATTCATGCAGATGGCAAACACTTTACAGTTGTCTCCTGATCCTGCTGTACAACTTCAGATTTGTCCAGGAGGAGATGCTCAGAGTTAATTACTTTCAGTCCAGAAGTCACATTTGGTGTAACAAGGAGGAAGGGATCTGAGTCAGTCTGTAGTCAGAAGCTACTAGTCAGTCTGAAGGACCTGAAGAGTCATACACTAAAATATCAGTACACAAGGAGTTGGGAAGCCAGCCCAAGAGCTGAAGCTGTATCTCAGGAATTCAGAAGGGATAGAAAAGGAGAGTTCAGAGGATAAGCTTAATGGTAGAATGGCTGCTTCCAGGAGAGGTCAGATTTGTTTGATGGACACAAACAAATTAGAAAGGAGACAAATTCAGCTGGGTGCAGACTAGAAGGTCAGGAAAGAGGACGATCTATCCTTTTTTTTCCAGCATTCACAAGATTTTTGAGGTTCAAACTGAGACGTTCTTCTCAATCATCACCCAGCTTCAGATCTGGTCAACATCTTCAATTATTTCAGAGAGTGAGATAAGTACTAATTACTGAGCAGCTGTTCAGAGTTCTGACTGGGGATAGACGCTTCTGGCTCAGCAATGTTGGATTTTTTTTATCCTCAATGGGCTGTGGAATCACAGGAACCCCTAACTCTACCTCTGGGCATGGACAGATGGAGACAGCTGGCCAGGGAAGAAGACACTGGGGTCTTTAGAATCCAGGGGGCCCATCAGAATGACAAAAGGAACATTATAACATCCTGACTCAAGCTTCATCACTTATGCACACACATAATATTGTGAGGCATGTACAAAAGGGGTGGAGCTTGCATTTCAAGCTTCATTTCATCCTTTGTCCACCTCTGTTTCTCACTGCCCCCCCCCCCACATATATGACCTTGGAAAAAACAACCATGTTAAGTTCAACCTTGGTCCTTCTACCTTAGCCTTGTCTAGTTAGCACTTATCTATGACTTGATTATTAATTATTAAGTGGTAATAGTTTGGGCCAATTAATATTGTCTGACTGGCAGACACTCTTGTGACTTTCACACTGGAGCATTCCTCAGCTCTGTCTGGAAATGCCAAGGAGTTGCGGGGTGGGGCGGGGTGGGGCGGGGCGGGGGGGAGCCGGGGACAAGTAACATCAAAGTTGTATTGGGTTAGACTGTCCATCAAAGGATAGTACCCAGGGCACCTCCTTCCAGTTTAAATTCTGGAGGGAGTGGGGAACTGAGGAGAGTGCTGGGTGGAAGGATGGGTCTCAAGTAAATTCTGAGCCTCAGAAAAGCCTCCAGCAACAGGTTTAATGTGGCCTCCCCCAAACCAACTGACTTGATGCACAGGACTTCAATTCCTATTATTCCCAGACAACATGGAAGGAGATGGAAATTACAGTCTAACACAGTGTTTCTCAACCTTGGGAACTTCAAGCCGTGTGGCAACTTTCTCAGCCTCATGCTGGCTGGGGAATTCTGGGAACTGAAGTCCACAGGGCTTGAGGTTGCCAAGGCTGAGAATCACTGGTCAAACACATGCAGAGGAAGGCTGTTTTCATGAACTGCAGTTTCTGTGATTATATTTTTTTAACACAGTATCTCCTTGGATCACTCTGGATTTACAAACTACCTGGCATTGCTCCTGTCTGCATCTTAGCTTGATGGGTATCCTAATAATACAGGATGATGGGTTGACATTTTGTCAATGGAAGCTTATCACAGCCATTGGGAGCTGACAGCTGGGGATTTCTCTTAAATGTTTATACACACATGGGCACACACACACTTTATAGCTTGCCATAAAAAAAAAACAGAACAAAGGAGATCTCATAGATTATATTGAATGAGCTGGCAAGCACATCTCACACTCACTGAAAGTCAGACAATTGATATTTAAGCCAACTGAGGCATGGTTAGGGATCACATATGCAGACAGAGGATCCCCAAACATTCCCTGTTTTGCAATATGAAATAAGATTTTATCTTTTAAAAAAAATGAGACAGAACTTGGAAACTGAGGCTGAGAAGAGAGCCTCAGAATTAACTTTCTGAAATTTCCAGAGATGTGGGGGAAAGTCCACGATTAATCAAGACCAAGAAAATCTCTTTCAGGAAAACAGCTGTTTCTGAAAAGACTTGGGGGTGGGTGGGAAGCACAGCTAGAAATACTGTGTAAGATTAGTTTTTAGCTTTGACTCTGTGTACACTTATGTTTAATCTTTTCTCTCTGTTCTTTGTATGAACTCACTAATTGTATTTTAAGCAGCTTGGAAACTGTTTAAAGCAGCATTGCCTGGACATTAGGAGCAAGCTGGAGTCATAGTTTCCTCTAGGTTTTTCTATGGTAGATCCTTTTTAAGTCACTACTGTGATTTGAACCACTCTGTATAGCCCCTTTGATTCGTTCAAGCAAGCCATCCAAATTCCAGCTGTGAAAGGGAAGAGGAAGAACCACATTCAGAGGTAGAAGATGGCTGAACCAAAAAGAGATTACAGGTAGTCCTCGACCTATGACCTATTCTGTCAGCGACTGTTTCAAATTACGACGGTGCTGAACGAATGGTGGTTATGACCGGTCCTCGGAGTTCTGGCCATCTCAGCACCTCTGTGGTCATGTGATTGTGATCTGCATGCTTGGCAATTCATTTGCATTAAGGACTGGTTGCCAAACACCACACTATCATGCAATAGCCATTTTCAACCTTCCCTGCCGGCTTCCCCAGAAAATCAGTGGGGAAGTTGGCAGGGAAGGTTGCAAGTTGCTGGGATAAGTTTCCCCCACCTGGGAACCCTCCCCCAGCCCCTCTGTGATTGTGCCACGCTGGCCACTTGCACACCCCCACACATCCTCCCTGACCCGTGCTGCACCCTTGCACACCCTCTCTAACCAGCATGGCTCCTCTCACACCCCTTTGTGCCCCCGCACACTGTCGTGCCCCCTCCCTGACCCACACTGCAGCTCCTGCACACCCCCTTGCAGCCTTGTGCACCCTCCCCGACCCTCCCCTGCACCCACACACACCCCTTCGCTCCCTCTCCCACCTGGCAGCAGCCACTTACCTGCCTGCCAGCCTGGGACTCGCAACTTCCTGCCGGCTTCCCCAATGACTTTGGCTGTGGAAAGCCGGCAGGAAGTTGCCTCGCCTAATGACAGTGGGATTCAGTTAATGATGGCAACCAGGACTGCAGGGATTATGTTGCTAAGCAGTGTGGCTGTGCTTTATGACCGCATCACTTAGTGATGGAAATTCTGGTCTTAATGGCCATTGTAAGTCAAGGACTACCTGTATGGGAAATGCCAGGATACTAGGCTGTGACACTTTTCATAAAAAGCCTGTGGTTTCCTCAGGGGTTTGATCCACAACATATTTTCTCAGGAAATGTATTCACAAAGAATGATGCTTTTATACCTCTATTTGTATATCATAACATTCCACTTCGGATCAATTATTCAGGGGGGAAAAAAATCAGTTGAAAATGCGCTGGAACAGTGTTTACTCTCTAAGTAGTGCTGGCTCTGATGTTCCCTCTGCTGACAATCTATTCCAGTGTTTTTCAAACTTGACAACATTAAGATTTGTGGATTTCAACTCCCAGAATTCCCCAGCCAGCATGGGAATTCTGGGAGTTGAAGTCCACCTGTCTTAAAGTTGCTGAGATTGAGGAACACTGTTTCAGGCAGATGACAAATGATCTCAGTTTGACAAATTGGTGCATTCCATAAAAGAAGGGGAGGGAGGGAGAATGTCAATTGTAAATTCAGACACTTATCAAGGAAATGGGGCAGTAAATAATTAACTCTGAAAATCAAGAGAACTGTTTTGTCATTAACTGGACCTCTTTCTAAAGGCACTCCTGAAGAAATCATTATTGTTTCTTTACTGCCAATTTCTTCTCTCAGGGGGGCTATTATCCACAGAAGGCTGGGGATCTTGAACAATGATCCAGCTTTAGGACTGTTGGTTCTGTGTAGGGACTGTTCAATAGCATTCCACACATACTCTCAGTACAAGGACCACACATGTGCATCTCAGTGGGACACAAATCCTCTCTTACATCAAGTCAAACACTAGAACTTGATGACCTAACTAGGAACTGTTATAATTTTGTGACAGCTGCTGTTATGAAATTGTATCCTGGAAGAATAGGACAGGGAAAAGGACATCATTTCTACCCACCTCATAACTGAACTTTGGAATTTGCTATCATGAGATTTAGTGCTGGCTACCCACTTGGCCGGCTTCAAAAAGGGGTTGGGCCAGTTCATGGAAGTCACGGGAATCAACAGCTATCAAGCCTTGATGGCAGTGGAGTGCCTCTGAAGGCCATCTGCTGGGAGACTCATGAACTTCCTTGTGCAGTTGGATGGCCACTTTGACTTGAAGGGCCAGGGGTCCAATCCAGCATCGTAAGATGTTCTTATGAAATTTATGCTTGTATTTTCTATATATTTATTCTGCATATACATGAAACCTTCATTCCTTCTTCTGTTCTCTACCGCAGTGTTTCTCAACCTTGGCAACTTTAAGATGCGTGGACTTCAACTCCCAGAATTCCCCAGCCAGCACTGGCTGTGGAATTCTGGGAGTTGAAGTCCACACATCTTAAAGTGCATGCACTTCAACTCCCTCAAAGTGCATGTACTTCAACTCCCAGAATTCCCCATCCATATGCTGGCTGGGGAATTCTGGGAGTTGAAGTCCACACATCTTAAAGTGCATGCACTTCAACTCCCTCAAAGTGCATGTACTTCAACTCCCAGAATTCCCCATCCAGCATGTGCTGGCTGGGGAATTCTGGGAGTTGAAGTCCACACGTCTTAAAGTGCATGCACTTCAACTCCCTCAAAGTGCATGTACTTCAACTCCCAGAATTCCCCATCCATATGCTGGCTGGGGAATTCTGGGAGTTGAAGTCCACACGTCTTAAAGCTGCCAAGGTGGAGAAACTCTGCTCTACAGCTTTGTATCATATTTTCTCTGAATTCTACTACGCTCCATGTGTCTCCTTCTATTAGCAGCTGACCAGAGAAGAGGGACAAAGGGAGAAACAAAAGAAAAACCAGAAGACTGCCTTAAACTATAAACTGGCTCCATTTAGAGCTGTTAAATGGAAACCAATGAAAGGAAATATCTATCATGACTGCATGGCTGGCACTAATGAACAAGATTTTCCTTGGGAAAGGAACTGACAAGGTAGCAGTACAAAAAGGAAAGGGGGGAGGCCAGAACAAAGTGAGAAATCTTGGTAGAAGAACTAGCACAGATGTCATATCACATGGTATATAAACAACGGAAGCATGGCATTAGAAGTCATGAGATTCTTCTGCAAAGAGTTTTTTGGAAACACCTAACTCCTTTTCATCCATTTGGCCAGTTGAGAAGCGGTGCACTCTCTCCTTATCTCCTTCTTTCTTTTCTTCCTTTGGGGAGTGTATATTGTGTGCATGTGAGTGAATGAGGGTGCGTCAAGGGCCTTGAAGGACAGGAGGAAGATCCACTATCAAGGCAACAGTCAGACAAGTGTGGCCTGAGCCCATTCCAAGAAACTAATCTGAGTCAGTGTCTCAGGCCCCTCCTTAATTCACACAAAGATAAAGTGAGGGAGGGGGAAAGCACACTGAGACTTGCCAGATTCTGTTACTACAGCTATTACAATAAAGTAGTTCTAGACCTCTGGGTTCTTAGACTGGCCTGCCTTGTAGAGCTGATGGAGTGCTTGTAGAATATGTTCTAATCAAGTAATTAAACATGGTTAATTGTGCTGCCAGTTTGCTTGGCAGGACCTTTGCTATTTATGTTCTGACATTAGGTACTGTATAAACATTTTTTTAAAATCTGTTTAATTGTGTCTGATTCTCAGAGACTACCTGGACAAGTCCCTCCAGTTTTCTTGGCAATGTATAAACACGCACACACACATACATTAGACAGACAGACATATATAAACTCAGATATATACCTTTTTGTGAAGGAAGGAAGGGAGGGAGGGAGGAAGGGAGGGAGGAAGTTTGAGGCCTATTGGTATTTCTGATCTCAAGTTATCTAGTGGATTTGTGGCAATCCATCTGTCTTGCATTGGCAACCTCCTATGATTCAGCTCACAGATGTAAATTTTAAGAGTTCAAGAAGCTGAATCTGGCATGGTTTAAAATATCCTCTCAGAGGTAAAAAAAAAAAAAAAGTTGTGAATATTGGAGGTTCTTGGAAAGACTTGGCTTTGAAAGAAAGTAGAATTTCCTTGGCAAACTCAAGGGAGAAGTGGCTGTACCAAGGAACAGCAGGGCAGGTTTTTCACCAAAGCAATCTAGCAATCTCACATTCTCCCGTCAAACTGGCAATGCTATAATGCATTCCTACCAACAACCACACACCCAGATGCTAAGCATGAGACCATGACAAGCAATCCACAATCCTGTGCACACACTGTATAGTTAAAGGATGGACAGCTTGGTGGACTATTTATAACACTGACTGACATGTTGTTTATAGCACGTTCCGGAATGCATCCTCAAATACAATAAATGATGATCAGAAGCAACCTTTGAAGAGCAAAGCACCTGCCGAGACAGACGGGAAAACATCCGACATCCCTGACAGAGTGAAAATTAGACAGGAGCAAGACATGGGTAACCTTTGAATTGGAAATCTCTCTGACAAGTGAGAACTCCTGTCTGCACTGTAAAAGGTGGGCAGGGAGGCATGGGGTAGATTTCAGTGAGCAACCATACTTCATTGGTAGTGCACTTATTTATTGATTTTGATTTTGGTAACAAGCCACAAGGGCACTTGGGAGATGTCATCCACGTTAGTGTCTGTGTTGGGACAAATCTAAATGTGACAGAACTGTCATGGTCTTATTGCAGCAAATGTTGCTGCCTTCCTGTAGTGGTGGAATGAGATGGTCTAGACCAGGGTTTCTCAACCTTGGCAACTTGAAGATGTGTGGACTTCAGCTCCCAGAATTCCCCAGCCAGCGAGAGCTGAAGTCCACACATCTTCAAGTTGCCAAGGTTGAGAAACACTGGTCTAGTTACTCAGCTGCAAAGGCTGAGGCATGAAAGAGAGAGCGTGCATGAAAAAGGGATCTTCAGAGTAATCCTTGCCTCTACAATCCATTTGATTAAAGCATGAAGTCACTCATGATGGCACCATTTTCCTTTTTATTACCGATGGGAGAGCATTACTGGATGTTTAATGAAAACCTAATCCCATGTTACTCATGTGCAGGCTGATCCCATGGGGAGGTCAGCAGGTGGCACCATTGGTTGTGCCACTGATGTCACTTCCTTGGATTAGTGGATTGAACATAGATGTCCAAAAGAGAATTCCTACCTCCACATAGGTAGAGTCATGTCAAGGCTCTACATGATCAGGACACCCTCGGGGTAGGGAGGGAGGGGTTTCAGAATTACCAGTGCTTAAATAAAAAGAAAAATCACTAGGGATGTACTGTATAATGCAAACAGTGTTGTGGACCATGCAGAGCATGGAATTTAGAAGGCAGTCCAAGTTTAGCAAACTTACACCAGAGTTGCTTTCTCCCCAAATTCTTTGCAGCCATCCAGACTTGGAAGACAAAGCAGAGAGTGTGGCCAGTAACTGACCAGGTTTAAGACAGATGTTCAAGCAAAGCCTGGTGTACATGAAGTTGGATTGTCATAGAAATTTGATCTAGCACAGGACTGACTCAGGTGTATCCTTAAACATAGAAAGGTCCCAGTTCTGCCTGAGCAGGACAGTATATTCAGCACGGATTCCCAGATCCAGGCTACTAGAGGCATGAATCTACTCCTGATTATACTAGCACAGATGCTTTCTCATGCACTCATGTACTTCTCCATTGTTTCACCTTCTGGCTTTCTACTGAGAGATGCTACATGCTCATGGGCTGGGAAGTTGAGTGGCTGGATCTGATTCTGCCTCTCCACTGGTGTTCGGTCAAGGGTGTCCACAAGGCATGGCTAAAGGAAGTGAAAATGGTGCCCATGATGGTATAATAATGTGCTATGCACATGGAAATGGGTGGAGCTTGATTGCACCATTGCAGCTGCCATTTTGACTTATCTGACCACACACTGAAGATACTGATGTGTTTGGGCATGTGGGGTTTCTGTGTGTCAATGACTAAATGCCTTTTCTTCTTCCTTCTTCCTTCTGTGCTTTGACTCACGATGAGTTACAGACCAGGCCATCACTAAGAAGTGGAAGAAACTGCCCATCGACAAAGCCTTAAATCAAAGAAAACAACAAGAGGGCTTTTTGTTTAACAAAGCCTCACAGTGTAGAATGGGAGATCCTTCCCTGTCTGTTTACCACCAGGACTTTGAACTGTACAACTCTTTGGTATCCTGGGTTTTATGAATGGATTTTAGATGTTAGTTATCTGCATTCATATCATAATAGGTCAAATGCAGAGTGGAAATCTTGCCTAACCATTTGCCTGTAAACCACAGATGGCCCATCTCATGTCGGAAAACAATCTCAATTGGTTTCCCCCACATTGTTTCCCGAACACAGTCTTCAGGAACGGCACCAGCTATTGATCATTCACATATCCCAGGAACAAAACTTGGCTTGTGGCAGAAAAAGACATCCTGCTCCTTAGAATAAAGCAATTTTTCTTCCAATTAGAGTGTTGCGTGTAAAAAATAATGCATAATAAAGTGAAGCCAAGATAAGAAGATTGGTAATTTTCTGAAGGAAGGCAGTGGTGGTGGAGGGAAAGGAATTTGCTGCCCACACCACCACCTCTCTATGTTCTTTGGTTACTATCTCTCTGCACAGTCTTCTGTTCTTGCTGAATGGTTCTTTTGAAAGCTGCTCTGCCTGTTTCCACAGCATAATGAATTCTGTCACTCTCAGCCAAGCTCTGGTGTAGTGAGTAGTGGAAGGGAGAATGCACGCCGATTGCACAAAAGGGGCCGTCAGCTCCGATTACAATGGAAACCTCATTGGTGTGCGGAAATCCTGAGACACTTATGAGCTCCTACACTTTCCAAGCAGACGGTGGTACACGATGCTGTCAACGTTTGAAAGGGCTTAGCACGGGCCCGGGATTGCTCTAAAGACAGGTTGTTCACCAGGCAGATGTAAGGAGGATGGGAAACAGTAGACATAAAGCCCCCAATAAGTGACGGGCAATGTTACAATGGGATGAGCCTCATCAGTGCCTTCATGCGTGCCATGTTACATGTCTCACGGCTGATTGGCTGAATGGGAACAGGAGCAGGAGGGGGAGTGGGGAGTGGGCTACAGCCTGTCTCCCCCAGCCTAGCCTTTTCAAGGAGTCTTATCTCCTTTCTCCTCCTTGTCAGCAATTTTCTCCCCGGCAGTGAGGGAAGTCAGGAAAAAAAGAATGGGGGGGGGCACTCACTGACAAGCTACGATGATCTTTCACAAATTTGCATTGGTTAGGATAAGGGGAGGTGTCTGGGGATGCTCTCCACTGTCCCACCCAAAGGTTGCTCTGCACCCCTCCCCTCTTTATGATGCATTTCTTCTCCTCAACAAGCTTCAATGTACCCTGTTTCTGGAAGTCTACGATTCAGGTTCCTGAAGGCCCCTAAATGTTCTTCTGCAGAGTTGGGAAGTCCTCCAACCAGCATGACTGAAAAAAAATGGGGTGCCATTGGAAGGCTGGAAACAGAAACATTCACAGAGTCACAGAACCTTCATGTAAATCCTAAAACAGGCCAAATCCTATTTGTTTTCTTTTTTAAAAAACCTCCCAGCATACCTCTGCATTAAGCATTATAGGAGTTGGTTCAGTCGAGACTGTCCATCTCTAGCCACAAAGATCTACCATGCCATCTCTGTTTCTCTGATTTAGATAAGTGCATTGGTTTAACTATATTTACTGTGAAATATCATGCATTTCAAGTGGGGGGGAGGGATGTTTTTATCAGCTGCTCAGTAAATTTTCTGCTACGATCAGGGAGAGGGGGATGGGAAATCCAGACTCCAAAACTTGAATTAATCACATCAGTGAGGGCTCTGTGTCAGAAAATGGCAAGAGAGTAAATTGTCCTAAATCACCTGCTGTTTTCTATCAAAGAAAGATCTGGGCAATCTTGCTTATATAACAGAATAATTGAGGCTTAGAGTGATCACGACTGAGTGTAACAAATTATATTAATTTACACAAGGACAAGTTGGAAATGGCAAGGATGCTAATTCTATCAGCTAGATTCTTTGGCAGTGATTTCATTATAAGTGACCTCTTCAGTCAGTCACTGAACAGTGGGAGAAGGAACAGGGTTTACTTTTATTTATTTGTTAGGTTTGCATCCTGCTTTTCTTTTTTTCCAGGATCTCCAGACAGCTGAGATCAGTGTTTTTCAAACCTGGCAACTTTAAGATGTGTGGACTTCAACTCCCAGAATTCCCCAGCCACCATGAAGTTCACGCATCTTAAAACTGCCAACTTTGAAAAATGCTGGCTTAGATGAGGGGTTTTCCTCCAGTTTAGACCCACCTCAACAATCCTGCAAGTTAGGTTGGCCGAGAGAAGGAGCTTCCATGGCTGAGGTGGATTAAAATCTGGATCTCCCCACTCCTAATCCTATTCTCCAATCACTAGACCATACTGCCTCTATGTCTACCACCACCAGATGTCTGTGTCCGCCATAGCTAATTACAATGCAGAATCTGGAGGATTATCCAACTTGTCCAGTGCAGGATTTCTATCTCTCTTCTGCTCTAGATTTCAGCTCTGGGCTGAATGATGCAAGACAGACAGATGGGCAGAGAGCAGACAGAGGAAGGAAGGACGGGGGGAATTATATGGAACTAAATTGCTCTTAGCTTTCTCCCGTCTCCTCTCTTTTTAGATATAATGATAAAGTAAGTTTTTCATAAGCAGCTGCAACGGCTGTTCTTCACTTACAGTTTTATTATGAGTTTTCAATGGGCTGTTGGATTGCAAGACAGAAATCTTGCCTAGCAAAGTTATTAGAGGTCCCCCCCCCCCCCGCCAGCTTCTCTCAACACCCAGCCCATCTCATTTCATGTAAAAAGCTTCTCAGTGGGAAACCTGATGTCACTCACTCATTTAGAGACTGTATTTATAGAATCATCCCCATTTAATGGAAAATGCCAGGTGCATTTTAGAATGGGGGGGGGATTGGGGGTGGGCAAGGCTCCGTGTTATTTGTGCCCCATTTTTTAGCCCTTCAAGAGCTGCAGAGGACATGTCCCTGCAGAGGGGATGTTTTAGAAGTGGGGGAACTGAATATTTGAGGCATCCTACAGGTTTAGCACAGAAAATTGTAACCTTAGGACTGATAGGAAGTTTGACCCCCAAAATTTGGGGATGCTGCTGCCAAACCTTTTGCAGAGTAACTTTGGAGCACAAAATGGAATCATGTTTGCTTTTTCCTTTTTTTTTTTTTTTCATTCAATATGTATGTCACCATAAGTCCCCAAGATTCTCAGCTGCTGAGAACAATAAAAGCATACAATACAAAGATTAAAACATCCCTGGCAACACATGAATGCAAAGCAACAATTGGAGAAATACAAGCTGCCAATTTTCTTTTAGGAGAACCAGAACAAATATTCACCAGGCACCGCTTCGGCGGGCAGGTAACAGCGTTCCGCTTAGTCATGCCGGCCACATGACCACGGAGGAAGTGTCTTCGGACAAACGTCGGCTCTTCGGCTTTGAAACGGAGATGAGCACCGCCCCCTAGAGTCGGACACGACTGGACTTAATGTCAAGGGAAACCTTTACCTTTACTACAGCATTTAGAACCAAGTGGGATTTTTCAGGAGGAAGATCTCTTCCTCAGCACTTCCTTCCCTCCCTCTTTCCAAGATTAGCTGGCAATTCATCCCTTCTCCATAGTGGAAGATTCATCCTCTTTTGAGAATCAGCCCCAAGACTGGCCCTTCCATGCTGGAATTCAAGTTTGCATGCACCAGCTTTCTGCATCTATACATCTATTCAGCATGGGGGGAGATCAGTACAGAGACAGTTAGCAAAAGGAGTCTGGACTTTTATCTCCTCTCTTTGTCTAAAAGAGTAACTTTGTATGCCTCCTATAGGATAGACAGGCACCCTTCCTTCCTTCCTTCCTTCCTTCCTTCCTTCCTTCCTTCCTTCCTTCCTTCCTTCCTTCCTTCCTTCCTTCCTTTTCAGGCAAATAAAGCTAGGTTTTTCCTTACACATGCACCAGCCTTTGGAAGGCATTCTGGTAACCGCCCAGAGTCCCTCTGCTGGGAGGAGATGGGCGGTGACAAATTTGATAGATAGATGGATGGATGGATGGATGGATGGATAGATAAATTCTCATAGAAGTTTTACTCCTAAATTTAGCATTTCTCCCTCCCTGCATTCTTCTTTCCACTGAATAAAGTGATCAGCTCTTCAACATCCAGAGATCAACACTGGCTCCATTCAGCTCAGCCAATCAGGTTCGCTTTTATCACCAAGAGACGAGGTGAACCATCCAAAACAAAGGCAGAAGCTTCTCTATTGGCTCCCAGGCCTGATTCAAAGTGATAGTCTGAATCAAAGCCCTGAAGGTCTCAGCACTGGGTTATATCAAGGATGCCCTGCCAAGGTAAAGTTCACCCGTCTGGTCTGAAGATCTTGAGAGGACTTGCCAAGAGTCCTTCTTTGTGAGGTCTGTGTTACCTCAACAAGACAACAGACCTTCCCATGGCTGTCCCCTTATGATGGGACATCTCCCACCAGAGGCTTGTATAGCACCTTCCTTCTTCACATTGTTAAAACCTTCCTATTCCAAAAAGCTTTGGGCTGCAGTTGATTGTTGTTGGTCCTCATTTTTGCCCTTATATCACTCTTTAATACAGGTAGTCCTCACTTAATGACTATTCATTTAGCAAGAGTTCAGAGTTATGATGGCACTGAAAAAAAACCTACTTACGACCGGTCCTCACACTTGCGACTGTCATAGTGTCCCCGCAGTCACGTGATCACGATTCAGGTGATTGGCAACTGGTTTGCATTTATGACTGTTGCAGCATCCCACAGTCACTTTATTGCCATTTTCTACCTTCTCAGCCAGCTTCCAGCAAGCAAAATCAATGGGGAACTGCATGGTGATTTGCTTAACAACCACCATAAAAAAGGTTATAAAATCAGGTCAGATTTGCTTAACAACCACATTGCTTCGTGACTGCAATTCCGGTCCCAATTGTGGTCGTTAAGCAAGGACTACTTGTATAGTCTTCTGATGTTTATCATTGCATTGTTTTGGGTCTTGTCTTCTTCCTTGGTTGCACACCGCCCAGAGTTGAAAGATTGGGGCAAATCAAGAAATGGACATAGAAAGGACCATAGTGCAGCAGTCAAGCTCCCAATTTGCCATGGAAATCACAGATTCCATTCTTAATACCCACCGACCAGGCTGGCAAAGATTCTGATCTAAAATGCTACAAAGCTGTTGCCAAGGAGTGCTGTCTCTTCGTAAACTAGCATCATCAATTACATCAGCCTCTCTGACAGCATGATCCTCATGTGAGACCTGGCTCTTGACACCCTGGTCTACAGATGGTTGGTTGGTGGTGACATGGAGATGAATCTTCTCTGTGGTGGCATCTGCCCTTTCAAGTGAGCTTGAATGGTTTTGACAGGTTCAGCCCCCATTTTCATGGAATGCTGTGCAACTGATAATATTTTTTTTGGGAAAGGGTATTGAGCACTGACGAAAGGATTTGCTGGAAGGTGGAAAGGAAAGACAGCATAGGAGTTTGCATTTCTGAAAACCTGTATGAACTAGAATGCCCTGAGACATGAAAATCTGGATTTGAAGGGAAGGGGCTTCCAAAAGGCCTTCCACCAGTGTTGGTTAAACTTTTTTCTATTAGGACCCCTTCCCACTTCTAAAAATTACAGAGGACCTCAAAAGAACTTTTGTTTATATGGGTTATATTTATTGATATTTACCGCATTAAAAATTAAAAATGATGCATTTGCTGCTACTACTATTATCACAATTACTTGATGGGATTTTAATATTGTATTATCTTTCAACATAGGCTAGCAAATAATTTTGATTTTGCAGACCCCTGAGAGGGTCTTGGGGGACCCCGAAGGGTCCTCAGACCACACTTTGAGAAACAGTGCATTACACCATAAGACATTCCTTGTTAAAAAAAAGTGTGTACCCAGAGAAGTGCATGCAAAACAATTATATTAGGAGAAACAGAGACTTCTAAAACATGAAAAGTAGAGCAAAACGTGCAAGACTGATGTCAGCCTTCCCAAGTAGACCAGACACAAAACATGACCAGATGAGTTAATTCTACTTTATTGTAAGGCTGCATTTACACAATCTTGCAAGTCTGAAAGTACAAATCTCCCACCATCACTTTTTCAGCCTAATAAGTTAGGGAGGGTCCCTTCTGAGCCTCTTTCTCTGCCCATTATGCAGCTGTGGGCTATGCCCTCTCTTATCTGACCATTCCCTAGGCAGCATCTCTTTGCACTGTCTCTCAAGGTCTTTCTCCCATACCATTACAAAGATGTTCCCAGACAATCAACTACCTGAGACCAAGTTATCTGATAATCAGCAGGGAGGAGTCAAGTGATGGAGGGTCAGATCCCGGCAGGATGCCCAGCCCCAGGACATGTTGACAGCTTTGGCGAGATGACCAAAGGGATCTGCTTGGCTCCTCAAGAAGCAAGGGCACCAACGCTTGTAGATGAATCACATCTACATCTGGCCTATTTACAAAAAGCCACCAGTGATGGCCTCTCCTTTGAAGACAACTCACCAACTTTGGGTCTGTGATTCCCCATCCTTCTTCTTGCTCCTTAACTCTTGACTCTTCAACTCAGACTGGCTGACTAACTGCTCTGGTGTTTGTCTCCTGGACCACATTTCTCTTTCTGTTGCTGCTCTGCCCTGCTTCCCTGAACTGGTGCTGTATTTGTCTCCTATGGCTTGAGTTTGGACTGAACTCCGAACCACTCATGCTATGCCCAGCTATCGGACAAGACCTTGCTTCCCTGTATTTTCCAGAGCATGCATGTTGGATATTTGCCTGCCTTTATAACTGACTACAGGACTACTTGTCAGTAAACCACTTGTAAATTGAGCCAATGTTTGCCCTGAAACAGGACAGTCATTTGGCTATGGATAATCTCCTCCATGGACTGTTTGTTGGTTTGTTTGTTTACAGGACTTATACAGCCACCTATCTCATACAATGACTCTAGGAGGCTCACAACGATCCATAAAACATAGTTAAAAACAAAGATACCCTTCCCCCCAGCGCCAGACCAAACATCCTCATAGCTCAACCCGTATCCTAGCCCAATGCCTGGGGGAAGAGCCAGGTCTTCACAGCCCTCCAGATGGCAAAAAGGGTAGGGATCCCCTTCTTTCTATTTACAACCATGAAGGGTATTCTGTGTAGCAACATCTGTACAGCTTAACACAGAAGAATTGTTCAGAGTTGTTCCAGAAGCCAGGACAAGAAACAATGGGTTTAAATTACAAGGAGGGTTCTACATCAGGAAGTATTTTCTAACATTAAGAGGTGATCACCAATGGAGCAGGTGGTGGACTCTCTCTCCTACATTGGAAGTGCTTAAACAAAGCCTGGTAGTCATCTGTTGGGGATGTTGTCATAGTAGATTTCTGCACTGGGCAAGAGATTTGACTAGAAGATCTTCAACTTCACTTCCAACTCTTAAGTTCTATGATACTACATTCAGGACTATGAAGATAGGATAACAATACATTAGCAAGAGGATAATGTACAAAATACAGCACCCATTTGCAGTGATGAAATGTGTTGTATGAGCACTTGTTTGCCTCTCCTAAAAACACTGGGGCTATGTCCTTTGGGCAGCTGGCACAGCTGTTTGACAGCATTCTCAGGTCTTTTTGGCATGCATGTCCATGCACTGCCACTTTGTTGATTATAGGTGTAAACAGGCTGGCAAAGCCTTTGCAGCGCCTGGCAAAGCCTTCTGGAGGATGTGGTTGGCTTGATGCTTCAAGGAGAGGGCATTTCACTCCTGCAAATGATCTTTCCAAACCAGCCCTTCAAACACTTGTCACACAGTGCAAATTGTGTCTCCTGCCCTTGCACATGGCGATTTCCATTTGCATGTTTTGCAAATGCAATTAGTTTGGAGTGGAATGCTCATAAACCAGGCAAATGCACTTAGAAATCCTCTTCAGGCTTCCCTGTGAAGGTTCAAGTATCTAAAACCCTGTGCTTGTTTTGTTTCTTTACAATTTGGTGGGTGTTGGGATTGAACTTTGCCACAGAGCTCTGCTTTTACATAACTTTTAACCTGGCCACATTCCAGATCAGAAACAGCTTCTCTTTTTGGAGCCAAACCAAACACTCCCCCCTTTTCAAAGTGGGTCAGGGACTGAGTGTTTCAGAAAGTATGGTAAAAACATTTCCCCCATCTGGACAGCCCAACAAAGGCTTTTTAGCAGAAACACAGAGGACAATGGTGTAACTTTTTCGGAGAAGACCACCTGCCAAAGGATACCATCTGCCATTCCATGCACACTAGAACAGGTTGGTCCTTTTAGATGCACCTCTGATTTGGCAAATGATGGACCCCCTTTTGCAGCTCTGACAGCCTACTAAACATGTACAAAAACAATTTTTTCCCCATGAATTGCCTTTGAAGTCTGAACTGAATTGATTTTCCACATCAGCTCAAACATCTGTTATCAAACTGATTTGCCAAATTGATTCTAAAGTCAGAAATGGATTTGGGGTTGGCAGCCCCCAAACCCTCCCCCAAATTTTGCACCAACTTTAATGTGCAAGGAAGGGAAAATGATTAAATGCAAGGCAAACAATCATATGATCAGCTTTTAATTGTGATAATTCCAATGAAATCAAATACAGTGCTCGCCGCAGCTCAACCTATTTTTTAAAGAAGTCATACCAGTGAAGGCCAGACAGTGCCTTCATCCTAGAAAAAAGTAACCCAGTTATTAAAGTTAGGAGGAGTATCATGATAAGCTAAGAACTGATGAAGCTTTTCTTGTCTTCACATTTGCTTATGTTGGGGAAATTTTCTCCACATCCCACTGATGTCTTGCCAAAGCCTGTTCTTCTTCATTCCTCTCCAAACATTGCTTCCAGCAATATTGGGTGAAACACCTTACAGAATTAGGCGTTTAAACTGGAAACCCAGAGAAGTCACAGAATTCTGCCAATGGAATCTCCTTCTGGAATTGCTCAGTTCCAGACATCTCTGGGGCTGCCCTTGGACCAGGATAATTTCTTGCATTAGCAGAGAATGTTCTGTCCCCTCCCAATGTTTCACCAGTAAATGTAATTATCTCCTGATCTCTTTCTGTCTGGAATTATGCTTATTTATTCAGTGGTAGAGAGGCAGTCTGGTGTAGTGGTTAATCACCGGGCTAGAAACCAGGAGACTGTGAGTTCTAGTCCCGCCTTAGGCACGAAGCCAGCTGGGTGACCCTGGGCCAGTCACCCTCTCTCAGCCCTAGGAAGAAGGCAAGGGCCAACCACTTCTGAAATCTTGCCAAGAAAATTGCAGGGACTTGCCCAGGCAGTCACCAGGAGTCAGCACAGACTCGAGGGCACAAAAATAATATAAAAAATTCAGCAGTACCCAATTTTCCATGAAAATAATTTATTTATTTTTTTGTTATCACACACCGAATTAGGCCTGTTATCTGGTCCTTCCTTCATGATGTTCTGAATTCAAACAAGGCTTTAATGGTGCTTTCATAAAGTAGAGAGACTGTTATGTGGCTTCTGGAATTCCATCCAACCCCTTAACAACAGCCCTACTCTGGGCTACATGATGGGGAAGGAGGGGAAATCAGAATAAAGGAGTCAGCAAACATGCTTTTTGTGTATTTTTTATATTGTATTCTGTTTTTTGCCTTTCTTGTTTTTAATTGTTGTAAGCTGCCCAGAGTCATGCATTTAAGGTTCTTGTGTGGTTGTGATCTACTATATTTAAGTTGTTTTGGTTTGGAAGGAAGAACAAGAGGAGCAAAAGGAGGGGAAAATAATAAGCTCTTTAGTTAAGAGTAAACCTAAACCATGGACTTCTTGCAGTGAGCTCTCCAGAATTCTGATAGTACCAACACATGGACCTATTTGTGTTCCTTCTATTCTTAGTAATACCTACTCCCTAGGCAGCTTCCTTGGGGTCCTCATCACGGCAAGGGCTTTTTAGATACCCTGGTCCCCAAGTTATATTAGGACCTCATGGGTACAAAGCATGTGAAAGACTTTTGCTCCCAGGACCTGGTAAGATAGAAAGCATCCATTGGTACCACCAAAGGGTCAGTGGAGACTCAGCTCATTTCCCGAGTGGATTTGACACAACATCTGGTAATGTCCCAAGTGAATGAATATGTGTCTGTCTGGGTGGATGAATGAGTGCAGACAGGGTGGAAAAAAAACATGCAGAGCAAAGGACTTTTGCTCAGGGACATTGAATTAAGCTACAGGAGATGTTCTATTGAGTTCATCATGCTCAATTGTCCAGCAGACATCTCCTGGATCAGTTACAATTTTTGAGTCGACTTTAAAGATAGTCCCAAGCATAACATGCTTTTGTTAACTTGCTCCTCCAGCTAAAACTGGCACTCCCGGGCTACTTTTTTTGTCATTTGCTAAGAACAGTGACGAATTGTGAAGTTCTCATACTTGCTAATTTCTGGATGCTCAGTTACCCCCCACCTGGATTCTAACACAACTTAATTATCTAGGTTTAGCTGGGATCTCTCATTGCTCTAGTAAAACCTTAATAAGAGTTCAAAAGGGAGGAGGGAGGGGGAGGCAGGTATAAATAAAGCGTGTTATATTTAATCTAATATAAAAGGTGTCTGAATGCAAAGCGTATTTGCTCATTCATCCCTCCTCCCCCTGCCTTTTCAAGAAATATCCTGGAGGAAAGATTTTTTTTTTAAACCCTCATTAACGTTGCATTCCAAACTCTTTAGGAAACGTGCAATAGATACATAAAAGCAGGAGGCAGAGAGGTCACAACATTAATTAAATTTGAAACTTGTTGATTCAGGGTGGAAAGCACAATGACTGAACAAGAAGATTTTTAGTGACAAGTTGCCCCTTAATTATAACCGAACTGAGGTATACAGGAATCTGTTTGGTAGTTCAAACTAGCAGCCTATATTGAACACATCTGTGATTATTTGTATAACACTGGATCTGGTGAGCTTTCTCCAATCTGGTGGCCTCCATCAGTGCTGGATTACCCTTGCCCTCATTCCCAGCTAGTATTTGTATAGATCCCTTAGTTAGGGATGTTGGAGATGTTGACCAACCTGACTGGAGGACCCTGGCTGAGCAAGATTATTTCTCCTTCACTTTCCTCTGATTGTTCTGCACTGTAACTAATGCATGCCAGGGAACATAATGTGGTAGACAAGACAGTGATTAATCTAACATGTGGAGGTTGCAATGTTATACTGCTGACTTGGGAATACTCAAGGAGATTTACTTCTGAGAATATGTGTGTATATTATATTATGCTACATTATATTGTTGGTTTGAGCATGACATTACAAGCAAGAAAGAGTACTGGTTGGGAACTAGATGCAGACAACCTCTCTCATTCACCCACCCACCCACCCACCCACCCACCCACCCACCCAGGCAGACACAGACTCGTTCACGTAGGGCATCACCAGATGTGGTTTCAAATCCACTCAGGAAATGAACTGAGTCTCCACTGATCCTTTGGGGGTAACAATGGATGCTTTCTATCCTAGCAGGTTGCAGTTTTATCTTGCTACAAGGATTGGGGTATTGTGGGGGAGTGTTTGCAAATGGAAGGACCAACAGCAGTAAGAAATTAGTACTTAATGGGAGAGAAAATATTTAGCAAGGCCATCCACTGAATGGTGAAGGCTCAATTTTGCTTCTGTCCTGGAACAGAAACTCCGTGTTGTTAAGACTAGCCTGGTATAATCCAGATCCAAGTGTTGTGTCCGTGAAAATCAGAGTTTGCAACAAGGAACTTAAACCGTTCTACTACTCTTAATGACATTCTAATCCAGAGACGCTACTTTGAAAAGCTATCACCTTACTCAATGACACCATCAACTGCTGCCATTTTAATGGGCAGAAACAACTCAGCATACTTTTTTTTTTTTAAAAAGAGAGACTATTTTGTACCTATATGACATTATAGTTTGCACACCTAATATAAACCTCACATTTTATTACATGCATTTAAAAGCTGCTCCATAATTTGTGTTTGTCTGCTTTGTTGTGTAACGTGACACCATACAGGCTTTTAAGATTATATATGCTGCCTAGGGAAAGTTGAGTTGGAAACATCCATGTTGATCTGAGTGGGAAAAGCCAGTGTGGTGTAGCAGTAGAGGTGTTGGGCTAGAAATTTGGAGGGCGGGGGGATGGATTCAAACCCACTCTTCTCCCTGAAAATTCACTGGGTGAATTTGGACCACTTATTCTCCATCCATCAAACTTACCCCAGAAGGCTGTGGGGATACAATAGAAGAAAATCTCCATGTAAGCTGTTTTGAGCTCCTGCAGGAAGGTGGAATAGAGACTTAATAAAGAAATAAAGGAAAGTCACCATGGAATTCTTTCAGAGTAAAATGGCACACGCTGTAGTGAGACAGCTAGGACCTATTGCCCTTGGTTCAACCATTTTGCACAAATTGCTGTATATTTGGAGAAGATCTCTAGAAAACATATAAATATGGGTAGCTGATTTAAATACATACATTATGCGAAACTCTATATAAAATGTTTCTTAGGGATCGTTGCATTAAAAACAGCAGATGTTTGGGAAAGCTGGGTTAAAGCTGTGAATATTGTGGAGAGTTGTGAGCATAACAGGATTTAATAGGAAAAGATTGTAGTTTTTTTTTTAATTTATTTACTGAAAATGTCTTGGAATGGAATAATAAGAAAAATATGTTTAAGACTGCTAGGGAATAGATTGGGCTCTTGTGCACTTCTCTAAACCTATGTGCCTTCATCTGATTGTAAGTAGAAGCCTTATAGTGGGCAGGAATCCTATTATTTATATCAATTTTCTGCTTTCCTTGAAGAGTCTGTGCATTGGGGGTAAGCTTCCTGCACATTTTATCCTCCCAACCAATTTGTAGGTTGGGCTGTGAGTTAGCAGCTGGCTTTAAAGCACACAGTGAGCTCCATTGCCAAGTGTGGATTTCAACCTGTTATCTTGTGTCCCAATCCAGTTCCTTACTCATGATTATCACTCCAGTTATCACTCTAGCCACCTGCATTGGTGGCATAATTTTCAACATACTTGTACAGAAGCTTGCTTTGCATCTTCCAGGAGGACATGGGGAGGTTGGATCTGGGGAGGACTAAGATGGTACAGTGGACTCACTGCGGGTTGGGCTATGCCCCCTGCATGCTTTCATACCTGTTACCTGGTTAAACTCTCATGTTCGTCTATAGGGAATACAGGATGTTTGCAAAGTGCTTTTATAGACATGCACACAGATTTATTTCTTCTTCTGGGTGCCTGCATGGATCTGTATGAGAGGGAAAGTTGGGGGAATAAGATGTAATTTTAAACCATTTTTCTAGTGAGGTAAACAAACATGCCAGTTCATCTTAATAAAATGGGACATTTAATAATGCACTTTCTTTCCAGTGGCTGAGACAAGCCAGATGCAAGCTGCCTACTGACATTAGTTCCACATGACTAACCCCCCACCTCTAACAAGTTCCTCGCCAACTGAGTCCCTTTGGGGTGATGGAGAGTCTGGAAGAGCAGAAAGGAAAATCATATGGCTTGGGGTTTAAGTGAACACAGATAAAAGGCAGATTGATCCAAAGAACAAAGCAGTGATTTCAAGTGAGATGGGTCAAGCAAGGCAAGAAGCCTATGAGCTGTGAAAGAGATCTGGGGAAGATTTACACTTCAACAAAAGCCAAGGAGTCTATCTTTGTCAAAGAAATGGTTTCAAATCTTAAATCTTGAATCCAGATTCAGGGAATAGGAATGAAATGCTGCATATGTGTGTTTTCTACATACTTCTATCACATGGATTAATGGATAACAAACAGATGTATTGTTATGGGGGAGGGCTGTTTTGATTAGGAAAATAAAACTTTGTCCATAATGACAATATCCTTATCAAATCTGGAAAATTCCCTGAAAACCCATAGGCATTATCTTTGGGGAGGCTGAAATTTTAGTGCTGTTCCAGATACCCAACTTTGCTCAATTTCTTCCCCTGCCCCCCATCAACTGAACTGTATTAACTTTCATTTCTTCTGTGCAAACATCCCATCTACATATCAAAGTCTTGATGCCAAACCCAAGATTCACTGGATCTTCAGATGGTTGCCTATGGCTTGGTGCCTAGGTTTCTCCAGGGCCACCTCTCCAATTGGACTCAGCCTGGCCAACTCAATTGTCCTGGCAGAAGCTGTTGGCAGGACCCCACTTCTGTGAAGTGATGGGGGCTGAGGCATAGACAGGACTGCTTTCCTGAGGCCATCCCTGCTCTTTGGAACAGCTTCCTGGCTGAGATAAGGCTGCTTCTTCAGTGGGCTTGTTCTTGAAGATGCTGAAAAGCTCTTCCAATGGGCTACCATTGGGGGTTTTGCTTCAACATTGATTGAGATACTTGTTAAGGTTTCCCTACTAACAGATTAAGCTACTTTTATACCTAATCATTTGGCTGGGTGAAAAGGTTGCAAGTGATTGTCTCCTCTCACGTGCTTCATGCAAAATAGCCTGGGGGGAGGACCTGCCCGGACTTGTCTTCTCACTTCCTTTTTTTCTCTCTGCCGGCATGTAGCAAGCCAGGTAGCTCTCAATGAGAGCTAAGTCCTTTAAATGTTTTGCTTTTGTTTTTGCTTTCTGTAAATAAATTATTTTTTATAGAAATGCTTGGTGTGTGACTTTTGTTGACCTCTCCTGGGCTAAAGGCTTTCCCAGCATCTGCCAACAGGTTATGGGCCCAGTAAACAACGCAGTAAAACCCAGAGAGAAAAGAGAGGTCAGCTCCACACCTCATGCACAATTTAAAGGCAGGTAGCAAAGACCTGTGAAGATTTTCTTTGGAGCCACCTGGAGATTTTCCAGCAACTGCCGGTCTGCAGGACTTAGAAGCTAGCTGAGGTGACTTGCAAAAGAAGGAAGAAGCCATGGCTACCTCCCAGCCCTCAGCGATGCCTCTGGAGCGCCTATCAGAGACCAACTATTTGAATTGGGCCCTGAAGATGGAGATGTATCTTCGCAGAGAGAATCTTTGGCTGCCAATTGGTGAGCAAACCCCCCAAAATCCCAATGCTGAATGGCTGAGACAGGATGAGCGGGCTAGAGCCACCATTATCTTGGGAGTTGAGGACAATCAGCTAGTCCACGTGCGAGGCATGCAGTCTGCAAAGCAACTTTGGGACGCTTTGAGAGACTTATATGTAAAGGCAACAGCAGGGAGTAAAGTTACTCTGACGAAAAAGCTGTACAGAGCCTACCTTGCAGAAGGAGATAGCCTTCCTGAGCACCTGCATTATATTCAGCAGCTGTTTGTTGAGTTGCAGGAGAGAGGAATGGAATTTACACCTCTCACAAAATCCTATATCCTCCTGTCCTCACTAAATGAAACGTGGGACATGCTGATTTGTACCCTGGAGGCTATGCCTGAAGCAGACCTCACCCCATCGTATGTTACACAGCGCTTACTCGCTGAATGGGAGAAGAGAGAGGAAAGATCCCCCCCCATCTCTTCTGGAAAGCTGCAAGACCAGAAAATGAGGGAAAAGAAGGGAAAGGAACCTGAGGCCACAGCGCTAGCAAGCCAGCGATGCTTCACTTGTGGTTCAGCTGGACATTTGCAAAGAGACTGTGCCATGAGACCCAAGAGTAGAAAGACAGAGCAGAAGAACACAAGGGCAACACAGAAGAAGGCTCTTCAGACAACCCAAATTGCACAGGTTGCTGAGAAGGGTAATTCTGATGTATGGGTGTTAGATTCTGGGGCCAGTTGTCATTTATGTAATTGTAAAAGCTCTTTTGTGTCACTGTCTAAAACTGAAAGACAAAGTGTATCTTTGGCTGATGGGTCTGTCACCAAAATTATGGGACAAGGTGACTTGTATTTATCCTGCTTAGGAGAAACTATAAAAGGTGTGTTGTATGTGCCAAATTTACAATCAAACCTTTTATCTGTGGCACAATTGGCTGCAACAGGGTATATCATAACATTTAAGAAAAATGGTTGTGAGATACGTAAAAATGGGAAATTGTGTGCTACTGGTATGTTAAAAGACTCCTTGTACATTGTGCAAAATGCAAGGAAGCCAAGCTGCAAGGCTGCAGTTGGTAACACTCCATATCATGACCAATGTGTACACCTGATGCACAGGAGATTTGGTCATGCTAATATCAAGTATATAGCACAAATGCCACAGCTGTGTGCTGACCTAAAGATAAAACCCTGTGATAAATACTTAGACTGTGTAGTTTGCAAAGAATGCAAAACACTAAAAGCTCCTGTGAGTAAGCACAGTGACAGAGTTACAACTAGACCTTTGGAAATTGTACACTCTGATATTATTGGTCCTTTTGCTCCAAGTCTTGGACAAGCAAGGTATGCAATGACCATCATTGATGATTTCTCAAGATACACATTTATCTACATCTTAAAACATAAAGATGAGGCATTTGAGAAATTTAAAAGTTTTGTGACATGGGCAAATGGAAAATTCCCTAGGCCTGTATCTGCACTCCAATGTGATAGAGGAGGAGAATACCTTTCTCACAAATTCAGAAGGTTCCTAGTGGAAAAAGGGATAGAACAAATTCTTTCTAACCCGTACACCCCTCAGCAAAATGGTGTTGCTGAAAGAAAGGGCAGAACCTTGCAAAATGCGATGGAATGCATGTTAAAAGATTCACGATTATGTTTTAAGTTCTGGGGAGAAGCTTTATCGACTGCTTGTTATGTTCAGAACAGGTTGTATAACTCTATGATTCAGGACACTCCATTCCATTTGTTTTATGGTGTGAAACCAAAGGTAAGCCATCTTAGAGTGTTTGGTAGCACTGCATGGGTTCACATTCCAAAACAGCAGAGAAGGAAAGGAGGCCCCACAACAAAGAAAGCCATCTTTGTTGGCTATGAACAAAGCCAGAGGAGCTACAGGTTCATAATGGGAGAGAAATTAATAATTAGCAAAAGCGCTTCTTTTGCTGAACAAAACTGGGGGAGATTAAATTCTAGCTCTCCAGTTGAACTGACCACCACAAGAGAACAGCAAGGACTTGCTGATGGTGATCTTTTGCCTGATGAGGACATTAAATCAGAAAAGCAAACTGAAGATCTGTCTGATGAGACAGATGCTTCTCAGGAAAGTGATAGGAGTCAAAATTTAAGCCCTATATTACCTCGCAGATCTCAGAGGAGTAATAAAGGCGTTCCTCCATCACGTTTTCAGGCTGAAACAGTAAAGGCTTTTCACATATTCACAGAACCTGAGTCTTTAGAACAAGTGAATGCTTTACCACCTGAGATTGCACAAAATTGGCATTCTGCCATGCAACAGGAATTAGCATCCTTGAAAGAAAATAAAACATGGAAACTGGTAAATCTACCTCCCAATGAACGCTGTCTGGGTTGTAGGTGGGTTTTCAAACTGAAAAGGGATGCTGATGGCAAAATCCAAAAATATAAAGCAAGGTTGGTTGCAAAAGGGTTCACTCAAAGGAAAGATTTAGACTTTGACAAGACTTTTGCACCAGTTACTAAAGGTGAATCAATTAGATTACTGTTAAAAGTTGCTGCACTCAAGGGAATGTCAGTTAACCACTATGACATTCAAACTGCATTTCTCTATGGTGATTTAGACCACAGATTATACATGCAGCAACCCCCTGGCTATGAAAAAGGGGAGAATCTAGTCTGTGAACTGCAGAAGTCAATCTATGGGTTAAAACAAGCTGCTAGATCCTGGAACCAAAAAGTAGATGAAAAACTGCAGAATTTTGGTTTTGAAAAAGGAAAAGCAGATCCCTGTGTATATATGAAGAAGGACAAACAAGGCTGTATGTATCTGTGCATTTATGTTGATTTGCTGCTATTCACATCAACAGAAAAACAAAGGCTTGATTTTGAAGCCTGCATAAAAAGCCATTTCATATTAAAAAGCCTTGGAGTTGTGACCAATTACCTAGGTTTGAAAAAACACAGGAAGAAAAATGGTAACTTTCTGTTAAACCAAAGGGGAGATAATGGTAATGTGAATGGAAAGACATATAAAGTCAGAGAAGATTGGTTTGCATCTTAATCTGTAGTGTAAAAAGGGGAGTGTTAAGGTTTCCCTACTAACAGATTAAGCTACTTTTATACCTAATCATTTGGCTGGGTGAAAAGGTTGCAAGTGATTGTCTCCTCTCACGTGCTTCATGCAAAATAGCCTGGGGGGAGGACCTGCCCGGACTTGTCTTCTCACTTCCTTTTTTTCTCTCTGCCGGCATGTAGCAAGCCAGGTAGCTCTCAATGAGAGCTAAGTCCTTTAAATGTTTTGCTTTTGTTTTTGCTTTCTGTAAATAAATTATTTTTTATAGAAATGCTTGGTGTGTGACTTTTGTTGACCTCTCCTGGGCTAAAGGCTTTCCCAGCATCTGCCAACAATACTGTTATTTATTTAAGGTGTGGAAGACATAATTGCATAAACATTTTCCCCTGGAAATGTTTTATTTAGAAGCAGGCAGACCAAATTCACTGTAACCAAGCCGATTGAGTTGCATGGTGATACACTACATTAATACACTGTGTGTTCATTGGTATAGTTAAGGTAAAGGTAAAGGTTTCCCTTGACGTAAAGTCCAGTCGTGTCCGACTCTAGGGGGCGGTGCTCATCTCCGTTTCAAAGCCTTGGAGCCGGCGTTGTCATAGACACTTCCGGGTCATGTGGCCAGCATGACTCACGGAACGCCGTTACCTTCCCGCCGAAGCGGTACCAATTAATCTACTCACATTTGCATGTTTTCGAACTGCTTGGTGTGCAGAAGCTGGGACGAGCAACGGGAGCTCACCCCGCCGCGCGGTTTCGAACCGCCGACCTTCCGATCGACAGCTCAGCGGTTTAACCCGCAGCGCCACCGCCGATTGAGTTGCATGGTGATACACTACATTAATACACTGTGTGTTCATTGGTATAGTTAGCTCATATTAAAGTATTAGATTAGCATCATGTAACAGATAGTAAGGCCTAATTGTACTGAGTAAATCATATAACTAGAAGCTTTCTGGGGCCTCATTCCTTGATCTATGAGAAAGGCTTGTATCCTAGGAGACCAGGGACCTCAAGGACAATTGAAGGGCCTGTAGATCCTTATCACGTACACCTCCTAACAAGCATAAACAATCCATAGTGAAGCACCTGTGTGATGTCTTCCCACACAGGATTTAGTAGCTCAACAAAAACTTATTATCTCACTTTGGTTACCAGGCAACCACCTATGTCACTGCCTAATGTTTTTATTGCACTTCTCATGCATGCTGTATGTATGCAATCTATATACATATATATCTCCTTACATCTGGACTCTTAACCCCAAGACAAAGGGTCTGGTGACTCAGTGTACTCAGTAAAATGATTGTTTGGATCTTCTCCAGTGGTTTAGTTCTTTGGGTGTGCTTTCCATCACAAGGGATACATTTATATATATATATTCCTCTGGAAATTTTATATTCTGTACCTTCGATTCTTAATCACCAGAAGTCCTGACAGATTACAGGTCAAATAAAAATAAATAAATAAGTGGCTCATAGGAAGTGGGGAGGACCCTTCCCAAATGATGCAAAGGGATGTAAATGTTTCAAATGGTAACAAAAACAGGTTTTGAGATAGAAGGATGGATAGAATAGCCAAGTGACCTCCCTCCCTCCCTATAAATGGATACAAAGTGATGCACTTAGTAGCCAACTGCCTAATCTGAAAATCTCTAAAAAAAAATACTGGGATTGTTCTCTTGATACCTTAGAGGGCATCATCTCCATGACTGTAATCTCATCATCATGACCACAAAACTGGCCAAAGTGGGATCCTCTCAGACATGAAAATGCCATGATGGAAAATGGCATCTGGAGTGGAACCCTTCCATCCTGGCATTTTCATGTCTGAGAGGATCCCACTTTGGCCAGTTTTGTGGTCATGATGATGACTTTGGAAAAAAAAAACAGGCTCTCAGCTCTACACAGCAGTCATTTCCTTTGAGAGAAAGGTAACCAGAGCTCAGATGACCTTCTACAACTGGACTCTCCCCATATCTGTGGGAGAGATCTGTGGCTGACCTCTCCCACAGAGCAGTGGGCATCATTGAGGAATTTATTTATTTATTTTATTTATATTTCAAATTTCTATCACCGCCCATCTCTCCCAAAAAGGGGAATGCTGAGGTCTGGCATTTTTTGCATCAACACGGTTGGGCTAGACTCAAGTATGCTTCTTTTTATGCCAGAATCTTTATGTCCAGAGACATCAGCCTTTCTTCTTACCCCTCTATCAGATCATCCCAAAGTAGGGGTGTTACACATCACCAGAGTAAGAACCTAAGGAGAGCTTGGCTGAATCAGGCCAACAGTCATTTAGTCCAGCATTCTGTATCACACATTGGGATAATATGGGATGATCAAAAGCTGCCAAGCACTTGGCATTTAAGGAATCCTACTGTCTGTGATTCAGCTGAAGAGCTAGTGTGCAATGCTTAAGCTGTTGGATGCTCCAGGTTCAGATCCCTACTTAGCCACAGAAGCTCCCTGGGTAATTTTGCCCTAGTCAGTCTTTCAGCCCCACAGACCTCACAGGTTTATTGTCATGGGATTAAAAAATAGGAGGAAGAGGTGCTATGTCTTTGGCCTTCAGTGGGAGAGTGAGTAAATACCTAAATGAATAATTACAACTTTTCAGATTAGCAGATGCTGATCCTCTGACTTGTCTGCTTCCCTTTTTAAAACTGCCTAAATTGATGGTCATCGTCACATCTGGCAGCAAATTCCCCTAGTTTACCTCTGCACCAGGGACATCTAGGGAGGTGGTCAAAATCTGCAAGATGGTGGCTGTGGCATCAGGATGGAAGACCCCTCTCTTTGGTATATGTCCACAAATGTGAGAAAGAAGTGGAGCTTCCATCGGGATGCCACACACACCATCTTGCAGATTTTGATATTTGTCCCCACAGATGCCCCTTCTCCATTTTTTGTAAACTAGTCCTGTGTTTTAATACTTCTAAACATCCCCACATTTCTTTCCATTTCATTCAATGATCATCCGAACTCTAACTTTGTGAGAGAACGTGAAAAACTGCTCTCTCTCCATGTCTTCCTCCCTATGCATTTTTTTTTCAAATTAAGAAATATGCAAGCACTAATTATGGATATTGCTTATCCCCAGCATGCTACGGAAACTTTTTCTGTCTACAGTTCTCACCCACCACTGTTTTCTTTCAATAGCTGGTTTCTGCACATAAATAGAATTTAGGTGACTCAATATGTATTTTTAGCGGCTTTTAGAAAAACAGTTTTGAGAAGGGAGGGGACCATAAAGGAAATCAAACTTGTCAACAGCACAGAGGTATGGATTCATTCAAAGAATCAAGAGGGAATGTCATGTCTGGAATGATAATCCAAGGCTAAGGGCTTCAAAAGTAGGCCTGAATAGCATTTCATGTTAAATCGTTTCAACTAAAAGTATCCCAGATCTGGGCATTATTGCTGACTTTACACTAGAAAGTTTCCCAATGCTAAGCAATAGTTGCTATGTTGGCCATTGTACAGAGGTATCCAAAACCTGGAGCAGTCATGCTATTCTTAGATCAAAGGAAGTTTTACAAAATAGTTGCAGACTTCCACATTTCCAAGTACTCTCTACTATGTAAGATAGTGAAAGAGAGGAAAAAAGTGTAAGGGGAGTGAGAAGGATGTAAATATATTTTTGTTAGAGATTGCTCCTCATATGATGCATGGGACAGCCTCAGGGCTCCAAAACAATCCTTCAAATCTTGTGTGGTGTAGTGATTCAAGAACTGGACTAGAACCAGGCTAACGTCATCCTCAACCATGGAAACTACAGGGGACTTTGGACCACTCACTCTGTCTCAGCCTAACCTGCCTCACGGGGTTACTATTTTGGAGAAAATGAGGAGGAGGGAATGCTGTGTATGGTGCCTTCACTGGTACAGTGATCAAATACATAAGAAATAACTAGCAGCTACTGATACCCTTCTTCTTCCTAGCATTATTCCCATGCTATGGCAGGGTCCGCTTGTCTGCATATCCGTCTCCATTTGGCTCGGTCCAAGGCATCTTCAGGGGTGACGTTCACGCATTCCATCTCCTCCTTAATGTGGTCCATCCACCGTTTCTTGGGTCTACCATGGGGTCACTGGCCACATGGCTGTTCTTGCCACCGAGTCTTCTTTGCCGCGTACGATGTGTCCATACCATCTGAGCCTTCCTTCCCACAGTTTTGATACTCTGATACTCCGATTCATGAGGAATCATTCCAATTCCATTCAAAACTGCCTATATTGCTTAAAGAAGGTTGTCCTAACAGCACAATGACTGACAGTAGAAGTTTGGTAAATTGAGGCAGGCTGGAAATGAGCAAATAGAAAGATAGATACGGATGGAAGGATGGACAGAAAGGTGCAACTTTCCTATGGGGAAAGAATTCAAAGTTGTTATGTAATACAGTTTCTTTCAAAGCGTTTTTGAAGCTTGTACCACCTTATTCTGTAGTCCTACACTGAATATGACTTGATTCCTCTGTCTGTGATGAACCTACTGGCCCACGTCACCATCAGCTCAAAGAAACCACTAGAACTGTTCCACGTTTCCTTCCTGTACTGTCCCAGCCCAAGTCACACGCAGTACACCAGGGAGGCAATTGCAAACTTTACTGAAGAACTTGTGAGGTAAACGAACAGGTGGCAAGGAAGTGTGAGTGCAAAACGCACGCCCACTACAAGATACAAGCCCCTGAAGTTCAAAGAGCTTGCCTTAAGGGGATTCAGAGTCCAAAGCATGAGTAGTCAAGAGAACTCCAAGGGTTCCAATGTTGTAAAAGATTTGTCAGCCAGTCCAGTCAAGACACGAGGTTTCCAGTCAAGAGTCAAGGCACATGAAGTCTAGGTAAGCAGACGGTTGTTCCCAATTGGTCTGGGCTTGCGGCTCCCTTTTTACAGGAGCAGAGCCTGGTGGGGCTTAATTAGGAGGGTGGGGCTTCTTTCCTGCATGTAGCTTCGCCAATCTCCACTGTTCCTCTCTCCTCTTCACTCTTCTTGCTCCTCGGCTGGGAAGGGGTGGCAGCTCCGTGTCCTCACCCTCGCTGAGCAGCAGAACCTGATCCCGCTGCTCGCTGGCCAGCCCCTCGTCCGGTGCCTAGTCACTCCCTGCTCACACTCTGAGGCTGCTACAGGGCCCAGCTGCCCTTCCTCATCCTCATCCTCAGACTCCGAGCCCTCCATGACATTTCCCATCATTCATCCCCTGCACTGTCATAATAATTCAGGTTATTCATTTTCATCCTAGGCAGATAAATTAAGTGGCATCATTTTCCTATGATTCAATCCAAGGAAAGAGAATTAATTTTCAAGACCGTGTGAAATTTTGTGTGAAATTTTCATGGCTTGAGTGGGGTGATCTTGCATTTATTTGGTCATGAGATAGGAGATAGATGTGAATATTCAATTTTTCATGGGACAATCATCTCACCTCTCATCTATAGCTCCTCTGCCTTCCCACATTTCCATTAAATTCCAAGGGAAGTCTTTGGAAGGTTGCTCTTCCCATAGGACTTTCTCAGGAGCAATGTTGCTGTTTCTGCTAAGCGACAATTCTGCTGGAGAATTTCTCCTTTCCTTGGAGAAATTCTGAGATGTCATCCACCCAATTTATCTTCCTAGAAATTGAGTGGAGTCTTCAAAAGGCCATTAGGCCTCAAGTTCACATCATCTTCTTTGGGTTTAAGAATACAAACACAGCCATTTCTAACTTATGCAACAAATGGTTGAGATAAAGTTTGGTGCAAACCAAGCTCTAGAAACAACTAGACCAGAAGCTTGGAAGCTGCTAAAATGGAAGCACTAGTAATAATTGGAAAGATCTTCAGTCTGTCCCAAAGTTAGCTTAGGGACACTGATTACCTAACAGCAATCAGAAAAAGTCAAGAGTGTTGACCTAGAGATGATTGGAGATCATGGTACACAATCAGTGTAAAATATTGATGAAGTCCATTTACTTTCCCAAATACCTTCCTCCCTTTTCAGACCCTTTCTTTACAACTTCTACATCAGACCAAATATTTCAGTTTATATACCTCAAAACATATACAACCTTCCTGAGATGACTTACAGACGAAAACAAAATGACCTAGCCACTGGTTACCTCTTTGCCCTTTTCACTGTTTTTTTTTTTTTTTTTTTGGTAAATGAACATGAAGATTTTCTGCTGGACTTGCTGAAATAATATCGCTTGGCCCTTTCACTTTACGCATAAACATATTCTTGGCTTTGTTCTCCTGACTGAGAGGATACTGAGTCTTGGTCTCATCTATGGGCTATCATTTTCTTTGAATTTGTAAGTTGGCAACCTTACTTCTTTGTATAGGGTGGAAAGAAACAGCAGAGTCTTGAGAACAAGCCACTATCCTATAAATATCCAAACAATCCCTGCTGGATCAAATATCATCTATCTTAATCCTGCATTTTGCTTCTCATTGTGGCCCACAGATGTCTCTGTAGTGCTTGCAAACAGGAGATGGACAAAACAGGATATGGACACATCTCCCTCTCCTTCTGTGACTCCCTTGCAACTGGGATTTGGAAGCCCCAACCTGGAGATAACATGGAGTTTTCAAGACCAATAACCCTTGATAGATCTGTCCTCCTATAGATTTATCCAATCCCCTTTGAAAGCTGTCCTAATTAGTGGTTTTTATCACATCTTAAGGACACAATAATGGCTCTGCTGGATCAGGCCAAACTCATCTCAGTCTAATATTTTGTTTCTCTCAATGGCCAACCAGTTGCCTTGGGGTGCTCACCACCAGGAGATCAAGACATACCTCTGTTCAGCCAATATTCCCAGAAATTGGGACATGAGGCCTGCTGGTCCCAATCTGGAGCTAGCATGGAGTCTTCAGAACTGACAGCCCTTAATGTACCCATCCTCAATGAATTTATCCAATCTTCTGTGACTTCTATGAAGCCTCTTCTACCTTCTAGGTATCCTCCAGCTCTGTTGGAAATATAATTCCAGTTGAAGCCCCAGCAAGTCTCATACATATACACAGCTGTGGCAGGGGAATTTGTTCTCATGGACTTGGGAGGATCTCAAGGATAAAAGGTTTTTTTTTTTTTTTTTCCCAAACTTCTGGGGGCAGGCACATCTGCCTTGTAAGTGAAAGTATATAGAGGTCAGGAGTATTAGGCAGTGGAGGGGAGTTTGACACTGCTGGAGTTGTATTTATATGGCACGGCCCAGTGATCCTGTGTGTATCAAGGAAAAGGAGGAGGACAAATCTGCAGATGAAGACCCAGCAGGAGTGAGCAGGATCCCAGGGAGATATCTGCTGAGTGGACTGGCTGGTGGAAAGGACTGCAGCTTTCGCAGGACAGATCAGTCTTCAACAAGAACAACTCAACAAAGGTGCTGGAATCCAAGAATGTCTGCTCTTTCTGTTCACCTTTCTAAGCTAAAAGGGAGTCCCAAAGAGAAAGTACTGGAAGAAGCTGCATGAATCAGCAAGGGAGGGAGGGAGTGAAACTGCAAAAAAGCTCTGCTAGGAATTGTCTGTGTGGAATTCTATCTGTATAGGTGGTTAAGCTAAGGCCACTGTATATAATGGTGACACACATACATTGTCTACCTAAAAGCACTGTCACTGCAACTTAAAGAAGAACGGTGTGTCTGTGTGCATGCGTTTGTGCCTCTGCACATCTGGAAAATTCCCGTCCCTTTTCCCAACCTCCAACAACAGCTCCCAATCAGACCCACTTTCTGTTAAAGCAAGAAAAAGGGATCTGCTGGCTGAGGGTGATGGAAATTGTCATCCCAAACATCTGGAAGACATCGGGTTGGGGAAGGTGGAACTAGCCAATGCTGACCTACTCAAGGATGGGAAATGCTTGAACTTCTTCCTCTTGAGAAACATGTTCAGACCACGTTGAAATTCTTCTGGTTCTTCACTCTCCAGATTTGTGTTTTCCCATCAGTGTAAACCAACCCAAGAGAAAGAGCTGCATTTCCATACCCTTATCATAATGACACATTTGCTCGGGTTCAAGTCAGGCAGAAGGTGGGATCAAGACCGAGCCAGAGGTCTCCTTCAGACCCATTCACTGCTCACTGTGGCACATTTTTAGTCTTACAAACCCATTATGGAGCTCTCTCTTTCTCTCCTGAGCCCAAGTGAGTATTCATTTCTCTTCCTTTACATTTACATCGAGATAACGCAATGGCAAGCCGGTTTGGGTAATAAAGGGACAGGGTGTGCATTACTGGCTTTGCATTAAGTTTGTTTATGAAAGGCAAGGCATATTAATCATAGCATGTCAAATGCAGCAGGGAGCAGGCAGCAACGCAAGGAATGTATTCATTACAAAAAGGCGGGTGTCATACTGATGCAGTGGAGGCCTCGATTGATGTCCTGCCAAAGAGGCTTCTGTGCTTTAGAGCTGCCAGGAACAAAAAGTTCAGCTTGATTTTTCTTTTCATTCTTTGCAAGATTTAGATCCAGATAACACCTGGGTTTTGTTTTGTTTTAATACAAGATGTGCCTAAGATTTATGGAGAATGAGTTACAGTGCTCACAATCAAATGACAGCTGCCAGACCAGAGGGTACTGCTAGGCAGCCAGGCCGCCATAAGAGCCATCTTCCCCAAGCAGGCACCTTCCTGGTCTGGGAAGACAGGAATTGCCACAAATACCTGGCCAGGTAGATTAGGGAGAAGGGAACTGGGTGAAAAATAGTTGGCCCTCTGTGTAACCCAAAGCAGAATGCAATTAAGGTAAAGGTAAAAGTTTCCCTTGACATTAAGTCCAGCCGTGTCTGACTCTAGGGGGCGGTGCTCATCTCCGTTTCAAAGCCGAAGAGCCGGCGTTTGTCTGTAGACAGTTCCGTGGTCATGTGGCCGGCATGACTACATGGAACGCCGTTACCTGCCCGCCAAAGCGGTACCTATTAATCTACTCACATTTGCATGGGGTACAGACTGAGCAAGGAACAAAGGCTGAACATGGGGTAGAAGCTGTGTATGGGGAGAATATAAGCCTGCATTGCTCAGCATGGCCTAGAGGTTGAACATGGGGTACATGCTGAGCATGGGAAAGAGACTCAGTGTGATGATCTGGGAGTATGACACTTAGCATGTGAAAAAGCAAAGGGCTTCATGGCTAAGCATGGTATAGAAGCTGAGCATGGAGAGAACATGGAGTTGCATTGATGAGTACGGGGTAGAAGCTTTGCATGAGGATGCAATGACTAAACATGGAACAAAAGCACGGGACAAAGGCTGATATAGGATAGGACATGGAGTTGTGTGACTGTGCATGAAGTAGAAGCTGAACATGGCATAAAGGCTGAACATAGGACAAAAGGTTGAGCATGCAGTGGAGGTTGAACATGGGATATGCAATGGATTGTATGTCCTACAGAAGTTGGTATGACAAAGTCAAAATGAAATCATTTGGTTGGTTGCACCCCTTCTTGCATCAAGGAATGAAACATGCTTCTTCCTGATGTTTCAGAGGGATGCCTGGGAGGAAGTATTTCGGATGACAGAGAGGCAGAAAGAAATAAAAGACATATGAATCCAAGGGGACAATAAAAGAGTAATCAGAGCTTTATTCTGTGCTTCTGGCCCTCAGCCTGAGATTACCCCCAACCACACACAGAGACAAACACCTGAGAAGAATGCTACAACCCGGAAACACCAAATCAAAGATGAACGTAGTAATCTTGCCAAGAGGGATCGGTCTCCCTTAGTTCTGCTGGAAGGGCAGCAGGTGCAATCAAAAGGGATCTTCAGAAAAGTCCTGCAGCCTTTTCTGAAGACTTCCTTAAACGAAGTCCACCCACAAAAAAACAGAACTGCAAGGAAACGAGTGATGCTGAAGAGGACATGAACACAATGGTCTCCAGCTGCAGAGGAATTAAGCAATCACTCAGAGGCTCTTGTAATTCATTCTCCCACTTGCTCACCCTCTCCTCTTCTGATGCTGTGAAAACATTCTCCATGGTGCTCTTTCAAACCCACTTAAGGAATCTTTGGAAGGAATGAACAAAAAGGGGAGCTGATAAGCAGTCTTAACACCCATCAAGACTGTCAGGAGAAAGCAGGTGGGAGTCAAGATGGAAGCACGGAAAGGAGGACAAGTATCCTTCTTTCTTTTGGACAAAGGGGGAGGAGATGTAGAGCAGACGATCATGACGATGGAGGAAAGACTCCATCACTGACTAATCATCTCATTCATCTCATCCGATTGTGCTAGAAAGATGGAGAAATGTCTGGCTGGTATTGCGCCAGCTTAGGTATTCAGTATAAAACCACAAGATGGTATTCCATTCCCAGGACCAGTTCATACATCTTTCACTTGATTACTAAAGTATCAGCACATTCATGAACGCAGGCCTGACACTGGAAACAAGGAAACTCTTATGGAAAAAGTTATCAATGGCCATTGGTTTGAATAAAGGGAAGGTAGAACATTATAAGAGAGCCAGTTTGGTGTAGTGGTTAAAGCACCAGGGTAGAAACCGGGAGAGTGGGAGTTCTAGTCCTGCCTGAGGCACAAAGCCAGCTGGGTGACCTTGGGCCAGTCACTCTCTCTCAACCCTAGGAAGGAGGCAATGGCCAACCACTTCTGAAATCTTGCCAATAAAACTGCAGGGACTTGTCCAGGGAGTCACCAGAATTAAAAAATAACCTGACTTGAAGGTGGTGGTTGCTGTTTATTTGTTCAGTCGCTTCCGACTCTTCGTGTCCTAGCAGCCAGGAACCATGCTGAGAAGAGGAATAGGTCTCTAGTGCTTTATTACTGCTACATTAGACAGAAAATCCTAACAAACTGAAGAAGCGTGGGAAAAACCCAGATGGATAAACCCCAAAGGTTAAGGAGGGTCTGATCTGTGTCTCTTTGAATGGCCGCTTAACTCCTCAGTACTACGCATGTGTTTTCCCCCCTGGATAGAGGCCCCCTCCTGCTCACCATCAGTACTCATAACACTTGGTGACTTCATGGACCAGCCTACACCAGAGCTTCCTGTCGGTCGTCAACACCCCCAGCTCCCTGAGGGACGAGTCTGTCACCTCTAGAATGTCATCTATCCAACTTGCCCTTGGTCGGCCTTCTTCCTTTTGCCTTCCACTTTGCATCCCTGGAGAAGATGCATCAGCATCTTCTCCAGGGTGTCCTGTCTTCTCATTAAGTGGCCAAAGTATTTCAGTTTTGCCTTTGATGACTTGAAGGTACAAATAATAATAAAAAAGAACCTCCCCCCTTACCATTTACCATTTTCTGTTTAGGCTCACTCCCTTTTAAATATTGGTGTATCATGACTACAACTCAGATGCACAGGTCAGGATAGAGGGGGGGAAATGCATGTGAAGAAATGCCAAATTGAAATCCTTTCTGTTTCAAGCTTGCAAGAGACTGAATAGCATTTTGGAGAATATATTGGTGAGGGCAATTATACAGACAGTGAATTCAGTAGACAGGCATTTAAGTAGAATAAAGGTTCTTGTCAACACAAACAAGTGAGTTAAAAAATGAGCTGGAGTATTATGTGACTTTTGCCTGAGTTACAACAGGAAAAAATGTTGGATGCCGGTTATGGCCAATAAGCAATGATCTAAGAGTAAACCACTATGGATCTCAGTGAGGTCAACAGAAGGGCTACAAAAAAAATTAATAAAACGTAAAAAAAAAAAGATGGAAAAATTCATTCTGCATGGCCAGGAGGGATGGAATTTGGATCCACAATCTGGGAAGAGGTGCCTGAAGGTAGCAAGCTGGAATCCAAATTGCTCACAGCGTTTGCAAACTAAGTAAAAATCAGCAAGGAAAAGGAAAGAGATCGAGTACCAGTGAAAAAAATGGAGGTGGGGAGGGGGAGAATCCCACCCCCCCAGATGTGAAAATCAATTTTACTCTCAGAATTCCCTGGCTTTTCATTTAGAAAGCATTAAAATTCTATTGGTCCCCTTGTTCATTTTCTACATAAAATGCCACCAAGCTAGTAGCTTTCGGCTACTCAGAAAAAGTAATAGGTTGGGAGTGCTGCTTTAAAATATGTTAGGGGTTTTTAATGAAACCAATTTATATCAGTTTGTGGCAGTGAAAGGACTGAGGCAACTTAATTTAGTTCCATCTTCCACACATTTGTGGCCACAACAAGGGTTTATTCTCATTCAGCAAGACCGCCATACGTGGGCCGAAGTGATTCCCCCTTGATTTGGATGGTATGTCTCTAATGAAATGTTCAGATGCTTTGTTCTATTGCATGAATAATTTAGTGATACCAACACATACAGATGCTGAAATATGTGTATGGAAGAAGGAGATGGAGACGGAGGGGAAAGAGGAAGAGGAAGATGGTAGTTGTCTGGTTGTCTCTTATGTATTTATTTTTATTAAGAGCATGGCAGCTTTTATCCCAGTTGAAAAGTCCTGTTGTAGGACAGGAGAAAATAGCTATGTAAAAGTCAAGAGGTCTCCTATGAATTTGTGTGGAGAGAGACCTTGCAGTCCTCAATTCTTTCTGTCGCCGGCACTTGGAAATGTGCACCATGACCTCTTCAGAATGACAGAAACAAATAAAAAGATGGGTTTTTTGACTCAAGAGATCTCACCGACTTTGTCCTACTCCACCCCAAATAAAATAAAATCAGATCCAACTATATATATTATTCACAAGTTAGAATGTGTATTTCGGTAGCACATGCTATTTTCTGTTCACCAATGAGGGGACAGTAACATAATAGGCTGCCAGAAATGTTGCTTTCTCTAACCTTATTTAAATTGATTGAATATGTACCATCAGAGACTATATAGATTTTCTCCATGATGATCTGTCCCTAACCAATTTAAATATATTTAAACTAGAATATCATTAATACTCAGTAAAGGTAAAGACAACCTCAAGTTGAGGTCAACTTCAGTAACTTCATGGACTTGTCAATGCATTCTTCTGCTTCAGGAGTGTGGAAATGTTTCACCAGTGACTCCTTCTAGAAAGTTTTTTGACTTTCCAGTCTAGCTGTGATCCCTCATCCTGGTACTAACCAGGCCAATCCTGTTTAACTGCTTTTGAGATCAGCCAACTACAGCCAGATATGGCTTCTCTCTGTGACAACATCCAGCACTCATTGTAACTGTTGCATTGGGGGTCTGTCTGTCTGTATCTAAATCCAGATTTCTTACTCAAGGCACAAATGACCAGGCTCAAATTATCCTACTTTGGACACACTATGTGAAGACCCAGCTCTCTGGAGAAGGCTCAAATGCTGGGAACGGTGGAAGGAAATTGAAGAAGAGGATGACCAGCAGCAAGGTGGATGGACTCGGTTACAGTGATGATGGGTGCACCCTTGGGAGACTTGAAAGAACACGTTAGGGATAGATCATCATGGAGAAAATCCATCTATGGGGTCGCTAGGAGTCTAAAATGAATTGATGGCACATTGTATATATTTGTATGCATGTGTGTATATCTATCTACCTACCTACCTATCCATCCTTTTAGTTTTTATACATTACTGACTACCTAAAGAAGTATGTGTCTGTGGTGGTGGGACAGAATTCATGAAATGTGCATATTTGCCTACTAGCTGAAGCTTCCAGGGAAGAATGCCTTTTAACTTGATTCAGAAAAGGCATTCTTCTAGATCTTGTTTAGTCTGCTTAGAAATACTCAAAGGCATCACAATAGGAATTCCTGGGAAAAGGGAAAAAATATCAGGGAGTTTTCAGTTTGATTCTGAAAATGCATTTTTCCCTTATCCACTGCTGGTTTGGAAGAAACTATTCACTAACGTCTTACAATATATAGAAACACCTAGCAAATCTCTGCTGATCTTCAGGGAAAACAACAACAACAACAACTTCTGAGTAAGGTCCCAATTTAAAAAAAAAAAAAAAAAAATTTGGAAGAAGATCATAATAAACCACTTCTATATTGTTGTCATTGATTGATAACTGGCAAATAGAAGGAGAAAATATAGAAGCAGTGAAAGACTTTGTATTCCTAGGTGCGAAGCTTACTGCAGATGCTGACTGCAGTCAGGAAATCAGAAGACGCGTAATCCTTGGGAGAAGAGCAATGACAAATCTCGATAAAATAGTTAAGAGCAGAGACATCACACTGACAACAAAGGTCCGCATAGTCAAAGCAATGGTGTTCCCCGTAGTAACGTATGGCTGCGAGAGCTGGACCATAAGGAAGGCTGAGAGAAGGAAGATCGATGCTTTTGAACTGTGGTGTGGGAGGAAAATTCTTGTGCCTTGGACTGCAAGAAGATCAAACCAGTCCATCCTCCAGGAAATAAAGCCAGACTGCTCACTTGAGGGAATGATATTAAAGGCAAAACTGAAATACTTTGGCCACATAATGAGAAGACAGGACACCCTGGAGAAGATGCTGATGCTAGGGAGAGTGGAAGGCAAAAGGAAGAGGGGCCGACCAAGGTTAAGGTGGATGGATGATATTCTAGAGGTGACGGACTTGTCCCTGGGGGAGCTGGGGGTGTTGACGACTGACAGGAAACTCTGGCGTGGGCTGGTCCATGAAGTCACGAAGAGTCGGAAGCGACTAAATGAATAAACAACAATATTGTTGTCAAGAAAATAACATGAAAGTGTCCAGAGGTCAATGCAAGGGACATTTTAACTTTCATCTTTTACTGATCTCCTGAATTAGGGTTGGAAATCAGAAAGCAAAGCCATCATTGTCAGTGTTATTATTGCAAAACAAGAAACAATTTGGGGTATATATTTCTTTGTCATAATGGGGACAGTAGCACCAACTTCAGCCTTGTAATTTCTTTAAATTTCCTTCCCCTGCAAAACACATTTCCCCTTGCTTCTTCTGAATTTCTCTTCATGACATTTATTTATATCTTTAGTAAGCCATTTATCAATTATATTTGTTAAATATTCCGACATCTATGGATGTCTCTTGAAGGTTTATAATTAAAAATAAATAAAATTAAAGTATTCAGAATACTGAAAATAACAATTGAGCAAAATTAAAATCAACAGGCAAAATCAGTAGTACGAAATCTTTACAGAAGGTGTGTTTTAAGGACCTTTTACAAAGCTAATACAGATTATCACACCTCTTAACTCCACAGGGAGAGCATTTCAAAAAACTGGGGCAGCAACTGAGAAAGCTTCATACTGAGTTGCCACCAAACAAGCTTGTAGCAACTGCAATTAAACCTCCAGAAATGATCTCAGTAACTATATAGGTTCATATAGAAAGAGGTATTCTTTCAAACAGTGTGGATGTAAACCAGGGTTTCTCGACCTGGGTTCTGCGAGAGGTCACTAGGGGTTCCCTGGGAGATCACAATTTTTTTAAAAAAAATATTTCAAATTCAGGCAACTTCACATTAAAGAGGTTTCATTCTTTATTTTTAGTTTAAGAACACTGTGAATGCATATAACCCATGAAACGAATTATAATAATTTTGTAATGTCTGGCTTATATTGGAGCCTGAATGTGCATGGGTTCCCTGAGGCCTGAACAAATATTTCAAGGGTTCCTCCAGGGTCAAAAGGTTAGAAAGGCTGATGTAAACAGCGTAGGGCTTTAGGAATAATGAGCAGCATTTTGTATTTTGCCTGGAAATTAACTGGCAGCCATTGAAATGCTTTAACATAACACATGGACAGACTCAACTGGGAACCTGTTAGCATCTTAGACCAATCTACATCCAAAAACACCAGGGAATTCCTGGAAGCTTGGCATTCAGGCAAATCAGCCATCAATAGACACATAGAGATAAACCATATTTACACACCATTCAAGAGAGACAATAAAAAAGCTAAGAAGGAAACAAAAGGACTGGAACACATCCTCTTCAGCAGCCAACATCCAGATAAGCAGGGATTCACACCAGACAAACAACTGGGCAGAAAACAATGCTCTAATCAGGGAACTACCAAGGAGAAAACCACACCCCCACCAAAGCTGGCAGGGCAGGCAGCATTGCAACCGAAACTCTCCCCACGACCAGAGTTCGATCCCAGCGGAAGCCGGATTCTCTCTGGGTAGCCGGCTCAGGCCGACTCAGCCTCCTGTCCTTCCGAGGTCAGCAAAATGAGCACCCGGCTTGCTGGGGAAGGTGACGACTGGGGAAGGCAATGGCAAACCACCCCACTCCAGTCTGCCAAGAAAACGTCGCAAAAGAGGCATCCCCCCAAAGGGTCAGACATGACTCGGTGCTTGCACAGGGGACCTTTCACCTTTCACAGTTTTTCAGTGTTGGGCAATTCTTATTTTAGATGCTCAAAGTTCCATACTTAAGCTTGAGATTTGGTCCTGCAAATACGCCACCATTCCCTCAGTCACCTTACCCCACCTTGGTGGGTTAGAGACTGGCCTATAATGATCCATCGCTTTGAGATTCAGGGCAAGCATCTTGAAAAGAGGTCTAATAATTGCTTTCTTTAAGCAGCAGGACATCCTACCTTCCAACAGACATGCATTTATTATGTTAACTAAGGTGTCTCTAAACTTCCTGGCTGAAAGCGACAAGCCAAGCTGGGCAAGGATCCAGCGGAGAACTGACAGAACACCTGCTCGACACAGTCCCTCCATGGCCTCAGGTGTCACCCACTGAAACCGATTCAGTCTTACTATACAAAAGGAGTCACAAGGGACCCCATAGTTGACTCTACATGGAAAGGGACAACCAGACCAACTCCAATATGAGATTTCACCCACAAAAGATTCATCACAGCAAGGACTAGCAGAACTATGAGGAGCAGACGGTAACCTGTTCACAACCCAAACTGAATTTGAAAATGCAACACGTGGAGGGAAGTTGCTTCTTCCTTGTGTGCAACAGCACAAGGCTTCAAACTGGCCTCATGCTGTGCCTGATTAGATTCAAGTCAGGTCTTCCACCACACTCTAGCCATCTCTCACTGGTTCAGCTCACATGGCTGCCTTTGAAGATGAATTAAAGAGGATACTTAGGAGCAACTGAGTCTAACCAGTTCCTTAATTATTTCAGGTACAAACCAGGGCATCAATGGAATCACGGGTGGAATCCAATACACTTTGTGGGCAGACTATCCCAGTCAGTTCATTGCCCCTACAAAGGTGAAGTGTAGCCACTAAGCTTAGGTAGGTGGTGAACCATCCCTGATAATGGGGAAACTTGGGATGTCCCACCCAGTCCAGCTACTGTGACTGCTAGAAGTGGTAGCAAGGTGCTATTGCTTCACACTTTGCCATTATGTTGAAGCATTTCTAGTTGCCCAAGCGTTGAAAAGAAAAGAATAAGAGGAAGTCCCATGTAATGTCATGATTTGGGAGATCCAGGGAGACTGCAAATTGCTGGAGAATAACTTGCACCATAAGAAACAGGAGATTCCCATATCCATGGAGCACCCCATAACTAAACAAGTGCAAGAACACCACATTCCCCTAATGAATATTTCTCTGAAATGTTCTTCTATGTTGAATCTCAGAAGTGAATAAGCATGTCATCAAACTGAGTAGAACTGATTGGAGGGGTGGGGTGGGGGGTAGGAAAAGGAAGGGTTTTTGGGTGGGAGGGTTGGCTACCTGGCCATGAATTTCAAAATGTTACTATCACGTGCATATGGAAAGAGGTGGCCTGAAAGAAACCGTTTTCCCCACTTACATTCATACTCAGAGATGTCTAAAACTGAGATCATGCCAAATTTACTCCTCGCTGGTGGGAGCCCGTGTTTCTAGGTCACAGATGGCACTTCAACACACAGCTACTTGGCTTCAAGGCTAGCAAGAGGTCACTTATTCATGGACAATAAAGCAATGATATAAAGGTCACTGAGGGTAGAAGGGTTATATCCACGATTTCACAGGCAGTGGACAATCAACCAATTAGTTTGGCTTTATTCTTCTCTGCAATAAAGGTTTTTATCTAGATTTTTATCTATGACATTTCTCTCAAGTCAAGCAAAGGAGCCAAGTTAAGTTGCCAGGGGCTGAATCTGGTCAGGGGAGACCCCCAAATCTCAGTCAGATTTATTCACGGAAGAACATTGATAATTGAAATGATGTGACATAAAGTATGGAACTGGAACTCTATTCAGCAGAAGCCAGGAGAGGGCTCCTCAAATGCCACAAATTGAAGTATAAGAAATTAGAAAAAAGAGAGAGGTCCAAATGCTGCCATAGATCCAGAATGCTAGAAATCAAGGGGTAGGGTGGGATGACCAAACATAAAAGGGAAAAGTGCATATAAAAGTTAAGGCTCCCTTAAGCCTTCACTTCATAACTCTTTGATCTAGTTATTTAGAAAAGATACCTGTCATTGGATATGATGTATGCACCCGCAGAGGGAATGAAAGGTGCATTGTCATGTCGCAACTCAAACCCAGTAAGCTACGTACCTGTGTCCAACATCACAATGTAAGAATGAAAGACCAGGTTTGCTTTATGACATTGCAACACATGGTTCAGCGTCCTTTTGTCATTATGGTTTGTGACAGACACCTATGTCCAGCGCCTAAAAGCATATAACTACACCCCTCACTCTGTTCCCCCTCTTTTGACCTAACGAGTTTCAGTCTCTATAGAACACAATGCAACTTTTCATCCCTCCAAATCTTAGAGGGTGACTCAACTTTACAAGAGATAATGAAGAGCAATTGAGATATAATTGTGCATCATGTTTGCCATTATCTGAATGTGCATGAAACATAGCCTAGATGGGGTCATCTAGAGTTTAGGTGGAGTGGAAAAAAAGTGAGGTCATACCTTGTTTTGCATTTTGTTTAATAAAATTTTCGTTTAGGGTGAAAGGCCTTGACATGCTCAGATGTTTACAAGGAGACGTAGAGACATGACTGAAGGAGGTGACTTCTGTTCTAAAACTTTCTAACCTTTATTGGTGTGTGTGTATCCCAGACAGTTAGATGATTGCTAACTACCTTCAAATACTACTTCTCATGTTAATTAACACAGTGCAATTAATTAAAATGACACTTTTGGCCCAGCTGTGCAAATTCATTTTGGAATGCAGAACCTTTGTGTCACCAATAACAAATGAAGTTATTTATTCCAATTTGCTTCTCAGAATTTATGCTCTATTTAGCCTGGTGTTCTTCAAAGCCCAGGACAAGGAGAAATCAATGAAAGTGCCTGAAGATTTTCCTTTATGAGCAGATTTGTTGGGGTACAAACTTTGTGAAGGTAAAGCGAATGTAAAAATGTGATGGATGAAATCAAGGGTACAACCAGTCAGCATTCCATTGTCAGCACTGACTAGCTAGGATGCAGCACAGCAGAAAGGAAACTGGACTTCCTAATTGTTTATCCTTCCCTCTAGCAGATTTTCATTAGTGAGCAAGTTCATCTAGGCTCTGCAGCTTTTTTGTATGTATTATATACGATTCGGCATCTTATTGTCAATTCTGACTAGCTAGAATGCAACTGGGAGCCTGCTGCAGAATAAAATAGCAGTGGGTTCCCTAATTGTTTATCCTGACTTCTCTGGCAATTTCAACTTCCAATAATACAGTTTTTGAACATAAAGCTAGTTTGGCAACTGCTCATCAATCAGTCTCACACAGTGCTTTAATTCTGTTTTAAAATCATTCAAATTCATATTAAATCTGTCTAAGCAAGCAATTGAACTCCGAACGTTTCCCCTTTGGAAAGGGGAACGCTGAAGGGGGCCAAAATATGCTGCCATTGTCAACAATGGAAAGCATATTCAGAATGTAGGGGGAAGACATCTGGAAGTGCATAGCTGATTATGCCAGCATTAATTTGAGCTTGGCAATGTGATGCTCAAAGGTGGGGTCTGATACCTCAAAAGCAGATTGAAATATCATTTTCAGGAAGATTTTAAACTGAGTCCATACTTTCATGAGATCTCGAGATTTTAACCTTCTCAAGGATCTCATGATTTCATAGAAATAATGTTTACTAGAGTTTGATTTAGAGTAAGAGATTAATGTATTTTGTATTTGTATTTGTCCTGGAAAAGGTCAGAAGTCCCTTCTTTTGTATCTCCTAATTATTCCTGCATCTTTCGGTGTGTCTTTTTTCTTTTAGTCTTCAGTCTTTTCTATATTTTGTACTTTGTCTATATTTTGAAACTTTAACAGAGTCTTTTAAAAAAGGATCTCATTATTTCAGATGGGAATCCTGAAATCTCACAAAATTTCAGCATCTTGCCTGAGATTCATGTGATTTTTTTGCAGAGATCTATTCAAGCTCTACAAGATTTGGTGAACTTCTGGAATATCTATCATCCATCCATCCATCCATCCATCCATCTCACCCACAAGGTTGCACCCACTGTCTAAAAGGCTGTCAATCTTTATTTTCTATACATACGTCCACCAGTGTCTGCTATAAACCATGATGACAAATTATGATTAAATACCATAGTTCCACTCCAGGCTTTCATACTTGCTTCCCAGCATTGGACTTAGATGTGTAAGTCACAAGGTTTGTGTTGTGATGCTATTACACACGTGTCATCACTTCTGCACCTTAACAGTTGCTTAGGAATATATTATATCCATGATATATGCTGGATGCAAGGAGTTATTAACTTAACAGAGGATTAAGGGAGACTTAGCTTTTAAATGTACAATTCAAACTGCCTCTCCACTTGGTCATTAGCTGACTATAGTTTTCTATAGCTGGGTCAATTATTTTCTCTTGAGAACACCCATTCAAATTGTTCTGAATGACTACTTTATTACTGATAAGTGCACTTGAATTGTGTTTTAAATTGGACTGTATTTGTCATATGTTTTGATGCTTTCTTTCATTGTTAGCTGCCTTGAAGGCCCCTACTGGATGCAAAGGAGAAACGTTATCTAGAACACTGACTAATAAAACAAATAATACTTTCCATAGCAAAGAAAGGAGGATCATCCCAACTTACTTGGGTCAAAATTTGCAAGTAGTCATTTCAAAATTTGCAAGTGGTCATTTCAAAGCAAAATGGGGATGATTAGTAACATTAGCATGTGTCCTCTCCATAATCTGAAGACCACAGCATGGTCTTCATAGCTTAAAATAACCCTTCTCCATAGGGAGGTCAACCAGTTTGCTAGATGGCTTACTCAAAACACTAGTTGACCAGGGTGATCAGTGCATCAGGATGAAATAAATATTCCTCCTTCAGTTTTGGCACATGCAGATGAAACAGAGAGGGAAATGTCACAAGGGAAAAAAAAATACATCTGTGTTTGAGAGAAATCTTGAAAACTGTCAGACATCAACACATTTGGGAATATTCATATCTCGACAACTCTTCAAGCTACAAGAGGTTTTAAGTTTTTTAATTCAAAGATGGACAGATGGAATTAATTATCGCCCCCCCCCCTTTTTTTTGTGCATATTTAGGAAAGATATTAGTATTGACACTTAGAGTGCTTTCCAGGCCCAGCTGGAGCAGTTTGGAGATGTTAAATGCATACACATAACAGGAAATTTGGATATGAATACAAAAGGAATGACAGAAGTATTGGTTCTGAATTTAGAATGGTTATAGCTGTCCTACATTGGCTGTCCTCAGTAGGACCACTGGAAGTGTCCAGTTCTGAGATAGACACATGGTTCACTGAGCCCAGGATGATCAGATCTTCCTGGGATCAAAGCAGATCTTCAAGGCTTCAGGTTGGCAACCTTTCCAGCTTTACCTGAAGATGCTGGGGACTGAGTGTAAAGTCAGTGCTCTTCCCTGGACAATGTCCCTCTCTTAAAAGAGCTGCCAAAGGTGACTGGGAAGCTGATGCTTTGTTTTTCCTTGAGCATCACAAGATGGAACCGTTCCCTAAAAAACAAATTCCCCTGCTCTACTTTGAGGGAATTGAATTATAAACTAGTGATGCTCTGCCCCTAGCTTTGATGAAAGCTTAGAAACCCAACTGATTAGCCACACCGATGGTAGGACAAGTCTTAGCCTTTGCTTCCTACACCTGCTTTCTGACCACTACTGACTAGGCACCTCCCATCACACCATGGAGGAGGTTGGTGAGTTCATTACCTTATTCCTCCCTTTGACTTTAAACCCCTTACCTGTGAAGCTGTGGCTGAGCAATTTACAGGCACCCCAGGTTTATTCGCCTGCACCTTCCATCTGTCAGGAACACAGACTAAAGTGCAGCTCTATTGATTAAGCATCGTATGCTTTTTAAAGAGTACAGGTGGATATATTTCCATAACACCCCAGGAAGCCTAATCCATATGGCAATGGCTGGTTTCTTCACTCCTCTCTGGTGAGGAGAGTTTGCACTAAGAAGAAAGTCCTGGAAATAAAACAGCGGGGGTCATTCTTGTATATAAAAGCAAAATGCCAAGAATGTGCTGTTCCAGCACATAATGCATTGTGCACAGTTGCTCTGGAAATGTGTATGCTCCCTTCAAGCCTGTCTTGACCTTCTCTATTACACTATCAGAGGACCTTTCTTAACCCTCTTTAGAATTCACTGTGGCTGTTTGGTTTCTGACGCCAACATTTTTCTTACTGGATTCCATCTGCATACCCAGGAACTCTGTTTTTAATACGTGCCCTTTATTATGTTTTAGATCCAGGCAGACATACATCAGCAGTACTATAAACAATGCTTTAGACAACAGAACAGTAATTTTAAGGACAAGCACAAAGGAATAAGATCCACTGCACATATTGGGACTTATTTCCAAGTAAACCTGCAGAGGACTGTACTATAACATTTTTGAAAACAGATCCGACATTTTCCCCCTGTTGATATATTTATTTGACTCATATGGCTGCCCATCTTAAGAGACACAACTCTGGGTGGCTCACGGCAATGGTATAAAATCAAAACACCCATAAAAACAATAAAGCAAAACAAAACAAAAAGCTGGTGTCATTCTTCAAAACCATCCTTCTCCGATGCAGGCACCACTGCCATCTTCAGGCTCCAATCTTACCCTATCCAGCCCTTGGGGGCGGGGGGGGGCAACTCTAAAAGTCCCCACATTTAATGGTAATATATAAAGTGGTAGGATTTGGAATCTTGGAAATATGGCTAAAAGGACAGTAGCTCCGAGGTCATCTTTCCTGTTGATTCCTAAAAACCAAAAGTCCCTTCAAACTGAGCTCATCTCTTGTTGACTTCATGAGTCATGATGTTTTCTTGGCAACACAGAGATGGAGTTTGGCATTGAGAGATATTTAATTACATTTCCAGTCTAGCATCTTCAAGAACATAGTATCTTGAAGAACTTTTGTGGGATTTTCTGCTGGTCTCATATGAAAGCATTAACCAGGTTGGGTCCTGCTTAGCTTTTTAAGAACAGCCAAACTCAGCTGGGTGCTACTTAGCAGAGCTACCTAGTGCTAGCCAAGCCTTCTTACAAGGTCATAGTATCAGAGATGGGGGGGACCTCAGAGACCATCTAGGCAGCTACTTGCTACAAACAGGATCTGCTGAAGCAAGGCCCTGCTTCAGATCTGGGGTCCTCCTATACCTGAAGTTTGTGTTGGCAGAGTGCTAGAAAGCCTTTGGCCCAGGAGAGATCAGAAAAATCACACACCAGCCATTTCTATAAAAATAATGTTATTTACAGAAAACAAACATATTTAAAGGCTGTTTGCTGAGAGGAGAGATTTCTCTCAGCTGCATATTCTCTGCAAGCCTACACAGAAGGGAAACTGAAACTAAAACAAGTTCAGGCAAGTTCCTCCCTTAGGCAATGCAACCATTAACACATGAAAAGGGGAGAATTAAATTCAACCTCTTCACCCGGCCAAAATGATCAGTTACCATAGTAACCTTAATCTGTAGTAGAAAACATATTAACAGTTTTGCAGGTGGATGGTTGGGGGGGGTGGCAGAATTCTTTGGTGGTTCCCCAGCTTTGGAATACCATCTGTCGAGAGACATGCCTGAGATTTATTCTTTTACCTGTTTGCTCTTCCAGCATGTTTAATTTTAAGGTCCTATTTATACTATAGCATGGCTTCATTGGTTAATGTACTTTTTGCTCTTTTAGCGTCTGCTGTCTAGCATCAGCTTTAATTGATTTTATTCAACTGTTTAAATGTACTTTGCTCATACAGACTTCTTTCACGCACTGATTTTCATTTGAAGGGGTTTTGTTTGGTTTTGTTTGCAAATACTGCCTGTAAAATGCTTTTATGCTTCTGACTGTAAGCTGGGTTGGGAAAATGTTTGGTTCACCATAATTTACATGTTCTTAAATAGCCAACTAAATACTGGAGTAATATAAAGGCTCCAATTCACTTAACGGTTAGCCATGTTAAAACTGGTTAGTATTTATATTGTAAGGGGATCATCCTCTAGATTTACTTTATAGATTACCCCCAACCTTTCAGGTCAATGGCAATTTGTTGAGATGACTATATTATCTGTAACACCAAAGATTCTTTCTTCTATTCTTTTTTTTTTTAATAATATTGATGCTTTTTATTATGGAACATTTTAATGTTTATTTTATGAATTGTTTTATTGTTTGCTGCCCAGAATCACATTCTGTGAGATGGGCGGCTATATAAATGTGAGGAATAAATAAATAAAATAAATAAACCTTGGCATCTGCCAGATATGGGGGGGACACAATCTCCATTTTTTCCTAAATTAGTGCATTGCTTGCTGGGCACAACAGAAAAATCTAGTGCCAAACCAGAAGACGCTATGTATTCAAAACAAAACAAAACAAAAAATATTTACATCTCCTATTCCTAAATTCAAGGCAGGTCATCAGAAGTTACTGGGCCAAATCTGATTTCCAAGAACACTGTGCTCTGTTACAAATTACTCCTACATATAATCATTGAAACTGTGAATTAGATACCCCCCCGCCCCCTGCCGTTCCCAAGGAAAATTAAGCCAGAAAATAAGTATCTATGACATATATTTCAAATCTTATAGCATGTAAGCGAAGGCCATAAAGTTAAATGTAATAGAACAGCTGTTCCTACGCAAGAAAATATACTCATATGATCAACTCTATCTTCCTGCTAAGAACACAATGCCATGACTATGCCTGCCTGCATCTTTTAAAATGGAAAGTCTTTTGAAAATCCTTGTTTATCCTTGGGAGCAAAAGGACATCAGTATACTTTATGGCTTAGGAGGAACGTCTAACTTCTGTTCTGTTAAAGGTAATGCTTCCTTCAAGTCAAAGTCAGCTCTTGGGGACAGCAGCCATGTTCATGACAATAATCCAGACACGGCTTAGTCACCAGCTTTGGAACTAATGGATGATGAGCTGCTGAGCCCAGACAAGGTCCACCATCAGCTAGGACTTCCTGAACCCCTTTCAACTGGAGATGCCAGTTCAACAAGGACTGATTCAGGGTTAGCTCCCTACACTGACTAATGGTAGGACTGGACCCATCTCAGGGGGCAACAGGTAAGAAGTTATCTTTCCCTGCTATCCTAATCCAAATAATTCATCCAACAGATGGCAGGTGATCGTGAAAAATATGGATCTTAAAATGGACCTTTAAATTCAGCAGGTCCATTCCTTTCCTTTCAGCCTTCTACACTGGTTCTTCAGATTTTACTTTTATTGTTCCTTCTTAACAATGCCTCTAAGATAGGTATCTCCCTAGAGGTGGAGGATGATAAAAGATTATTTTTAGTTCGCTCAGACAGTGGAGGGAAGAGAGAGAACAAAATTTGAGCTTACTGTTTTTAAACATACTAACCTGTTTCCTTTTCCAAATATGGATACACACATACTAATGAGTTTATCTTTTGCTCAGCTCCTGGAGAGGCAGGCACAAAGTGAAAATCCATATAAACTTTATTAAGACAACACCATTTGCAAAAACAAAACAAAACAAAACACAACCATCCTGCCTTCAGCCTTGTTAAGGGTCTTTGCAAACTCTCTAATGAAATCCACTTTTTGATAATTTAATCTGATCAGGTTGGGATTTAAAAGAATAAGCTCATTCTCATTTTTGCTGATACTAGGATATAGAGGGGCCAAATTCCAGGACGTATAGGCACAGGATGTTCTTACGATGTTTGGACTATTTTACCATCAACCATGCTAGGCTGGTGGGAGGTCCAAAATACTTGGAAGTCATTAGAATGTTGATCTTTAGAATTCATACCAAGACCTAGTTTCAGCTGTTGAAGTCTATAACATGAGGTGCCAGATGAGGTTCTCCAGAGCCCACATTTCAAGTTTATGCTAACTATTAAGGTAGTGATGCCCTGACATAGAGGACATCAAATAGGGTAGACAGCTGCTCTTCAGTCTGAGAGAAAGGAGTTTTTTCAAGTCCCACCAGGAGATGCAGCAGGGGATTTCGCTGGTCCTGTTTTGCCTCAAAATGCACTCTATCACTGGAATTGCTCCTCCCTTCTTTAATCCTATTTTTGAAGATGGATGGGCAGATCAAGGGATTACCTATATGGGAATGAATTCAGCTTCCATAAAAAAATCAAATGGTTTGGAATAGTCCCAGTTCACTTATTCATCTCCAAGGCTGCATGTACAGCAATACAAAGCTGTCTATGTGTGAAGAGATGTCTTCAACATCTGGAGCGTATGAAAGAAAGAGGGAAGGGCACGTGGGAGCAACTTCTGGTCAAGAAATCACTCAGACACACTGTTGAACAGTAACTCTGTCTGCCTCTCCCCCCTGCATAAATTGTGATTCTACTACTTTTACAAAGCTCAAATCTTTTTACCCTCTGCAAATCTGCAAGCCAAAAGGTGATGCTATAAAACATATTTCTGAAATAACAATTCACTGTGGCTATTCTGAACAGCTGCAGAGTCTTCCCCGCATGATGGGTGAAGAAGATGCAATCAGAAATTTGACTTGAGGGAAGTTGATGCCTCATGTCAAGTGAAGCTCTGGAATGGGCATGTAGCTTTTGAAAATGGTTCTCCTCTCCCTAACCCTCACCATCTCCCTTCAGTGCCCTTTTTTGTAGAATGCAGAAAAAGGAAGAAAAAATAAAGGTTGTTGAGCAAAACCCACCAAGGATTTTGATTATGGGAATAAGGGGATGCAAAGACAACATTACTGTCCTATTAAGGAAAGGATTAATATTATGAAAGAATGCTAACGTTCAATTACCTTATTTCTGCAACCTTTTAAACACTTCTCTTTCCCTCCAGCCCTACAATTCGTTTCTCAGTTTGCCCTGCTCTGGCCTCTGTTACTTACTAATGGTAGGTTCAAAGCAATACCCTGATGTAGCTAAACAGCCTCTAATGTGCTCAGTAGAGTCATATTCACAAAACCCATCTGTGTTCAGCTAGTCCCAATAATTTCTAGCCTCTATTGATATAAATGGAGACATTAAAAACTTAAGTGCTCAGCAGACATTGGAAGGATGCTTTGAGGCATATACTAAGTGGTGTTTGCAAGGGGGGGGACCCTCTATTTTACACAGAGAAGGCTAGATCATCCCTCCCCAGCTGGATCAGACTTTAAAAAAGAATTCCCTAGAATTTAGTATGGCTTCCATTAAACTTAATGGAAATTATTTTCAAGTCCAACTGTTCGCAGAGGGACAACTTTCTGATGCTGGAAGACAGGGGCATCTGTAGAGTATGGACCAAAAAGTCAACATGGCAGCCATGGTGATGCTGTTGAAGTTCTGCCTGTTTTTAATTTGTGTCACACATTAAAAATGAGCAGCGCTTCGATCACATGGTCACAGCTGTCATTCTGGCCTTCTGTCCACTCCTGCCAGAAGATAGCTCTCCACTCACTAGACTGTTTTCAAGTTCAAGGGAGATTTTGATGTGCTCATGTTAACACAAACACACACATCTATGCGCAAAGTATATTCAACAGGCCAGCTAAATTAGCATTATTTTAATTCATGTCTGTTTGTTTTTTCTATGCTTATTTTTTATTTTATTACCCAAATGTACATGCCTCCTGCTCTTCTGAATCTAGGCAGTTTGCAACATACAAAAAAGGGATAAAATCTTAAAATGTGTTCATAAAACCAAAAAAATAAAAACAAAATAGATTTTAAAATCTCAGGGCTGGGTGATCTGTGGGACAGCTTCTCTTGGGTTGTCTGGCTATACCATTTTAATTCTTCTTCTTTTTTATATCTTTATTTTTTTGTAACAAAACAATCTTTAATCTTAAAAAAAATAAAGTGCAGACTAAAAATGCAAACTATGAAGGAAAAGAAACAACAACAAGAAGAAAAATCTGTGTCATGTTTTACACTTATCAGTAGTCACTGGTTTACTAATTACTATAATATGAACAATACAAGATATTTTTGTGAGATATTACAGAATCCCTGCCATAGTAACATGTACTACTGCATCCTTTGATTAGTAGAAAATATTGCCTTTTCCAAAAGAGATAGCATACACATTTCCGACGACTGTTTGGCTATCCTGTTAAATCCAGTAGAAGCGGCATGCTCCAGGTACCATTATTAGAAATATGTCAACTTGTCGGATTTTGAAAATGAAATCTAACACCCAGGTCTTTAGGAAATATCCCCTGATATTTGCATGGTCCCAACCCAGATCTTCTCACAATATCATGGGTTAATTACCCACCTTGGTAGCATTCTTGCCAAGTTCACTTGTTATACAACAGTCTCTATCAACCTTGGCAATTTTAAGATGTATGGACTTCAATTCCTAGAACTCCCATGCTGGCTGGGGAATTCTGGGGGTTGAAGTCCAGATATCTTAAAGTTGCCAAGGTTGAGAAACACTAGATTAGACCTCAACTTGTTTAAATCTGGCAAGGTGAAGCAGAAGTGGTGGTGGAAGAGAAGGGGAGAAGTTTAGCAGGAAAAATCGAGTTTGCTTTATTTGACTTCATTTCTCCCATGCATTTAGCCTGGTTACTGAATTGGTCTACTTTTCTGGATTTGCAGGACACAGTGAACAATAAACTAGACAAAAGGGCTGGTTTTGCAGAATATACTGAGCCCCATAAACACAGATGCAGAAACTCTAAACACATTAAAATGAATCAGGCTTAATTGAACTGGTTAATCATGTTGTCCAAAAGCGCTGCTGGTAGGGAAATATTCCAGTCTCCCCAGCATTCTGATTTTTTAAAAATGCAGAAAACGTTCTTGTTTTTTGCCACGTCTCCAAATGTATATTTGAGACTTTGTTCACTAATTTTCAGATTTTCACTAATTGACATAGCTGATTTACATGAGCGCCTTCCCCCCTTTTCCCCCATAATCTTATTATTTTATTTTATTTCATTTTTATTTATTTTAGTATTTTGCATATTTTTGCTTTAGGGAAGATAAAACTAGATGGGGTTTATTTGATGGCTCCAAACATGCCACTTAGAAGTTTTAGTGGGAGAGAAAACACTCACATTTGCTTGGAAGGGAAGTTGTGACGCTGAACTCCAGAGTCCACTGGAGTTGGATGGCCAATACATTCAAACAAACAAACAAACAAAGCTTCTGCCCTGGGATCACCACTAGGCACAACTATCCTAATTCTGCCATTTCAGCAGGACAGCTGTCCTAAGTGGGCAATTCCTAGTTGAATTTTAGCCCATTCCACATTGCTGTTGCTCCCCTACTGAAAAGGTCTGTGGGAATAGAGACCTACTTTCAGACTTCCATGATTAACGTCAACCCTTTGAGATAGTCCAGACAAGACACCAATACCATGAGTACTTACATTGTGAAAGGTCCCCTGTGCAAGTACCGAGTCATGTCTGACCCTTTGGGGACGCTGCTTTCGTGATGTTTTCTTGGCAGACTATAGCAGGGTGGTTTGCCATTGCCTTCCCCAATCATCACCTTCCCCAGCAAGCTAACATTAAAGGCAAAGGTAAAGGTTTCCCTTGACATTAAGTCCAGTTGTGTCCAACTCTAGGGGGTGGTGCTCATCTCCGTTTCAAAGCCGAAGAGCCGGCGTTTGTCCGTAGACACTTCCATGGTCATGTGGCTGGCATGACTAAACGGAACGCCGTTACCTGCCTGCCGAAGCGGTGCCTATTCATCTACTCACATTGGCATGTTTTTGAACTGCTAGGTTGTAGAATGTTTGTATCTTCTTTTTTTCTTGGTTGCATAAAAAAGCCAGACAGTTCCATCTCTTATTGTTTTATTATTGCCATGCCTCTTTAAACCCTTGCCTATCAAGGCTGGAGAAGAGTAGCAGGGGAAATAAGGGAAGGAGAGAAAATGTGAGGGCATGATCCAAGCAAAGGAAGGCCCTCCTTAAGTCTCATTGACTCCAGAGACTTGATGACCATGGTTTCAATGAGGTTTAATGGGAAGGTTTTAGGGCTGGATCAGGCCCCCATGGAGATAATATAATAGAACAGCCTTACTGGATTAGACCAAGGGCTTTGCTAATCCAGAATCCTACCCCCTGCAGAAGTGGTAAAGGTAAAGGTAAAGGTTTCCCTTGACATTAAGTCCAGTTGTGTCTGACTCTAGGGGGCGGTGCTCATCTCCATTTCAAAGCTGAAGAGCTGGCGGTTGTCTGTAGACACTTCCTCCATGGTCATGTGGCCGGCATGACTAAGCGGAACACCGTTACCTGCCCGCCGAAGCGGTACCTATTCATCTACTCACATTTGCGTGTTTTTGAACTGCTAGGTTGGCAGGAGCTGGGACTAGAAATGGGAGCTCACCCCATCACGCAGATTCGAACCGCCGACCTTCCTATCGGCAAGCTCAGCAGCTCAGCAGTTTAACCCGCAGCGCCACCGCATCCCTTAAGCTAACATTACCTTTATTAAATTTACATAACAACAACAACAATATTGTAAGTTTACAGTAACAGAATCTCGCAAGCCTAAAAACACATCTCTCCCCTCTCGCTTTTGCTTTCCAGGGAACTAGGGAGGGTCCCTCCTGAGATGCTTGCTCCACCCCCATTCCTTCTGTGGGCTGAGATGGCTCTTATCTGACCACTGCCCCGGCTGAGGCTCTGCTTTGCTTCCTGAATGTCCATCTATTTTGACAAGGATGTGGACCCTCTTTTCTAGGAATGTGTTACCATAACCTGAAAACCATTCATAAGAAGGTGCTGGAGAAACTTCTGCTCTTTCTAATCGGAAGAGAAAGCACAGCTGCCCAGATGTGGCTGCTGCTTCTCTTTCCTTTGCAAGATTGCCCTCTTAGGGTTAAAAGCACCTGAGACCTGACCCCCGTCAAGCCAACGGATTCCTCCCCTTTAAACTTTTAACTCATTATTTAGAGAGGGAGGGAGAGGTTTCAAGGCAAGCAAGCCAACAAGGAGGGAAAACAGTAACTATAAAATTATATGCAAAAAGGGTAGCTTGAACAAACATGGTGGCTCAGCCCTTGAAGAATGTCTGTCACCACACTGACCAACTGGCGCTCTCTTTTTCTAGGGGAAGCAGCTGATTCCTCCATTAAGGTAAAAATAAAAACTGCAGGTGCCTCGCAAACCAATGGCACTCAGCATACTTGTAATCATAAGCAAGCTTTTGTCCAGGTGGTGCAGGGGAGTGGAATAGCAAATTTTATGGAGGTCACCTGCTCCTCACCATTCCTCAATGGAAATGAAAACAATCTGGCTTAATTGCATGCCCCGCTGCTCACCCAAGCAATATTTTGTTCGCCTTTCTCATTCAGATGCAAGGGAAGCCCTAAGCGATTTGGATTTTGTTAATGCGGATTGGGATTTTTATTTCTTTTTTCTGCAGTTTGGGGGGCCCTGGTTCACCAAAGGTGGTGTTGTGAATTATTTTTAAAGCCTTGTCTAGGCTTGGAAGGTAAGCAAGGTCAAAACTGATAAAAGAAAAAAAAATGGAAGAGGAGGAGGGGGAGGAGGAAGAGGGGAGGAGGAGGAGGAAGAGGGGAGGAGGAGGGAGGGGGAGGAGGAGGAGAGGAGGAGGAGGAGGAGGGGAGAAGGAGGAGGAGGAGAGGAGGAAGAGGAGGGGGAGGAGGAGGAGATTGGAGGAGGAGGGGGAGGAGGAAGAGGGGAGGAGGAGGAGGAAGAGGGGAGGAGGAGGAGGAAGAGGGGAGGAGGAGAGGAGGAGGAGGAGGGAGGGGGAGGAGGAGGGGAGGAGGAGGGGGGAGGAGGAGGGGAGGAGGAGGAGGAGGAGGAGGGGAGAAGGAGGAGGAGGAGAGGAGGAAGAGGAGGGGGAGGAGGAGGAGATTGGAGGAGGAGGGGGAGGAGGAGGAGGGGAGGAGGAGGAGGAAGAAGGGAGGAGGAGAGGAGGAGGAGGAAGGAGGGGGAGGAGGAGGGAAGGAGGAGGGGAGGAGGAGGAGGAAGACGAGGAGGAGGAGGAGGAGGCAGCTTAAAATGGCAAGTCACTGGCCATTAAAATCACTTGGTTTCTGGACGCCTCACCTTCACTGTCCCCTTGTCAGCAGCTGCTTCTGAGCTCACTCTAATCTGTCCTTTCGGAACTGTGATGCCCAAGACTGGACACAAGACTCCAACTAAGTTCTGACCAAGACCAATAAGTAAGTAGGAGTGGATGAACTATGCAGTACAACTTTTATATAAATAAAATGTGTGTACACACACACACACTGCTTTAGCTGATTTAATTGAATTGGGGCAACTTTGGAGAGATTCTGTGTCTCTCTGGAGCAAAGCAGGAGCCCCGAGAAGGTAATCAGAATTAAAAGAGGGCCTTCACTACAGCTACCACATCTGAGTTGCAAATATTGAGCTAACTACTTCATCACCTGGAAGAATGATGAAATGGTGCACCAGTTGACTTTTAAAGCAACAACCACCAAGACAGCAACCACCAAGAAGCTCAGCAGAAAAGTAGATAGCTGAGGGAAAGAAAAATAGTAATAAAAGAAATGCGGGTGCTGGGTTTCAAATCAGGAACATTCTACAGGTAAAGCAAGTATTTATTTATGTATGTATTGATTCTATATAGCTGCCCATCTCACGTAGTGACCTTGGGTTGCGTACACAATAAAACAATCCAAATACAACTAAAATACATTGAAAAGATTAAAAAGAATAAAATGAAATGGTGAAGAAACATAGAGAGAATGCATTCCAGTTAACCATTGTGTAACCATCTGGCAGGCTCCACCCTATCATGGGTTCCCCAGGCCATTTGACAAGACCATGTTTTGAGGGCCTTCAGAAGACCAACAAGGTTGGAACCAGCCTCACCTCAGGGGGAAAGGATTTTCCACAGGGCGGGAGCCATGGCGGAAAAGCCTTTCCTCCCAGGTCCTGCCCTTTTGTCCTGTTTATTCATTCATTCATTCATTCAGTTATTTATTTAATTCAAATGTGTTATAGCTGCCCATCTCCAATGGACTCTGGGCAACATACAAAAAAATCCATAAAGACAGATAAAATCTAAAACCATACAGACAGCCCAGATTAAAACAATCTAAAAATAATAAAAATCAAACAAAACAGAACAGCCCCCGCAAAATATAACAATATATCAACCCCAATATATCAACCCCAGGCCTGAGACCAAAGCCAGGTTTTCAGAGCTTTCCAGAGCCCTAAGAGGGAGAAGGGTGTCCTCATCTCTGGAGTGATGCTGTTCCAGAGGGTGGGGGCTGTGACAGAGACGACACCCTTCTTTGGCCTCACTAGACGAAAGTTTAATAGAGGGGGCCTGGAGTGCACCCACTCTACCAAAATATACCAGGTGGGGAGAAATGACTGGAGAGAAGTGGTATTATAAACATCATGCTAGGAAGGAAGAGCTTCTGAAACAGGATCTGCAGTGGATGTTATTCAGGAAAAGCTGGGAAAATTCAGGGAAATAATTTTTATCTTAAAGCCAACTGTATCTGCATATTGGTCCATTTGATGCTTTAAATTCGTACATATAAATGTAGTTTTGTGTGTGTGTACAGCGTGTACATATATCATCATCATCATCATCATCACCGCCGCCCCCCCCAAATCAATCCATTGCAGCATGAAGGCCTCCTCTTTGAAGGCTATGGATCATAATCGACACAGTGGTCTAATGTAGGTTGGTAGACAGATATTTTTCAGCTTTCTAGTCTTGGTCTGAGAGTCACCCAGCCAGCTTCCATGCCTAAGGGAGAACTAGAACCTGGGTCTCCCCATTCCTGATCCATCGCCTTAACCACTCTAACAAACTCCCTCTGAATATTTATATATATGCACATATAAACGTATGTACGGCCCAGAAGAAACACCAAAAGGAAGGAAACAAATGAAATCGGTGAAATTGGTCACTGCTTTCCTGAGATGGAAAGGTGGGAAGGCACAGCAGCAGAGCCACTGTGCAATGGAAATTCTGTTAGTTTGCAGCTCAGGCCAAATCCATGGCAAGCTGATGCCAGAGTGTCTTCTCCAGGCAGCATTTGCTTCAGCTGGTTTAGAGTCAAGTTGGCTGAAAGTCAACCTGGCATAAGCACAAGAGAGGAGCAACTTAAGGCTTTGGTGCAGAACCTCCCTTCGAGAAAACCTAAATTTTCTGACAAATCTATGCTGCTAGCATTTTGCCATGTAATTCCAGAGTTGGTCAGCACATTTTTTGTTTTTTGTTTAATCCTATTTTATCTCCCTGTTCTTTTCACAGAAGCCTAGAAACTTGTCTGTACTTGCTTGGCACTCACTTCAAGGCAAACAGGCTTAAAAACAGCACCACTAAATCCTATTCTCTCCCCCCCCAACCTCCGTATCACTTCTGTTTGTGCCATTCCCATCAGTTACCTAGTTAGGAAGTGCCAACTATCCAAGCCTGAAAAGCAGAGTTTTAATGCCAAAAGAGAGTGGCTACAGCTTCATTTTCGGGTGGGGAGAAAGTCTGTTTAATATGCCCATCTCAGAGTGCTGATTTTAATGCAAGCTGTGATTTTGGGAAGGAGGGGGGTGGGTTAACTTCTCATCTCAGACGCTCCTTAAAAAGTTCCTAAACACGCCAGGAAAAATGCTGGCATTTTGCCAGCTTCCAATTGCCCAAAATATTATAAATCACACGTTTACTAAAGTCCATTGATATTGTCTGCTTTCCCCCCCCCCAACTTTTCCTCCTTTAAAATAATCAGCTTACTTGATGCTGACTGGCCTTCGCCAAATGCTCATTGGCAGACTCGATGTTAGAAGAGGCTGTCTCGATGTTCTCTTCAATGCTATCTATAAGTTAAAAGAAGAACAGGTAATTATGTGGTGGTGAAGGAATGCTAAACCAGTGCTATTTAATGATTGCCCTATTCGTACATCCCAAGCGGCACTCCAAGAAGCTTGCAAAATACCACAGCAATGAGCAATTATGAAAGTAGAGTCTGAAGCAATTAAACAGCAAATATGATAGCAACACACACCAAAAATGTTGCTTCGAAGCCCTCCCCAGCCCCAGAATAATTTATATGCAGAAGGCAAAACCAAAGCACTCCTTAAAGTGTGTGTGCGTGCACATCCCTGTGCAGAGTTCCCTACTAAATGTATTGTAAACATGACATACTTCCAAAAAGTAAATTTCTCAATGCAAGGCAAAGGTATCTGTTGAATGGGGTCAAAAAGGTCAAGATGTGCATGTGCATGGTTGAAGCCCTGACCTTGTCTGACATGCATTGGGCTTCAACTGAATGGTCACAGCTGCTCTCTTGACTTTTTAAAACTCCCCCTGGGGATGCCCCAATTCAAGGAGCAAATTAAAGGTGTAAGGCTATAATGCCTTTCAAATAAAGTATCCTCAAGGCTGGATGGAGAATAGGATGACCTATTTTACCCTTGGACAAATGAATGAGTGTAAATTTGCCTCCCCTCCCCTCAAAAAAAATCATCTGCAAGTTAATGTTTGGAAGAATATTTTTGTGATAGAGCAACTTCTGATAGAAATGGCCTGATCCATGGTTTTGCTGACCCACGATTACTAAAAAGAAATCAGACTTTCTAAAGACATGGTAAAGGTTTTCATGGTTCTAGAAGTCTGGATATTATTTTGTTATTTTCAAACCTTATCCAAAGACATAACTTGCTTCAGCAACTTCTTTGGATCTGAGATGCTAACCTAAGTCACTGTTGCTACCAGTAAGCTCTGTTGTGTGTAAATGTAGAGCACAGGAAGGGAGGGAATGAAGAACGATGGGGTGTAAAGACAGCTTCCACTCCAATGTCCCTTAGGTGTTCAAACAAGTCAACATTAGGGCCTCTTGCCTTGCATGGGTGGCTCCTCAGAGAATAAACCTACCTGCAAGTGACGGAGTGACAAAGGTCACCAAAATAATGGATGTTTATTGTCAAGGGGTCACTCATATCTGCTCAGAGTAAAGCTGAGAAGCAGATGTAGAGGGAATGGCCTTGAAGGACAGGAGGAAGCGCTGCTATCAAGACAACTGTCAGATAAGAGCAGCCTGAGCCCCGGCCAAGAAAGTAGTGTGAGAAAACGTCTCAGATAAGCTCTTCCCTAGTTCACACAAAGATAAAGAGAGGGAGGGGAAAGCACATTCAGACTTGCAAGATTCTATTACAAGAAAAGTAGTCCTGGCCTATATGGCTTTGGTTTCTTAGTCTGGTCTACCTTGTTGGGCTGACAGCAGAAGACGCTGCTAGGTGAAAACACCACCAAATGGATTGTGATGTCATGTTCTTGCTGTCTACCCACCAAGGGACCCTTCCATCTGGAACGAGCATGGCAGCAGGGAAAATGGCATCTTCCGATGGGTCTCTGAATGGGAGACGCTTTCCAACCATGAGCAGAGAGGGTCCGTTTTCAGTCCCTTTTGACATGACAGATAGTATTAAGTGAAGCCCAATGTTAATGTACTGTATAGGAACTGATACTTTGAGAACTAAAGGAAGAGATCCTCATGTCTGAAACAAAAGGGCAACAACAGCTTTAATCCTGTCTACAGGATTTGCCTTCCATCATTCCTAATACATTGTGAGTCTAAGCATTGATGCATTTTGAAAAATGTGGGAGCTTCTTCCCAGTCTTGATTTCAGTCAGCAGTAAGTACATTTGTCTATTTCCCACTGCATATGCACAGAAGACAGAAAGGTCTAGCTAAGAAAAATATTGCATCTCTCTCCCTCTCTCTCTCGATGTATCTGAGAGTCTGGAAAGGCACAAACAGCATTTGCTCAAAATAACATGAATCCAGTCCATATTGGTTGATTCTCATTGCCAATTGTCCCTCCTTTCTTCCAATCTGCCTTGGAAGATATAATACCCTTACTGACCTCGATCAAATGAACCACACGTATTCAACTACAAAAACCACGTAACAATAATTATAACCATATTCAACGGATACTAATTGGCTCCTGGCTCGAAACCTTCAACAACTCTTGTTCTTCTGTTCCAAAGCCCTTCCCTTTGCACCATGGCTTGCTTGTACTTTTGCATACAACGATTTCCTTGTTTCTCCAAGTGTTAGATGAAATATCCCATTGCTAGTCAAAAAGGAGCAGGTATGTGGGAAGCCTACAGGATGACTGGGACACCACTTTTGGATGCCACTTTTGGGCCATGCTCAAAGCATGAAGCAGCTTCCAGTTGCCCCTAATATCTGTTGGCTCCCTGCAGGGAGGGAGGATGTGTGAATTATCAGTCACTCAACCATCAGCTCTGTACTACATGGCTTAATGAACTGCATTTTGTTTAGTATTTATAAGTTCTATTGACCTATGACACAGGGATGAAATTTACATCACAGGACTTAAGGTTAGAATCTGCAACACAGTATCATGTTAGGTGAAGACACTTCTGATAAACTTCCATCTCTTCTAGGGTGAATTGTTCAAAAGATGAGTTTGGTCAGCTGTCCCTCACTCACTCAGGTGTATCCTGATCACCATCATGGGCCAGGCATAAAGCAAGCGTTCAACTTGTCTTTGGATTGTTCCAACTCACACTGAACGTGCCACCCCATAGGATGTTTGAATGTTCCTCCACACAAAATTATTGTGCATTAAACAGAAAAGAAACCCCAGTGAGAAATCTAGGCTAGGAAACTGCTTCTTGATAGACTTGGTTTCATGCAAGATGAGGACAGTCCAGTCCTGCTGAAAATTCCCCCACTCCCATGCATTCAGAAGTGATAGAGTCCAGACGATGGCTGACCCTCTTTCTTTTTTATGTGTACAGGTAGTCCTCATTTAACAACCACAACTGGGACCGGAATTTCAGTTGTGAATCTGACCTGAGTTTATCACCTTTTTTGCAGTGGTCATTACGTGAATCACCACAGGTGTTAAGTGAATCACATGGCCATTAAGCAAATCACACGGTTCCCCATTGACTTTGCGTTCCAGACACCGGCCGGAAAGGTCGAAAATGGCAATCACATGACCACAGGAGGCTGCAATGGTCATAAATGCGAATCAGTTGCCAAGTGCCCAAATCATGATCACATGACTGCAGGGATGCTGTGACGGTCATACGTGTGGGGACCAGTCGTAAGTCGGTTTTTCAGCACCCTTGTAAGTCTGAACCATCACTAAAGAAATAGTTGTTAAGCGAGGACTACCTGTAGTAGCCCGAAGGACTTTAGCTTATCTTTGGTAGCAAGATTTCAATCAGTGACAGCCGTGATGATACCTACCTATCTTGTCTCCCTGCTCATACACCATAGTTGCCAGGTCCTTAATGATTTCGTTGACATCTAGCATATCACTCTGGGGAAAAAAAATAAGGAAGAAAAAGTATGAGTGCAAAGACCTATAAGTTAACTTTTTAAATAGCAAGGTACTCTTAGCAGCTGGATAAATATTGTTTGTCTTCTCCCAACTGTTTTTGTTCCCAGTGAGAGACCTCCCATTTTTGTACTGAAAGAAAGGAACCAGAAAATGCACTTGAGACACCACAATGAAGCATTATTGGTAAGTAGCCTAGCACACAAGAACCATCCAAAAACTCCAAAAGATGAAGTAGATCAAGGATTCCCCCACCCATGCCCCAGTTACTCATACCTTACGTCTTTCACGCTTGCTCAGCAATGTTGCCTGAGGATGAACCCCTCACTTTCACGCACACACATACTGATTCAAGTATTTCTCAGATGCTTTGTCCCAACAGCTTGCTCTCAGCTCATCTCAGAACCATTCTGAATCGTGTTCGGAGGTCAGTTTTATCACATGCTCTATGCCCAGTGCAAAAATATGCAGGAAAGTGGCATAGGATAATTCCGGCATCAGAAAAGGGAAGGTGTAACCAAGTGATTTCTTGTCATAGTATTCCAGATTAGGCTCTTATATTTATGGAGCAACATTATACAGAAACATACATGGGGGGGGGGGGAGGGATATTATTCATTAATTTATTCATTAATTTATTCATTCATTCAGATTTATTGGCCACCCAACTCTAGTGGACTCTGGGCGGCATACAAAACTAGGGAAAACATAAAAACAGCTAAAAACATTGAAACACGCAGGCAGCCCAGGCTAAAATAATCTAATAGACAGCAAAAACAACAAAACTGTTGCACCTTAATCAATACCTGAGTATTCATTAGGTGCAGTCCACAATTAAAACTCACAAATTATTATATGACATTGCAAACAAGATTTTTCTCTCCCTCTTCTACTTAGCTGATGTACTAAAAGGGTGGGAGGGGGTGAGAAATCTTTTTTATCAGGAAGGAAGGAAGGAAGGAAGGAAGGAAGGAAGGAAGGAAGGAAGGAAGGAAGGAAGGAAGGAGGAAGGAAGGAAGGAAGGAGGAAGGAAGGAAGGAAGGAAGGAGGAAGGAAGGAAGGAAGGAAGGAAGGAAGGAAGGAAGGAAGGAAGGAAGGAAGGAAGGAAGGGCCTCAAAGGAACTCAGGATAGATTTCTGTCCTTTTTTTTTCCTGTCCCCCCCAGCTCAGTATTTTTGTATTTTTATTTACTAAAAATGACAATCACAAATCAGTAAAAATAATGTCTACGTAAATATAGATCTTAATAAACGAAATACCCCCTCACGTTCTGCGATGCTTCCTCATCGTGGGGGTGGGCTGGGGGTGAATTTTGTGGGATTTATTTCTTGATTTAAAAGGATGAGGTGTGGTCTTCATCCTGGGCTTCTTTTAAAAGACATGTGAAACCCCACTTATAGAAGCTATCCTTCCTTCTTTGATTGGCCACTGAAATTTACATTTGATAGCTGTTTTGGTCCTGTTGGGTGTGGTTTCATGGCTGATTCTTGAACTGGTTGGGTGCTAAGTTTTATTAACATTTTGCCTCTTTCACACTTTCTCAGTGTGAAACTTCTCAGCTTTGTAAACATACATGCCAACATTTGGTGTTGTGTTGTAAATTGCCATAGGGAGGCATGCGAAGAGTGTGTGGGTAGAAACAAGGAAATAAATAAAATCCATATGCAGGAAGGACCACCGCCTCTCTGGGTCCTTGGCTCCATTGTCAGTCTGGCCAGTGTGTGGATACCTAGATCAAGCTAGGGCACGCAGACCCTCTGACTTATAACATGATGGAATGTATAGTCCCCTCAATAAACCTAAAAGCGATGTGTTTTTAAGAAGAGCTCAATGATCTTGCACATAAAGGGTCTGTACCAGTAGTTTTAGGATAAATCATCAAAAGCAAAGGAAGAAACGGTTAAGAAATACGCCACAGACTAGCACGTGGTAGGTCAGCCATGAAGGCCTTGGAAAATGCCGTGATGTGTCTATATCTACAAAGATCAGAATCGCACAAGCCATCATATTCCCTGTGATGCTCTATGTGAGCAAAAGTTGGACTTCCAAGAAGCAGGATGGGAAGAGTATTGATGCCTTTGAACTTTGGTGTTGGAGAAGACTCCCGAGAATACTGTGGACAGTCCAAAAAACAAACCAGTGGATCATTGAACAACTCAACCCAGAGTTCTCACTGGAGGCACAAATGGCCAGGCTCAAATTATGCCAGCTTCAGACATTATGCGAAGACCCAGCTCTCTGGAAGAGGCTCTAATGCTGGGGAAGGACAGAGGAGAGGAGGAGGATCAGCAGCAAGGTGGATAGATTCAGTTACAGTGGCGATGAGTGCACTGTTGGAAGACTTGAAAGACCAGGTTAGGGACAGATTGTCTTGGAGAAAATCTAACTATGTGGTTGCTAGAATTTGAAATTGACTTGATGGCACATAGTCAATCAATCAATCAACTTGTGCTTTTCATTTTTTTACATACAGAACTTGTAGAACCCAAGTATTACATTGGGTGGGTTTAGAGGACAGGGACTATGGACACAGAGGGAGAGTTAGACAACTTATTCAGAATAATGGCAAAGCAATTCTTAATTCAGATTTCACTGGAGGAATGAATACCAGGGACTGTCATCTGTTCCTTAGCCAGGGACAGCTCTCCAAAAGTAGCAGGTGAAGACAGAGCTGAAACTAAATTAGATCTGACTTCATTTAAATGTAAATTTAATTAAAACTAAATATACTTAACATGATTACTCTGCAGTCATGCATTTAATTATTTTCCCCTTCTGTCATATTAAATGTTACTATTGGGTAAGAACTTTTGGAGGTCTCTAAGGAGCACACCCAAGACTTTCAGAAGCCACCTGCAGGGTGATATACCTCTGCACCAAGACATACTGGATCGTGGAATATTGTTTTACATGGGCAGTGGGAACTTGTCAGCCTTGCAAGGTAATCCAGACAGGAAGCACACCCAGATGAACTAACTTTATTGTAAGGTTACATTAAAATCTTGCAAGTCTGAAAGTACATTTCTCTCCGTCGCCTTTACAGCCCAAGAAACTAGGGAGGGTCCCTTCTGAGACATTTACCACACCCCCGTTCCTTCTGTGGGCTCAGCTGCCTCTTATCTGACTTGCCTAGTCTGAGGCTGTTCCGCCTGTCTCCCAAGGTCATTTCCATATATTATTATGGAGCCACCCTTCCCAAATATTCATTTACATATATGGGCATCCTTAGAATTGTGCACGTGTGCATGCACACCTTTGGGTCAACTTGACTCTCAGTGACTACATGCATAAGTCTGCAGGTTTTTTGGCAGCATTTTCGGAAGTGGTTTGCCCTTACCTTCTTCTTCCTAGGGCTGAGAGAGGGACTGGCACATGGTCACCCAGGCAGGACAAGAACCCACTGCCTCCTGGTTTCCACTCCAGTGACTTTAACCATGACTCCAAACTGACTCTCATTCTAAAATTAGGAGCTCTGCATTCAGAGAATTCTCTAAAGGCTGCTTGATGGTGAAATTGTCTCCTGTGATGAATTCATAAGGGCTGCCAAGTGGATCTACATTCTTCAGGGGTAGAGTTCATTATGCGACTGAATAACACAGTAATTAATTACGTAATGCAGTAAGAATCTCATTAATTTGCAATAAAGCCAGAGAGAGCACTGTTGTGAATGATTGAACACACTAGAGAAGCAGGCAATGGAACCAGTGAGCAGATACGAGAAACCAACAAACAATAAATGGAGGAGGAAGAAGAGGAAGAGAACAAAAGGTAGACAATGGTCACAAATATATTTGACTCTCTTTATCGCCAAATACAACTGACCACTAATTAATTATGGTAATCTGAAGTGTTGCTCAGAGTTTCTGGGGAGAAGAACTGCAATCATGCATGGACTGGCAAGAAATAGATACATTGCAGGGCTCCAGTGAAACTTGGAAGTCCTTTCATAAAACATTGAAGCCCCTTTAATAAAACAATGGTCATTAGTGGTACACAGCGGGCATCTCTAGCCATTTACCAATCATTCTTCTTTGCTATGGCCTTTCAAAGTCTCAGGCAGAGCCCCTCCATTTCACCCCCAATTACAACTGAGCTATTGTTCATGTCACTTGCATTCATTTAGTACTTTATACGTTGTGTGTGCGTGTGTGTGTTTAATGCAGGGATTGACATATGGTTCTTTTCCTAATAAACACAATTTTGCTTGCACATTCACCTTCTGTATGGTGCTCTGAATTTAATTTGCTATAATGGAATTAATTACAGAGTCAGGGAAATAAGCTTCCAGGTATGCAACAATGCTGGGTCTGGGGCATTTGCAAAACATATTTGACTGGGTTACTGAATTAACACATTTTCCTAGGTTCACCCAATACATGGAACCATAAAGCAACTAAGGGCATTGGGTTTGTGGAACATACTAAACTAGCAACAAAATAAAACACCAACAAAGGCTAACACTAACTCAGCTCAGCACTTTCCGCAAAATTCAGTTTGTATATTAGACGTGCTGTGCAAATCCAACCAGCCGTTCTCAACAATTCTCTGTTCTATTGATCCGGATTTTTTTCTTTGTTTTAAAAACAACTCAAACAACTTATCTTTTCATGGCAAGGTGAGATCCTTTGGTATTTTCCCCTTAAGCTTACAAAAATAAATTCAATTTCTTTTGTATTTATTTTTTGGGGATGGGTGGGTAGACGTGCTAAAATTAATGGTATGCACACAAATGTTCCTGGAATTGCGGTTTATTCACAGAGTGCATGCTTAGTTGAAAAGGTCCAAATGAGTATGGAGTCGTCATCTTCAACACATCCCTTTCACCTTAGGGTTGTGTGTAGGAAAATGTGGTATGGACTGTGTTTGCAATTCATTAACTTTGCGTGTATTGAGGGCAAGGGTCTCCAGACGCTGTCTTGAAAAGGCTCCCTTTGTTATGAATTACTTCATACAATTTTGTCTGTTCGCTTTCAAATCTGAATTGAAAGGTCCTAGAGGCATCTCCCACCTGAACGAATGGAATGGAAAGCTTCTAACATTCAGCCAAAGGGAAGAAAGCGGTACAATTGTTTTCTTCACCCAAGCTGACATTACTGCCCACTTGCAGAGAAGCACCTTCCTTTGCTCTTTGCTCTCTGGGCAAATCATTTTCACACACACAGCCCTTGACAGCATTTTCCCCTCCATTAATGTCCGTGGATATGCATCAGGAGAAAAAGATTTATTTTGAGTAGGCAATGTAGAACATAAGAATAGTCCTACTGGAGGAGGCAAAAGCTGCTTTTAGGGTTTCTCCATGCTTGAACCAAATACAACATAATCATGGCAGCATCCTTTTTCCATGATGTCCTGAAGGCATAAGGAGGGATCAACGGGAGCAGTGAGTGCGTCCACATTCCCTCTGAAGCATTTTTTCTGCTTCAGATCTGAATAGAGAACCACTTTGGTCTAGTGCTTAAGGTGCTGGGCTAGAAACCAGGAGTCTGTGAGTTCTAGTCCCGCCTTGGGCACAAAAGCCAGCTGGGTGACCTTCGGCCAGTCACTGTCTCTCTCAGCCCAACCTACCTCACAGGGTTGTTGTTGTGGGGAAAATAGGAGGAGGAAGGAGTATTAGGTATGTTCGCCGCCTTGAGTTATTTATAAAAATAATAAAGGTGGGATAAAAAATAAATAAATAAATAGCTGTACATCACTGATGGTTACCATGTCATTATTGGCATTACTAGGCAGTTATGTATAATGATCTGTAGGCTTATGTAGTGACTTCTTCCTGTATATACCATGTACTTTGTATTGGTGTGAAGGAATGAAGGAACATGGATGAAAGTATTCGAAACCACCTGAAAACAGGCTGTAGAGGCAAAAGGAGTGTTAGTTTCTGCAGTGGGTGGAGAAATACCAGAATGAAGTCTTTTAAGAAGTCACAGGAAAAGATTTGCTCTCAAAACACATTGTGGTTCTCCAACAAGAGGCAATTTCTGGGTGAACTGGATGAACTGATAGCTCTTGGGTAGAAAAAGTATGAGAAAATATGAGAAGAGGTCCAAGCTGGGACAGGAGAAACATTGTTAGAAGTTATAATAGTGCATGGGAACTGTAGTCCTTCAGAGCTATCATATGTACCATGGACTTCCTGCTTTCATTCTTCTGGAACTGAAACCTTGGCTGGCCAGCAAGAATCTGACCCAGATAGGCATTGAGTAAAGCTTTTAGTTCAGAGAGTTGACATTAAGAGTTGTAAATTCTGTTTCCAGAAAATGCTGGTGGTTATTTATTTACTGAATTCTCCAACTTCTATCTTCCCATCATTTCTGATTTTGCATCAGATTGTTTAGACATTAAGCCTGCTCTAAAAGACTGCTTTTCTGTTTTACTGTATAATGATTCTTTTTCATTGCTTGTAAACTGTTCTAGGAACCAGGCTTTCTAGAGAATTGGGGCTAAAAGAGTTACCCAAGCATAGAAAGAAATGCAGAAACTGTCTGGGAACATTTTGGGAAAGGTCGAGGTTTTTGCCCATAATGGGATATATGCATGCATGTGGATTGGGTCGGGGTCCTACTGATAACCAGGAGGGGTCTCCAAACTGTTGTCCCACAACCCATAACAGGGAGGAGGAAAGTGGCAACCTCTTTCCTTCAGTAGCCTGACATGGTGGGTTATATCCCTTCCCTGAATGAGACCCACTGGGTCATTAAGGATTCTAAAATTTTATTAAATATTGCAAAATCAGAGGGAGGGAGGGAGGGAGGGAGGGAGGGAGGGAGGAAGGACTTTCTGAAAAAGTTTATATTAGTCACTACTAGCTCAGGGTCTAGGTGTTCTCTCAGCCCCAGAGTCCTCCCTAGACACATCTACACCAGAATAAATTCACCCAGAACATACCCAATCCATGAATTAAAGCAGAATCTACTATAGTGTCCCATTAGCTTCATGGATCCCAGTTTTGCAGTCCAGATTCATTTGATTTCAATCTTGTTGCTGGTATCCAGAAGCTTTGCTCTTTGCTTTATGAGTTCAATCCAATTAAATGAGTCTAAGATAAGGGATCCAGTAAAGACCTCTGTCTGAGGCTGGTGAAAGTAGTTGATAATATAAATATAAAATGAATGAACAAATGAATGAATGGTACTTGGTAAAATGGACTAACTGTCTTGAAGAAACGCAAACCAGCTTCATAGCCTCCTAGTGGAGATCCTGTTTGCTCCTACCCTGCCTGCCTCTGGAAGATGCTCAAAACAGCTTTTTCAGAGGGCTTTTGGGCCTTGGTTCCATCTTGGTTCCCTTCCCTTCCCTTCCCTTCCCTTCCCTAGTTTTCATTAGTTTGTGGACTTTCTGGTTCCTGTATACTGTTTCTTATGTATCTTATTTATAAACCACCTAGAGTCCTTAGGGACTTGTGGACTGTAAATGTAATTATTGATAATAACAAGAGCAACAACATGACCTTTATCACACTCCGTCTGAAAACCTTACAATTCCTCAGCATTTTATCCATAGGAAATATCAGTGGCACTGCTAGCAATATTTTATATCGGAACGGGAACATTCATAATACTATACAGGACATGAATCTAAAACACATTCAGTTCTCAACTGAGAAAGAAGCCAACTGATCAATCTTTTTGTTGGAGAGATGCCAACGAAGACAACCAATACAGACCCATATATGTCTATTCAGAAGCTCCATTTAGCTTAACAAATCTTATTCCCAGAAAAATGAACATGGGATCATGACTTAATATTGTAATGTTATGCACACTTACTAAGTAGTCAGTAGGAGCTGCTTCCAAATAAATCTGCATAGGATTGCATGGCATGGTATTTTTAACCCAAACTCCATTATCTTTCCTTGAGCAAGTGGAGAACTTAAATGGTCCAGAAAAGCAATGGAAAAGAGCTCTTCCACATTTTAATAATTCTGCACCAGTTATTTGTTCAGTGGAAGGCCACAGAGGTAATTTAACTGTGGGGAAAATATTTCAGAGAAATTCATTTTTGTTTTAAGGGACTTCTGGGAAACCAGAGTAATTATTGCCACTTTAAACTGTCATGAATAATAAATTATCATTCAATTATTGCTTCACTGAAAATGTGATATCAACCACATACTCAGACAAAAGAGAGGATCTACTCTTCCAATTATCCAGAAGATTCAATATACCGAATTAGGGATAGGGGATATTATGGATTAGGGAATAAGGTTGCTAGGCAGTGAAGTAATGAGAACCCACAATGAAGTATGGCAAAAGAGTTGTTTCCCAGACTAGTGATCCATGATCCTTTTCTTTCAACACTGGAAGCAGGAATGTTGCAACAATGACATTTGGATGGCTAAAAACAAGCAAATCAAAGTGGTGTTGCTTGGATGCTCCCTGAAGAGAGGGCTCAGCACGGTGTCTTCCCACTCCAATGAAATACACAGTTACAAAGGAAGCAAAGGTGATGTAAGGTTCGAGTCTGACCCTGACTCCGAAAACAAAACTTATGCTGAGCCAGAAGGGGAAAACAAAACTTATCGGGAAGGATTTTAGGAATTAGAAACCAGGAGTGAGTTAGCAGAGTGGGAAAATGCAGAGATGCTGATTGGGCAAGAACCGGAGGGAGGTTTGAATCCTTCAATCAGCTCTCGTGAGAGGAGAGCTGAGAAGCAAGCAAAGCAAAAGTCATCCCAATTGGCTGCAGAGGAGAAATGGTGTGAAAAGGATCCATTAAAAAGGCACCAGTGCAAGGAGCAAGCTGCTGGAGATGACCGATCCACTGAGCTAACAGCTTCTCCTCGAGAGTCCTCACCAGAGCCTGGAGCCTCACCTGTAGCCAACACAGAATCAGTGCCAGCTCCTCCTATTGTCATGGACTTACCTCCGCTGCACACTGTTCCAGCCGAGCCCAGCCTTGCCTCCAGTTCTGAGCCTCGTCTTGTTGCTCCAGCCAAGCCCTGCCTTGCCCCCAGATCCGAGCCTTGTCTTGGCATTCCAGCAGAGTCCAGCCTCACCTCCAGAACTGAGCCTTGCCCTGCCTCCGTCACTGAACCCAGCCATCTCTCTGTGCCACACCCTGCAGTCGAGCCTCAAGCATCCTCCTTGCCACATGCTCTAGCCACACCCGATCTTGCTGCCTCATTGAGAGGATTAGCCGAGTTCTGTCTTGCTGTGCTGCCACGAACTCCTGCCACTCCAGATCCTGCAGCCTTGCCTTGTTTCCATCCCTTGCCTGGGTGGACTTGAATGAACATTACTGCCTGATCTATGGACACTTGTCTATTGTAAATAGTTGTTTGTAAATAAAGGACTTCCTTTTATATTTGCCTGACCATCTCTTAGTCCATACAGGACAGGTGGATACAGATAGATCTTTCATGTTCTGCTTTCTCCTTCTCTCCCTCCTCTCTCTCCCCACTCCCTTCCTCCTGTTTCTGTATTACATATTCTTTCATAAATGCTTTTTTTAAAACTACTATTGTGGCATCAGTCTGGGAAGATTTTCCAAAAGGGAATAAATCCATAAAAAGCCAACAAGAGGGAAACTCAGACTATCTGTGGACAAGATAACAAGCAGATACAATGCACTTAGAGAGAGCAAGAGAATGAGTGAATGAAAACTTTAATCAGAGACATAGTCACAAAAGCCTGGTAGATGTTCACCTAAAGGTAAAGGTCGGAGGAATTAGTTATGCAGTAAGAGGCTGAAGAAAGGCCCCTGTCCATTTTTCTGTCTATGACAAGGGTTGGCAAAATGGTGCCCCTAGGCATTCATGAGATGGTATCCATGGATGGTATTCATAGATCTCTCAACATATATCAATATGGACAAGAACCTGTGAGATTTGGCAATCTGATGAGTTTTCAGCATTCTTGCATAAGTGATGATGACATAAGAATTCCAAATAATTCACCATCCTTGCAACAGATCTCAAGGATGAGCAGCATCAAAGTCTTACAAGATCTGGATGATCTCATGAGATGTCATGCAATTTGCAGAGGTAAATGACACTGCCTCCTAAAATCCCTTTAAAATTCCCCAGTCCATCCTTGCATACTACAAGATACCTGTGATGATTGTGCAATTTTTGCCCTGAAATATCTATGCAACATCATTTTTGCTAAAAAAAAAAAAAAAAGATAGAGTCTCAATCCTCAAAAAGTTGATAGCCAGAACATAGTCCTTTGACAGCGTTGCTGAGAGTCAGTCATATACAAAGAACCTGGGACAGCTTCATCTAGCCTGTATCAAAACACACTCTTATACAATTGATCTAATGCAGCTGCTGGAAATTATCCTGTTACCTCTCAAATTATTAACTTCATAGAATTATCTGACACCCTTTCCAGCTCATTTAAGCTTCACCATTTTGCATCTGCTAAGCCCGTGTCTCTTTTATTTTTAGCTGTCTAAAATGATTCCCCTCAATAAAATGAGGTGGAAACACACACAATTATTATGGTTCTATCCCCAGTTCAAAATAAATGAAAAATAAAAAAAAACAAAAACAAAAACTTAGACAGTTGACACTGTGATGAGAAGTTCTAGAGTTCAATTTGTTTCCATCTTGTAACCTCTCCTTGTAAATTAAATCTAGTCTTTGTATCAAGTGCTTCCCTGATTCAGCTGCAAATTGAGGTAGGGGAAACTGATCTTTACTATAGCTATCTGGGAGATGGAACAGTTAAAAGAAGAGGAGGAGGGGGAAGAAGGGGAGAAGAGGAGGAAGAGGAAGGAGAAGGACAGGAAGAGGAAGAAGAAGAGGAAGAGGACAAAGAGGAAGAGAAGAGGAAGAGGAGGAGGAGCTGCTGCTGGTGGTGATTGTGGTCACCACCATCTCCACCACCAGCACCACCTATTCCCCTTCTTCCCCCTCCTCCTCTTCTTTTAACTGTTCCATCTCCCAGATAGCTATAGTAAAGATCAGTTTCCCCTACCTCAAATTGCAGCTGAATCAGAGTCACAATAAAACAAAACACAGTGAGCCTTGGTGCAGCTCTGAAGATACGCACACCGGCAGCATGAAAGAATGCCACAGGGATTTGTTTTTTCCCCATAGCTGAAATTGAAACAAAGGCAAAATGGATTGGTCCATGTATGCTCCACTATAGAACACCTTTCACTAGGTGAAATACGTTCACATTCACTGTAGAAAGAAGCAGCATGCCATGTTTTATGCATTTCATAAACAGGTCAGCTGATTTTCAATTTACTGAAATTGTATGGGCACGTACAAGGAAATAATTACAAGCAATATTCTAATACATATTATAAACCAGTTACAGAGGAAACACAATCACTAGGAGCTGCCTGGTGACCTGGGGAAATGTGAGGAAATGATATGTTGTATGACAGCCAGCCTGGTTAGGGGTCACTGGCGTGGGATTGAAAGTGAGGAGGCCCTGTGTTTGAGTCCTGTCTCAGCCAGGGAAACCAGCTGGGTGACTTTGGGCCAGTCCCTTTCTCTCAGCCCCAGGAATCCCCTTCTGAAAACCTTGCCAAGAAAACTGCAGGGATTAGTCACACACACACACACACACACACAAATGTTTTAATAGAGCTTTTTACATCGGACATATACTTTGGCACACATTCATGGGGTGGCACTCTATGAATGTAGAATAAGAAACAGCCTTACCAAAGTAATGAGCCACCTTAAGCATCTTGTAAGTGAAGAGTAAATAATTTATATCTTGTGATTCTGGTTCTCTTTCTTTATTTAACTGGATTGGTATCACTAATTTGCTCAATCGAATATGCATACAGCAGCAAGGTGGAATCTTACATGTTTCTTAAGTTGACCTTGTTTCCTGGTGACTTCCTAGAAGTGTGTGTGATTTTCTTGGCAGCAGTATGGAAGTGGTTTGCTATTCCCTCCTTCTTCAACTTCCCAGACTCATCTACAATCCTGGGATTCCTTGGTGATCTTTCATCCAAGTATTAACCACAGTTAACCCCATGACCATCTATGGAAGTGAAAGTTGGACTTTGAAGAAGCAGGATAGAAGGAGTATTGATGCTTTTGAAATGTGTTGGAGAAGACTCCTGAGAAGACCATGCATAGCCAAGAACACAAACAAAGGGATCATTGAACATATCAACTCAGAGTTCTCACTCAAGGCATAAATGACTGGGCTCAAATTATTCTACTTCGAACACCTGATGTGAAGACCCAGCTCTCTGGAGAAGGCTCTAATGCTGGGAAAGGTGGAAGGAAAGAGAAGAAGAGGATGACCAGCAGCAAGATGAGCTCAGAATGGCCATGAGTGCACTGTTGGAAGAGCTGAAGGACCAAGTTAGGGACAGATCATCATGGAGAAAATCTATCTATGTGGTCGCTAGGAGTCAACAACATCTTGATGGCACATAATCAATCAAGAATCAAATCAACTCTGTTAGCATTTTGAGTTCAGCCAAATTTGGCAAAGTGTATTACATTCTCTATCTTCCTAGCTGTAACAGCAACAGTAAGACATTTTGTTATGATGGCTATCTATTTCTATTTCTATATCTACTTTTTTTTTTAACTTGATGCCTTTGAACACACTATACAGCTCATGGAAATAAAACTGTAAAATTGTAAATCATCATTCTTTTAAATTAGACTGTTTTACAAAATTCTCTTTTGAAATGACTCTGGCAAATCCTGTCTTGCAATCACCAATCATGTACAAATGGAGTAGGTATTCTCCAAATGCTTTAAATAAAGAACACCACTGTTTTTGTTATTAATACATGGATCAGCCCTGAGACTGAGATAATTCAGGACAAATTAAATACAATCTCTGTTAATTTTACTCCAAGGAGCTATTATTAGCATGCAATGCATTTCCATTTGGGGCTATAACCTTGCTTTCTGTTGCCTGTAATATCACACCTGTTGTCACTGTTTTGGCATTCTATTCTCATCTTTCTCATTAAGCAGCAAGAGAGACAGTTGAAAATAGATGTAACTTGCAAGAAAATCTGTCACTCGAATTTGCCACAGACATAGGTCTCGTGAGCGCCAGTTCTTGGAAGTGTTTTAATGCATTTTGCCCTCTTTGACATCCCCGAATACCTGTAACATTCATCTGTAAATGAGACGCTATTTTCAAAGCTTAAAATCAAATCAAATAAAGGAACTATTGAAGGATGGACCTTTACCAAGTTACACATTTCTTCACTAACCCCTGCTATTGTCTCATCATTTAAAAAAAAAAATGAGAAGACAAGTGAGTTTAAGTTTTCTGACACTTATAATCTACTCTGGGATGGCTTGAATCCACTTGAATGTGGAGCTTCCCTAAAAGAAGAGAAGAACCTGGACTTCTTCTTAAACTATGTGTCAAGAAGCACATAAACAACAACACAACATTTCAGTAGCACTTTAAAGGGTCACAGAACACCACACAGATGTATATGAAAGAGCTATGGATGATGTCACCCTTCAGTGAGTATGAACCCAAATTACACTGAAATATATATTAAAATGGCCAAAATCTAACACAATTTTGTTGCATGTATGATGGCTCATTTTGGTAATTTCGGGGAAGGAAGACCCCAAACCACTGTAGACTTTAATGATGGCTCCTGGACCTGAACAGTTGACTGATCCCTGGAATCAATTTATTTACCAATTTAGTGATTTATTTACAGTATTTGCTGGCTACCCCAATCAGTTACAGCTCTGGGTGGCAAGCGACAAAGTAAAGCATGACAATAATCCACAAAGTAAAAATCGCAATATCATATATGGCCAAGATGAGCACCCAGAATTAATAAATTTGAGCCAAATGCATGTTGGAAGAGTATGGGTTTAACTGCCTGGCAAAATGCAGGGAGGAATGGATCAAATGTGCCTCCAAGGCAGTATGTTCCGAAGTGGGGTAGGTGCAAAGTGAGGTGGTGTGCAACATAGGCCGGTGCAATGCCATAAAGGCCATTGAAGGAGATAACCTGGAGGCCTATTGGGAACAACTGCAGTGACCTGTTATTCTGCAACAGTCAGAGTTGTCCCGTGAACCATCATACTTTGGATCAATTGCAAACTGTAAGATATCTCACAGGAGAACTTCATGCAAAGTGCATAGCACTAGTCCAAGAACCTGGCAAGGTGTGGACTTCTCCTTCTATATTCCTGAGATCAAAACTGGGCTGTTCCTGATTTATATAGGAGGACTTTAACCAGTATGCCTCATGAACTCTTCATTGATGAAGGTAGACTTTAAGATGCCATCAGATCTAATCAAGCCACTAGGCTTTTGATGTTACGTCATACAGCTCTACTGAAGGAAAGATCAGTCTAATCTCACTCATTGCTTTTCCACCAAGGCCAATCAAATAGTTCTTTTGATGTCTTGAACGTCGTTATCATGTGTGAGCTAAGGGTTCTCCATTATCTTTCGATCGTTGGGGGAAGAAACAAATACATCCTTTCTTTTCAACATTTTTGGACTTGGAGGGCTGCCTTATTTCTTGATCTCAGAATCCTCACTGTTGCCAAAAAACATGGGACATCGTTTGCCAAGCCAATGTAAACTGGACTTCAGCCTCATCTCTCTAATGGGCCCACTGGCTGAGGATTATGGGAGTTTCCATCCAAAATATCAGGGAAGTATGGTTTCCTTGGCTAAGGACAGTCTGGATATTGGCAGTGGAGCCATCTTTTTTTTCTAGGGGGCCATTATCGAAAAGGGAAGGGCAAATGAATGAAAACATAGATTTTGGTAAATATTGCCAAACTCTCTGAGATATTCTGTTTTCTCTTTCTTGAGAACAATCTGTCACATTAAACATTTGAGCCACAGACAATGATATCCAAACATTCTTCAAGATTATCTCCTGCTTTCCACCCAACAGACTGTTGTTCCTTGGAAACGTTCACAACTTATCAGCAAGTAATGAGGATATTTGGGGTCATCAAGTAATACCGGAAGCTAATCAGGCAGGCAGCTGCAACTCTTCTTTTGAGCCAAGAGGAAACATTTGTGAGATGTTTTCCGACGTGCATATTATCACAAGAGTGGCCAATCAAGGCCACAGATCTGGGTTTTTTGCAAGTTGAAGTTAATAGAGAAGGAACTTTTGCATTTTTTGAAGTTTAACAGTTGGTCAAGATGGGGATATACTTCAAGAATGAACCTGAATCTACATTCAAGAGATGCATTCTTAATCCATTTCTGAAATATCTTTAGACTCTAAACATGAGAAGATGGAGCAATATCACAGAATCATAGAATTATAAAGTTGAAAGGGGCCACAAGAATCAAGGGTGGGAAAACCAATTAAAACCAATTAAACTGTCCTCAAGAGCTTCCTTTTAAAAATCTCTGGAGAATGCACAACCTCCATAGACAAACGGTCCCACTGTTGTACAGATTTGACCATCAAGCTTTTCCTTATATTTAAACATGCATAAATATATTTCAATATGGTCTAGATTTAATAGTATGTAAAAGAATTGGAGTAGTTTAATATTGATGTTACATAGATTAACATTATATGGATAATATCTTAATCACTATTCTTGGTAGCCATAATACAAGAAGAATGTTGAAGAACTGGAAAGAGTGCAGAGGAGAGCATCAAAGATGGTGAGAGGCTTGGAAGCAACATCCTATGAAGAACAATGAAAAGAATTGGGTAGAGAACACCAAGGGGAGACATGAGTATAGTCTTCCAGTCCCAAGGATGTCGCAGGGAAGAAGGTGTGGATTTATTCTCCATAGTGCCCAAGAGCAGGACAAGAACCAAGAAACAGAAGCTTAACAGGAGAGATAACTCAAAATCAGGAGGAATTCCCAGGCGATGAGAGCCATTAAGCAGTGGAACAACCTGACTCCTGGAGTTGTGGGAACAACATCACTGAAGGTTTTCAAACAAAGATTGGACAACCATTTGTCAGGGGTTGTCTGAAGATTCCTGCTGTGGACAGTGGGTTGAACTAAAAGCTATTCCAGCCCTTTGATTCTATGATTCCAATGCAACTGTGGACTTTGTGGGATAATGATCATGCCCCAAGGTTATAAACTAAGTCCATAGCAAAGGATGGATTAATTTAGATCCATGTCCAGTTCTGGATGCTCAGCCTATGATTCCTGAACTGCCAGGGTAACTGGAGATTGTCCCTGGGAACTGGGAGAATGCAGTACCCACAGCTGGTCTCTTCTCTCTTCTTCACTTCTTCTCTGCATGCAACACATTTGAATTCAGGGGTCTTTCTTGGCTACCCAGAGCAACTTCAGCATCATATGACTTATAATATGTAAATGCAAGTGTCGAGGACCCATAAGAATTGACAAGTTCACAAGAAACTAACAGCCCATGCCAGCAAGTTTCCACTAATTCCTAAAATTTTCTTGTCGCAAAAGTGTGGGCAGCTTCTGTCTTGGTTATGCTCTTTGCCCCAGGTATACCATAAAATAGCTTACGTGCTTGGAATATTGTCCTATTGTCCTTGGGAACTTCACATAATCTGTCTATGTAAATAGCATAAAATCTATGGGGATAGGATGGAGGTGGGGGGCACAGGGATTACTGAGCAGAAGGATAAGCCACCAATATCAGTTTACTTCTTTGCCAAAAGGGCTGATTTTGAAAACAGAAAGCAACAGAATGAAAAGAGGCTGCCAGGAGCAACCTCTGCTTCATTTAACTATCTACGGCTCAGGTGAAGAATTATGCCCAGCATATTTATTATGCTCCTGCTATGCTGGGAAAGCTGAACAGAAGTATTTCCTCAGCAGAAAGTATATCCTCTTGAAAGGTTGTTTCTAGAAACAAAGGCTTCCACAGGTGATTACAATCTCTCTCCTGATCATCTTTCATTTGGTGTTTGGTTTCTTCAAGTCAAGTGTCCAACCTTTAGGTACGTTTAGAAGTCATTTGCATTCTGCAATAGGGAATCTTTTTCTCCAACTCTGGACAGTTTTGGGGTGGTGGTGGATGCCCAGTGGTAAAAACAAGGCCTGGATGTGGTTTCAAAATGGAACAAGGGATGCTCACATATTTCTCTAGACCCTAGGGTAGCACAGATCCTATTCTCTGTGTGGTCACCAGAGAACCTTCCAGCTGATGTGATGCAGGTCTGAACAACTGCTGCTCATCAATACTCATTCTCAGCTTAGATGCTCATCATACTCTGTGTCTCGCAGCACAAGCGTTTCTCTCCAGCACAAAGCAAATTGCCAAAGCAGTGGATCATTGTGTGCAACCAGCATAAGGGAGCATCAGCTTGTGCTTCAAGTTGGTTCATGACATCTGCAACCTGAAGACTGAGACACTCATGACCAAGATCTGGATGCTTTCTCTAATTCTCCACCCAATCTGTGGATGGAGAAATTCGGCAGCCTGATGCTCAATATTCCTGCAGGGGAGGAAGAAATTCTCCGATGATTTCTAAAGGACTGGACAAAATTGGTGCCAGTAGCAGCATTGCTAAAATAACTCCTGGGAGGCATTCCTCCAGATCCCTTCTCTGGGGATTTAATGGAAGTATTGTAAGTCACAGAGGAAGCAGATTATTATGGAGACATGATAGTGTAAAGAAAAGCAAGGATTTCACACACATACCCTGGACTAACTGGGAAAGAACAGTGGGACTTTTCACCAAACCTTCTCTTCTGCTTGGAAATAATTATGAAAACAAATTCTTTCTTCAGACTGAATGAGAACCAGCAGGAAAAAAAAAAAAAGCAGAAGAGTTTCAACCACCAGCACTAATCACAATAGCAATAGGACATTATAACCATTGATGGCATACATTGGTGAGCTGGGCTGTTTATGCTTTTCCCTAGACCATCCTCTTAGTTCTTAGAACTGCTTCTCATCTAAGTAGGCAGGGAGAACAAAGCTTTCCAGCTTCAGTTCTATTTTTCTGTTTTCCACTTTGAGAAAACTAGAGCTGAAGGTTCCAGGGTGAACTTTACTTTCACCTCTGTGTAAATATGAGCAGATCTTAAGGGTTATCACAGGGAAGAGGGTGTAGATATATTTTCCACAGTGCCTGAGGGTAGGATAATAACTGACAGGTGAAAACCTGACAGAGAGAGACCGAAATTCGAAATAAGGAGGAATTTCCTGACCATGAGCAGTGGAACAGCCTCCCTCTTGGAGTGACGGGGACTCTACCACTGGAAGTTTACAAGTAAAAGTTGGACATCCCTTTGTCTGAGCTGGCCTAAGGATTCCTGTCCTGGACAAGGGATTGGGTTAGAAGACCTCCAAGGTCCCTTCCAACTCTGTGATTCTATGAGGAGAAAGCAATGAAAAAAACAGATAAAAGAAAGGCAAGAGAATATGATTACTAGCTTTTGGAAGTGTCCACTTAATGTCAAGCATAAATAATATTTCTGAGAAGTCTGAACTTTGTGAGCCAAATATTTGTTGACTCCCTCTTCTTTTAAAGCCCCTATAAGCTTTCCCTTAAGCCAAGTGACCTTCGTGAAACCCTATTAGTTTAATATCAATGAATGTGAGCACAAAACATGGTGAAGATGACAAAAGGGTGGCTGTTCCCCCTCCTCCACTGAGGTTTAAAAGCATTTTATTTCTGGCTCAGCAATTTCCTGGCTATTTCCTTTCTCTCTCTCTGGTCATTTGAGGACCTGGATCATGATTTACAGCAGCTAATGCTAGATGCTTTTTTTTCTAACGGCCTAGAAGAGAGCCCCGAAAGAGTCACTAAGTCTATCACGAGTATGGGTTTCTGTCTCACATTTGTAGGGGTACATTCTCTTCATTTTCCCTTCCTTTAAATATCCTGCAGAGTAAAGAACAAAGTATTGCTGTTTCACAAGGACCACATCAGCTACCTGCACAGGCTGTCATAGCATAGGTAACCATTCCCAACCATGACGATGCTAGAACAGTGAAATCTGTGCTGTGACATCATGACACAACCTCAGCCTTTTTGCACTTCTCAGTGTACATAAGAGGCAGTGTTTGAGCCATGATGTCGAGATGCTTTTTGCCAAAAAAATAAATGTCAATGTGTCTTTCTTCACCTAACATTATGGCCCATCCTGCTTCACCATACAAATAACATATTGTTTCATTTATTCCTTCTAAGCAGTTAGAATAATAATGAACGTACTGTAGTACTGGTGGGAAGAATTGATTTCAATCAGTGGAAGAGCTAAATACCTCATGGGTAAAAGCTACAGAAAAGAAAGAACGAAAGAAAGAAAGAAAGAAAGAAAGAAAGAGAGAAAGAGAGAGAAAGATCGATCGATCTCAGGTTTTATGTTTCATTTTGATAGGTTTATCTGATTTTGAGGAGTTAAGTGGGAAAAAAAGAGAAAAAATAATTATTTCCCTGCAAATTTCTCAACCCCACAGTTTAAAAAACAACAACTATGTTACTGCAAATCTCTGAGCTCCACAATTTACTTCCTCTCTTAGCAACCCAAGCACATGCCCTTAAGGTTACTGAAGAGTGGCTTGTACTTCACAGGGTATATACAAACAGGCCCAACCACATTATTCAGCAGCAAGCAAAGAATATTCAAGTCTCCTTTGAGCCTGAATTGATTTTTTTTTTTTTTTAAAGGAAGAATTTTGCTGTGATTATTTGCACTGAAAACTGGCCGCATAGTAGTCTTCTCCAGGTTGTAAGCAAAAGTGACCATTGTGAGAGCCAGTGGGGAGACTAAAGGACACAGAGCCTTCACATTACAAACAGGCCATTATGCTTTTTTGCTTACTCCTGCACCAGTTCAGCTTTTCTTGTTTCTTTGATTTGTATTCTGCTGGTCTTATATTCTACATTATGTGTCTTAATTATATCTTGAACAATTACTAATTAATAAAAATTAAACAAACACACAAAAGAAAGAAACAGGCCATTTAATTAACAGGCTGCAGAAGCAGACAGGGTCATTGGCCATCAATAGGATGAAGAGGGACTATTTGGAAGATGCTCTCCATGGTCCTGAACCATCTGTACTCTGTAAAGTTTCCACCCATCAGTTATTATTTTACCTTCAGGGATGCCTTAGCAAACAGCCCCAGAAGGGGTAATATTTCATTCCTTCTGGGCTTCTCCTCTGACAAGGAGGCTGGGGTATTCTGGGAGTTGAAGTCCACACACCTTAAAGTTGTCAAGGTTGAGAAACGCTGGCCTATTCTTAAACATGGAAACACTTAAGCAAGTTTTCAAGAGTTTTGCTGAACCCAAAGGGAGGTTACAATCTCAGAACTACAACCTATGCTAATAGGGGGATGGGGGTGGGGGAGAAGGACAACCCCTCTCCTTGACTTCCAAACAGGGTTTAGATTAGACTATACAAATCCAATTTTACAGGTCTCAAGGGAAGAAGACTATTATATACAGTGATTATGAGAAACCAGTCAAAATGACCTCAAACAGATTTCCCTATGCAATCATGTCACCGTCAGGTCTTCAACTCTCTGCTGGCTCCATGCCAGAAATGACTCATTCAGCTGCTCCAATCTCATCTGCTTATTATTCAAGGAAATTCTTGGTGTGAGGAACAGATGGAATCTTTTTTTTTCCCCCTACAGGATTTTGCTCTCTATTTTCCCCTTCCATTTGCAGTTGCATTAAGCCACTTCTGAGTTTCTGATTCCTAGAGGAACAGGGGTGGTTATTCTTTGTTGTAGTACATTAAATACAGACACACACACTGCAAATAACTTCTTCTCCCAGATTTTCTCTGTGATGTTAGATATGGGGGCATCAATTCTGCTCCGCAAGGTGACAATCCACACTTACTTAAGCATCTGCCATTCATCACTATGGGAGCTAAGCTACTCACAGGCCAGAAAAGAGGTTCAACTGCTGGACCAGTAATTAAAATCATGCATTATAGGAAACAATAAATTACTCCCCAGCCTGGGGACCCCACAATTATATTGAATTACTGTAGAGGTTTTTCAAGCCATGAATGAGTTAACACAATTGAGATAAAATGAATAATAAACACATCCTTATTAAATATATATTGGACTTCTTCAGCTTGACCTCTCTCCAAATGTATGGACTTCAGCTCCCAGAATTCTCCAACCAGCACAGCCATTGATGAGAATTCTGGGAGTTGAAGTCCACACATCTGAGGAGTGTCCAGGTTGGGAACAGCTGATATGGGCGATGATGAAGCCCAACTGAAAATGACTAACTAAGGACGACCTGATCTTGATAAGGCAAAAGTGGAGCAGAAAATTGAATTTTCCTCTTCCTCTCCTAGGGATATATCTTGCTATCTTTGCCCCCAGTCCCTACCAATAGTTGTCAGTCCTTCAGCCTGGCCAAAAGAATGTGCAAAAGTGGTCAATAACATGCACAGCCAGGTGTATTGGAGATAAGCTTATGGATGGCTTTTAAAAGGATTAGATCAATTCACAGGAACGGCTGATCTGGCTGGTTAGGTGTGTGTCCTTTTCCTCCCACACTGCTCATGCACATCACTCCCAAAGCTACATGCTTGGTGGAAGGGGAAAAACTAACCACGTTCACATTGAGAACAACAAATTGGAAAGTCACCAGGATGATGGGAAATTCCAGCAGAAGACCATCACCAAAAATACTCTATCTCATAAACATCAGCTGGATCTACCTGGAAAGACAATGGGCTGAGATTATATCCGTCTTCTCACTGAATTCCTGGCATCAAGTAGTAATTCAAACACACATATCACCCCCATACTATATTGATGAATATGCAAGAGTGAAATAGCTCTTCCTTTCTCCATGTTTAACCCTACATCCACAACCCCTTGAATATCTGTGGTTTAATTCTATTATCAATTCATGTAATCTGGCATCAAGTTTGGTTCTTTTTTGTGTACTGTCCTTCCTCTTCTTGTTTCAAGTTCCTCTGTTGTTTAGGGATGTTTTTCAGAAGGCACCAAACGCATAGACTGTAGGATAAGATTCACCATTTTTCAACATTGGAATTCAAGAGATAAACATGCATGGATTGGATGACAGATGTGGCTGTTTATGAAACAGTGCCTTACTGGCTGTGACGTCTCAGCCAATTCTAACTGAACTTTGAGCATGTAGAGGAGACATTTCCTCTATCTGCTCGGAGTAAAAATTGCCTCAAAGTCTATTTGTCATAGGCTTATGCAGCCCTACGGAAGTAATTAAAAAGGTGCTTAGAGCACATGGGAGAACAAATATAGCATCTGTCTGCAACTTTTTAAAGCAGCCATGTCCTTACTTGGGATCCTGCAGCTGCTCTCTGCAGCTGCCATATCATCCTGGGAAAGAGCACAACTTTTAAAAAGTGCCAACAGTGGTTACATTTACACCCTGCATGTTCAGGAAGTCCTTTTTGCAAATTACAGGTTGTCCTCGTTTAGTGATCACAGTTGGGACCGGCAAATTGGTCATTAAGCAAAGCAGTTACTAAGTGGAACTATGACTGGGGTTACGATCTGACTTTAGCTTTCCTTTGCTTTACAGACTTAAGAAGGTCATAAATGCAAGGATTGGTCATAAAGTTACTTTTTCATCACTCTCATAACTGCAAATGGTTGCTAAATGAGTCAGTTGCTAAATGAGTCAGTTGTACAGCATTGTACACCCCTAATCTACAATGGAATATTATGATGGTATGACAGAAGCATTGTTGCTGGGATGATTGCTGAACCCTTCCTGAACTATGCCCTCTATTCAATTAGTTTTCTTTTTTAATACTGTACTTTATTGAGATCTTTATTTTAAGAGATCAAAAGAGTATGACAAGCAAAGGCTGAAGATTCTGCAAACAGGGGACTTGTCTGGTAGCAGCTCCACATCTGATCCATCATTGTCGATTTTGAATAGCAGAACAATTTAGGCTAGTTTACTTGAACAACACCCCCCACCCCCCGGTTGAACTCTGTGGCCCTGGCCTACACTCAAAGGGAGAGGCTGGGGTGTTATGCAGGCAGACTAACCTAGTTAGCTAACCTGCTGCACTGATCTGGAAGAGATTACTTTGAGCCAGCCCTGCAATCAGCAGTGGCAACTACATGGGGCTCTCTGGAGTTAATTGTCCTTTCTGAAGTAATATGATAGAGTAGCTCAATAAATATGTCTAGACACTCCATCTCTGTCCCCACTTTGCTTTCCCTCACCACATTAGGGGAAGAAGTAAAAGAAGGAAGGAAGGAAGGAAGGAAGGAAGGAAGGAAGGAAGGAAGGAAGGAAGGAAGGAAGGAAGGAAGGAAGGAAGGAAGGAAGGAAGGAGTTAGGTGAGCATCCCTGACTTGATGGTACCAAAACAGACTCCTCCCTCCTTCTCTTGACATGTCCTTCCTTCCCTCCCTCCCTCCCTCCTTGGATGAAAGGAGAAAGAGAATAACATCCTCCCAGTTTCTTCTGTGGTGGCTGGGAGGACTTAGAAAATGACCACTTCCATTGAGTGGGTAATTGGAAAATGAGTTTTTCTCAACACTTTTGGTGGTAAGTCAGCCAGGAAGGTAACTGACTAGATTGCCTGTCCATGTAAAGAGGATGAAGGAGATCAGGGATCCTTTGTAACCTCCCAGCCATGTTTCTACGCACTCTATGCACTACTAAGCACTGGAAATAAGCATCAGCATAAAATTAGCTTCATTAGAGATCTATTGCCCCATATAATTCCCATCAGCTGAATTAAGGCTGCAGTTTACATTAAATCATGCCTAGTTCTCCTCTCAGCTCCAGCCCTGGGTCTCCCTTCCTGCTGAATGCTTGATGGCAATAGGCAGTTGTTTGGATGTTTTATGTCCTTCTACTAGGGTTGATAACATCACATTTGCTGCTGCATTAGTAATATTCCCCGATCCACCTTGAAACAATTAGCTTAATCCGATTAGGGAGACCCAAGACTATATTTCCTAATCCAATCCTATGACCTATTGCGCAAGTCTATCCCAGAGTTCATTCTTAGTTTAACATCTGCCATGGAAGCGAGATTTTCTGGGTATCTGCAGGGTTACCTGAAAGGAAGAGTGGCAACGGCTGTGCCTGATTCAGAAGATGGAGAGCCGGAGAGCTCTAAGGAAGAGAAAGCTGTCCAGATCCAGAGACCACCTTTATGGATTTTTGAGCTAATTTGCTATCTGAGGATGAGTCTGACAGGTGTGGATGATTAATGATGTTAAAATGGCATGTACGCATAGGCAGTGGAAACCCAACCATTTTACAGGTGTGAGATGTGTGTTAAAAGGAGGTGGGAGTCTGATCATCCAGTTACACCCACCTTTTTGACATCATTGACCCACTGCCTGTAACTATCCCTAGGTTCCAACATATCTCACTACTAAGCCATAAATGGGCTAGCTTATTTGTGCTTCAGTATATTGTTTTCAGTATATTCAGTATATTGTGATGACCGACAGGAAGCTCTGGCGTGGGCTGGTCCATGAAGTCACGAAGAGTCGGAAGCGACTGAACGAATAAACAACAATATTGTGGGAACACAGTCTGTGGCTTAACATGAAAGCCCAGGTCATCACATTAAGCCACAGTATAGCTTATGTGTTTGCTACAGCATGCACATGAATGCAGCAACTGTGTTGGTTTGTCTGGGTGCAGAGTTTCCCATCCTAGCTCTAAGGTCTTATAAAAGGCAGAGATTCTTTCAAAGCATCAATAACCGAATAACTGAAATTCAGTATAGCGCTTGATAAGGTTCTGGGCATCATCTCTTGCATTGAGAGTGTCTTAAATGTGGAGTTTATCCTGAAGAATACAAGCAATTGCTGTGGCAATACTACCAAGGGCTCTGCTATATCCTTTTTGAGATCCAACAGCAACAGGCTTTGAGAGTTGGAGAAAGCTCTCCTTACGTTCTTTTTCAGAGAGAAGGTGGCCTATCTACTTTTGATTTCAGAGAAGACCTATCAGTTCTGATCTTTCCATCAACCAATGGGAGGTAGAAAGAGGGATATATCAGTTCTCCTCATCTGCACTTTCCAGTTCTGTTGCCAAGGCAAAGCTGGTAGTCTCCTATTATAATTTCTGGAAGGCCCCAGAGGTCCTGGGGAGATCATGTCCTCCTGCTTGACTGTGGGGAATTGGGACTGATGGAACTCCACATCCTGGCTTGGAAAACTGGAGTTAGCAGAGGAGAAACCCTGGATAGGCTTCTGGGAATGCTGGTCCTCATGACATTTCTGGAAGTTTAGAGCACTGGTGCAGCTGCTCCAGCAGACCCAATCATAAAGGGCTGTGAAAATGCATCTACTCAAAGCCCCACGCATGGGAACTAAAAGAAGAACCTTTACTACTACCTGTAAAGAGACAGACTTGCACAGCTGCTGTCACAAAAGTAATTTTCTCTTCTCCTGTTCCCAATTATTTTCCAAAAAGCAGAGGGGTCTGCAGACCTTCTGAGAAATATGATGCCCCCAGATGGATGGGGGCGGAGCATCTCTGCCCCATTATTATTTGGACAGGTTGATAGACAATACAGGTGCCAACATCTTGGAGAACCTCAACGATCCTATTTTACCCTTAAAAAAATCTTGAAATTGCCATTCCCAAAATTTGTTCCTCCACTGGGGTGTTAAGATGACATAATGTGTGCATTAAAACATGTAAGGGTCTTAAGACCCTTAAAAAAAAAGAAAAGGGTGAGAAATTTCATGAAGACTTCAGCCATGCCCCCATGATCCCAAGCAGGTCAGCCCTCTACTGAAACAAAGTTGTCCAGCCCTGTCCTAAACGGACTGCTCAGAAGATGCACAGTGTCAGAACCCACAATCAAAGAGTTGTTAGATCAGTCAACTGTGTCAGAACTTACACACAGCCTGTTTCTCTTCTAAAATCTGAATTCATCCCAAACCTTTGGAATTGCTTGGCAAATTTGAAGCATTGCTTCAGAAGACATTTGCTTTACTGGAAAATTCTCAAATCTCTTTTGCTCTAAATTCAGGATTCTACTGAAGCAAATATACATCTCTCCCTCATTCAGAGTGATATCTTTTTCCTTCCAATCCTAAAAGGAAAGATGAGGCAGCATATGCTTGATGCCTTCCAGTATTCCTGAAATCATAGTTTCTGACCTCAATCTGCTGCATGGCTTTTTCTCGTTGATGGATGGCCTCTACATCCTCCTCTGTGATTTCTGAGAGCAAGGCATGTTCCTGGTTCTGTTCCAGCCATGTGCTGTCTCCACCATTGAAGATCTTCTCATCATCAGCCAGGTCAGAGAACGGAGTCCTGGGGCTTTGCTGAAGAGGAGAATCAAAACAATTAGAACTGTAGGATTCAAAAGCTACAACAGAATCTTCAAGAAGAGATGGATAGAAGAGAAACCATCTCATCAAATTACTATACAGCTAGAGAAACATAACCCAAACCAAACATTGCCCAAGTGGGTTGTGTACATGCATATATCCCAGAATATGGATATGTGAGATGGGCTGTCATGGATGTTGGCAATAATATTGGTATGGGATTAAGAACATTAAAGTCCAAAGCTTCTGTGGCCAGTTGAGGTTACAGTCTTTAAGCTTTCAAGGATGGGTTTTGTCAACTGCAGTTGCTGGCAGAGATAGGGAATCTAATGTCACATTATCTCCCTACAAGGTCGAAGTGTTTGCGACTTCAAAATGTGTAAATTGATAACTTCCATGATTTCTGGGACATTGTCCTTCAGTCCATTAATCATAGTTTTTGAGGAGGCACTATACAGAGCCCATAATTGAGCAGATTTAAATTTAGGATTCCATAATTCCCTCACTTTCATTGAAACTGGATTATTAAATCTGAGGTATGCCCTGGATTATTAAATGTGATGATTCATACATTTGTAAAATAGGGAGAAAGGGGGGGTTGTAGGAAATAAACCTCATGAATGCTTGAAATATAACCAAGAGTTCCATGCAGTTTACAAATTCAAACAGTGGAAAATTGAATTACTCCTTTGTGAAATCAAAACTTGCATGCTAATATAGCTCTGTCAATTGCATATATTGTTTACCCCTCAAATATAAAAACGGTTAGAGCCTGTTTTAGTCATGCTTATAAGACTAGCAATGCAATCAATTGGACATGTGAGTCATTAGTAAGTTAAGCATTATAAGTTACACAACTTATCAGGTAAACTTTGCCCACATATATACACCTTCCCACAGAAATTGCCATGTTTTGATAGCTTTTACCACCAGCCCAAATTAATGCTATCAGGGTGGTACAAGGCACAGAATTTTCTATTAGATACTAGTTATTGCACTAACAACTTCTTCAATGTGAATTTAAGTTCTGAGTGAACACGTTTGTCCGAATGTCTGAGTGACATATGAAGAAAAAAAAATGTAGCAGAATTCAAAAAAAATGTCCTATAAAATAGGACGCTGCTCCTGTGTTGAACTCATTTTCATGCTGATTTCAGGGTAATTTCTGCATCTAATGATAGAGATGATGGATGGATGGATGGATGGATGGATGGATACCAATCGAAGAGATGGATGGATGGATGGATGGATGGATACCAATCGAAGAGATGGATGGATGGATACCAATCAAAGAGATGGATGGATGGATGGATACCAACCAAAGGGATGGATGGATGGATGGATGGAATTGGTTTTCATCTTGAATTTTCTTTATAGGAACATTGAAGAGAAGTGTTACACTAAATGCAGTGAAATAAATTGGATAGAGAAGGCATTGCTCATAATGCTTAATCTGGAATAATGTTATGTTATGTCCTCTAAGTATGTTAGAGGAAATAATTAAATGCTCTTAACACAATGGCAGAATATACATGTCCTGCAGAACATCCACTTATTCCCAAAAAGGATTGGGCTCACTGTTTAAAATGACGTTAAACATTTTATGTGTTCACTTACAAAAACAAAGTGTTTGCCTTGACTCCTAAGGAAAGCCTTGGAGGTTGGGGGGATTGTAATCCCCCCCCCCAAATCAATAAACATATTACTATCTCCTCCTGGCCCTTCCCAGACGTCAAGCTTGCAAGAGCCGAAAAGTGTAGCATCTGATGCTCTTCCATGTTTTGGATATGGGGCTGTATCTAACAAAATGCTCATAGCTCAGGAAGCTGTTGGGAGGATGAACTTATTACAGGGGAAGAGGTGAGTGTGAAATACACCCACCCACACAATATGCAAAAAATAGGAGTGGGACTTAAATTGCACCATTTTTTAACCTCCCCTCCCAGGACACCCCTGATCATCATCTTCATGGTAGAGACTGGGAAGAGGGTGTGTCAGCCCTTCACCATTGTTCTATTTGGAGGTTGCTGGACAATAATCCAGGGCCGTCAACTGCTGTTTCTTGTATTTAAAATAAGAAACCCGAGGCCTATGGACTGCATACAGTCTAACTTCCCCAGTTTGCACTTCCCCTGCCTCCACCAGAAAAGATGATCCTGTCAAAATTCAGTGACAAAATGCCAGGAAGGAGCAGCACAATGTTCTGCTGACTTTCAGCCATGGAAAGTTAAGTGGACTGAGGGTATTGACCTCCATTGAGCCTAAAGCATCTAGAATAGGAACAGGAAAACAAAATCTAAACACACACACACACACACACACACACAGCAAAGAGGGGAAATTGCCCTGAAAATCCTACTTCCATTGATCCATGGGTTGTACTATAATTGTATTTTATCCCATGGCCTGCTTATTGATTTATTTTCAAGTAGGGTCTCTAAGTCTAGATGCCCTACTTCTTTTAATATGAGAGATGGTTCTTGACAGCTGGGAATCTCTATGCTGCTAGTGATATAACTGATGGGAAGTAACTGTTTTCCTCAACTCTGTCCTGGTAAGATCCCATTGGAATACTGGGTCCAGTTCTGGACACCACAGTTCATAAAGGACAGAGATAAATTGGAGTGAGTTCAGAGGAGGGCTACCAAGAAGGTGAAGGGTTTGGAAATTAACCCAATGAGAAATAGTACAGTATGTTTTGGATATGTTTTGTCTGGGTAGGAACGTTCCCTGTGCAGGGGAAATAGGTTAGCAGTTTTCAACTATCTGAAGGGCTATCACATACAAGAGGGAATGGACAGAAGGAGGTTCTGGCTAGATGTAAGGAAGGATTTCTGACAACTGGGGGAATGGGCTGCTGCACAAAGTAGTGAGTTCTTCGTTAAAGGGCTTCCAACAGAGGATGGATAGTGACCAATTAGAGATACTCTAGTGGATCCTGCACTGAGCAGACAGTTGGCTTTGATGACCCCTGAGGTTCCTTCCAACTCTATGATTCTGTGGGTCTGTGAAATAGAATATCCACGTGCATTCAAACAAGCTTCATGACATCCAGCTTAGGGAACTAGGCAGAGAAACACTCATAAAATTTGAAATCAGGAGACATCAAGAGTTTCCTGTTGGAATCCTACTGGACATGCCTGGGGAACAGGAAAACATTCTCAGGTAAATTCCTGGCCATCTTACAAAGGCCACGCTCTCCATCAGAAACACTTTCCTGGCTCTGATTTTATATGTATAAACAAATCAGACTGTACAAAGGGAGCATAGGTTTCCATTGCTCTCCAGGCAAAAGAAAACAATTCCCATTAACCATGTCCTTGAAATTTTATCACTCCTTAGAGAAGGTGAGAGTGTATTACTCCATAAAAATTAGATAGTTATTCGGAATCTGTCTTTAGTAATACATTCCTAGCTTTTCGCAAGAGTTTGTTTTTGCACAATATTTTCTTCATTGACCTGCATACCCCATCCCTTCTCAGGCAGCTTTCAACCTGATGCTGCCAATCTCTTACCTTGAATTAATATGGAAAATCATCAACAGACCTAGCAACACATCGATCAGCTAGCAAGCGTGAATCCAAGTCTCAAAGATGTCTCAGCAGATGCTAAGGTTGGGAGACTGCAAAGCTTGTAAACCAAGGCGTATCCCTTCAGAATTTAGAAAAAAGACTGCACTGAATAACTGCTGAGCTTCAGCTTCCACTCACCCATAACTGTGATTTCAAAAGAAACTCTTGGTTTCTTTAGATAGGAAAATGCCTCTCTAACCTGCATTCTTGAACCCAGAAGTCACACAGCATTAAGAGATTCCAAACCTGCAACAGATTGAGCCTACAGATAGAGAGGACCAGAGAAGGAAGGAAGGAAGGAAGGAAGGAAGGAAGGAAGGAAGGAAGGAAGGAAGGAAGCAACGAAGGAAGCAACGAAGGAAGCAACGAAGGAAGCAACGAAGGAAGAAAGGAAGGATCCACCCATTCAATTTATATGGCCACCCATCACCCATGGGGCTGCACTTGAAGACCACCTGGAAGTTTCACCTGGTCCAGAATGTGGTGGCATGAGCAGTGATGGGCATGTCTCAGTATGTCCATGTAACATCTGTGCTCCATGAGCTGCACTGGTTGCTAGTTTGCCTCTGGGTGTGATTCAAGGTGCTGGTTGTTACCTATAAAGCCCTATGTGCCATAGGGCTTGATTACTTGAAGGACTCCCTGTCTCCCGTAACATCTGCCTAGCCAATTTGATCCTTCAGAGTTGACATGCCCCAGGGACCTTTGATTAAACAATGTCATCTATTGGGACCCTGGAAGTGTGCCTTCTCTGTAGCAGCGCTTGCCCCCTAGAATGAGATTCCTCCTGAGATCTGGAAGGCCCTCACTTTGTGGTTGTTCAGAAGAGCCATGGAGACCTGGCTCTTCACCCAGGCTTTTGACAAGGGACAGTGAGACTCCTCGCTTCACTGTGCTACCCATCTTTTATCTTTATCTTTTATTGTAATTTCTTTGTTGTGAGCTGCCTAGAGTCGTTGACAGTTGGCAGCATACAGGTGGTATTATTATTGTTATTATTAATGATAATATTATAAACAATAACATCATAACTAAACAATACTTCCTGAGCCAAATACCTGGGGAAACAGCTAAAGATAACAGGGTTAGGACCACCTGGATCTCTTGCGGGGGAGGATACTGTTCCACAGAGTGGGCACTGACACATGAAGATGATGTTTGATAGGAGGGACCCGGAGCATGCTCTCCCTGCTAGATCTGGTGGGGTGAGCAGAAAAAGGGACATGGGGGTTCCCACAAATAGCTTGGCCCCATGCAGTGTAGAGTTTTATAGATGATAACTAATATCTTCAATCACATCTGGATGCATATTGTTTGTCGTTGTTTATTCGCTCAGTCGCTTCCGACTCTTCGTGACTTCATGGACCAGCCCACGCCAGAGCTTCCTGTCGGTCGTCAACACCCCCGGCTCCCCCAGGGACGGGTCCATCACTTCTAGAATACCATCCATCCACCTTGCCCTTGGTCGGCCCCTCTTCCTTTTGCCTTCCACTCTCCCTAGCATCAGCATCTCCTCCAGGGTGTCCTGTCTTCTCATGATGTGGCCAAAGTATTTCAGTTTTGCCTTTAATATCACTCCCTCAAGTGAGCAGTCTGGCTTGATTTCCTGGAGGATGGACTGGTTTGATCTTCTTGCAGTCCAAGGCACTCTCAGAATTCTCCTCCAACACCACAGTTCAAAAGCATCTATCTTCCTTCTCTCAGCCTTCCTTATGGTCCAGCTCTCGCAGCCATATGTCACTACGGGGAACACCATCACTTTAACTATGCGGGCCTTTGTTGTCAGTGTGATGTCTCTGCTCTTGACTATTTTATGGAGATTTGTCATTGCTCTTCTCCCAAGGATTAAGCGTCTTCTGATTTCCTGACTGCAGTCAGCATCTGCAGTAATCTTTGCACCTAGAAATCAAAGCCTTTCACTGCCTCTACGTTTTCTCTGCCAGTGTCATACTTGTTGTTTGTTGTTTATTCGTTCAGTCGCTTCCGACTCTTCATGACTTCATGGACCAGCCCACGCCAGAGCTTCCTGTCGGCCGTCAACACCCTCAGCTCCCCCAGGGACGAGTCCGTCACCTCTAGAATATCATCCATCCACCTTGCCCTTGGTCGGCCCCTCTTCCTTTTGCCCTCCACTCTCCCCAGCATCAGCATCTTCTCCAGGCTGTCCTGTCTTCTCATTAGGTGGCCAAAGTATTGGATGCATATTGCATACTTTAAAAAATTGAAAGAGGTACATAACTCCAAAATATTCTTTACAACCTTATTATCCTCTATTGTTCATTATTTTAATATTTGTCTGTTTTTAATGCACAGATGGAGTTGTTTAAGTATCAAAATAACTGAACTGACACCGCAAATATATACATTGCTTCTCTGGTATATCATGTGCTAAGAAGTTACTAAAATAAGAACAGAATTCCACATCTGGCTTGGTTAGAAAAGTTCCACATCTACTCTTGGACAGTGCACCAACCAGCATGCAAAGTTCTTAAGGTTCCTTCCCCGAAATTGCTTTGCAAGAAAGTCATTCTTTCTTAAGTACATCTTCCTGATGCAAGCTTTCCAAGCATTTCTCTAATGGCTTTGTACTTTTTACCCCTTAACTACTTGCTGGTAGACTAAAAATTACTCTTTTCCAGAAGCATCTTCCACAAACTCTTTTTTTTTAAAAAAATTATCTTCTGATGCAGAATTGTGACCGCGGAAAAACGGATGCTAGAACATTTTGCTCGATGCTGCTGTCTGTGCTATTGGTCTATTTGCAAATCTGCAGCCCTGGCAATTTTCTTTTCATCCCCATCCACAGTTTGCAGGGGATGCAAGGGAAAAGTGCTTCTGTCCTGCTCTGTTTCCTAAAGGCATTCAGCTGGAAGCCCAGCACACGAGCCACTAATCTGATCATGATTAGTAACTGTAACATAGTTACAGTATAGCCATGGTAATGCTGCAGATGTGCCTCCTGCAAATTCTCCAACGTGTTCTTTACCGAATGGAATGCCTCTCTTCCTATTTAGCATCTCCTTTCTGTTCATGTCATGGATTGACCTGCTGGGCCAACAGATGGTCGTGCAGCAACATGAGTGAAATGGAATAATTTGTGGAGTGAAACCATAAATACCCCCTCTTCTTTGTCGCCTGTCACTATTACTTTTTCTTCTTTTCAAGAATGCATTTTATTTAACAAGCAGGCAGTTAGACCGCAATAAGGAGACAAGTCAGCCCCATAGAGATCTAAGTTGAGGTCATATTTGGAAGGGCTCAACCTCTGTTCACACTGATTGACCGGGATGATGATTTCCCCAAATCTTGGTAAGTGTAAGCATCAGCTGATTTTTTTTTTTTTATTGCATTTCAGGCCATTTTAAAAGTGGTTCCTGCCCTTTCTCAGCTGCCTGAATTATATTCTCATCATTCTTAAGACTCTGTTCTGTTCTACCTATAAGCACACTGTTCCAGCTGTCACTGCTGGGGAAAAATTACACAGCGCAATCTTGTCTACCTGCAATGTGGTGCAAAGTGACACTGCCTGAAGCTTTATGGCTCTTTCTTTGAAAACCAACACACCAGTCATTGTTTCAAACAGCTGCACTTTCGAAAATCCAGGTCTGCAGCATTCCCACAAAACCTTCTCTCAGGATGAGGGTTTGTTCTGACAGTACGCATTTTAGTCCATCGACAAAGGACCCAACAGATGATGATGATGATGAGGAGGAGGAGGAGGAGGAGGAGGAGGAGGAGGAGCTATCAATTTGGTGTCAACTCTTAGCAACCATAGAGAGGTCATCCTCTCCTTCTCTTTCCTTCCACCTTTCCCAACATTATAGACTTCTCCAGAGAGCTGGGTTTTCACATAATGTGTCCAAAGTATGATAAGACCCAATAGGAGCCTGGGTGAAGCAACATTTTAGACCCCATACAATACTGAATTCTTAGCCTATCCAGCTGAAGGATCTCAGAAGGGGGATCTGAGAAGGCCTCTGCTTAAGCTTTAAGAGAGCTATATGTAACCCTTAACTGCTCCTCCAGACTCACTTGGACTTAGTTTCTGAAAACTACAGCCTATGGCCTTGTCTTCTGAGACAGAAAACATGAAAAAGCTGTAAAGTGAAATGCCTTCTATAGCGCTGAACTCCTTTTAATGGCTTAACATAAGACAGCCAGTGAGGTGTAGTGGTTAAGATGATGAACCAGGACTTGGGAGATCCAAGTTCAAATCCACCCTCTGCCATGAAGCTTACTCGGAGGCTCTTGGCCACCAACTGCAGTACATTATAATGCGGTATGCTTCATTAGGGCATTGTATGATTTGTGGAATAAGCCACTAAGATGTGGAAGCAAGCACCTTCAGTTCAAGGAAGGAAAAGCAGCTGGTAGGTCTTAAAGCAATAGTTCAAATTCCCTTTCTTATTTGGCTTCCACTATGCTCCTTACAAATAAGTTCTAAATATCTACTCACTGCAGCCCTGGCCATGCCAAAATATTGATGACTCCTTCCCCCCGCCAACGGTCACAAAGGAAGTCTCTAGAGGACTACAGCTGGTGAATATTGGTACTGCTAGCACAAGGGACCAATTCAGATTAAAGGGATGTAGAGGATCCAGTTGTTCATGCTCACCATATGTAAACGATGTCAAGGAGTTTTCTACAGCAGTTACCGTGATCCAAGCTAGCATCTCAAGTGTTGAGTCAAAACGTTGTCCCCAATTTTTCCATATGTACTGTATATATTTGGATGCATTTCTATCCCATTTTTTTCTCTTTGAGGGGAGAAGGCATGAGGCATGGGTCTTTCTCCCCCTGCTCCCCATCTTATTCCCACAAAAACCACTCTGTAAATTTGGTTTGGCTGGGAGAGGAACTGGGATAAAATCACTTAGTGGAGTTGCATGATTGGTTGGGTGAACACCTGAAGTTGGGTCTCTCTGGACCATCCAAACAAAGAAATCTGAGTTGTGATGTCATGACCGAACCCAGCTCCTTATGCATTGGCACATGACTTCATGATTCAAGAATGAAAGGGGGGAGTCTGCATCATGACATTGCAATGCATGTTTCATCAGGTGCTGTCCTTTACCCCCACCCCACAGATTCCCATGTAGACAGCATGCTAAGATTTTTCCCTCAAAACAATGCTGTGAATTCCCGGTGAGCTTCCAGGGCTGAAGCAGAATTTGAATTTGGATCTCTTCCATCCTAACTTAAGAGTGTAACCCATCCTGAGTCCCAATATTCTATAGTGGGTGCTCAGCAGAAAATTCCTCTGATCTGCTCCTCTGAAGCATTAAACCAGCTGGATGAAAGAGAGATGTCAGCCCAAGTAGATAGACCAGATCAGGAAGTCAATTCCACAGGAAGGCTAAAACTACTTTTCTTGAGAGTGGCTATAACAACAGAATCTTGCAAGTCAGATTCTCCTGTGCCTCCTCCCCCTTCTTATACTCAAGTGAATCAGGAAGGTGTCTGCCTGAGCCTCTTCTGAATGTTTTCTCATAGTTCTGGACTTAAAAAAAAGCACATTAGCCATCATGCCTTTTCCTAAGGATTCCCTCAAGGGAGGCACAGGACAAGGAAAACAATCTAGAGAGTGCCATATCTATCTTGCAGTAGTCCTCCAAGGAACTGGGGTGGGTGGCTGATATGAAGAGGTTGGCCAATACACTGTTTTTCCCAGACCTGAACTTCAGCCCCAAATTCACCCTGTCTCATGAGGTGGTCACCCTTGAATTTTGGTCTTTGGTTTTCAGCAATGAAGAATCTAACCATATTGCAGTCTCAGTGGCTGGGCCTCTATTGAAATAGTATAGTCTAGACCCCTCATTGACATCCAGGACCACATATGCATTTAAAATGTGGGTGAGGAGGAGAAAGTGACAACTTTAGGCCTTAGTAAAAAAAAGACAAGATGGTTCAAAGGCATCAAGGTAACTGACTGGCATGCAAATAAATGATGAGGGTTCAGTCAGAAGCATCATCATGCCTTTTTGATCAGAAGGATTTCTGTTCCATGATTCGATTTACTCAAAGCACCCAATTTCTTCCCTCATTATGATATCTACTGAGGTTGGTCCAAGAAATCCCATCTGCCCTCAGCCCAGCACCAATCACATTTTGTACTACAGCCTTGATGAAGCTGAGCAGATCTGTGTCAGGGTACAAGATCACCCAGGAACCTCACATATACTAACTTAGGCTCCACAGGGAAAAAAATGCTTCTCCTTTGGTGGGTAAAAGATGAACTAATGAAGCATTAGATGTTCCCCTATCCAATCCTGGATACTATACATTGTTTCTCAAAGAGATAGGAAAACAACTTTTCCTAAGCTAATACTGATCTTCATGTCAACAAGAATAAGGTGGTGTCCTTTGGTCCTGCTTGACTTTGACACAACGTAAATTATAATAGTAGCAAGAGCAGGGAGCGAAGGAATTCCTTTAATATATAGTTCAATATTTATAGACTGCCAACCCCAAACATACAAAGATGTGTTACAAATTATTCACTTGATTCCCCAGTGCTTTGCTACACCTTGTTAAAAAGCATCTGGAATTGCTTGGAGATCCTGGAAATTACCTCTGGGCCCCATCACAAGTAAAATAAACTTTGAAATGGCAAAATATGAGAAAATAGGCATGTTTATCCAGCTCGGTGAGCCCTTTTTAAACCAGGGTTGAACCTGAAAGGAGTCAAAAGGATTCTGAAGAAGCTCAGCCTCTTTCTACTTCCACTTGTCAGTTCTGAAACCTGAACCTGCCACTAATTGACATTTCAAGATAAATAATACAACCAAGCCACTAAAACTAACTCTGGCATTCTCATTTTTTAATCTTTCCAGCCAATTCATTACTGCTGGTAATAGCTACAGAGTAACAAGATTCCTTTTCTGACTTTGAAAGATGTGTCTGGTGTTTAATTCTTATTGATTACTCGGCTTAGAAAGTTGTCCTCAAGACCGTTGCCTGTAATCTAAATGTTCTCTTGGGGACCACTGAAATAAGAACTTATTTGTTGGCATTAGGGGATCTGAAGATCATTTAAAATCACAACTGCCTAATATTTCACAAGCACGGGGATATTAAACGGACCTTATTTCTACCCATGGTCCCTGCAATGAAACTTTGGCAGGAATTGTGTGCCTTGATCATGCCCCAGGGGAGAGCAGTTCTGCTGCCAATGTCTCTAAAAGCTAAATGCTGGCCCACATCAGCTCTAAGTGTTTCTATCCTCTGCACTTGGATGTATTGACTGATATCATGTCACCTTGCACTGTAAATAAATTACCCATTTTTCACATCTATTGTCACCTTGAAGGTATTTATAGAGTGCAGTCACTTCCCTGGCAAAGCCTCTTCTCAAGGCCACATAAATTTAGTTCTTCATTTTTGTTCGTGTCTCCTGCCCTGGGCTTCAAAGCTATTTTTGCTCCGTCATTTATTGAATTCATTCTCTTTTGATCTTCCTTAAACTGCAATGTGATCTTTAACAGGAACAGTGCTCTATAAAAATGCATTGATATGACTGCCTGACTTGGCAAACATAGGTCTATATTATAGAGGACTTCCTAGCTTCTCAGAAGGGTTAGCCCTCAAGGTTGTTCCCATCCACCCTGGATGCACAAAGATGATGGAATGTTGACATCCATTTTCTGTAGAGCCAGACCCAAGTTCAAAAATCTCCACCAAAAAAAAAAAAAATTGTGAGCCTAGAAATCAGGGGAAATTCTCCTTATTTCTCCATAAGAAAGTGGAATTCTCCAACCATTTCTCAAGGGCATGACTTCTTCCCTAGCAGTGACAGTAACTAAACAAGTGAAAAAATTCTGTCCAGGAATCTTCTCCTGGAATCAAATGGAAGCATGGACAATCCAAGAAGGATGCTGACCAGTGGAGAGAGGATGTCCTAAATAAATCCAGGAATACTACTGTACCTTCCCCAAGTGAGAATTTAATTAAAACTCTCTTCTCCTTGGAAGGAGTTTGAAAAACAAATCATTTCTCCTCCACGGTCCACCAGTGGTCCTGTTCAAGCAAGTTTAATCTACAGCACAGGAAGTAAGCAGATAGTTGCAACTAGGTCAAACTGAGATCACAGGGCCTAGAATTCCAAGCTATATATTGGACATGCTAATCAGGAACCTCAAGAGTTGTGATTCAAAGATTTCTGGAAAGTTCCATATTGGAAAAAGTGGGAGTTAGACCTCCATCCATCATGGCTCTGTAAATATGTCTTGCAATATATGCACCATAAATTTATTTATTTGTTTGTTTGTTTGTTTATCTATCTATCTATCTATCTATCTATCTATCTATCTATCTATCTATTTATGGGCATTGGTATAGCCACCCATCTCACTTAGTGACTCTGGGCAGTGAATATAAAAACAATCAAGAATGTATAAAAACTATTAGAAACAACCAGTTTAAATTAAAAAAAAAAGATCAAAACAAATAAAAAGCAAAATGGCAAAAAAACAGTGCATTCTGTTAACTGTCATATAGCCATCTAACAGGCTCCATTCCACCATGGTATCCCCAAGCTAGTTGACAAAGCCACTTTTTAAGGGGCTTCCAGATGGCCAACAGGGTTGGGGGCAACCTCACATGCATGCAATGTGTACAGCTGTTGTGTCCCAAATCTAGAACCAAGAAGTTTTTTGGTGATGGTGTTGGGCATACTTTAGAATGAGGGGCAGGGGAGACAGAGAGAAAGAGAAAGAGAAAGAGAGAGATGGATGATAGAGGGGATTCATTTAGAAAAGATGGTCTGAGTATTCCTTCTGAAGGAGTTGTGGAAACAGGAAACCCATGGTGCAAACCCTAACTTGTCTGAACTGATACTAACGGTCAACGGTACATCAGCAGTAGACTTCCAGATGATGCTTGAAATGACTGCATTTTGAAGCCCTTGATCATGTTGTCTGGGGATCAGGGAAGCTAAGGATAACTTAAGCTGTAGCCTTCAAAACATCTAGAAAATTATGGTGGTCTTATGCTTGTTTTTTGCAAATCTAATAACAACCTGTCTGAACCTTGGTTCCCAAATGGTTTTAGACAACCCATCATCCAAGAATCTTGATCTTGCTTATCTTGCTGAAGAGAAGTTTTCTTTTCTTCTGCCATCAGGGGAAGAAAGAGGGCAACAGGCCATTGTAGTATATGACAAGTATTTTCTCTTCCTCAATACTATAGTAGTGGAGAAATACTGCACATTGAGTTGTCCTGGAGAACAGCAATCAGATGCTCTCCAAGTTTTGATCTATACTTCCAAGCATCCTGAACCATTGGCAATGCTGGATGGAGATTATGGGAGTTACCAAGTTGACATCCATGGACATCTAGGATGGGGAAAGTTATCGTAAGCTGATAAAATGCACCTGAAATGTTTTTAATATTTAAACATTGTCTTATAAATGTAAGTTTCAGTTAACACCGGGCCAAGGGAAATTCAGTTTTGAATTTCCTATTCCGCTGTGAAACTCACTGGGCATTCTGAGGCCAACTCTACCATATAGGTTTTGTGGGGTATAGATGCATGTGAGTGCGTGTTTTGGAGAGCAACACATGGCCATTATTTTTTTGGAGGGAGTGGCATCTGGGTATAAAGTGTATCAAAATGAGCAAGATGGCAGATGTGGTATTATGATGTGGTTTTAAAAAGAGGAAGGCTTGCATCAGAACAGCATGCACATTATTTTGTCTGTTTTGACATCTCCCTGTAGATGCCCCTATTTGCAGAAAAAACACAATACAAATTCCCTCTGTGGGGAAATAACTGGAGGAGAAATAACCTGGGAAGGCTCTAGGGCGGGGCTATCCTGAACCTCTTCGTTTTCCCACTATTCCATCTCTGGACTGTGTCTCCTCTTCCTTTCTCCCCTTCTTGGAATGTGCTCCCTCATTCCTGAGAACCAGAAGCATTACTGAAGTCCATCACATCACCTCCCCCTTCAGGGACACATTCCATCACACAAGCTAACAAACACTAAACAACCAATTATACTACTGTTATCTTGTAAATCTATGTGTATGGTGCTCCAGCAATAAATATATTCTTTTTTAAGTTAGGAAGCAGACTTTTGCAAAACTTGGTCAACCATACAAAAGAAATAAATCAGAAGAAGGAACTTTCATTTCCACTCACAGTTTGGATTCAATAAATGCACGTAGCCAGCATCGCTGGATGAGACTGGGTACAGGGGGAGTGTTTCAACCTGACTGGAGAGATTTTCTGAAGTGCCCCTATCTCAAATAAACAGCCATTAAAATAACATCAAGAGTAACAAATACGGAGACAAGAGGCCATTGGTGATGTTTGAATGCTGACTTTGAAATCACATTGCTTGATAGATTCCTCCTGTCTCTCTGCATCCCCGGGGTGACAACCTGGACATCAGAGCTCTGAGTAAATTCTTGTAATGTGTTGTTAGGGCACTAATGGATACAATAATCACTTATATGATGTATGGTCAAAAGCTTCTTCTGCATAAAGGGCTATGACTCTTTCATTCTCCAGTTCACCCAGGTCTGACAGCTTGCATGGATTATCTGTGCCAATGAATGGAGAGCATGTAATCAACATTTCCTCTGAAAAAGAAATGGCTGGAAGGACAGAGGAATGGAGGTCATGCTCTGTAGGCAGGATCCTCCACAGAGGTGCTCATGTGGAATGTCAGCCTAACAGTCTTAACACATCCAGAAATATGGTTGCCTAGGGGTATACTCTGTGGTGGGGAGGGCAACTTGAGGCTCCCCAAATGGCAAATGTGCCCCCAGAGAAATGTTGAATAAGGCAGAAGATACAATCCTTTCAACTATGTTGTTTATCTGAAGGAACAGGTTCCTTAAAGTCAAGCTTGACTCATGGTGACAGGGACATGGCAATGCAGCTTTCTTGGAAACAATAAGAAAAATGGTTGGTTGTGGTCTTCTTGGAATTTCCTGATGTCTCCTATACAAGTACTGACCAGAGCTGACCCTGCATAGTTTCTGACCCCAAAGAAAGACAGGTAGGGGCTGCCACCTGGGAAGACAACCCTTAACTTAAGGCGATGCCCCTCCACCCCAATATATCAAGCAAACATTGCAGTGACTGGCTTGCCCACTCTATCGACCTAGGCTTGCCAGCTGTACCTAAAATCAATCCTACAGATTCTCTGCAACCTCCAGATAAATATGTGCATTCATCTCTCCATATCACTGCATACATACATATCTGTACAATTACAGATACCTGCCAGAAGGACCAACCCCCCACTGTTTAAACTTAATTGCCTCTAAGATAAGGTGGTCCATTTATAAAATTAATGGATCCTCCATCTTGTCTTTTATATACAAACATTCCCCTTTTCCTCCCAACAGAAGAGGAGAAGAAGGAGGAAGGGGGGGAAAGGAGGAGGAGGGGGAGGAGGGGGGAGGAAGCAGGAAGAAGAAGGAGAAGCAGGAAAGAGGAAGGAGGAGGAGGAGATGGGAAGAAGAAAAAGAGAAAGAGGGTTGAAAGAGCAATCTGTGAATGGGTGGAAGGGAATGGGCAGCTGTACTAAGAAGAAATGGAAAAGGAGTGGTGGAGGGAGTGGGGAGAGAAAATTGGCAAAGGGAAGGCTGGAGAGTGAAGAAAAGGGTGAGATGCCTTGTTGAGGTCTTTCAAAGCATCAGAATTCCCTAGCAAAGCAGCTCTCCCAAGCAGTGGCTGAACTTCAGAGCAATATCTTTGGAGGCATCCACTCACTGATGATTATTCCAGGAGAAAATCATCCCTACTGGGTAAATATGTTCAAATTTAAATTAAACCAAAGGTCATCTTTCCACCACCTCATCTCCTTTTTTCTGCTGCTCCCACTTACAGTATTTGGAAGCCCAGGAACAAAGTTGGAAGCGACAACCCTGTACGGATCAATTTGTGGGTTTCGGAGTTCTCTGTTGATTATGAATCCTTTCTATCCAAAGAGCAAAGGTGGTGCCTCCTTCTCCTTTCATTACAAAATCAAAGGGAAGCAGGGTGTTACAGTAGATAAACACAAGGGATACTTTCTAAAGTTTTCTAACTTCTTGTTATGAGAGGAGTTGAAAAGAGGATTGAAAAAAATATATATAAATAAATAAACAACAACAACAACTCCAGAAAGAGTGGAGGTATATCCCCTCCTCTTATGTGTTTCCCAATTAATTATTTGGGAGGAAAATGGCTTTCCTTCCCAAGGAAAACTGCTACTCCTGCACAGATGTCTTCAGGGGAGAGGGTCAAAATCTTCAAGATGGTGGGTTCATTATTGCAATGAAAGCCCCATTGCTTTTGCATCACAGGTATGTACAAAAGAGTCATGATTTTGATTGCATCAGCCATTTTCCAGATTTTGACCCATTTGCCTGCAGACATCCCTGCTTTATTGATAGGTTGGGGGAGGAGGTGGATTGGCCTTTTCTAATGCAAAGAGGTATTTCTCAAACAATAGAGTTGGAGGTTAAGGGGGGAAAAGAGGGGAGATGTTTTAGCCCCCTCCTCACTTCATTTCTCTAATGAAACAAAGTTTCACATAATTAATTGCTATAAAAAAAATAATAAAAAGCTGCCAAGGGTATTTTGCCTGCTACTTGCGTTTTGTTTTCCAGCTCCAGGTTTTGTATGCAGAAAACACTTTCCGTTTTGAAATCTTTTATTGAAAAATTGTTGATGGACAAATGCATAATGTGCATTCCTTCCCGTCTTGTGTGCATCCCCTGGGGAATCAAGAATATTCTTATCTCTGCTCTGTGGTTGTTCTTCCAGCATATTTACACTGTGAGTTTCACAAAGAAGGCATCATTATGTCAATAAGAACAATTTAAGCATTAATGGGATGGTTATGGGCAGAAAATATATTACTTTGTGCACCATTAAAAGAAAGGTAGGGACATATGTCATGGAAATGTTTCTATTATTATTTTTCCGTCTTCCAGAATATTGTATTTGGAAGAGACACACCGTAGAAGAAGATGAGAGTTTATATTAAGTAGCAAAAAGAGTAAGAGGGCATGCAAACATTCATGGGGGTGCTAATACTGAATTATTTCTTTGGAGAGACTTGCCTCCCCTCAGTCCCAATGAATCTAGTTTATTTCAATTCCAGATGGGAAAGTCATTCCCCATCTCACTTTGGCTAGAGACGCCCCACAGAAAATCCAGGAATGGGTTCTCTTCCAGTTTTAGACCTTCTGTGGAGCTTCTCTAGCCTCGGGGTCATACTTCTAAAAGATGTCCATCCGTAGACCTATGGATAAAGTGTAACAGCTTGTCCATGGCTTGTTTTTCCAGCAGCAGAGGATGTGATTTGTCTCCCTAAAAATGGTGGTGCTCCTCTCTCTAGACACGCTCTCTTTCAGATGCTTCCAATAAAGTTAGATAACAGATTTCAGGCTTTTCTGGAACACTTTGGAGAGGTCAGTAAACTTTAAGATGGGTAAATAATTCCCATCCATAACTATGTGAGTGTGTGGAAGAGAGAGAGAAAGCAGGTGGGAGCATCTCTTTGATCTTGTCTGGGCTCAGAAAATAAGAAGGGTCGGACTGGGTTGATACTTAGGAGCCCACTGGGTAATTCCAAGTCTGTACAAGCTAGAGAGAGAAGACAAATTAGAGGTGGTTATACGTCTTTCTTCAAGCTATGGAAATATTCTATCGATCACCTCTAAACCTCTGAGATCTTGGACCCTATCTGCTTGAAGAAGCATGGCAGTCCTCTGAAGAAATGAAATCAAACTCCATCTCAGTGTCTTCAGAAGCCCTTTATGGATAGACAGTCCATTTTTCATCTCTTCTTCCCTATTGGTCCATACAACCACGCTCTCCACAGGCCTGTGTGAAGCATTCCCACAATCAAATCAACATTTGCCTTCCCTTCCAGAATCTGAACAGTCCATTAGCTTCACATATTTGACAGCATTCCTACCTGAGGAGTTAAACACCAGCATTTAACGACACCCCAGGAGCTCCATTAAGGGGTGGGCATGTGTGGGCTGGAAATCAGAAATTTGAGACAGGCAAGCAAGAACCAGCAGCCAAGTTTAGATTCAGGGTTCTTCTGGCAGCTGCGACCAAAATTGCCGACGTACAGCAAAAAATGGGAAAGACGTATAATCTCACCTTTTCCAAAGAATAATTTGTTCTCTACTGAGCCTTTGTGTCAATGTTCCATACTTCTACTGAACTTCTTTTATTAAGCTACCACCTTTGTGAGAAGGCCTTCAAAAGAGCAGGCAATTCCATCGGGTTTGAAATTGCTATTTTTCTCTTCTGCACATTTCCCTGAACTATATTTAATTAGGATTCAAATGGTGCCCAGAGAGCACTTAGAACTTAGAGGAGTTTATCTCTGGTGGGGTTTTATTTTAACAAGTTAAATAGCATGAAAGAGGGATCTATGCAAACTTAGATTTTTAATGGTGAAGCGAGGCTGAGGGTCGGCACACGCTCGCTTTGAGCGCTGCAAAAGTGATGTGAACAAGAAAAATTAATAGTAGCAGGAACTGAAATGAATTCCGTATGAACACACGCACATTAACTGCTGCTGAATTCCAGAAATGCCAATTTGACTTACCTTTATTAATAATCTCTAGCTCTTCCAAGTACCTCCCAGAAATTCCTTTCCTTCTCTGTTGTCTTCCCCTTCTACTTCCCTCAACTTTGCCAAACAAAATCACTTTTTCTAATCCATCAGCCACTTGTGTCCCGTGCCGAAAATAGGTATGTTTCTGCTTGATGAATGCTGCTTCAAGGGAACAGCCAGCCTTGTTTTGGTTCAGGACTAATTAATTGCTTCTTTCTTCAGACCATTTTATCTTCTTCCTTGCAATCTTCCTTATGGTCTAGGTCTTCCAGCTGGTGGACATGGTTACTGGAAAGACTATGGTTTTAACTCATCTGATCTTTGTCCTTATCCATCATGAACCTGTCTGAATTTTTCACTGCCTTCCACTTTGGGTTTAGTCTCCAGCACACAATTCATATATATATATAAGAAATGAGAAATAATTCAAGATGCTCAATCCTCAGTGTGGAAGGTAGATGTCTTTAAGAATGCTTATTATGAGACAATCCGAAGCAGACTAGGGTGGTTGTCAATATCCCCTTGAGTATATTTACACTCAGCTGACCATAAGGCATGGAGGTCATTCAGTCATTGGCAAGGGGCATACAGCTAGTTCTCACTTAACAACCACAATTGGGATGGAATTTAGGCTGCTAAGTGATGCGGTTGTTAAGTGAATCAAGAAACAATTTTACAACCATTTTTGTGGCAGCCGTTAAGCAAATCACATGGCCGTTAAGCGAACCATGTGGTCGTTAAGCAAATCGTGCAGTTCCCTATTGATTTTGCTTACTGGAAGCCAGACAGGAAGGTTGAAAATGGTGATCATGTGACCCCGGGACGCTGCAACCATCGTAAATGCACGACAGTTGCCAAGTGCCTGAATTGTGATCACCTGACTGCGGGGACACTGCAATGGCCGTAAATGTGAGGAACGATTTTAAGTCAGTTTTTTCAGTGCCTTGGTAACTCTGGATGGTCACTAAACAAACAGTTATTAAGTGAGAACTACCTGTACCTTCCCAGCAGCATGTTAGGGCTTGTCAAAATTGGGAAGATGACAAGTGCTGGCAACCCAATCCCCGCACCATTTGTGCACAAAGACAAAGGGGATGGGGCTTGGATCACAATGTTACACTCAGAATCTTGCTGATTTTAACCTTTCCCACAGACAATCATGCACCATCAGCAGTAGTATCTATTTCAATGAACACATAACTAATGTTTTTTGGGGGGCAGTTGGGGGTGTAATCCCCTCCTGAGATCCTGAAAAATGTGTGTATCACGTTAGACAATAGTAGACTAGATAGGTGAGTAGTTTCAGATGATACAGGCCAGCTTTCCATGTCTCTGAATGTACAGAATCATACAATCTCAAAATAATTGTATCGGGTGTGGCTACTGAGGCCATCTAGTCCAACCCCCTGCTCAAAGCAGGAATCCAAATTAAAGCATCCCAGACAGATAGCTGCCTGGTCTATGCTTGAGCAGGTCCAAGGAAGAGAGTCCACCAAAACCTCTGGATCATGGTTTCTACTGGGGAGCTGCTTTTGCTGTTAGGATTTTTTTTTCCTCACATCTGATTGGAACCTGCCACTCTCTAATTTAAATCCATCATTCTGCATCCTGCACTCAGAAGCATGGAGAACAGGTGTTGGCCTTCTTCTGTGTGACAACCTTCCATGTATTTGAAATATGTTATTATATTCCCCCTCTTAGTTATCTGCTCTCAAGGCTAACACCTCCCATTGCTTCCATCTCTTTTCACAGGGCCTGGATTTTCCCTCCTCTGATCATCCTCTGAACCTTTTCCTCCAAATCTCTCACATGCAGTGGCCTCCAGAACTCAGCACAGAAGGGTGGAGTCTAACTAACCAACACATAATAAAATGGGACTATTCTTTCTACTGTTTTCAGACTTAAGTTTCTGTTAACGCAGCCTAAATCTGTATTTCCTTTTTTTATTTTTTGGTAGCTACATCAGACTGGTGACTCATATGTAATCTCTCATATATTCCAAGATTGTTTTCACAAGGACTCTCCCCAGATCAGGTATACCCCACTGGGCACCTACATGTCTGATCTTCTGTGAAAGACTTTGCATTGTCCCTGTTAGAATTTTCAGCCCATTTCTCTAACCTGTCAAGATTGTGTTGAATGTATTTCTCACTTCAAGGGAAATTTTTTTAACTGTGCTTTTTATGGATTTTTATGATAACACCTAGAGTCATCCTATGAGATAGGCAGCCATATAGGCCCTGTAAATAAATAAATTAAATAAATAAATCATCTGCTTCTAACTAATATGCTTCTGGGTCCAATTCAAGGTGTTGGTTATCACCTTTAAAGCCCTACATGGCACGGGTCCAGGGTACCTAAGGGACCGTCTCCTCCCCATCACATCAGCCCCTCCCACCCAGTAGTGCAGAGAGGGCATGCTACAGACCCCCTCTGTAAGAGAATTCCATCTGGCGGGGTCCAGGAGGTGGGCCTTCTCTGCAATAGCCCCTGCCCTTTGGAATATCCTTCCCCCGGAAGTGAGATTGGCCCCCTCCCTCCTGGACTTTAGGAAACAGCTAAAGACCTGGTTCTGTCATCATGCCTGGGGCGGGAGGGAGAGTAGTCATTCCTGGGGATGGCTAGTCTCATAGAAGGACCCTGCCCTGCCTGCAAATCGCAGAGAACTTCCTGCCATCGGGGTTTTTTATCATATGTATTTTATTGTGCATTATAGTGTTTTACAGTTTTATACTTTTCTATTTATGTTTTATTGTAAACCACCCAGAGTCCCTTTTGGGAGATGGGCGGTGATAAATTTGATTAATAAATAAATAAAATAAATAAACAATATCTAGTGTTAGTTCTGCATTTGCGACCATCCTTATGTGCTGCTAACTTATCTCCAGCCTCATCTATTATCCTATGAAGATTTAGAATATTTTGTATTTCAGGCTTTGTTCTGGGGAAGAATTATGAGAAAAGGCTGTCAGTCCCTTCACAGGGAAGGAACAAAAGAACCGAAAATATTTTTTGTTTCATATAAAACTTTGTAGAACACAATCAAGAAGGAAATGAATGGTTGACCAAGGAGCTTGAAAATCATTCTTGCATAAAACTCTACTTACCTGCTTCCTAGTTCTCTGCCCCACTGGAAACAGAGCTTTGGACTTCTCTGCAATTTTCTGCCAATCAAGAAATAATAATAACAATAATGACAATGGAATCATAATAATAACAACAACGATAGCTATTACCACAACAGCACAAACAGTATCATTGATCAGAATCGAGTTGAGATACCTTAGAATTTGTTTACAGTACTCACTTGCTTTTCCCCAACAAATAAAGAGGGAAAAATGAGTCAACATTATGGGATAGCTTTGAAAGGACAGGCTTTTGAGAAAGCTGTTGTCATTTAAATTTCAAGAACAGGGTTTCAAAAGCAAATGCAGCACTGAAGAAAGGGACAGCTGTGAGTGTGAGGAAGTGCCAATTTGCCACTCACATCAGGGCTCCCGATGCCACCAGGCCATTTGCAATGGATCATTTGGGCACATTGAAATGTATTACACAAAATAAAGATACAGGGGGAAAATCACATGTTTTGCTCCAGGGACTGCACAAATGGAACAAAAGAACCTGTTATTGCTGGCTGAAATAGTGGCCTTGTAAAGCATAAAGCCTCCAGATGCATCAGCATGACTTGTATGGAACCTGGGGAGCTTGAGGGAAATAAACCCAGATAAAAAGCCAGGATCTTTACATTAATTCTCATAGAGACAGAGATGGGCAATGCCCAGGGAGAATTTAGTGTCAGAAGAAAGCAATCCACCTTCTAAGAAATCAACCAACGTTTCCAACCTTGCACTCTGAAGACAAGGTGGTCAAGGATGGTCGTGTTATCTCGGATGCCAGCAGTTAAGGTCCATCCCATCCTGGGGATAACGGAACGGGGAAGCTGCACATTCAGATCGAATTTCATTACCAACTTTTGATGGTTCTCCCTGTCCCAGGTGGGTGGGTAGGACCAAGATGGAGAGAGAGGGCCAGTCAAAACCAGAAAACATTTTGCTGCCGGTAAGAAGTTCTGACCTTAGGCTTACTACCTAAGATTGCTACTATACGTCAGAAGGCTCTGCAGCAGCTTAGACCACATGGTTAAAAGAAATAATCCAAGTATGATAATATTGGAATGGACAGACGACCGTTCTTTCCCTACACTGCCTGCTTCACAACATAGAGCCCTGGCTCACACTGGCAATGAACTTACGGTTCTTAGGGTGGAAGTGCAAAACTAGGGCCCATGGGCCGCGTGAACCCAGAAACACTTCTTTGTTTTTATGGTGCAGAGGCACAGTATGTGCAGGAGCAGAAGGGGGCACTTTTGAATGAGTTACAAAGCTGAGAAGGTAACGGCACACGATGTTGTGCGGCAGAGTAAGATGTCTATTTCGTCCTTGCACACACACATCCGTGCACACACACACACATAAACCATTGAGGCCCCTTCAGGCCCAGTTGCCCTCTACAGGCTTTTGGAGTATGGCCCTCCATAGCACAGTAGAGGTTCTGCATCAGATTTAGGATGATACGTTAAGCGGGGCTGTGATGTGCATAGGACTGTCTAAACTGTCCCTTAGAAGTGAGGTGTCAATAAAAACAAACAAACAAATAAATAAATAAGCAAGCAAGCGAGCAGCAGGCAATGGACTCCTCTGTCTCCCAGCATCTTTCCCATCTCTTGTACCTTTTGTATTGTCCCATATCGTTGAATGGCATCGGAAAGTTGGTTCTTCAGCCGGTCTAGCTGAAGTCGTTCTTGCTGCATGAGACAGAGAGATAGAGAGGGAGACACGAGGAAACACCGTCAGCACCTCAACATCCTTTACCCTAATATATACCATAATCCTTTAGCATAATGACCGCAGGGAGTCCCTCCTTAGGGGGGAGATGGGCGGTGATAAAAAATTAATAAACAAATAAACAAATAAATAATCATACAGAGATAAACAAAGAAACTGTTTATCTTCAAGATGGGAACTGGAATCCCCCTCCACCTCTGGAGGTCCATGTTTTGGTGACTCCTCCATTTTGTTCAAGTAAATGTCTACTAATGAGGTGAATTAATCAATGCAGGTGGTGAGGATACCCAAATAAAACTGATAGCAGGACCAGATTTATTCACACAACTTTGTTCTTTGTCTAGGATGTCTACTGAGAAAGTTTTCACATAATCACACGTCCAATCAAGAACAGCTATTTTTGTAGGCATCCTTCTCCTGGGTAATTATCCCCTAATGGTTGGTGCTACCTGGCTCTTTTGACCTTTAGAAGACTAATGGGAGGCATTGATGATTAGCACCCCAGAACAGGACTGGAAAGATGCAAGTCTCAACCTTCTAGCTCACAAGCTTTCTGGTTGACCTTAGTCCAATAAGTTTCAATCTGAAATCAGCAGGATGAAATATGTAAGGGCAGGTAAGGTTATTTTTTAAAAATAGAACCGATGATATAATAAACACAATTTTGCTACGGAAGTCTTTTGGGATAGTTCAACAATCAAATGTCTCAGTGTGCTTTTGCGGCCCTTTATTTTTACGGACAGGTGGGTTTTTAAATTGATTTCCATTTGGCAGATGCTCATGAACCACCCTGAGGATCTTCCTGGGCCAAATCTTCCCTGATCTGAGCTCTCATCACACAAATCCTCATTACTGGTGAATAAGATATGACTAAGATTTCAGATTTCTTTGTTTAACATACCATGGAAAGATTAGAGAAGTACACGATGTTCCCCTCCTGGCACAGCAAGCCCTCAAGGGCATCTCAGTGTGTACCATACACAGATGCTTCATGACACATGTTGCCAATGCAGTTGCCTGGATGGTGTTCCCAGACCAAATGCATAGAATTATCGGGCAACCCGTTGCCAAATGATTGAAGGCATAACAAGGATGTACCTTCTCAAGACAAACAGAGAATTTCATTTGCAGTGAAGCTGGAGATGAATATGGGAATCAGAAGGGCTATCAGGGGTAAACAATCCTTTGGTGGCATGTTTGGGAACAAGACAAATCAGCACTTTGATGGAGGGCTATGGTGGCACAAATAAGGATCCCATTCCAAGAAGATAGGGCAGTGGCACGTTATGCCAATGGATTATTAATTCAATCTTTATAAAGTTTAGTAATGATTTTTTTGGCCTCATTCCCTGGCAACGTGTTGTCCGAGTACTGAGTTTAAGCACAGGGACGTGTTTCAATTTTCTACATTAGCCCTATTAAACCTGCAGTGGTCATCAATCTCAGATCTTCAGTTTTTCTGCAACTCCCATAACTTCTGGCCATTAACCATGCTGGCTAGGGCAGACATTGGATGCAGTCTAACAACATCCAGGCAGGCAAAGCTGAAAAATAGGAGTGCATAAAATATTTTACCCTGAAATGTTCTGCATGTATAATCCTGCCAAACACCTTGGTTTATGGGCAAATCTCTTGACCTGAGCATAAAATGGGCTGGGAAGGGTTCAAAACAGAGCTATTTGAGTCACTTCCATGATGTGCAAAATGGCCTATTTTCAAACCCCAAACAATAGTTTTGCCCTTGAAACAGGACATTTCAGGGTATTTTGCACACATAATGTTTTGACAGAATAATTTTACACATCCTTGTTGGGAACTTTGGAATTGGGACTCTAGTTTCATAATATGCAGACCTGCACACATGTACATTAGCCAATCAATATATTGAAAGCGTAACTTGGTTCCCATAGCACCATAAATCTGCTAGACTTTCAGTCTCACAGCATTCTCTTCCTTTGTTTCTGTGATAGGTTAATAAAGATATCCTTCTGAATTTGCAAGCTGACAAACACAGCTGTAAATAGAATTCGCATTCAGACTTACATTTGATTTTTCTAGAGAATACCGATCTGTATTACAGTTGATTTTTCTAGAGAATACAGATGACATGTGAATTATTTAGAAAGTGAGGTGGACTCTTATCCATTGTTATTTTGATATTTTGACACCAACAGCAATGATCTAGATCAGCCATTCTTAAGCTGAAGATATATAAATAGCTCTGCAGGTATGGTGGAGCTACAAGTCTCAGAATGATCATTAAGTATGACCAGTGATGGTAAATTAGGTGTGTGTGATTCCAACATACGCCTAGGACACCAGAATGGGAACTGCAGTAGAGGACTTTCTCACCACCTGTTTTTCAGTCTGAAGATGATGAAGGCTAAACCTAGAATTTTTGAATGGGGTGAGCAGAAAAAGGGACATGGGGGTTCCCACAAATAGCTTGGCCCCATGCAGTGTAGAGTTTTATAGATGATAACTAATATCTTCAATCACATCTGGATGCATATTGTTTGTCATTTATTTGCTCAGTCGCTTCCGGCTCTTCGTGACTCCATGGACCAGCCCACGCCAGAGCTTCCTGTCGGTCGTCAACACCCCCAGCTCCCCCAGGGACGAGTCCGTCACCTCTAGAATACCATCCATCCACCTTGCCCTTGGTCGGCCCCTCTTCCTTTTGCCCTCCACTCTCCCTAGCATCAGCATCTTCTCCAAGATGTCCTGTCTTCTCATTATGTGGCCAAAGTATTTCAGTTTTGCCTTTAATACCATTCCCCCAAGTGAGCAGTCTGGCTTTATTTCCTGGAGGATGGACTGGTTTGATCTTCTGGCAGTCCAAGGCACTCTCAGAATTTTCCTCCAACCATGATTCTATGATTTCACCACCAAAATGAGTCTCAATATTTTGCTATTAGCAAATACTTAGAATATAAAGAGATGAAGTCTTTCACAATTTGTTGTTTGTTTGTTCAATTTATGGATTGCTTTCTGCATATAGATATTTATGCATTTATTTACTTATCTATCCATGCCATTAATTCATATGTTAGTAGGAAATCAATATTGGACAAGGCAACAAAAGAAACTATACAAAGCAGAAGCAACATGATCTACTGATTCTGCAGGCTGACAATGTCAATCGTGGCTTCTAACCTGGCTTATTTTGTCTTTCCTAATGAAATTCGTAACTCTCATCCAGCTTTCAACAACAACAACAAAACGAAGTCTTTGTTATAATTGTTCTTTGAATTGCATGAATAATGAATTAAATTCATGAACCTCAGGGTCAAAGCTGGTTTGCATCCTCCGGATCTATGAAAGTAACCTAATTTTCAAATGGTTCCCATGATAACACAATGTTGGTACAGAAGTAATCAATGGAAATCCAAGTAGCTTTTAATATCTGTACTAAAACCAGTGGTTTGTGGGAACAGTTCAAAACTAACCTTGAACTAAACGTTCCCAGTGAACTTTCTGCTCAGGTAAGTGGATGCGAGGGCATTATTCCGAGACCAATATGTGATATTATCTTTTTCTCCCATTTCTGACTGTTAAGAACATAAGTGCGTAAGCAATGTCCTGCTGGATCAGACCCTTGACCCCTCTAGTCCAGCAGTCTGTTCTCACAACTGCAAAAGGAAGCCCCTGAGAGTCCCAGCAGATGGCCTTCAGAGGCAGTCCCACTGCCATCAAGGCTAAGAACCACTGATCCCCATAACTTCAAGCCAGACAAGCTGGTAACCAGCATCACATCTCCAGGCAAAATGTTCCACTGTGACTGTAAGCAATCTCGCTCCCAATCCCAATCTTTCACGCAGATGCCCCCTGGGTAATTCCTATAGCCAACAAACGGGGTTCAGGAGAAGAAAATTAGCAGATGAAGCAAGAAATATTGTTACTACGAACTATCCAACATTAACATCACAAAGGCTGTGACAACAAATGCCTTGCAATTTCTCCAGCATTGTCTTCCCTTGCCAAAGATCCTTCTATTTCTCTAGCTCAGGCTCCAGCAGTTTAAAAAGTGAAAGAAAAGACATGAAATCAGATACTGCAGAAACAGTCCAATAACTGGGAGTAGGATTTTATCTCTATAAATCTATCTCAGGAAAATTTACTTTGATGAAAGTTTTGATAGACGAATATTTTACTTATGTAAATCCATCTCAGGAAAGTATACATTGATATAGAGGCTTGGGACGAGAATATTTTATGATTTGTGAGAGAAAAGGGTGATCTCTCAGGTTATCTGCCTATAAGTATCTGTCAAACATGAGATACGCACGATGGTGTAAATATTAGATTAAGAAGAATGTAAGAGGCCAAGACGTGCTAAAGATATTTCAGGTATCTGAAATGGACAATTCAGCCTATCCTTTTTCATATCATCATTCCAATAGCAGAGTCTTACAAGCTTTGATACAGTAATGCATTCATAACGTGACTGCCACTGCTGCACCACGTTAAAGTACCTTTAGACTCCTTTGACATGACTTTTGCCAGCTTTAAACTATAATAGAATTCTGCTTTAATTAAAACAAAACAAAGCAGAAAAAGACATTTAGTGACTGAGAGGAAGATTTAAAATTAAATGCTATGAATTTAAGACCACAACGTTTGATGGTATATTTCAAAAATTCCTGAAATATGCCCAATAACTATTCAGGTCATTGCTGAGTCAAATCAGAGATGTGAAAAAGGATTTTTAAATGTGAGGAATTTGCTCAAGTCACAAAACTGTGTCCCAGAGGACATTCATTAATTTTTAAGGTGTCACAAGATTATTGATTGTTTATGTTCTACTTCCATATCATATCCTGCTGAAGGTCTAATGTATCTTGATTGATTTAATTCTCAGAGATGATTTCTGATTAAGAAACACCTCTTTTTCCTCCAAACTCATGAAGGAAAATGGGTTTGAAAAGGACTAGTTGTAAAGTCGAGAAATGTTGCTCTGTTCTGGAAAAGGATCATAGAGCCTCAACAATAAGTGCTCAACAGGTCAGCTTACTTTGCAGACGGGAGAAAGAATACAGGATTAACATTAAGATTTGTAATTATTTAAGAGGGGGAGGAGGGGGAGGGGGAGTTTCTGTTTCTTTGTTTCACAAACATCTGTTGTTGTTTGTTGTTGTTGTGTTATTATGGTTGATCGCACAGTCAACCAGATGTTTAGACTGGATTTGGCATTTTTGTCTACCTATCAAGTCCTTCCCAAGGACTTGGGATAGGCAGATGTTGTTGTTTGATGGTGTCAGAGGCATCGTCGCAGGACGGAAGCTGTTCCAAGCGAAGCTGCCTTTTGCCGTTGACCGATGGCGATTCTGTCAGTGCCGATGGTGTTCAAGGGGTGCTCCAGATGTTTTGGAAGGGCACCCAGGGCGCCTATTGCTATTGGTGCTACCTTTGCTTCCTTTTGCCACAGTCGTCCTACTGCTATTTGCAGTCTTTGTGTTTTGTGACTTTCTCCAGCCCTTTCTCTCCTCTTCTGCCGTCTCCGGGTTTTACAGCGTCCACTATCCAGACTGTTTTGTCTTTCCTCTCAAGAGTTGTTTAGTCTGGGGTGCTGTGTGGCAGGCGCTTGTCTGTTTGAATTCTAGAGTCCCAGAGCACTTGAGCTTCTTCTTCATTTTCTATTAGTTTGTCTGTTTTCCAGCCCTACCAGTTCTTGCTTGCAGGCAAGTGGCATTTCTTGCAGATATTCCAATGCACCAGTGTTGCTACTTTGTCGTGCCATTGTTTGTAATCGGTCTGTGTGATCTTCTTGCAGCAGCTAACATGGTGGTTCACTGGTTCTTCAGCTTCTTTGCAGAGGCGGCATTACTATTACTATTACCGTTACCATTATTCAGTAGTAATGGCAGGAGTACTAGCAGAACATGAGTTGATTGCAGTTTAATTTTTCCTCTTGTAGTTTTGGCAGTTTCTGATGCTGACAAGTGCAATAATATTACAGGGTCAGGAGCTGTTACATTTTAGTCCTTTATTTTTATTCCTATTTTTATTACTTCTTGCTTTGTAGTAGGACATGGTGGTTGTCTTCATTGGCCTCCCCACTGGGCCCAATTTGTCTCAGCACATGACTCTGGACAGCCAATTTCCTACATCTTGATAAAGGATTTTGAGATAAATAAGAAAGCATTTGTTTTAGTGTATTTCTCTCCTGCTTTCATTTGGCCATTCAGTGATCTCACAGCTTGCTGTGTCTATAGGGGAAGACTTGGAGAAGAACCCCCTCCACTGTAATTTCTGTTAGCACATTTTTAAAGATCATTGCAAGCTTTCTTCAACATCTTTTATTTGGGTAAATAGCTTCTTTAATCTCTGTTCCGGGAGGCTTAGTAGGGTCATTACATGGATGGGAGATCAGCAGGCTACAAGCTAGCCTGGAGAGTCAAGAAAATGTCCTAGCAGAAGACATTTCTTCCAAGTGCCCAGAGCTGCTGTGGGTCAGGTGGCATATAAATGTAATAAGAAATTAAAAATTATTTTTTAATAACGTGGCAAACCACTTGTGTACTGTTGCCAATAAAATGGCATGGCTACATCCAGGAAGCAAACTCAATTTGAGGGCATCTTTACCTTTTAGCAGATTTAATCTAGTTTTCCACACATTTGCACTCTTCAGGTCTCTTGGAGCTAAAAATCTCAGAACATCCTAAGTAGTCAGGCTGGCTAGGAATCTTTGAAAGAATAGTTTCAACGCATGTGGAGGGCACCAAGTTAGAGAAACTTGGATTCAGGTGGTAACTACAGGCTAGGAGGAAGGCATTGGTGCTCTCAAAACCTTCATGCATACAGAAGAGTAGCAGAATGGCATCTTCATAGTCAATGAGATCACATTGCACATAACAGGAGAGAGAGAGAGAGAGAGAGGAATGAAATGGTAGAGTTCTCAGCTATTAAAACAGATTCCAGATTCCAGATATTTGCACGTGGTCTTCTTTTCTTAATGTTCCCTGACATCAGCCTTCTTGATGGTCTTTAGATACATAAGATTAGAACCCTTATAAGCTCCCATACTTACAGTTCTTTTTAGTAAAGTAAAGGTAAAGGTTTCCCTTGACGTAAAGTCCAGTCGTGTCCGACTCTAGGGGGCGGTGCTCATCTCCGTTTCTAAGCCTTGGAGCCGGCGTTGTCATAGACACTTCCGGGTCATGTGGCCAGCATGACGACTCGGAACGCCGTTACCTTCCCGCCGAAGCGGTACCTATTGATCTACTCACATTTGCATGTTTTCGAACTGCTAGGTGAGCAGGAGCTGGGACGAGCAACGGGAGCTCACCCCGCCGCGCGGTTTCGAACTGCCGACCTTCCGATCGGCAGCTCAGCGGTTTAACCCGCAGCGCCACCGCGTCCCTACAGTTCTTTTTAGGAGTGGCTTAATATACGCAAATTTGACCGAGAAAATTGAATTTTCAGAGGTTTAAGTATAGGCATCCAAAGGAGAGGCAAAGGATGATATCATAGCACCCACCCCATGACTTGAGAAGACAAGTTTGAAAGGGCATTGTGTGATTTCCTGCTCTGGGGCATCCTGTCATGTACACTTAGACATCCAAAGAGACACTCTGTCCTTTTTAAGTTGACAGCAGAACCCTGAGAGCAGGATAGTTAGCAGAACTTTCCCATAGGCAATTTTTGCCCATAAGAAAAAGGGGAGGTACTTCTGAGTCAGCAAAGAAGGTGGAGGAAGGAGTGATGGAGATTAATGACCAGTAATCCAAGACAGATCTAGACAGCAATGACTACTGAAGGTTTCTTGTGGGTTTCAGGAGAAGCTGGAGGAGACTCTCAGAAGTTGAGCTGGGTGAGATCCAGGGAAAAGCAATTAAAAGGAGGGGCTGTTGAGGGATAGATCTACCCAGCACAGATGGTCTTTATGGAGGAGAGTGAAATGGGGGGGGGGGAGTCCATCCCCTGCCAAGAGGGAGTGACAGAAACAATTCCAGCTATCTCTAAGAAGGAAATAGGAATAGAATAAAGAAGTATCAATGCTCGTATTTAGCCAACACACTGACAAAGTAGGCTTTATGCAGGAAGCTTTGCTTTGGCATTGAGAAAGAGTTCATTTTAAAATTGCTCAGTGACCTCCTTCTAATTCACAAAGTGATTTATTACATTATGGCCATTGTTATCAGTTTCAGGTAGTGGAAAGCTGAGTAGGAGGGCTTTGAAAGGAATACAGCTCAGATATGGAACTAAATGCTTGTGTTGCTTTATTGTGTATGTTTTGATAATCAAAAAGAGAAAAAAATTCACAAGAGATGTGTCTCCGTTTGTGTGCTGCCTCCTGAAAATTCACAGAAGCCCTCGAGACAGTTGGAATTTGTGTTTTAATTGTCATTTTTTGGTCATTGCAGCTAGCTCTGGATGCCTACGTGTTTAAAAACAGAACAAGCTCAACTTCCTTTGCAAAGAAAATCTCACTGACCTTGGTGGCTGGCTTCACAGATCATAATATAGTCTGCTATGTGAAGCCAGCTATCCTAGTTTGCACACCAGTTACCTCCTTAGCATTAGAAATGAACCAAGTCACTAGAGCTTCTTATAAAACTTCAGTTAGTCCAGGTTTGGGCAACCTTTTGATGACAAAGGACATCCCTGAACATTTTAGAGGATTTCAAAGTGAGTGGTGGTACCTCTCTTATGGATTTTATGTGAATTTTATGAAGAGTTTGGGGGCTGTCTTGTTCTTCTTTTGATTTACTTATTTTCACTGTAATATGCCTATTTTGGGGCTTGATTGATTAAGTGCCATCTAGTTGGTGTCAGCTCTTCTGGACCACACAGATCTTTTCCAGGATAAATGTTACTACACCACATTTTTAAATCTGGCATGAAAATGTGCCTTCAGGTTTCAGCCGATAAGATCACAGAGGGCTCTGATGGTTGAAAAATTTATTGAAGACCTCTCTTGTAGGTTGTCCACCCTTAGCTTGGTGCAGATGTGAACCCAACACTGAATTGCTCTGGAAGTCACACAAGGTTTCACTTGAAACTCACTTACCCTGGAAGAGCTTCTGATGCCCTCAGACATCTGTCGGATAGCGCTTGTGCATGTAGTGATGGTTTTGTTGGTCTCCTGTTGAGTTGTGTGACTGCAAAAAAGTAAACAAAGAAAGGTCAACATTTGTTAGGAGCCATCGAGTCAGGCTCAATTCCAGATAACTGCTTGGAACAATGTCTGGGACATACTGATCTCCCATCCTGTAATGCTTCCAGAAAAAGTCCAAATGTTAGTTCAACAGCTACTTGTAAAAACACAGACACAAGTTCACTCCTAAAAGTACAGTGTTCCTTTCAGATTTCAGTGCTGGAAGACCATACTTCTATCCATTGGCTAAATTTCCAGATCGCTCTGTTCATATATAATGTTAAATACACATTTGCTTCGATTGGTTAAATACACACTCAGGGAAAAGCGAAGAACGGCTGCCGATTTTTAAAAGATGATATAAATGAGGTAGCGGCACCTAGCTGAGCTTGGTTGATCTCAAAAAGCTGAACAGGGGTGGGCAAGGAAAGAAAATCACCAGGTCAAGTGAAAGCTGAAAGCTGAAAAAAACATCCCAAAAGAAGGGATGGCAAACCATCTCTATTCTGTGCCAATAAAATAATGGAGGTACATCCTTGTAGTGACTAGATGTCAAGCTGAACTCAAAGGAAACTTTACATTCTCATGTACCAGTGAAATTCAAGATGGCAGACATAAACTATGCAATGGAAGCCCTACCCCTCTTTTAACATGCATAAAAAAAAAGAAGAGTGGGACTTTGAACCCAGGGTCATGGCTGCCACTTTGACTTTTTTGACACTCCTTCCACACAGATGCCCCTGGGGCTTGCCCATTCTTCCTCTGGCCGATATTCTTGGAAGTAAATAATGGCAGCCGCCATCACTACTTTTGCTCACCAAATGAGAGATTACTAGGAATTCTTCCTTGACTTCTCCCCCTACTTTAAAGTCAAAATCAGCCTGGGCAGATAGCAAGTTGGATCAAGAAAAAGCCCTTCCTAACACAAAGATTCACTTTCAGTAGGGAAAAAAAGCAGCACAGAGGAACTCCTTGTGACTCTTAAACAAAAGTTCTTTCAATGGAGACAGAATTGGGAGCTCCTTGTCAATGGTGCGTGCCACTTGACAAGAACTCCTGAGAGTGACAAAACAAGGGACTCAGATAGAAGAGCTGTCCCGTGATCAAAAAAGAAACACACAGCAATTTTATGCACAGTGCCCAGCAGCCCTATACATAAGAACTTAGCATACCAGGAAGATAATGGCTATTCAGCCATACAGCAACCCTTCAAACACGTATTATTGAATTAACAAGGGGGGAAAAGGGGGAGACAGAGGGGGGGAGTGAGAAAAGATTAGAGCCATGCTTTGTGCATCTGGATGCCAGCCAAAGCATCAAAGATGGAAACACACCATACAGCAGGTTTTAAGAAGGCTTTCTGACCTTAAAAGATCTGGAAACATGGCCTTGGTTCAATAACCCCTGTGGTCTCTTTTTTTATTCCTTGATTGTTCCAGCGGTTACCGGACTTGCTGTTTCAAGGAGGCATTGATTTAATTACTTGGTTTAAGAAAAGCAGACTGCATTGCACTGTGTTCCCAGTTCAGGCTGCTTCGTGCACATTTTTGTTAGGAGAATGCCTAAAGGAGTAATTCAGATCCCGCAAGTAGGGCTGGATCCGCTTGATTAACAAAAGTTGGTGTGGGGACTTCAATGCATGGTTTAAAAGAGGTTAAGACATATCACTGATGAAAGATGCAATGCTTCTTCAGTATCTGCAGGGGAAGGGGGGTGGAAATTACATCATATACACTGCAACTTCATTGGGGAAATTACATCATTGAGACCATCTGCAATCCTGGCTTCTACTCCATCTAGGAGCCCAGGCCTCCATACCTGACCACACATGCAAACTTTTTGCTTGGATATTCTGTGCATCTGAACATTGTCCCAATTCTTATCTCACTGGCAAAGAGATAGGGATATGCTCTAATGAAAATGGGTTGGATCCAGATTTGGTTTATACCCACTGAAACAACAGGATTTCAGTTAGATCAATATTTCAGCGAACCTACTCAAACAAAGTGAGAGAAAACAAGCAAAGGTTTGGCAGAAGAGGACACAAGGAAGACAGGAGACTGACCAAAGAAGCAGTGTATTTGTTTTGTCATTGCTGAAAACTGAAATCTCTTTAAACATTACTGATTGCAATAGGCATGCCTTGAAAGCTGCTGATTTTCCATCACAGGAGAGTGACTTCACGCTGAGTAAGCAAAAATTACTGCAGAGATTATGGAAGGAACATAAGGTAGCCAGTTTCAAAAAAAAAAAAAAAAGGACTGAAATGAGTGAGCAAGCATGGAAAGCTATTGGGAGTTTTCCAGTGGAGTTTGGAAGAAGGGAATTCTAGGGCAGCTTCCCAACAAATTTTCTTTCTGTATAACAGGATGTACTTTGCTAAGCTGAAAATCTGAGAAAGGGACAAGAAGAAATAATCTTTCCACTGGTTATGACTTTAAACAATGGAATGTAGATGAACAATCAGGTTTCTTTCTGCAGCCATGACCTATAATGCTTGTGGCATGCTTGTGTTCTTTGCTGAAATAACCTGGAAAATATTGGCAACAAGTGCAAGTTTGTGGTAATGACTGAAGAAACAATGTGAAGACCAGAGTAGGAAGTGACCACACTTCCTGTTATAAGAAGGGATGTTATCAGATTGGACAAGGAGGAATGACAATAGGATGTGATGCCCTATAAGGAAAAGAATCAAAGAAGCAAGCCCTTTAGACAAAGGTGACACTTAGTGGTCCCTTACCACAAGAAACAGAAAACAAGTATGGGCTGACTGTGCATGTGCTTTCCACCAACAGCAGGATAGAGTTTCCAAGACTTATGAAATCAACTGTCCTAACAGCCAGGAAACACGCTGAGACAAGGAACTGGTCTCTAATGTTTTATTGCTTGTACATAACAGGAATCCTAACAAACTGAAGAAGCGTAGGAAAAACCCAGACATATAAACCCCAAAGGCTAAGGCGGGCCCGATCTGTGTCTCTTTGAATGGATGCCTATGTCATGAGTGCCGTTGAGCTGAAGACATCAGCGCAATGGCACACATGACAATAACGAGGAAATGGGAAGGGGCTCAAGATAAGCAGCCATCAACTCACAAAGACGAAAGGAGAAGATACAATGGCTAAGCGGATCGCGAGGCACACCCAAGCTGTTAGCGCTAGCGCAACGGAGATCGCCCAGCTGACAGCAATCACCGGATGAATAGGGAAACCGATGATGGGCGATCCCGGAGCGCCAGCGGGGCCTCGCAACCCCTCACCTACCGGCAAGACAGCATGTGGGACAAAGGGGGGGGTGACGTAACCTCGAGTGAGGGGGCGCTGACCGACGCGGGGTATTTAAACCCCGCACCGGCGCGCTCCTGTCACTCTCAGCTTTTTTCTACAACTGTAACTACGCTATGAATAAACCAGAGCCTGCTTCATCTGAACCAGTGTCTGTGTGTTACTCGGCGGTAGACAGTGCAGGACATAAAGCTGAGAGTCACAAACTCAGCCTCGCCGAGCCCCACCGGATGACAACGAGCCGCGGGAGGAGTAGACAGCGAGAAGATCAGGAACGATGAGGCCGGCGCGATGCGGACAAGGGGGGCGAGCCGCACGGCAAGAAGCAGAGGAGGACCGATCGAGGCCAGAGGCACCGCGGACTCCCGGAGCCATGGACGCCCACCCGGCCCAACCCGAGCCTCAGCTCCAACCCCAAGGGGAGATGGCGACGGAGGCAACCGGCCACGGGAGGGAGCAACATACCTCCCGAGACCAGCGGAGAACCCCGCGCCCCACATCGCACCCCAGCCACGGGCGTGGAGCGGCAACCCAACGGCGGTAAGCACGGGGGAGGACGAAGAAGCAACCCAGCCGACGGCGGAGGAAGCGGGCCAACGGACGGGAGTGCCTGAACCCCACCGGCGACCCACCCCCGCCGACACACCGATGGAACCGGCCCCAGCGGCGGTGCGGGTCGCGGACGGGGACGCACAAGCTAGACTCGCGGCCATGGAGACCCAACTGAAGGAACTCCGGACCATGCTTCAATCGTGGATGTCCCCCGCGCTGCCCAACGACGTCCCTGCACAGGTCCACACCCCGAGTGAGGCGCCGAACTCCCACGGGCCAGATGATGGTCAACAAACGGCCCAGGCGGACGATGCCACAGGCCGGGAAGTGAGAGGAGGGGGCTCATAAAACGCCCGGGCCCCAAAGGACTTCCCCATCTTCTTTGATGGGAACCCCGCGAAACTGTCGTTCTTCATTACGAACGCCAGGGAGTTCATGGGGAGGCACGGACGCTCCTATGACTCTGAAGCGGACAAGATCGCAGCCGTGGCGATCAAACTACAAGACCGGGCGGCGGACTGGTACGTCCAACTGTACGAGTCCAGCTCCCCCACCCTCGCCAACTTCCACGCCTTCATCAACGAGATGAAGAGCTACTTTGAGGACCCACTAGCCAAAGTGAGGGCGAAAAGCGCACTCCAAAGACTCAAACAGGGCGCACGCACTGTCCCGGACTACGCCCTCGAGTTCAAAGCCCTCGCAGGGAAGATCAACGACTGGTCCGAGACCACCCTGCTGGAAATGTTCAAAAGGGGGCTCAACCGCGACGTACTCCAATGGGCCCTCTACCGCGACGACCCAGAGACTCTACACGGTTGGATCCACCTCGCGGGGAAAGCAGAACACGCGCACCGCACCTTCCTCATGGTAACGACGGAAGACACGGCCAACACCTGCCAAAAGGTACCCGCGCCACACGTGGGGACGGCCAGTCCCACATACTCAAGGAAGAAATTTAATCGCGGGCCCTGCGGGAGGTGTGGAAAACTGGGGCACAAGATGGCAGATTGCTTCGCCAACCGACCACCGGCTAGTGTGCCTAAACCCGCCCCGAAAACTAGCCTCAAACCACCTAACCCGCCGCCGCCCCCTCACCGCCGAATGACCGGAGCCACAGCGACAAGGCTGGGACGCCTACTGGGGGGGAGAGGATGCCGTAGACCTAGACCAGCCGGCGGGAAACGCTCCCCGCCTGCCCTGAAACGCGTTGCGAGGCAGGCGGTGGGACAGCAGCGCGGACCACCTCGACGGAACGGCGAAAGCTCCGTTATAATGGCGGCAATCAAACTCTCTGCCAGCAACGGAGTCACCACAGCCGCGGCACTAGTGGACTCGGGGTGCTCGAAAAACCTCATCCACCCCGACTTAGTCACCAGACTCGACCTCCGCTGCTCCCCCCTCTCCACGCCGCTGGCATTCCACCAGCTGGACGGCTCAACAGCGGGAGGGAAACCAGCCACGATGCAGACCGAGCCGGTCACCCTGCAAATGGGCACTCACACCGAACGCACATCGTTCGTAGTTACCCACATCGGACGACCCATTGCAGTCTTGGGAATGCCATGGCTCGTGACAAACAACCCGCGCATCGACTGGGAGACCCGCACCTTCACATTCGGCGACGGCGAGTACCGGGCGCCAGTTCCGGCGGGCAGAACCAACCCCACTGTGGGACGAGCAGAGGCGGCTACACAGGACAACGCAGCTATCACAGCAGACCTACCGGAACAATACGCGGACTTCTCCGAGGTCTTCGGAGAGGCGGAAGCTGATCAACTACCCCCCCACCGCAAGACGGACTGTCGGATTGACCTGCTGCCCGACGTCCCCTTACCTAGACCGAAGATCTACTCGATGACCCCGAAGGAGATGGCAACCCTCCGGGAGTTCATCGATAAAAACCTAGAGAGGGGATTCATAGAGCCAGCATGCTCACCGGTCGGAGCCCCCATCTTATTCCGGGAGAAGAAAGACAGCACCCTACGGCTCTGCACCGACTACCGGGGCCTAAATGCGGCTTCCCTGTCCAACAAATATCCCTTACCCCTGGTAAAAGATATGCTTGCCCACCTGTCCACGGGCAAGGTCTTCTCCAAGCTAGACCTTCGCGAGGCGTACTACCGCATCCGAATCAGGGAGGGGGACGAATGGAAAACTGCGTTCAACTGCCCCCTAGGCGCCTTCCAGTACAAAGTGCTGCCGTTCGGACTCGCGGGGGCCCCGGGTGTGTTTATGCAGCTCATCAATGAGGTCCTGCATGAACACCTGTTCAAAGGGGTCCTCGTCTACATAGACGACGTCCTTATCTACACCAAAACGCACGAGGAACATGTGACCCTAGTCAGACAAGTCCTCGATAAGCTCAGAAGGGCGCAGCTCTATGCCAAACCCGCAAAGTGCGAATTCCATAAAGCGCGCCTAGACTACCTGGGGTACCGAATCTCCGGAGACGGCATAGAAATGGACCCCGCAAAAGTCGAGGCGGTGCTGAACTGGGAATGCCCCCGCAACAGACACCAACTCCAGAGCTTCCTCGGCTTCGCGAATTTTTACAGGTCATTCGCCCGGGGGTTCGCGGAGATAGCCCTCCCCCTAACGGACCTCCTCAAAACCAAAGGGGTGGGGGACACCCGATGCGCCAAGAACCCGGGCACAGTACTGAATTGGACTCCCACGTGCCAGACCGCATTCAATAAGTTGAAAGCGCTGTTCACCACAGAGCCAATCCTCGCGCACCCGGACCCAGAACGGCCGTTCGTGGTCCAAGCCGACGCCTCAGACTTCTCCCTGGGGGCCATCCTACTTCAAAAGGACCCCACAGGACTCCTGAAACCATGCGCCTACCTGTCGAGGAAATTCTCCGAGACAGAAAGGCGATGGCACGTCTGGGAGAAGGAAGCCTTCGCGGTAAAATCGGCGCTGGAAAAATGGAGACACCTACTCGAAGGAGCCGCCCAACCATTCGAGGTCTGGACCGACCACCAGAACCTCGAGGCCCTCCGAACGCCCAGACGCCTCAGCCCAAAACAGGTCCGATGGGCCCAATTCTTCAGCCGCTTCAACTTCCAGCTGAAGTTCATGCCGGGTAAAAAGAACTTCCTGGCTGACACCCTTTCCCGACTGCCCCAAGACGAAGAGCCCGCCCCAGACACGATTGGGACGGTCCTATCCGCTTCCCAACTGGGGATGGCTGTGACCACCCGGAGCGGCGCTCGGAGGCAGCACGACTCTACGGCGCAACTGACGGCGGGACAACCAGTGCCCAGACGACGCCAACCGCAACTACCAGGGGGGATAGGCACGGACCTCGCCGCCGCCCTCAAAACCGACCCCTGGTTCCTGGCAAACCCCGACAAGGTAACGATGGCACAGGACCTGGCATGGGGGGAAGGCAGAATCTATGTCCCGGACTCACAACGCCAAGCGATCTTGCATAGATCCCACGACACCAAGCAAGCGGGACACTTTGGGTTCCTTAAGACCCTGCACCTAACAAGGCGTCAATTCTGGTGGCCCGCGCTAAGACGGGACGTGAAAGCCTACGTAGCGTCCTGCCCAACGTGCGCCAGAGCCAAACGGGCACCAGGCAAGCCCTCGGGACTTTTACAACAGGTGGCAGAACCCTCCCGCCCATGGGAGGAAATCTCCATGGATTTTATAGTGGACCTCCCACCCAGCCAGAAGAAAACGGCCATTTGGGTGGTGAAAGACTATTTTTTGAAACAGGCCCACTTCATCCCCTGCACGTTGGTCCCGTCCGCACAACAACTAGCCAAACTCTTCCTCATCCACGTGTACAGGTTACACGGATGTCCCGCATGTGTGGTGACCGACAGGGGCACACAATTCACTTCTAAATTCTGGCGGGCCTTCCTAAAGCTGACGGGGACCCAACAAGCCCTATCCACTGCCTGGCACCCCCAGACGGACGGAGCCACAGAGGTCCTCAATGCCACCCTAGAACAATTCATACGCTCATACACCAACTACCATCAAGACGACTGGGCCGAACTGCTCCCGTTCGCCGAAGTCGCATACAACAACGCCGTTCACACGAGCACGGGGAAAACTCCATTCGAGGTAGTCTCGGGGCGCGACTTCATACCCATACCGGAGCTACCACAACCCCCGGGACCCCAGGTGGACGCTAGTGACTGGGGACGGAAGATTGCGGAATCGTGGCCAATAATCACGGCAGCGCTGAAGGAAGCACAGGCGGCCTACAAAGAGCAGGCCGACAAGCACCGGTGCCAACAACCGACGTTCCAGGCTGGGGATATGGTCTACGTATCCACCAAATTCCTAAAGTCGCCCCAACCCTCGAAAAAACTGGGGCCTAAGTACATCGGGCCGTTCCGAGTCACACAGATAGTGAACCCGGTGGCAATATGCTTGGACCTGCCACACAACCTACGGAGACTCCACCCGGTATTCCACACCAGCCTCCTGAAACCGGCAACTACCTCTCGATGGCACCCAAGCACGCCACTGCCCTCACCAGTGATGATCGACGGCCAACATCACTTTGAAGTAAGGGACATACTCGACTCCCGCAGGCAACGGGGAACTTTACACTATTTGGTCAGGTGGAAACACTTCCCCCACCCAGAATGGGTGGCGGCGCACAACGTTAACGCGCCTGACCTGACCCGGGCTTTTCACCGGGCGTACCCCGACAAGCCTAAGGCAAGACAAGCAAACCCCGCGGGCCCCCCCGCCTACCGTGCCCCAAGGGAAAGGGCCCCCCCAAGCCCGCGACTTGGGTGGACCTCCCCCCCCGGGACTCACCCCCCCCGCCCCGGGCCCACGAGGCAGTGACAAGCGGTCGCCAGCACCCTCCCCCCGCCCCGGGCCCACGGGGGAGTGGCAATCAAGTCAACAGTGCATCCTGGGGGCAACGCCCAGGAGCACACATAACAAAGGCGACGCACTTAGAATAAAAATAAGGGCCCTACCTGGAGCTGATAAGCACCCGACCAGCCACGCCTCTCTCCTCGCCGAACTGAGCCAAACAAGCAGGGTGTGGTCGGAGCATGCGCACGCCCAGGGTGTGACCGGGGCATGCGCACTGGGAACACACCCTAGAGGGACACGTGGTAGAGAGCGGAATGAAGGGAGGGGCAAAAACACTCCGGCGGGAAATTCAAAAAAAAAAAAAAAAAAACCATTTTGACAGCTCTCCTGGAAGAAAAACCGGAAAGCCGGGGGGGGGCACTATTCGGACAGGGGGCAGTATGTCATGAGTGCCGTTGAGCTGAAGACATCAGCGCAATGGCACACATGACAATAACGAGGAAACAGGGGAAGGGGCTCAAGATAAGCAGCCATCAACTCACAAAGACGAAAGGAGAAGATACAACGGCTAAGCGGATCGCGAGGCACACCCAAGCTGTTAGCGCTAGCGCAACGGAGATCGCCCAGCTGACAGCAATCACCGGATGAATAGGGAAACCGATGATGGGCGATCCCGGAGCGCCAGCGGGGCCTCGCAACCCCTCACCTACCGGCAAGACAGCATGTGGGACAAAGGGGGGGTGACGTAACCTCGAGTGAGGGGGCGCTGACCGGCGCGGGGTATTTAAACCCCGCACCGGCGCACTCCTGTCACTCTCATCTTTTTTCTACAACTGTAACTACGCTATGAATAAACCAGAGCCTGCTTCATCTGAACCAGTGTCTGTGTGTTACTCGGCGGTAGACAGTGCATGACAGCCTAATTCCTCAGTACTACGCATGCGCTTTACAGCCTGGATGGGAGCCCCCTGCTCGCCATCCTCACTCATGACATCAACTGCCAAAAGCAGGTGCTTCTGCAACTCATTGAACTTTGAAGATCCACAAAGAAAGTTCAAGAAACAGGTTCATATGGTGCTGTCATCCATCCTCTGAGTCCATGGAAAAGAACTGGAAAGGAACAAAATAATGAAAGTTGTGCCACATCTCCCTTGTGGGGGAGTTTGGCGGGGATAGAAATACGATAAATAAAACTAAATAAATAAAACAAAGTAATGCTGCAGATGACCAATTAGCTACACAATAATCAGGAGAAGTCTGGTAGCACCTTTCAGACTAGCTCATCTTATTTAAAAATGTAATAAAATCGGTTAGTCTGAAAAAGTGCTACCAGACTCCTTCTGATTTTTGGCCACCATTGTTTAACATGCTTGTCCTCCTACAACTGGCTACCCTGACAGTGTTCATGGTAGAAATTTGGTTTGCAAGGCCATGGTCTGAATTATCTGGATGATGGACAGCTAAAACAAGAAGAGCTGTGTCCCACAAGGATGGGCAAAAAGCTGTTTCGCTGGAGAATGGTGAGTCTGCTTAGGGGGAGTTTGTTGCAGAATGCTGGAAAGCATTTGGCCCAGAGAGATCAGAAAAATCACACACCAGGCATTTCTATAAAAATAAATTTATTTACAGAAAGCACAAAAACATATTTACAGGCTTGTGCATTCACACATGCTCAGAGAGCAGGAAGAGAGGCTGCTTACTCGGCTGCAAGGCTAAAAACTAAAACAAAAGTCCTGCAAGCTGCCTTCCCCTCAGGCAATGCAACTATTAACACCTAAACTGAGGACAATGAAATTCAACCTCTTCACCCCGCCGGTGCTTAAGGAAGTACTTAATTACCATGGTAGCCAAGAGCAGAAAAAAAAATGCCAACAGAGTTTAACTGTATGATGGTTGGAGAAGAAAATCCTAAGGAAAGGACCTTAGATAAAGACTTGCCCACTGAAAAAAGACGTAGGAATGTTGCTGTTATCAGGCCTATTAAACACACAATGAAAAATCAGAAGAAGGTTGGCTCATTAGGTTCATGGCTTATGTCTAGATTCTATTGTTCAGAGTTTGTTCTTGTTCAAAGTTTGATAAATACTTCAAGTCTTAGTACAGGAATAGAAATATCATTTAAGAGGAACAATGGAGGCATGAGTCCCTTACGTGGAAAATAGAAATCAAAATACAGTATACCATTTGTTCACAAGGAAGAGAAAGAAGGGAAGGGCTGAAAGAGTGGCATTGCACATTAAATGAAAGCGAAAGTCCCATATGTGGGAGGAAAGAGGGGCATAATCCAGAACATGGGTCTTTGTTGCCTCCAAATTATGCAACGCACTGTCCCTAAAGTGTGCCTGCCTCATTCACTATTCACTACTAGAAAGGCATTGAAATGCTTTATTTTTAAACAGGTCATTGACACCTAGTTGATGACCACTGGGGATCCCATTTTTCAGCAATGTTTTGACTGACAGTTTTGGGTAAGAGGCAGGTTATTTTATGGGATGTTTTTAGGGCAGCTTATACTACCCACATCTTTTGAGTGTGTGGTATAAAAGCATTTGCAAATGTTTAAATTAAATTAAATAAACAAACATGGCAATACTGTAGAGAGCATTTGAGTTCAACTCAGCAGAGGGACAAAGAAAAGCAATATGGCCATGGGTATCTACTATCTGAAATGTGATTCTTGGAGCCTGCGAAAGAGGATGGTGGTGTGCAAAATATCACAAGTGCACACTATTTTCCCATTCTTCCTTTATCAGGAAAATGAGGTAGTGACCTCCTTTTTGAATCAACAGACAGTTAAGCAAGAAGACCAAGTAATTTCTCCCCTACTGAATGTAGATAAGAGGATGCTAGAGGAAATATATTAACCCTTTTCTCTTTCAATAAATCTGGTTAAAGAAGAGAGTGTCTTGCTTTTAAGTCGTAAGTGGCTGCTAAAATTTTATGAGGGCACACTATTTGCACAGTCTTCCTTTGTCATAAAAAGTAGCTAGCCACCTTCTCTTTGCATCAACACACAGTTAGCAAAACATTTAAGGAATCTTTGCCCTAATGAACTTAAATAAAGAGGATGCTAAAGCAAAGATATCTGAAACTTACCCATATTCCCTTTCAATAAATCTGGTTAAAGAAAAAAATGTCATGTTTCTGATTGTAAGTGGCTACTAAAGACTTGAGAGTTCAGAGTTTGATAAATACACAAGATGTGCGTTGTGATCAAGCCACCAAAGGTGATATGAGTGACGTTTTGTAACCTGGGTGGCTTTGGGCAAGCACTATAGAAATGTCACTCATCTTCTCCCAGCCAGCATCAAAAGTTCTCACCAGCACTGTGGAGGTGTTGTCATTTTCTTCCTCCCAACCACTGAGAAACTGTTGAGTGGCACATCTGTAGCACTCGCCAAAAGGTCTGGACAGACCCAAAAGAAGAGTTCTCTTGCAGTCTGGGTCCCAGTTGGCTTGAGACCATCAAGATTGCTTTGCTGGAGGAAACTGAGGAGCCTCTTCACTTTGGTGAGGCAGGTCACAACGCTAACAAGGCTCAAATCACTTCAATAGATTGACTCTATGGCACTTTGTCCTAGCTTAGTTTTTTAAGGGATATGCAACTGCTGTTCACAGTGCCTATGCATTAATAGATTAGTGCAACTGTTCCCCCCTTTCCTGCTGTACCTAGGATGGTATTTTTGGTAGGTATTTTTTTTTACCTATATAAGATACCCCCTTAATTAAGTTTGTGCTGTCCTGTGGGACATGGGCAGAAAAGTAATCTGACAAATCTCATTACACCTTCATATTAAACAAAAATCAAATGCCACAAACACAGAGCACCAAAGCAAACTAAAACAACGAAATGGCAATCAGGAATAAAATATATTATAACTCACCAACTGGGGACTCAACTCATCCTGGCCCAAGCACCCAGGGAAACTGGCAGGTCTTAGCTACCTTTTGAGAGGCCTACAGATCAGGACCAACCATATAGAGTCCCCTAGAGTTGGGCAGCCAAATAAATTTAAATAAATAAATAAATAAAAATCAGGAGAGAAGATTGTTCCAAAGGGGAGTGTTACCACTGAGAAGGCACACCTCCTGGGTCCCACAAGGTGACATTGTTTCAGAAAAGGGACTCAGAGTAAGCCTTCTCTGTTGAAGCATGTGAGATGGGCAGATTTCCTCAGGAGCAGGCAGTCCTCCAAATCACCTGGTCCTATGCATAATAGGACATAAATTCATTAAAAAAATATGATCCAAAATGCCCTAGGCACTGATAGCAACAGTTTGCATACAGATATTCTCCTGTAGGGCCAAGAAAGCCAACTGAAAGAGCAGGTCTCCGTGGCTGTTTGAAAGCTGAAGAGCATGGGGCTGATTTAATCTCTGGGGAAGGCTGTGGCAGGAGGAGGAGGAGGGAGAGAAGGATGGGAGGGAAGAAGGTGCTGTCTCCAACTCAAATCTGAAGGGACAAAATCCATCAGATCTCAGCAGCTTCAGACACACTTCTGTTGCATCCACAGACCAGTTTTCCTTCCAATGACTTAAGCAACTGGTGAGATGCTTGGGTGAGATTTCTTTTCAAGTGGTAAAAGAGACATGCGCTTACAAACCATGAAAATGCGGCAATGTGTACAAATTTCCCTTCCAGCATTCTATGTATAGCGTTGATGACAGGCTCCTGACAGTTCCAGGTAAAGAAATTGAGGAATGACTTTTGTATGAAGGAACCATTAAGGATGGATTTGGAGAAGTGATTACTCAGTCTAGAGATTGAAGCAAGTGTGAGAAATAAGCCCAAGTATCCCTGCCTTGATTTTGTTAGTGTAAGAAGGGACAGAGAGGAACTTGGACAGCTTTTCAGGATTCTGTCATTATGCAGAGGGCCAGTTTGATGTACTGGTTAAAGGCATCAGGCTAGAAACTGGGGGACAGTGAGCTCCTGCTTTTGGCAAAAGACCAACTGGGTGACCTTGGGCCAGTTACCGTCTCTCAGCCCTAGGAAGGAGGCAAGGGCAACTACTTCCGAAAATGTTGCCAAGAAAACTGCACAGATGCCAGGAGTCAGCACTAACTTGAAGGCACAAGATGATGATGATGATGATGATGATGATGATGATGATGATGATGATGATGATGATGATGCATTCTTGGAATCCCTGCACTGTTGGGGTCTTGAACTGGCCTACTTCGAAGGTCTGACATGCTAGAGGTCAAGAATAGATGCCTTTGCCTTGAGAAACTCACAATCAAAAAACCTTTTGCTATCCTCTTGACATATGCCCAGGACCTTTGAGACTCTGTTGGATGGTTTATGTTTATATGTTTGCCTTCAGACCACTCATGATCTGCCTGCCTGCCTGCCTTCCTTCCTTCCTTCCTTCCTTCCTTCCTTCCTTCCTTCCTTCCTTCCTTCCTTCCTTCCTTCCTTCCTTCCTTTTTTCTCTCAATCTTTAATTGAAAGCCTCCCATAGCTGTTGGGAGTCAGATGGCCTCTCAATTGTACAAATATTTTTTTTAAAAAAAAAGCTATTTGCCATACTAGAGTGGAGAAGGGACCAAACTATTTATTAAACTTTGCTTGAAGGTGAAGTTACCTTGCAACTCTTTGGGCGTTGTCTGCAATTTCTCATAATGTCTGAATCAACTTGATCCAAGAAAAGAGAAAGAAGACAAAATAGCCTACCATATAGATGGACGGAAGAGAATGAAATGAAAAGTGGTGGAGCAGAACACAAAGGTAAACCATTGATTAATCTCCAGAAGGATGGAAAGCAGAACCTTGGAGTTACATCTATACTTCGTGTTTTTATTGCACTTTTCCTCCGGGCATTTCTTTTAATGGAAAAATGATACATAAACACAATCTACCCATCTAATAAATTTTAAAATCAGGGTGACATGACTTCCTTCTTGGAAAACCACTGGTTATATAAACACAGAACAATTGATGCTCCCTGAAGCAAGAGAATAGTCTAAAAGTGTTAAAGCTTGAACTTTAATAATAATAAAAATATCCTGATTGCTGATATGGACAGCATAAAGGATTAGCTAATTTGTCATCAATGGATTCATGCCTCTAGTAAAGAACAAATACAAATAAATGGGTTAGCCATGTTTAACAATGAAGAAATGCCACCTCAGTTTGTCCTCCAGCTTTTCTCCTTCAGTTTGTCCATGAAGGATACTTACCTTCATATACACATCCCATACTTTCTATTTTACTGCTGAAATAAACACAATAAAATTGCATGGCTGTACCATCTCAGGACCACAAAACAAACTATCCTTGAGTCTCAAATTGCACCCAGACTCATCCTTTAGACATCCTGTGGGCTTTAAACAAAGGCCATAATTTTGTACCATGTAGCATCTGGACTAAAATAAAATACAGGGTGTGATGTGATTTCTCCTTGGTGTCCTCCTAACTCTAGTCACGTAATCAGAAGAGACATGTTGCTCCAGTCTCTAGTGCTGTGATCCATAATATGTATTTTTGTAGGGTCATATATTATTTTCAGTAAGGGCAACTTCAATTTCTTCTATAGTCTCATTCTTTGAGCTGTTCTAGGAGAGTTTGTTCTTTGAGTTCATGAACAAAATGTACAAAATATGGCTGCTTCTGAATCTTTCTTAGGACACAGCTGAGACTTAACCTTCTTTTATCTATCAGGTAAAGCTACCACCAAATTGGTTGATACAACAACTTCCTGGTTGTTCTCCGCATTTGCTTCCCACCTAAAGAGGGTCCAGTCCGTTCGGGGTAAAGATGGAAACAGGCTCCATGAAAGAGGCGGATGTTATATATTTTAATGAAAATGGGATCAGTCAGTGTTTGCTTGTTTCTTTATACTTACACCCCTTGGGAAAGTCCTTGGTGCAACTCTGCAACTGAGAACTTAGTCTGAATATTTGCAACACCTTCTCACATTCCATTTTAAGAGTCAAAGTAAATGCACAATCCAACATCACCTCCACCTTGCCACCCCCTCTTGTTAACTTGCTCAATTAATAGTACAGCTGAATTGAAAAGTTTTCATATTGTTATGATTTGGAAAGGACCTAATGTCAGATTGCAAACCTCTAAGAGTTCAGCAGGGCCAGAAGTCAACATTTCATAGAGAACCACCACACTAAATTATACTGGGATACAATCTCCACAGATACCTTTATGTCTCTCTTTTTCAATCTTTTTTTCTTTTTTGTCTCTCTCTTTCTCTGCCTGTTTAGTGACTAGTTCTTACATGTTTGATTCTCTGGCTCAGACAACAGTTTTCAGGGCTTGTTGACGAATAGGAAGCAAACTTGGTCTTCTCAATCTGCAGCCACAAATGTTGTGAGCCTCACCGCTCAGATGTGATAGGAGAAATCAAGTGTTCCGACTTCATTTTCCCCCCCTCAAAATGCTATGACAGAACTCAACATACCCTTTTAGCAAACATTTGCATCTGAATCTGTACTTTGAAAGAAAACAAATAAGCATTAAAATAACTGCATTCAAACATGCCTATTCTGAGATGATTGAAGTGGCTCACAGATTAATATGGGAAAAAAACATATTAAAAATGGTAGACACCAGAAAGAGGCAGATTTATTCACCTGTCTGTATTCAAAAATACACAAGGCAAACTGTAAACCTATTCTGACTCACTAGGATGCTAAATTCACAGCAGGTCTGTTTGGGACCAAGCTTGAAGTAATCTATTTGGGATCTTAAAAGAAGAATCTAGGAAGATCACTTCTCTGGAAAACCCCAGCACTAGCAGGATCTGAACATGTTATCTGGAATTAGACATGTTCTAAACATGCCAAGATGGGAATGACGTGACCCCACAATTATCTCATCCTCCATTTATATCTAAGATGACAGAAGGTGATTGGGCCTGCTACAGCTTCCCACCAATTCCAAAATATCCATTGTTTGGAATCAAAGGGACTGGAACGTTCTGAAATTCGATTAAAAGAACGCACAACCCCATCTGAACCTGAGGAAGAGATCAAACGGTGCAGTGCAATCATCCCCAGGGGTGTGATGGTGATGGAAGTATTATATATTCTGAAAATTGATTACAAAACAGCTTTACTCCCTCCAGGACAGGTTCTACAAGGGCACATAGGTAGGAAAGTATAGCAAGTCAGTGGGAAATTAAATTAAAGAGTTGTGCCACTATTTCCTTAGCAATGGGCAACAGCCTGATGAAATTTTCTCACTGGGTTTAATGGATGTTCTACCTTGCATAGGTTTTCTGGCAAGACCCTGCAGAATGCAGATGGTCTTCCATGCTGTGATAAGAGGGGAGAGGACAAAACTAAGGAAAAAAGCAGACATGCTAAACTTGGAGAATGTAAATCCAATGATGCAGGATTGCTTCACATATAAGTCACTTGTAAGCTGCTCAGAGTCACTTGTTGAGATGGGCGGCTATAGAAATTGAATGAATGAATGAATGAATGAATGAATGAATGAATGAATGAATGAATGAATAAATAAATAAGGCCTTGCCCCAAGCATCAACAGAAGACACTTGAAGCTCACTAACAGCTTGTCTTGCACACACACGATTACACCAACACGCACATGAGCTATAAAATCAACGGCTTGGTTTACACACTGCAGGAAGCCACAAGGTTTTCAATCACGATCTGCTGATTAAATCATAATCGCTTGGTTGATATATCATAGTCAGCCACAAACAAGCCGTATATGCCTTCACACAATGCATGAACCATTCCACATGTACCTCCTACTGCAATGCACAGAAATTGACTTCATGTCTGGGTTGTGGAAAACGTAAGATTTGTTTATTAAAAGAAAAAGAAAAAGAAAAAAATTGCTCAGCCTTTGTTGCTAGTCAAAGGCCCATCTCAATGGGGAAGTTAATAAGAGCCTGTCTGTCTGTCTGTCTGTCTATCAAACTTTATCACCGCCCATCTCCCTCCCAAGGAGGGACTCTGGGCAGTTCACAATAAAATAAGAGCCTTTAAAGGACTGATAATGCTATCAATATTCTTACCTATCTTTCCATTCACCTTCAGCTTTCATCCATCTAATTATTAGTCTCTTCAAACACATGGATATGATATTCGAATTTTAAATATTATTTTTCATCTTTAAAATTAACATAGAATCATCAAATGAAAGGGACCACCCTTTGTCATCTGGATTGCGCTCCTCTGGACATGTTCCATTTTGTATAGTATGGGACCCAGAACTGGACACAATATTCTAAGGGCAGTCTGACCAATGCTGACCAGGGATATCTTGATCTTAGCACTATACATCTGTTGATGCCACCTTGGATGATCACCTTGGTTATTTTTCAACTTCATCACACAGTTGGCTTGTGATTGACCAAGATGAAGTTTTCAGGTACACCCACTGGGTATGGTTAGTCACCCAGTTCTGTACCCACCTTGTGGCAACATAGTCTAGCCCACATTTTACCATCTTATGGGACACACAATCAAATGCTCTGCTGAAGTCAAGGTATACTAAGTGTACCATATTCTTATGGTTAACTAACTGGCCCTTCTAAGAAAAAGAATTCGACTTGGCTTGGCATTATGTATTCTTGATAATCAAATGTCTAGCTTTGCCAAACAAAGTGCTATTTTCTATATGCACACAAACTGCTTAGTAATTCAGGCAAGCATTTTGCCCAGTTTTGAGACTAAGGTATCTAGTTGGTAATTACTTTATTACTTTATTACTTTATTTATAAATTTATTCACCGCCCATCTCCACCTCATGGGGGACTCTTGAGTCTTGAGTCTTCTTTTTCCTTTTCTGAAGAAAAGGGGTTCCACCTGACCTCCATGATTTATTGAATATAATAATAATTATTAAATTTATATGCCACCTGACTCCCAGTGACTCAGATTACAGAAAAGGGCTCCAAGATGAAATCTGAAGTTGTCTTCAAGACTCCTGGGTCTAACTGGTCTAGTCCTGGAGATGTTATTCATTTATTTATGTATTTATTTATTTAGAAAACTTATATTGCTGCCTATCTTATACATGACAACCCTAACAGTTCATAAAAACGATATACAGTATGTGTGTGTATATGTATACACACACACACACACAACTGCACAAAAGACATGTGGGGGTTTTGTGGGGGGAGTTAAACCCATCCAGATTCAGAGAGACCCAATCCTGTTAGCCTTCCAGAGGTCTACGAAGACCTGGCTCTTCACCCAGGCATTGGGCTAGGATGGAACTACTGTAAGCCCAGAAAATATAGAGTTGGTAGGATGTTGTGGCATTGTGATGGGGAGTATGATGACTTTTTTGTGGTTTTGTGGGTTTATATTTATGGTTGTTCTTATGGAATGTTGCTGTGAGCCTCCAAGGATTATCACGTATAAGATAAGCAGCCATTTAAGTCTCCTAAATAAATAAATTCATGGCAAACAGGCACTCCCCAACTATTTCTTGACTTTTCTTGGATTACCACTTCTTCCTTTTGTCATTTTTTCTGCCTAGGTCAGGTCTCTTTCCAAAGGAGGCTAAAGCAAAGTAAACGCTGCGGGCCTCTGCCCTCTGCCCATCACCTATTGTTGTCTTACCATCTTCTCCAAGCATCAGGCCCACCCATTCCTTTTTCTCCCTTTTACTGCTGACATAGCCAGCAAAGGACTTTTTGTAGCTTTTATCTGTCCCTGCAAGATTAAGCTCCTTCTGTGCTTTGGCCTTTCTAACTTTCCTTCACAAATACTTGCTCCTTGCTGATAAACCTCCTTTGTGACTACACCCATCTTCCATTTCCTCGCATGGCCGTTTAAACTTGCAGCTCGGTGGGAAGCTTCCTACGCGTCCACAATGGTTTTGTGAACTGCCCGCAAACCAGGTCACAAATGGGCTTGAAATTCACCTTGGAAAGCTATTTTGATGGAACGCTTATTCGTCTGTCCCAGTATCTTAGTCTCAGAAGGAGACACAATTTAACTGCTCAGTGGCTGAGTGCCACCATCCCATTGTGGAGCCAGTTCGGCTGTCCCACAAACTTTTCCACCCTTGTTGAGAGTGCTTCCGTTGCAGGAACAGAGGGTGGCCTTGTCTTGCACAACCTGCTAAACCACAGCTTGGTTTGGGCTCTGGGTGTTGGGTGGGCTCAACCAATGTGGCTTATTCCACAGTTTAATGAACTTTGGCTTAGCACAAACTGAGCATGCACCCAGTGAATTACTCCACACTGACAAACCCGTGAGCATATAGAAGACAGCAGGCATTTTAAAAATCTCCAGACGTCTTCCTCTACTTCCTCCTCTCTTTTTGAACAGAAGAATCTCACATTTTAATAAAAAAGGTTAACGAAAGTGAGTTATCCTTTCTCCATACAAATGCATTTCTGAATTCATTTTACCTAGATTATATCCATTTGCTCTTGCACAGCAGCTGCCCAATTATCCATCAATTCTGCAAGATCCTCTTTCTACTTTCTTCTATTTATATCCTACAAAGATGGAAAATGAAACCCATATGAATGTGCAGAAATGCATTTGTCCATGTGGCTCTCTTGACAATCTCATCTCCAAGACCTCTGCAGGTGGTTCCTTCTCATGATCCCTCTCTTCAACCTCTCTGACTGGCTTCTTCCCATATCCTCTTCCTCCTTTCCCTCTTCTTCTTCTCACCCTCTTCTCCCTCCTCCCCTTCTTTTCCTCCTCCTCTTCTCCCTCTTCTCTCCTTCACTCAGTTACTTTATTATTGTGAAGGCAATATATTATTATATTATAATACAATAACCCATATCAAAACATACAAAAAGATAATAATTGGGGATGCGATATATGACGGCACATTTTAATGTCAGCGACACAGAATTTAGACATGGTACTAGCCATGATAACGCAGGAATCAGAAAGTGGGAGCTTTATGCCAGAATGCTCTGTTGCCAAACTGGAGAAATAAGAGATGTCCCTACAGAAATTGCAATATAGCAGAAAATGGGCAATTGTTCAATATCTTTTGACCACCAGCCCACTCATTCAATTAAGGGGGTTGGGAATATCTGCCCAGGAGCAGCACTGATGTAGCACAATAGGCCATGCTCAAAATAAGTCCTTCCTCAACCTGGGGCAGGTGAGAGTTGTTAAATAGTTGGCCAGCATCCAAGGTCCCACTGAAATCCAGTTTCTGCTGTCATGCCGTTTCTTAATGACCTCTAGCTGGTACTCCAGAACATCTATCCTTTGAAAGAACACATGTCTGGTCTTTTTATAACCCAGGGTAAGAAAGAAACCAGCTGAGAAGTTGCTAGCATGGTCTATTACACAGAAATTCATCCAGTGTTGGACCACATGTGATCTTTTCAGTTGAGTTAACAAGGATTAAAATTTTGGGAGAAATAGGTGCATGAATTTGACCCCAAGGAAAACTGTGGACAAGGACAGAAGGGTGAAAAAGAAGGAAGCCATCTGACTAGGTCTGGGTATGAGCTACCAGACATAAGAGGTCACAAGAGAAACAATTAATCAAGATCAGGCAAGCCCTGGAGGACAGCAATCAGAGATAAGAAAATTAACAGTTAACTGCCAGACAGCAAATCTTGTTCGATCCGTCAACTTAACAGGTTAACAAAAGACTAAGGGGACATGGAAAGGAATGTGTGATGGACACAGCTGGCAAAGGATAAAGGATAACCTATACAGGTCTCTGTTGGAAGACAACCAATTTGTGCATTTTGTGCATACAACTATCATCTATGGAGTCTTCTGTCTTCCTGAATCCCTGTATGTTCTCTGCGCATGGTGTAGCAGGGGAAGTCAATATGACTAAGTATATGCCCATGGGTTTGTAATGAGTAAGCAGTTGTACTTAATAAAGCTCTTGCAGGCTAACAGAGACTCTCTCTATAATGTGTGTTCCCATAAGATCCTGAATTCCTAAGGGAGGCAGTCTTTACGTGTAACTCATGGGGAATTTTAAAGAGGCAAAGAATGAGGGAACTATAAATGGAGGAATTTGCAACAGGTCTCAGTTGCATCCTTCCAGATAGGAGAATAGTCCATGTCATTACAAGCAGTAATAGGCCAATGGGGACCAACTGAATCCTTAGCTAGTAATGAGTGAGTTCTAACTGCATCCTGCTTCTCAACTGCAGAGGGAAATCAATCAATCAATCAATCATAGTTGATTACCTAAAGATTTCCTGCATCCCACTTTTGTTGAGTATTTTATGCATTTACAGATAAGAAGCAAGGAAGTTAACCAACTTCTGGCAAGAAGGCCAGATTCCAATGTTCTAACTCTCAAACAGGACATACACTTACTCCAAATTATTTATTTATACGCAAACTTTCAGCACCAGACCTAGACTGGCCCCTGTTCCTTCCTATAACAAATTCTCCTCAGCCTAGACCTCAACCAAGGGAGTAAGAGTTCATGCCTGTTTACTTTTTAAGAATTGGCAATCCCAAATAACTGCATCTTTTAGTGAATATTGGTGATTAACCTACTCCAAAAGAAGAGAAGGATGGCTTGGAGTAGTACACTGGGAACTGGGTGTTCTTGTCAATCCCAAGTTAAAGATGAGCCAGCAATGTGATGCAACTGCTAAAAAAGCAAATGTTTTTAACAGGAGAGCATTAAAGAGAGCATTGCATCCACTTCACAGGAAATAATTGTCTGCTTTGCTCTGGCCAGGTCCAGCTCCACTTGGAGAACTATGACCAATTCTGCTCACCGTAGTTCAAAAAGGACTTTACAAAGGAGGGCTGCCATGATGCTGAAGGGTCTGGAAACCAAACTATAAGGAAATGTTAAAGGATCTGGATATGTTAGCCTACAGAAAAGATGACTGAGGAGAGAGATGACAGAGATCTTCTAACTTCTGAAGTGTTGTCACACAGAAAAAGAAGTAGACTTATTCTTCCTTCCAGAACCAGTGGAAGGAAGGAGGTTCAGCCTAGACGTAAGGTGGCCCATCCTGACAATGCAAGCTGTCAGCCAGTGGAACAGGCTGTCACGAGATGTGGCAAGTTTTTCATTAGAGGTCTTCAAACAGACTGGATGTTCATTGGTCAGAAATACTGTAGTGGATCTTGCACTGAGCAGGGGGTGGCCTGGATCCTCTTTAAGACTATCCAACCCTAAGATTGTGTGTTCTATGAACTTTTTCTTTCTTTCTTTCTCTAAATTCCTCTCCTACATGTTCTAACAAATGGAGACATCTCCAACGAAAGCACCATCTGCCCATGTAGAAAGAGGAGGATCTGGCACCTAGGAATGTGGGAGAGGAGAAAGGACAACAATATTGGATGGATGAGACTCTGAAAGAGCCTTTTTGGGCATGGAAGTCACAAAGGCAGGAACTGTGGGAGGCTTACTCTGTTTGCCCCAATTCTCTACTTTCATTCTGCAGGAAAAGCAATTTGGGATTTACTCCCAATCCAGATTAAAGCCCTGCACAGGTTTACATCTGAAAACAGCCTTCTTTCAAACTGCTGTTTATTCCCAAATATCCAGATATGCATCAAAGCTTCATTGCTATTTTACCTTCAACAAACAAATAAAAAAAAAACAAACATAAACCTAAGTCATACTTTGGTCCTAAAACAAAACAATTCAGTTCAGCTCTCAGGTATATCGGAGAATTTTGTTCACCCTGCAATTTTCAGCTGCCTTATCTAATTTTCACTTCCCAGACTAATAAACATATCATAATGCAGCTTTCAGTGGGCCGTAGACATCTCTGAATTTTCTGAAGCTGTTTTTGGCTGGAAAAAAATGCATGCAAAACTGCACACTATATACAAAAGTGCATACATAGGTTTAAAAAATGATGGGGAAATGAAGTTGTTATTAGCTTTCAGAGCCTTCAATTACCATGTTTTTTGTTCTCCGCCTCCAGAAATAATCTACAGATATGCACTGACAAGACATTATCATAAATCAAAGTGATCATCCATGTGGTTCCATGCATAACTCCCTCTCAAGACAAAAATCTTGACAAAACTGTACCTACAATCACAGCAAGTTAATTGAGAAACCATGATTCTCAATGCTTGAAAGGTGTTTCTTAATGAATGAAACACATACCCTTATTTTATTTTATATTTTATCCATTATTTTAAATCTTTTATTTTATATTTTACTCTTTATAATAAAGGAACAAGCAGTCAAGAAATACACTGCAGATTGGCACTTGGTAGAGCAGCGATGAAGACCTTGGAAAAGATATTCAAATGCCATGATCTGTCTATACCTACAAAGATCAGAATCATGCAAGCCATGGTATTCCCTGTGACACTCTATGGAAGCAAAAGTTGGATTTTGAAGAAGCAGGATAGGAAGAGTATTGATGCTTTTGAGCTTTGGTGCTGGAGAAGACTCCTGAGAATACCGTGGAGAGCCAAGGAAACAAACCGATGGGTTATCAAACAAATCAACCCAGAGTTCTCACTAGAGGCATCAGTGACCAGGCTCAAATTATCCTACTTCAGACACATTATGCAAAGACCCAGTTCTCTGGAGAAGGCTCTGATGCTGGGAAAGGTGGAAGAAAAGAGAAGAGGATGACCAGCAGCAAGGTGGATAGACTCAATTACAGGGGCAATGAGTGTTGAAAGACCTGAAAGATCACAAATTGTTATGGAGAAATCTATGTGGTTGCTAACAGCTGACAATGACTAGATGGCATATAATCAATCAATCAATCAATTGTCTGCCACCACAATCTGTATCAACTGTAGCTTCCAAGTCATCTTCAAAGAGTCACAAGGAACACACTGTAGTACCCTTTCCTAATCTGAGGACTTTAGATGTGTTTGATCTTAACTCCTAAATGCTGGCCAGTATAGCTCTTCTGAACTCCTTCCCAAAAATACTATGAACAACAATAATAAAACAATAGGAACAAGGAAAACAGTAACATAGAAAGTTAATGGCAGCCTCTTATTTCCAACAACACATTTTATAGTGGAAGTGCAATTGGACTTTTTGTTAGATGGTTGATATAAAAAGTTGTTGTGTTCCTTCTACTGTTTCTGTACTTGACAGATCAAGATGTCCTAGACAGACTTTGCTGCTAGTAATATTCATTTATTCATTCATGAATTAGATTTGTATCCAACCTTTCCTCCAGGTGCGTAGAGAAATGTACATGGGGATCTCCCTTGATTTTGTTGCCACAGCAATGATCCTTTGGCATAGTTTGGGCTCAGAGAAAATGGCCCAAAGTCACCTAGGGAGCTTTCATGGCTGAGAGCAGACTTGTACCTCGGTTTCCCTAGTCTTGGTCCAACATCTTCATCTCTACATCACAGTGGCCAACACACAGAAGCCATCAACAGGATAAGGTAATGAGCAATGAGGAGAGGTGGGCACTTTGCACCCACCCCTTTAAGCAGTTCCACACTGTAATAAAGGAATAATGTTCTGAATGTAGCCTTCAAAGCGAGGGAACCAGTATTCAAGGTCCCAGCTTGTTCTGAGCTTTCAGTTTGGGTCCAGGAAATAGGGAAATCAATAGCTGGCAGGCTGAAGAAAGCAACAGAATGTCAGAAATGATCGAGTAGTGATGCTAAAATAAGAAAAAAAATCAATACCTACAAATCATATTCTTATGTTCTATCAAACAGAATAGAATCATAAAATTGGAAGAAGACATTGAAGCCATCACGTTCAACCCAATGCAGGAATCCAGATGAAAACATTATCAACCATTATTAAAGCAATGTATGGAGTATGCAATATGCAATATATACCCACTACAATGACAGCCAGTTTGGTGTATTGTTTAAAGGTACTAGGCTAGAAACTGGGAGACTGTACACTCTACTCACAGCTGGGTGACTTTGAGCCACTTATTGTCTCTCCGTCCTAGAAAGAAGGCAGTGGCAAACAACATCCAAAAACGTTGCCAAAAAATGTATTGGATGGCTTGGCCTGGCCCTTCCTTCCTTCCTTCCTTCCTTCCTTCCTTCCTTCCTTCCTTCCTTCCTTCCTTCCTTCCTTCCTTCCTTCCTTCCTTCTTCTCTATCCTCGCCATCCATCTTTATGAATCCAATTGGTGCTTGTATCCCATGTGATCATCTTGCTGAAGCCATCATAATGCTACATATGCAGTTTGCCAGAGGAAAAGTGATAAAAATGGTGGTGGCAAAAAAAGAGAGAACTATTAATTTTAAAACCAGCCCATGGCATCAAAGAGCTAAAAGCGTCAAATGGGAAGGATAACCAAGGTTAATACATACACACCACCACCTGCACCCACTCAGTATACTCTGGTTCTTTGCTGTAAATGTTTCACTCACAAAATGATCCTGAACATTAACACAGAGGAACGAACATTAAACCAGAGAACACTGGACGTTTGATGCAAAGCAGTTATTAATCTATAGAGGACAAAAATCCTTGTCTTTAAGTTCAGCTCTTCTTCTTCACTTCACATGCTCAATCCAACCCTGAGGTGGTGGGGAAACAATTCTTTCCCACCCTCACCACAGGTCATTGATTGCATTTGCATCTTATGATAATCTTATCTGGAAACAGTCCAATAGTATATAAATAACAACCATGGTTTCCTCCATTAACAATCATGATTCATTTATTTATTAAAGTATCTTCTGCACTGTGTAAATCCTAAAGTTGTTTACAACAGCACTATGAAACAAAGCTGTGAAATAAAACCAGGCAATGAAAAGGCAACTATATGATTCAGTAGCTGGGAAAGATGCTAAGAGCATCTGAAACTTGTTGGCATGGTGGATCTGTTGCAGAGGATTTCCATCTCTGGGTTATCATGAGCTAGTCCACTTTGCTTATCTTTGTTGTATCACAGTCTTTATCCTCTATCTTGAACACTGACCATAAGATTATTTAGAACATCTACACTAAATCTTCAGTCCTTTCTCCTGTTCTTTCATCTCCTTTTCCTTCCAGAACAACCATTTTGTCTAGATGTTTTCCATGGCATTGCCCTCCTTCACTTCTCTTACGGTATGTCACTATTTATTACCTTGCCACCCATCTAATGAAGCTCAGTCACTTCAACCACCAAAGTGGTTCTGGTCAATCTCAATCACTTCAACCACCAAAGTAGAACTTTAATCAGCAGCTTAACATCTGTCTGATAAAGCCACCACAAGTGACAAGGCCACGGCTCATTACGGCGATGCCTAGAGCACGTACAAACTTGCCAGTGGTCCTAAGAAGAAATCAGTTGTGGTCTTCTCTCAAAGAAGGTGTTGCAGTGATCCACCACCCATACCATTAGGCTGCCCTTGTCTCCAGTTTTTACAGTTCCCAAATCCCATCCTTAAGAACCCATCAGGGAAATACAACGGAAAAATGCCAATTTCCAGTGGTCCAAGTTTGGGCTTGGGTGTACTTGTACAGGTGGGAAAATAAGACTGAAAATAGGTGTTTTAAACCTCTATTGGCTTAAGGTACCTGTTCTCCCTAGAATCCCAAGTCATAAAAAATGAGAATTCCATCCTTTCCAATTAAATACTATGTCCCTGTGATGTTCCTTGCAACCTTCAGAGGCCTAGGAATAGTAATAACCACCATCATCAACAACAACAATCGCAAAAACACGGCTCCTAGATGAAAAAGTTCACTGCATTATTTCCAGATGAAGGTCAGACTAATACCTTTCTATTCATAGGACACCACCATATTTTAAACCACATAGGTGATGTTTCCACCCATACATCAAAACAGTACAATGCAACAAACATATAACGTCCATTTCATTAAGAAGCCGGCCTGTTAAATCATAATTTCCTCCTTCTCTTTCTTCTCCTGATTTGTTTGTTTCCCCAGGGGGGCAACCACTTGGATAAGTGTGTTGACGATGAGATCTCCTTTTGAAGAAGGCAAACCATAGTTGACTAATAAGTGACAATTTTCAACAAGAAAAGGAAGATGCTGTTCCATAACTTTGCTAAGCCTTTCTGCTCCACCAAAGATAGGACACAGCTGATCCTTTGTGAGTAGAGTCAGAAATGCTAAGCTGATTCTTTTCCCCAAATATACCAGATTAAATAACTAATTACTTGGGCAGACAAGACAAGTTAAGTAACTCTTCAGCCTGGCATTCAAATGAAATGCTTAGAGACGGTGACGCTATCTTCAGAAATGTGGTTTCTAGACCGACATAAATCTCCAGGCCTTTGCCAACTCTCTGTCAGTGCCACAGTGTGGATTTCACTGGATATCAACTCATTTGGATTAATGAATCAGCCCTCTGAAAAATTTACATTACAATGAATATCTCACAACTGCAACAGACAGAGAGTCTGTATATATCGACAGTCTGACCAGTCTGATCTGGTATCCCAGCCGGTTTCTAAGAAAGTCCTTGAAAGCAGGGCTTTAAAGGAGGGGTCAGATCACTGTTTTGAGATCTGATAAAATTTCAGTTCCCAAAAAACCCTTTCTGAAATCTTCACCACCTGGCTCAAGTCGGGCCAAGTCTCAACAACTGGCCTTCCCAGCATTTGCAACTCCATACTAACAATTTTAATTATACAGATAAATATAAACATGTGTTACAATAGGCGACAATAGGTCTAGTTTTTTAAAAAACCCTTTTCTTGGTTTCCCTAGGAACAAGGAAGGTGTTAAGCAAATTCCTTCCTCCATTAAATGCATTTAATGCCATTGGCCGCTAAGTATTGATTTCTTCCTTTCCGCCTAACCCCTGGAGCAGTTTTGATCGAAGGCATTCTCCAGGCTTCGGAAGTGCATTGGAATCAATGAGACCCAAGTAAGAATAATTATTTTGAAGCAATGGGTGTTTCCTCAAAGGGTATGCAGCCGCTGTTCACTACACACAGGACTGCACAAGAACGTATGTCAGATTTAGGGAAGATCTTCAGAAATATAGATTTCAATTTCATATGAAAGCAAATTATTCTGCTTTGGAATTTGCAGAATTCTCCCCCGCCCCCACTTAACTGAACTGTACTTTTCTGAAGATGCCATAGGACATGCCCCATTAGATCCCATTAAAACAAACCAACTACTCTGTTGAAGGATATTCCAGCTTCAGCCACATTTAAATCCAAAGCAAAATACAACAGCTGATCAGGACTTAACAGGCGCACGGGAAAGTATGCATTCCTCCAGCTTCGTTACATTGCAGCAAGCCTTCTCCAAACGTCTATGCTTTCTAAACCTGTTTCCCCTCTACTGGAAACCGGGACAGCATCATCTAGAGCTAGATTTGCAAGAGAATGGACCTCTCATTCTTTATGAACAAAAGAAGAAGGGCAATGCAGGAGAGTCCATGGCAGCCCATCGCAGTATCTAAGTCTGGTAAGAACACTGGCTTGGTTCAGGGGATCTCAAGCCTTATCTTAAAATACTGTGGATTCTGTTCTCAGATATAATCTGGCCTAGGAGAATTCTCATCAGCCCTTGTAGTGGGAACTATAGGTCAGACAAAGTCAGATATGAAGTGAGGAGATGCAAACTCAAATTCAGCTGGGATGTCTAAATTATCTCAGTATAGAGTTTGGCAAACTTTTCTTTTTCTTTTTGTTTTAAGTTTGGTCTAGTGGTTAAGGCACTGGGCTAGAAACCAGGAGACTGTGAGTTCTAGTCCCGCCTTAGGCATGAAAGCTGGCTGGGTGACCTCGGGCCAGTCCCTCCCTCTCAGCCCAAGAGCCAATCAGGTGTGGTAGGAGAGTTCTAGTCCTGCCTTAGGCATGAAAGCCGGCTGGGTGACCTCGGGCCAGTCCCTCCCTCTCAGCCCAAGAGCCAATCAGGTGTGGTAGGAGAGTTCTAGTCCTGCCTTAGGCATGAAAGCCGGCTGGGTGACCTCGGGCCAGTCCCTCTCTCTCAGCCCTACTCACTCCCCAGGGTGTTTGTTCTGGGGAAAATAGGAGGAGGAAGGAGTATTAGGTATGTTCACCACCTTGAGTTATTTATAAAAATAATAATGGTGGGATAGAAAATAAATTAAAGGGAAAAAAAGTTGAAGCCCTTTCAGGGGGTGACGCAGAGCATGGTCAAAAAAGTCAAGATGGCAGCATGACTATGATCAAAGCTCTACTCATTTCACAACCTGCATAAAAGACACCATCTTAACCGTATTTGGCCATACCCTGAGGATACCCTTGGCCCTTTTCCAAGCCTCACTGTAGGAATAGCAGAATAAGAATAAAAGCAAAAATAATTGCATAACATGCAATGCAATGATCTTGGGAAAAAGCAGACCAAATTGGCAAAGTTTGGTTAACACGCCCAATATTGGTCTCAGCCTGCCCCATTATAGAATAATTTTATAGATTACAGTAGTTAGAAGTGTTACTTCTGCTTTTGAATCACAAGTGGCCCCCCAGATCAAGGAGACTGTCAGACGGGATGAGCACTCTGTCTCTAGAGAAACTTAATCCAGCTGCAGTGATTTTAAACCATGAAGGTATTTCTTTGAAGGGTTTAACATATTAATTCACTCAAAGCATCATTTCCAAACACTGATGGGAATCATGTTCATAAAACGTACACAAGCAGATTAAAAAGGACAAGGAAGATTTATATTAAAATCCAGCCCTCCATTAAAAATGTTAATGCTTCAAGATACACACACATGCACCCACTGAACTTTTGGATTTCTTGGGCACTGAAGGGTTTTTTAAAACAAAAATGGCAATATTCTCTAAAACCTTTAAAATCTCACAATCAAAAATTTGAAGGGCTTCATGTGGCTTATTTATTTATTTGTTTGCTATCCTGCTACAATCCAATATGCCTTTTTAAAATTTCAGTTGTCTAGGTGGAAGGTATTCATATGATCTGTGTACTTATTCATTAGGATTTTAGACATCATCGTTATCATCATCATGGCATTTTCAGCAGGTTACACTACCATTGGAGTATGAAAATCAGCAATGGTTGGTAGCAACCCTTATTATTAATTATAATTAATTATTAATTATTACGGTGCATCCACTTTCAGGCAAGCTCTGACACATAATACAAAAGTATCCAACTTGGTCTCAAAGGTGGGGCTATCAGATCTGAAATCCCAAATATTGGAAGCTTCTGTTTCTCTTTACCCAATAGAAACTTAAGTATTTGGGGGCATTATGTGAAGATCCAGCTGCCTTAAAAAGACCATAATGCTGGGAAAGGTGGAAGAAGAGAGAAGAGGATGACCAGCAGCAAGATGGATGGACTCAGTTACAGCTGCTCTAGGTACACCGTTGGAAGACCTGAAGGACCAGGTTGGGAGTAGATAGTCTTGAAAAAGATATGTCTATGTGGCTGCCAAGAGTCAATGCTGACTTGATGGCACATCATTAATTCATCAAAACTCCTACTGTCAGGAAACAGATGTAATGAGTCTTGGACAGAGGGTGTGTGATATCTCATTAAAAGCCAACAAAGCAAGAGCAACAATATACATCCCTTGGAAAAAGAGACTGGTGTTTATTCTTTTCTACTCTTTATTTATTATTATTCCACATTTAATTCCTTAGTACGCTCAATCTCAAAGACATACCTGAAAATGTAACCTCCTTCCTCTAGCTACCAAAATATCCACTGAGGGTGCGGTGAAAGGAGAGGAAAGCAAAGCTTCCTGAGCTAAGACTTTGAAAGTTGGTATCTCAGAGAGCCTTATCCTATTGACTCATCTTGCAGACCTCTGCCAATGCATTTGTAAGAGACAGTCCTCAGGCTGATAATGGCTGTGGAGGTTCTTGCACAAACAGCCAGCTGCAGGATTTCCCATGATCAGTGGAGAACAGCCTCTTTCACAAGATGGATGTTAGAAAGAAACAAGGAAGTCTCTAACCTGGTGTACAAGACAACATATTGGTTTCATACTGAAAAACTCAGTTGCTAGAATTCTTGGGACCTGTAATGGGCTGTAGGAATAACATTGAGCAGCATGAAGAAGAGCCAGAACCAAGACAATGGTCAGATAAAAGAAATCTGAGTCTGGGGCAGGAATGTACTTTGAGAAAGTGTCTCAGATTTCTCCCTGCCCAGTTGTCTTGAAGACAAAGGGAGGGAGTGGGGAGCTCATTCAGACTTGCAAGATTCTGTTACTGCAAACTTATAATAAACAAAGTTCTAGCATTCATAACTTTGCTTCCCTAGTTCGGTCTACCTTGAAGGGCTGGTAGCACCCCACCCCTGGCATCTCAACCAAACTTTGGTTTCTGAAGCTGTCAAGAGCCTAACTGTGAATAACTGAGTTGGCCCAGGTTTACTACAATTCTGGAAGTCCCATCTCCACTACATCTGGAGGCTTCTAGCTGGAGAAAGCAAAGCTGCATCACATGAGAAAAGTCAGTCCCTTAGACATCCTGGTCCTACTTCCTTGAGGATTTCAAGGAGCCATGATGGCTACTATGTCTAGGAACAGACCAAGGACAATGAAGTTTGCACAACAGCAATTCCAACCCTTCCAAAAAATGGGTTCCAGTCAAAATTCTGGATGTTGAGCTTTGGACCAACTGAAGTTTTGTGCTCTCCTCTAAAGCGTGTTTTCATGTACAGCAATAAGAGCTGTAACCAAAGTATGACATGCCGGGAACTATGTTTTTGCTGTGTTGGTTTATGAGTTCACCTAATTTTACACCACTTTAATCACATCCCCTTTACTGGTTGGTTTACCAAATGAGATAGTGCCGAAGATTGACATCAAGCCATTAAATATTGGCAGTTTTATACCCCGTCTACTTCCTGGTGACTTTCTGTGGCACAGTACCAACTTTGGCATATAATCCCATTCTCCACAACCTGAAGGCTCAGAGTGGTGAACGATCAAAATCATAATTAAAAACAGCCTCTCCTACAAAGAAAGAAATGCAAAGACCCACCCCAAATGTATAATTAAAAAAAAAATCCTAGCAACACCTTAAGGGACAAAGTTTCATGCATCAGAGCTTTTCATGCACCAGAGTTTAAGTGCAACATCATACAACATGAACCAAACTTGAGTTTGGAAAGAGACTCACAGGCCATCGCGCAGTTCCAGTGTGTCATTTTCTGTCCTAAGGGACTTAAGGTTTCTTTCCAGGGATGTCACTGGAAAAACAAGACAATGTCTATTAAAAACAGTTGGTATGAAAGCATTCAGGGACAGTACATGGAACAATGCTGATCTCAGTGATCTTAAGGAACCCAAATCCATTGTGTGACAGCTAGCCTTTGTCAGAAATTCAAGGAATCTTAAAATGTACAGGGCCTTAGATATTGTCTAGTCCAGGGTTTTTCAACCAGGGCTCCATGGAACCCTTGGGTTCTCTGAGAGGTCACTAAGGGTTCCCTGGGAGACCATGATTTATTTAAAAAAATATCTCAAATTCAGGGAACTTCACATTAAAGAGGTAAGTTTCAATATTTATTTTCAGTTTAAGAACACTGCTAATGCATACTGTATATACAGGCCTAATCATGGAACAAATATAATAATGTTGTAACTTCTGGCCTCTGTTTGAGCCTGAATGTGCAGGGGTTCCCCGAGGCCTGAGAAATATTTCAAGGGTTCCTCCAGGACCAAAGGCTGAGAAAGCCTGGTCTAGTCCAACCCCCTCCCTCTGGAGGAATCCATTACATGGAATCTTAGTATGTAAGGATTAGAAGTGATCTTAAAGATCATCTAATCCAATCCCCTCTCCTGAGGAGGGATATGCCACTCGGGAAAATTCTGTAGATTTTCCTCAATACACATCAGACTCTTGCTCTAACTTTGTGAAATTGCAAATAGTTTTTTGATAGTATATGGTTTGTAATCCTCCACCGTCTAATTATATTTTATATACAAAGCCAGAACACACAAAATGAAACAAGTAATGCAAAAAATTTGTGGCTCACTGCACAACCTCATTCAGATATAAAACAGGACTGATTCAGCTCTGAACTCTAATTATAGCAATAACAACACAATTTGACTACGGTTTAACAGGGAATTCTCATTCGTCAGCTCCAAAATTTAGTCAGAGACAATTATTCCCCTTCTGAAAAATAAAGTTACAGTAGAAAATGTTCCTACAGCCACCAGCACAGTGGGTTGAAATCAGTCTCAGGAGACAGAAGAGATACTATAAAAACAGAGAACTCAGATACAAAACCATAAATACTATGCCCCCACCCCCCAGTCTTGTGTTGTTTTGAGTTTTTTTGTATTGTTCTGTGTTTGAAAATGTTTTAACAATTGTAAACTTCCCAGAGTCAGTGGGAGTCAGGCTGCATATAAAAATTATTATCATTATTATTATTACTATTATCATCATCATCATCATTGACTACTCCCAATGTGGGATCAGTCTCTTTCCTTCTGGTTTTTAAAAAGCTGGGGAAAACCTGGTTCTTCCATCAATCCAGGGAGCCTTTAACAACCAGGTGCTCTATTTTGCTATTTTTTTATGTGTGATTCCTGGTTCCATCGGGATTTTCTTTAAGATGTTATTTTTAATGGACTGCATGGCTGAATCCCAATCCTGTATTAGGAAATGGCACATTGTCTATAAGCCCTGAAAATAAATAAAGATAAATAATTGATGTTTGCCCATTGCATTGCTGAAATCCTCCCCCCAAATATAATCTTTTAAAATATCCCCTTTTCACCCCTATGGGTGGTGTGTGTCTTCTTCATCCTCGGGTCCTCCACCAGAGGCCTGGGAGTTTGAGGGTTCTGCACAGGATCTTGGCTGTTCCTAGCACTGCACTCTTCTGGATAGAGAGCTCAGATGTTACTCCTGGGATCTGTTGAAGCCCCTGTCCCAGCTTGGAAGTCACAGCCTCAAGTGCCCCTACTACCACTGGGACCACTTTGGCCTTCACTTTCTACATCTTCTCTAGTTCCTCCTTCAGGCCCTGGTACTTCTCCAGCTTCTCAAATTCCTTCTTCCTGATGTTGCTGTCACATGGCACCGCTACATCTATCACCACCGCTGTCTTCTGGTCCTTGTCTACTACCACAATGTCTGGTTGATTGGCCAGTACCTGCCTGTCCATCTGGATGTGAAAGTCCCACAGGATCTTAGCCCCCTCATTCTCCACGACCTTCTGTGGAATCATTTATTTATTTCACACTAAGCAGCAGTTAGCCACATAAGCAAATAATTTACTTATAACTACGGCAACAGGAAAAAATGCAGAATTTCAACACTTTTAACACATTTTTACTAAAATTGTTATAAGGGAAAATGCAAATTTTAAAAAAATGAAAACTATTTTTACTCACCTTCCCAAAGATTAGAAGGCAAAATAAGTTAAGGGCATGATAGCTAGGAGAAAATACTCTGTTGGTGCCCTGAGCACATGCTTATTTTGCTTAATGGTTAATCCAGGGCAAATGGGGTTGATTGATTGATTGATTGATTATGTGCCATCAAGTCATTTTTGACTCCTAGCAACCACACAGATAGATTTTCTTCATGACGACTGATGGGATACCTGTAGGATATCCCACAGCTATAAGGTAGATGGAAGCAAAACAAAAACAAAAAACCCAAACACCTCTGAAAGTGGGCAGTCATTTCCAGACTGGTACATTCTGCATTCTCTTATTTCTGCTAGTTGTTGTTTTATTACAGGACAACAACAAAAAATCATTGTAGGTGGCAAATAATATGCTATGGTAGCACCTTTTCCAACTAACACATTTTATTAAGATGGAGAAGCTTCTTCCTTTCAATAAAATTTGTTAGTCAGAAAAAGTGCTACCAGATTCCTGATTTTTGGTTTTTCAGTTTCCTATAAAGATAAATCAGTAACAATCTAAGGTACAGTATATGCCTGAATTATTTTACAGAATATATTTATGTATGCCACCTTGAATTGTACAAATAAAGGCAAGGTGTAAATCAAACCAATCAACCAAACTGCATAACTTTCCCATAGTAATGTTTTTAATTTAAAAAAAAAAAATATTTTGAATGAAAAAGGTGTAAGGAAAGAAAAATGTAAGACATTTAAAAGAACAGAAAGTAAGGTACAGATCATTATCCCTGCTGAACATTAAACTGAACATATTTGGTTAACACAGCCCAAGATGGCAAAATACTAACTACAAGTACTAAACAAAATATTAGAGCAATACTGAAAATTATAGATCAAATTATAGATCAATTCTATCAATTCTATAAAGCAATTATGTTTGCTTTGTTGTCGGAGTGCAATCTTGTGATTAATTTGTAGCTATTTTTGTGGCTGTTTTGATTATTTTTTTTTCTATTTTGCTGTTTTTATGTTACTTTATTGTTGTGAGCCATCCAGAGTTGGTCGGAGTTGGGTGGCATCCAGATTGAACCAAATAAACAAAGTACATAATTCTATAAATAAGAGAACTTAAATTTCAGATGTAACATTATAGGTAAGAAGGGTTTCCAATTAGAATTAAATTCTGCATGAGATTTATGTCTTCGTAACTTATTGAATGTGCATTGGCTGAGGCTTTAAAGCAATATACAAAAACAAAATTTCATCTACAGGAGATATTTCTGTTTATGGATTTCAGACACACTCACACAAGTACATGGAGAATTTACCTGTGCCTTTGGGTAAATCAAACCAGTCTTCCATATTATTTGTTCCCTGGTAATTGCATCAGAAGGCTTATCATTAATAGAAAGCACACAGACTTCTAATGAGCATTAATTATATCTTTTAATCAAAGGACATAATTATTATGAATTATCTACTTCATCTGAGAGAGAGAATGACCTCAACAGAGGGAAGATAGGATGATCCTCCAGACTCTAGATTATATTTCTACAAATTTCAATTTCCCATCTTACAGACAGCAAAACAAAACCTTCACAGCATCTCATAGTTGGCCATCCTGAAGACACCTCACTCCATGCCATCAAATGACCTGACCCAGTGGCTTCATGTAGATCTTAAGTAGGAAGTATGGAGAACCCCAAGTCCTGTGGCACCCCACAAAGTGTATCATTTGCAAAGTATATAACCTCATTGTGCTGATAAGGTGAGGAAAGTCACAGCTAGGTGTGGCAAACCAATCAAATCCACAGAAACTGGACTTTATCCAAAGAAATGATTTAATATTTCCAAAGGATTTTTTTTTATAAACCACTTTTGCCAGGATCAGATATTTGGTGTTGCATCAACCACCCAGAGTTGCAATTCACAAGTTTGATGGCCATATAAGTTGAATGAATGAATGAATGAATGAATGAATGAATGAATGAATTAATTAATTAATTAATTAATAAAGTACAGCTGGGAAGTGGGTGGCTCTTCTCCCAGGCTTTTGGTGAAGGAAAACAAGACCCTTTTGCTTCATCATGCTAGTCATTTTTATCTTCATCTTTTATATTTTATTGATTTTATTGTAATTTCTTTGATTGTTGTAAGCCACCTAGAAACATTCAGAGTCAGGCAGCATACAAGTTTAATTCTTCTTCTTCTTCTTCTTCTTCTTCTTCTTCTTCTTCTTCTTCTTCTTCTTCTTCTTCTTCCTCTTCCTCTTCCTCTTCCTCTTCCTCTTCCTCATCCATTTCTAGGATAATGATGATGGTGATTTTACTTCCAGTCTAGACTCCATTCCTGGAATTTCTTACTTATCACCAATCCAGTATGAATCCAAGTCTGATCCTGATCGCCAAATGGCCTGATCCACTGATCAGGTTCACAAACCTGATTCCAGACATTATACTAACTTTGGAACCAGTATATGGGAATAATATTATTTGCAACTTTAAAATGAGCATTGATACTCTCTACAGCCCCACTGAAGCAAGGGAGTACGTAAACATCACAACTAAATATGGGCATAACATTACATCCTTTGTCCCTTCCATCTTTGCCTCTCCAAATTTAATTTGCAAATTAATATGGTAATTAGGCAACACCTTGAAGAACAAATCTGGATTGTTCCCTCTTCCTAAATCTGTGATGCAACAGATGATACCATTAAAAACACAAGACTGTTCAATGCCTGGAGTGTATGTGTACGTCTTGAATAAGCCATATGGCAAACTATTTTTACTCCTTATCTGAAGAAAAAAAAAAGACATGGTATATATTTCTTTTAATTTTAAATTATTTATCTGCTGCCCCTCCAAAGTTTTTCTTTTTAAATACTTTGCATACAAAGGACTCAAGAAAGTAACCTTCCATGATGTCTGACATACGAACCATTGGCATTAATTCGGAAGATGCTGGCAGTGGTACTCTGAAAAAGTTCCTGAAGTTCATTGGGGTCGATCTGGGTGGCTAGAAAGGAGCAGAAAAAGAGAAAAATGTTATTAGATCAGACCACAGACTGCACACCAGCTCCAGCCTAAACTTCATATTGTCCAAATATAAGGCAACCCCAAAAGGGTGACAATCAAGAATGATGGCTATGGATGAAATCACCCACAGGTCTGTAACTTGGAAATCTTCTGAGATTTGCAACTCCTGCTAAAATAGGAAGTGGAAATCATGGTCAGGGGGCTGGGTGGGAGCTTTGCCAGTTTAAGCTGGTGCACCACTCGTAGCATTTCCTGGATGGAGCAGCCCTGGTGACGGTGATTCCCACACCCTCAGTGCCATGGGTCTTGACTACTGCAACAACCTCTTCATGGGGCTGCCTTTGAAGACAACCTATAAACCATGATTGGGACAAAATGCGGCAGCCACAGTTCTAGGGGCAAGAGTTATTTCTACTCTCATATAACACCAATACTTTGCTTGCTGGACGGGGCACAAATACATTTCCAACCCAATGCAAAATGCTGGGCTTGACCTCCAGAATAACCATGGGACTGGCTCCTCCAAAATGAGTCTGTCCATCCCATGAGAATATTTAGGGGCAACCCTTCTCCATAAGGACCCCCATCATGGAACCCTATGTCTTTCCCTTGGAGATGCTCCTGGCATCAGCCTTCCTGTCCTTCTACAGAGTGGTGGACCATTTTGCTTAATAGACATTCGATTCGTGATGTTTCAGGTTGTTATGAGAAGTCATCCTATCTGCTCCTTTTTCTTCTGCTTTATGTGGGCTTTGCTCTGTTCAGTGACCAAAGTCTTGGTGTTATTGTCACTGAGCACTGTGTGGTTGTCATGTTCTTAGCCTTTGTTGTAAACCACCAGGAGTCCTGGTATAGAAAGGTGTGTAATAAATACATGGAAAACAACAATAATAAAACACAACTAAGCTTGGTATTTTCTAGCTCCATCAGCAGGTGGCTGTGGGCTACAAAGAAGGTCTTTAGCGTTTTATATTTATTAATATAGTCTGTCATAGATATGCATCTCCACCCAAAATAGCTACAGGGTGCTTCTTTCTCCAACTTTCCCCACAGCAACAAACCTGTGACGGGCTAAGAGAGAGTTACTGTGGTAGATTTTGGTGATGCCGCTGGTTCTCAGGAAAGCGGGAGCACATTCCAAGGAGGTGGAGGAGATAAGCGGAGGCACAGTCCGGGAGGTGATGGTGGGAAAACGAAGAGGTCCAGGATGTCCCTACCCTAGAGCCTTCCCAGGTTATTTCCCCTTAGGTTAGGTAGAGCAGCTTTAGTCTGGAAAGATTCTGTCTATATGGTGTGAGCAAATAAAGAACTGGAGTTTGACTGGGCTGACTCTTCGTTGTTCTTGGGCTGGGCCTGACAGTTATTGGCCCAAAGTCATCCAACATCAGCTTCCATGGCTGAAGGTGATCTTGAACTTGGGTCTTTCCAATCCTAGTCCAACGTTTTAATTGCTAGGCTGCCCAGGGCCCCTCCAGTTTGGGGCTTAGGTTACACAACTCTATAGCCCAAGAGACCTACAAGGACCAACCTTGCTCACACTGAGATGCCCAGTGAAAACAATGGGTTGCATTGACATATTGCTAAACTGGGAAGTGGTGTTATGTTCACCCCTCACCGATTTCAAGGGTCTAATGCTAAGCATATACATATATCATCTCTCATAGCTGCCTCAAGGACTTTTGAGAGTTTCTGACCCCTCCACCTTTCCTCCTTTCATGCTGGAACGACAGGATGTCTCTGTCCCACAGTTTCCACTCTACAACTGCAACACAAATTCACTTTCCCAACTCAGATTTTTTTTTTTAAATCTATTTGTCCAATTTCAGCTGGCAACACCTGAGCTGCTGTACTTCTGCTGCTTGAAGGGGTTGGCTTACATTTCAAGTACCACACAAGTTTATAGGGAGTGACATAACTCTGGATCCAACTGGACCGCTTTTAAAGAATGGTATTCTTGCATAATGAGTGATGTCCTGGAACATATTCTTTAGTAGGGCTGTGTGAAGCATTTGGAGTTGTCCCCTGGCCAGGAATGTTCAGGCAAATGTATACCCTGACAGCTTTTTCTTCTCTCTGATCTAAATCTTCCAATCAACATGACTGGAAGGTCCCCAGTGCTAAGATTTGGAGAGAGGGAGAAGAAAACTGGGACGAAGAACCCTGTTCATCTTCTCCATAGCTAAAGAACAGATGTATTCAATTGTGATGAAATCTGGTTTACAAACACTGCTGCTCCTGCTCTGCTGTCACTCATCCTGCCCCAAAATTCAAAGTTAACTGTTCTAAGATGGAAAACGGACAGGTGGAGGCAGCAGGGAGCTTGGGACTTCGGCTGGTAAATAGCTGGAAGCTCATAAACTCTCTTCATGTTTTCCCCAAGTCTCTTTTCATCCAAGGAAGCAACTAGAACAAACACCCAAGTTAGACCTGAAAAGAAACATTTTACAGAGAACTTGTCCTTGCCAGGTGTAGCAAAATTTGATGGCACTCACCAAGGCTGTAAATACGAAGGGGACACAAACACAGGATCTAGTAAAAAATGAGTTAGACTTCATAAAGTGCAGTGCTAAAATATTATATCCTCCTGTATGTGTGTATAAGAGAGTGGAAATAAGACCCTGCTGCCATTTAGAAAATATTTTCTGTACTTGTTTTTTTTTTTTTTTTTAACTTTCTTACCTCTGTGGCTTCTTGGTCTGATCAACCAATAACTATGGTGTTTCTAATCTCTTTGCTTACATTATGTTCAGCCCAGCATTTTCCTTACACCCAATTTTATTATGTGAAGTTAGTTTATATAGAAATCAAGCCCAGCACAACAATAATGACCCCCAATGTCCATTCAGTCTAACTAAACCATATGTTCTCCTCAGACTTGTGACTTCACCAGCATCTCTTTTAATAGACGTGTCAGCTCACCTGTCCAGTGTAATTTGCATGTTAATTCCATGTGTGTCAGTGTGTGTGTGTGGTTGCTTGCAATAATCCAGCACTCATAGTTCCACCTTCAGCAAAGGATCGTTACCTTGTCGTGGTGCTGGAGCTTGAGCACCTCAATGATGCCATGAGCTAAACCGTGAAGGGCCACCCAAGACGGGAAGGTCATGACAGAGAGGTCAGACTAAATGCGATCCCTGGGGAAGGTAATGGCAACCCACCCCAGTATTCTTGCCATGAAAACTAAATGGATCAGTACAACCAGAGATATGTCGGTATACCATCGGAAGATGAGACCCCCAGGTCGGAAGATAGTCAAAATGCATAGTTAAAGCAATGGTGTTCCCCGTAGTAACATATGGCTGCGAGAGCTGGACCATAAGGAAGGCTGAGAGAAGGAAGATCGATGCTTTTGAACTGGGGTGTTGGAGGAAAATTCTGAGAGTGCCTTGGACTGCAAGAAGATCAAACCAGTCCATCCTCCAGGAAATAAAGCCAGACTGCTCACTTGAGGGAATGATATTAAAGGCAAAACTGAAATACTTTGGCCACCTAATGAGAAGACAGGACACCCTGGAGAAGATGCTGATGCTGGGGAGAGTGGAGGGCAAAAGGAAGAGGGGCTGACCAGGGGCAAGGTGGATGGATGATATTCTAGTGGTGACGGACTCGTCCCTGGGGGAGCTGGGGGTGTTGACGACCAACAGGAAGCTCTGGCGTGAGCTGGTCCATGAAGTCACGAAGAGTCGGAAGCGACTGAACGAATAAACAACAAAACTTAAATAAGAACTATTTATGAAATCAGTGCAGACTAAATTCAAGAAGAAATTTGACTGTGAGTTGTCTTCCTAAATTTTACAGGAATGAAAATGCAGGCTCACCTTCCAGGGTTATTGTAAGGAGTTCCAAAACAGTGAACAGAGGGGGAAAAAAACACACATCCCTAATACCGTCAACTTTCCAAACTTTATTCTGTGTCATCTCTGAGTGTAACTTCCTTTGATGAAGGAGAAACTGTCAAAACTATTTTCACCTTTCGGGGCACAAGTCTAGCCGTGATTTATGATTGCAAAATCAGCGGAAATAGAAAACCGCTTTCCAGCTTGTAATCAAGGTTTAATCAGACCTTGCCTGACATTATATATTTTTTTTAATTAACTTGTTTTCATTCGCCTTTTGTTTCTTTATTTAGACTGCACATTAATAAACAGCAGCGCAGAAAGAACAAAGCAACTGTCCCTCATCCTCAGCCATTCATTTCTGTCCTGCTTATCTTTCACAATTTAGAATTACTCCAATGGAAATAGGCAGGAAATGGGTACTTTATGGACCCCTAACATGATTACAGAGCAGGCTGTTGCCAAGCCAACTCTACTACAAGAGTATGGAAATATTGAAAATTAAGAGGATTAGGAAAAGAAAGAGAAAGAGTAAGAGAGATAAATAATTATTTAACTTGAGGAGTTTTGCACAACATTTTCGGGGCCAGGATGAAAAAACCCTTCAGGTGAGCATTAAAGTAGAAAGAGATTGGTCTACTGTTCAATTGAATCAAAATTAAAATCTTGAAATACATAAATATCCTTATTACAGATTTTAAAAATGAGGATTCGTCAATGACTTTGAACAAGGGATAGGGAGGCCACACTCAAGACTTTTGAGGAGAAATGTTTTCCTGGGGTGCAAGGTTGAAATTTTATTATATAGCATGAAGAACATTGAAGCTTGCCTACAAATTCTCCATATTTGTGATGTCTCCCCTCTATTTTTTTTTTAAATGCTTCAACTGTTCTTCCCACTCAGAAAGTTCCAAACTCACCTTGACATTTGGCTTCAAAAGAAACTTTCCAACCACTTTTGGAGCTCTTATTTATTTTTAAGATGATCTTTTTGGCATTTTAGAAGAAACTGATGGTGCTTACCATCATGATGACTACAGATGATGTGTCTTCTCCCTTGAACAGTCCATAATGCTGGGAAAGACGGAAAGAGAAGAAGAGGATGACCATCGGCAAGGGGGATGGATTCAATTATAGCTGCTATGGGTGGACCTGCAGATGACACCACTTTGATGGCTAAAAGCGAAGAGGAACTGAGGAGCCTTATGATGAAGGTGAAAGAGGAAAGTGCAAAAGCTGGCTTGCAGCTAAACCTCAAAAAAACCAAGATTATGGCAACCAGCTTGATTGATAACTGGCAAATAGAGGGAGAAAACGTAGAAGCAGTGAAAGACTTTGTATTTCTAGGTGCGAAGATTACTGCAGATGCTGACGGCAGTCAGGAAATCAGAAGACGTTTAATCCTTGGGAGAAGAGCAATGACAAATCTCAATCAAATAGTTAAGAGCAGAGACATCACACTGACAACAAAGGTCCGCATAGTTAAAGCAATGGTGTTCCCCGTAGTAACATATGGCTGTGAGAGCTGGACCATAAGGAAGGGTGAGCAAAGGAAGATTGATGCTTTGGAACTGTGGTGTTGGAGGAAAATTCTGAGAGTGCCTTGGACTGCCAGAAGATCAAACCAGTCCATCCTCCAGGAAATAAAGCCAGACTGCTCACTTGAGGGAATGATATTAAAGGCAAAACTGAAATACTTTGGCCACATAATGAGAAGACAGGACACCCTGGAGAAGATGCTGATGCTAGGGAGAGTGGAAGGCAAAAGGAAGAGGGGCCGACCAAGGGCAAGATGGATGGATGATATTCCAGAGGTGACGGACTCGTCCCTGGGGGAGCTGGGGGTGTTGACGACCGACAGGAAGCTCTGGCGTGGGCTGGTCCATGAAGTCACGAAGAGTCGGAAGCGACTGAATGAATAAACAACAACAACATGGATGGACCACTGGAAGATCTGAAGGACCAGGTTGGGGATAGATTGTCCTGGAGGAGGTCTATCTACACTATGTGTTCGCTAAGACTCGAGACTGACTTGATGTCTCATTGTCGTCATCACAGCATAAAGTTTCTTTGACAGACCACCAACAGCAACCCCAAAAGACATTCAGGGTGACTGAGGAAGAGATGGTTCTCACATTCCCTCCTAACTTTTAAAATGTTTTAAGTGGGTCCAGATATGTTCCTATCTACCCACTTACCATATTTCTTAACTGCCTTGCGGGTGACAATATTCCAAAAATGCCTTACAGTAAAATTCAGTATCAACTTATAGAACACTTAAATGAAAGTTAAATTTAATAAGGCAGTTAAAATGAAATTCAATTTTAAATACCTAACAGCAAGAAAAGAAGCGTAAAACTTGGAAGCGAACCCAACACACTTGTAAATAGAACTAAGAACCCTCCAGAAAAAGAGGTCTATACCCATCTTGAATGTTATGAAAACCTTGCACTTTGGGGAGATTCAACATTGATTTATTAGGCTTTTATCCAAGGCAGGAGGAATTGCCTTCTGATCAGGGAAGATGTTAGCTAACTGCAGCCTGGGTTTAACACACTTGAACTATTTATTTAACAATGTTTTGTTTCATTTGGAAGTTTCAAGAGAAGAGCTGTAAAATAATCCCAGCCCATGAGCAAGCTGTGTGTTATAAGTGGTTTCTAATTTAGGTAACAGGTTTCACTCGGCTGGCTTTACAAATTAAGAACTATCCTGCTTTTTAATCAATAAGGAGGAACATCAAACTGGAGCGGGTGGAGGGTGGGTGGGGAAGAAATTGAGAATGAACACGTAAGGAAAATGTCTTACCCAAACCTCCGTTTGATGGGGCTTGTCGGTGACAACATGATTTCAGTCATTTATTGCACAGGAGAGAATTAAGAGGGAGGCTTAATTCATTTTTCAATGAAGGAAACCCAGCCTAGTGGAAAATGCCAATTTGTTTGCAAAATATCCAAGGTAACATGTGCTTTCCAGTCCAATCCTGTGCGCAAATGGGTATTTATTTATTATTTATTTATTAATCAAATTTATACGGCCGCCCATCTCACGAAAAGTGACTCTGGGCAGCGAATAATGCTGGCACTGCGTAAGTAGAGGTGCAACAAGACTGCATTTCAAAGATTGCAGGGAAGAACTTCTATTGACATGTTTCCATATGCAAGTAATAAACAGTTAATAGAAAACAGATGTCTTCATGCCACCACGGTGGCTTGACAAATACATAGATAAATGCACGTACACACTGGGCTAGATCTCAAAGCCTATAAACTGTATTCTGGGCCTTGATTGAGTTGCTGGAGGGTCTATGGACATTGTAACCTTCCTCATTAAAGAGTTTGGGCAACTGAGGTTCAAGATAGTCAAGATGAGCCAAGCTGGAAGGCATAACAGAGAGTAACGTCCACGATCATCCATCACAGCTACCATTTGCCTCCCCTTTGATCACAAATGTGTGTTTTGTAGTTGTGGAGAGGCTGGACTAGGATTGGAAAGACACAGGTTCAAATTTAGTCTCACATGGTTGATATTCAGCCCAGGCCATGATGCATGGCTGTTGGTGGGCTGAAAAACTAGAGACAGGAGTGCTAAGCAGGGCACCTTGAGTCCCTGGAGGAAAAGTGGGACGTAAAACCAGGAAAAATGAATGGATGGATGGATGGTTCAATAATTGAAATATGATTGTAAGTATTTACCCTATATGTGTCCACTTGTTAGAGCACCTGTCAATTTATTATATCTCCTCTGCATCAAAAAGAACTTCCCCTAAATAATATATTGATCCCTCTATTGAAAAAGCTGCAGATTCAGAAAATATCCCAAAAAATCAGCCAAACACAATTGGTCAGGAGTCATAGTTAACCAGGATTGTATGGTTTTCTGCCCTGAGGGCATCATTTGATACTTGAGTGGCTTGTTTTGGGTTGATCTACATTTAACCCCAAGTAAATCTGTAAACTTGCTTATGAATTTTAAGTAAAACAGGTCATATCATGCTCCTACATCCATACATTAAAAAATCCCCCCATCTGTCATATTTAGTATGACAATTTGGTGAGAACCTTTGGAAGGCCCTCAAAGTTTTGAGGACCTTTTGCATCTCAGGTCTTAGGCCAGGGGTGTTTGTGGGGAGAGGAGTCAAAAAAGTCAAGGTGGCAGCCACAACCATGTGATCAAAACTCTGCCCTTTTTTACATGCCTTGCAATGTAAGGATGGGGTTTCAATCATACTGTATGGTTGTGCCCACCATCTGGACAGTTTTGAACCCCTCCTTGCACATCCCCCTGCCTCAAGAGGTACACCTCAGAAATAAATGCTGAGGGAAACTACAGAGACCTTTGGAGAGTGTCAAAGGAACAAGAAGGAAGAAGCCAGATGAATTTCTCTAGGGAGATGGTTCCTCCAGAAATCATCTACCTTGCCAGGAAAGAGTTATTTAACTGAATAAATTAAAGTATGTGTGGAGGCAGGTATTTCTCATCAAACCAATCAATCGAGATGAACCACAAATGATGAGACTCAAATTATTCTACTTTGGACACATTAGGAGAAGGCCGCATCTCTGGAAAAAGCTCTAACGCTGAGAAAGGTGGAAGGAAAGAGAAGAAGAGGATGACCAGCAGCAAGGGGGAGGGACTCCGTTACAGACACAAAGGGGGCACCATTGGGAGACCTGAAGGACCAGGTTGGGGACAGATCATCCTGGAGAAAATCTATCCATGTGGTTGCTAAGACTTTCCACTGTCTTGATGGCACCTAATCAATCAATCAATCAATCAATCATGGAGGCAAGTATTTCTCTACTTAATTTTCTTCAGGAGGTCAGTAAAACCTCCTTTGAGTTAAGCTTGACTCCTTGTCACTTTATGGGAAACAACTTCTTAGCATTAATGTGGCAGTGGTTTACCTTTGCCAGTATATTTTTATCCTCTGCTTCTAGCCTACAGCCATACGTATCTGCAAGGGGGACATATATCAAGACACGGGTTGGGAAGTCATAATGCAAGTTCCTCCCCTTTTGCACCCGTGTCATGATGCTGCAGGCACATATAGACAAAATGGAGCTTGCCTTGCAAATGGCAAAGCTTGAATTGCTCTGCTATTCAGAGGCAACACTTGGATTTTGGGGACATCTTGGATTGTGGACCAGACATCCCCTGATAGTGCACCATGCAATGATTAAACAATGAAGCTGAGATGACCCAGCTATATGTTGCCACCTACTAAGACAATACTTTACATAACTTAGTCCTAAGCCATGATGAACTTCCATGACTTCCCTAAAACACAGCCACAATCAGAAGTTTAGTAAACATCTTTTATTCTAATGAACTGTCCAATCTTCACAGACAGCTGTGATTGTGGTGCATTTGAGTCATCTAGCTTGGAGTTGACAAGAACATGGATAATGGCTGATAATGTCAACTTTTTCTCTCTGGACACACAAAGACTCAGATCTAGAAACCAGAGGAGAGGTCTTGAGGCTGTCAGTGTCGGCTTCTCTCTATAAAAGCTTTATATTTCTCTGCCGTAAGGAAAGGAGGACTGGATTCCGAAGTATTTACAATCATGCAACCAGCCCTTCTGCTTTTCTTGAGCCAGTTTAAAGGGAACAGCAAGGCAAGTAATTATTTCCTTTCTCTTTCAGATAAGGTCCAAGGATCTCATCTGTCTATCAAGGTTCCCCCACCCCTACCCTGTTTTCCTGAAAAGAGGACACCACACAGCTGGGTTTAAGCATCTTTGTCACAGTCCTTAATAATTGCCCCTATTAGCAACTTCAGAACAAGCACATGTTTCCTACCCTGACAAGGGCTGATACAGCAGGAAAAAAAAAACAGGTTTAGACATTCCACTGGAAGGTAGATTTCAAACTCATACAGCTGAGTGTTACTTTGCAGTTTTTGTGCTGTGTTCTGCACTCCACACAAACACGCTTTTTGAGAAACAGCAACAGTTGTATCAGGAAGGGGAATTTTGACATCTAAGAAATTGAATTGAAAGGATAGCCATGAAATGCAGCCAATGAGGAAGCACACAACAAGGGATACATACAAGTAGTCAGAGCTTAATGGCGGTTTAACGATGGTCCAAAGTTACGACAGTCTCGGAAAAGTGCTTTACAACCTGTGCTCACACTTATGACTGTCACAAACCATCACACCACCCCCCACAGTCATATGATCACAATTCAGGCACTTGGCAGCCAGCTCACATTTACGAGCAGATGCAGCATCCTGCGGTCACGTGATCACAACTTGTGACCTTTTTTGCCACCAAAAAACGTCCATTGGGGAAGCTGGATTCACTTAACAACTGTCATAAAAATGGTTGTAAAATCAGGCCCAGTCACATGGTGACTCACTTAATGACCACACCACTTAACAACCAATTTTCTGGTCCCTATTATGGTCATTAAGTGAGGATTACTGTACTGATCAGGGCAACATCTTCACTGACATGAAGTCAGAGGAACCCCAAAACCAGCTGAATCCTCACCTCTTATAAATCTAAAATCATGATCTTCAGGAAAGGAGCTTGGGAAAGCTAAGAATTATAGCGTAGTTTTACTTAAACCACAAAAAGTCATGCCCTTAGTGTTTCTTGCCTATGAGCAAAAGTGACACTGGAGGAACCTTATAAAAGAATAATTCTTGATAACCCCCAGGCTGATATAGCTGATTCCCCTCCCCCCAGATTTCTTAACCTATGATGTAGCCATGAAAGCACAATTCTCATAATCCGTAAAAGGAAACCAACAATCAAGATATATATATATATATGTATATGCTCTTTTTCACCATCCAGCTTTATGATGAAGATTCCACTTGATCTTCAGGTTGATTTTCTCCTTCATCTACTGAAATGATGGCAAAGTGTGGGTTTCCCTCAAAGACAGGGCCCACTCCTAAAAAAAAACCCTTCTCCATGAAGAGAGACAATAAGAAATAATTTCTTAAGCAAAGAACGATCTCTGGCTATGCTACAGGCAGAAAAATTGACAAGAGCTTTGATTGTGCTGCTGTGGCCACCATCTTGATTTTCTGACCACACCCTGTGGACACCCCCGCCCGTAGGAGATGAGCAATCCATCATTAAGGCATGTTGCTTTGTCCTCTATTTTATTGAACCAGTAGTTTGACTTTCCTTGGCTTCCCACACACCAACTGAATCCAAGAAGTATCCTTCCAGGAGATTGTCTTAGCGGAGGCACTAAGAGAGAATCTGGACTTCAAAAAATTCAGGTAAATAGGCTACCATTTTTCTTTTCTTTCCACAACTTGGAGGAGAATTTAAGAAGGCCATTTGTAGGCTCACTTATGTAAGAAAGCTTTAATTACTGATGAGCCTTTTTATAATTCTATGGTGGTGGTATTATTGCTGTTGTTGTCATACCATCAAGTCAGTGTTGACTCCTGGTGACTGCCTGGACAAGTCCCTGCAGTTTCCTTGGCAAGGTTTTTCGGAAGTGGTTGGCCATTGCCTCCTTCCTAGGGCTGAGAGAGAGCGACTGGCCCAGGGTCACCCGTCTGGCTTTGCATCTCAAGCAGGACTAGAACGCACAGTCTCCCAGTTTCTAGCCCAGGGCCTTAACCACTGTATCAAACTGGCTCTCATATTTAAATTAGCCATATATATTTCATTTGATACAGAGAAATATAAATAAATACATCCCACACAGAATGTAGGAAAGGATAAATTCATCGTTTCTATTTCTACAAGAGCTACATTTTTTTTAAGCAAAAGTTTGTGTCACCTTGTTTCCCCACTAGTTAGAATATCTTCTTTCCATAAATCTACATTTTTAAATTTTCTTCTGCACAAAAATCCATCAACATTCTTACGCAATTTTCCCAAACAACACAGGCAACTTCCTTCAAAATGACCCCACGCATTTCTCCCTAAGATTTGTCACTGCTTCTTTTTAAACTGGAGAACAGTTTCCCAAAATTTAAAGAAGTGCAAAAACTGAAGTATTATTCCAATCCAGCTCCTGTATCGCTTTTGGGAAATACACGTGATATCATTTCATATTTAAACTGTGTCACTAGGTAGGTCAAATATTTTGGCTAATGTGCTAATGTGCTTTTGAATTGGAAAGGATTTTTCTCAGATGAAAATGTATCTAAAGTGTGTGTGTGGGGGGGGAGGTTGGAACAAAGCTGGGATCCTAACCTCTGTGTGTGTGTGTGTGTTGCATCCAACTATCTCTAACATCTTTTTCTGAATGATGACTGATCACTTCCCCCAGACAATTGCCTTGGCAATGCTAAGTTAAGAACTCCATAAAGAAAATAGAATTGCAGATTCAGCAAGGCTAAGCTAGCAAAACCTAGAAGACTTGATCAATCTCCCCCTCCCTCCCTCTATTAGCTTACCTGGAAGTATTAATTTTATGAATACGTTCTATTCAAAAGAGGACGGGGACCATACATACGAAACAGAGTTTGGAAAGCAGAGTTTTCCAAAGACAAGGTGTTGGAAAACAGTCTGGCAAGTGTGGGAGGAGGAAAAGAAGGCATCTCTACAGGAAAAGAGCTTCATCCTTTGCCAGCTGTTAAAAATACACTGCAACAGAAATGAAGTGATAACACAGACCCACAATACGGATGACTTGTGAAAACTCAACGCAGCTCAACGCAGAAACCCATTCCGCAGATCCAAAGACCGATGCTCGAAGGGACAGAAAACTGCATTTTTGAAAGTTGCAGTAAAGGCAGAAGCATCCACAGGACCTTCCAGCTAGCAAAAGCTGGAAGACTTGATCAATTTCCCCCTCCCTCCCTCTATTAGCTTACCTGGAAGTATTAATTTTATGAATGCGTTCTATTCAAAAGAGGACGGGGACCATACATACGAAACAGAGTTTGGAAAGCAGAGTTTTCCAAAGACAAGGTGTTGGAAAACAGTCTGGCAAGTGTGGGAAGGACCTTCCCTGTGGATGCCCCTGAGCAGAGAGAATCTACAGGCAGCGCAGAAATTGGTACTTTACTTAGCAGAAGCATGAAAGCATGAAAAAGTGCAAGGTGATTGCGTTTCAGCAAAGGAATTGGTGCAAAAGATTAAGAGGTTCTGTATTATAATGGGGACCAAAGGAATGTTGCCCTCTTCCAGTAAAGTAGCTTGGGAGATTTTGAATTTCCTTCCCAAAGAGAATCTAGACTAGACTCCAGTTGAAAGTGAGAAGAAAGTGTTTCATATTGCAGTGAAGAAAATTCTGAACCATCCAAGATTTGCTCCAGAGTTTTCTTATCCAAGGAATTTGGAATATGTGCTGGAAATCTTTTATGCCAACCGTTTGATCTGCTATATAAGAAAGGAGGCATCCAGAGCACAACTAAAATGTTCTTGACCAAATGTGTATTTCTTAATCATGCTACTGTGTCCCTTGTGTTAATATTTTTAATAATGTCACCAAGATATTTCCATCTGGGTAGCACCAGGCGCATCTGCAGAGAGGTTGTGGGGGTCAAAAAAGTCAAGATAGCAGTTGCAGCAGTGTGATCAAAGTCCTATTCCTGTCTACATGTGTGTGTGTGTGTGTGTGTGTGTATGTACCGCCATCTTGATTCATTTGGCCCCCTTCTGCAGATGCTTCTGGGTAGTGCCTCCCAGCAGCTGAAGAGATCTATTCTCTCCTATTCCCTTTAAGACCTAAGGTGATATCTAGACTTTGCCAATCAAATGGAAGTTTTTGACCTGTTTTAGAGAGCAAATATACACTGAAGTTTTGCTTCAAAACTAAACAGTCTGTCTTTCTCAGCACAGTCCACCTGGCTGATCGGATTATGCACCAACTGACTAGAGAGATATGAAAAAGGTAATTCTCCAGGGCTTCGCTTTCTCAGACCTCCTACTTGAGATTTAAACCTCTAACCTGACTTGAAATGAGTTCATGGTGGAAAGCAAGAACTATTAGCGTTTGGCAACCCAGTTGTGTGACCGACACCTGAGCCAAGTGCATGGCAATGAAACTCAATGTTCTTCAGCAAGTATCTTGATTGTGATCAGAGATCACAACCAGAAATGCTGAAAGTGAGGCACTCGCTGTGTTGTTTGTGGCCCAAGGTTCGTTGTGCAGTAAGAAAAATAACCTAAAATTTTCTCCACCTCTCACTTCCACTGAACGGTGCCAAAAAGAATCACTCTTTGTGAACAAAAAGTACTAAAGGAATCGACTGATAAAATAAAACTATGAAAGATGAAACTCTTTTATTGTTTTGGAGAGCAAACATCAACACAGATAAGTCAGTGATTCTATTCAGATACTGTGCACTTGTAGAACTTGCTTTATTATTTTCATTATTATTAATAATAATAATAGTTAAGGCTGCTTACCCCAAAGGGGAGGGATGTCTAATAGCCAACACATCTTCAGCATTTCAGCAACAAACAGGCATAACCCACTTGTGTAAAGTTGAGTCTCTCTCTGACCGAGAACTACTTTCTATAATACATTAAAACCAAAGAGTTTTTAAAGTGTAACACACGTATTTAAAAGACAGGATATCCCATCTGCGTGATCAGCTCAGATTATCATGTGAAGCAGAGGAGAGCAAAACTTGCCAAGTCTGGATCTAAAGAGCTGGGCAAAGAATGAAAGGCAATAATTTGGTTTCACAGAAGGATATTAGGGTCCATAGAAAGTATAATATCCATGACAGATCACAGATTTAAAGAAGGGTGTGTAGTAGCTTTGGACTAGATTCTAATGCAGATCAGGGGAGATTCCCCCATTGATCTTTGGAGACCTGCTTTCAGTTCCAGGGCAGACCCGGAGATGACTAAGAGCAGAGTTTCACCATGTACTCTGAAATGCTTCCACTTCCCCAGAAATCACAATCCCTGTTTTGGATTTAAGAGGAAGAGAATCTTGCTCCATCTTTACAGGTAGTCCTCGCTTAACAACCACAACCGGGACTGGAATTTTGGTTGCTAAGCGAAGCAGCCATTTAGTGAATCTGACCCTATTTTACGACCTTTTTTGCAGCGGCCGTTGAGCAAATCATACGTTAATCAAACCATGCGGTTGTTAAGCAAATCACGTGGTTCCCCATTGCTTTTGCTTGCCAGAAGCTGTCCAACCATGATCTCAGTCCCAGTAACTCTATTTGAAACCTTAATCATCAACCAATTTGTTCCCATGAGCTCTTGGCCAAGAAACTGCAGGCATTGCAATTGTCCACCACGGCATACCTTTGTCATTTCCAGCACTGGACCATCGATCCTTCCAAGTGACGGGGCATGCTGCCAACCCCATCCTTGCTTGCAAATATGCTGGAGGAGCTCAGAATGCATAAAAGCTCCGTTTTGTAAATATGGGGAAGACATTAAAAAGCCATTAGAAAGAGATAATGGAATTAAGAGGATAATCTCCTAATAGGAGGCACGCTTGGCCGAGGGCATTCCCAGAGGGCTCAGCAACAGAATGACTAGCTGAACTTTGACCAAAGATGTATTGAGTGTTTTCAGAAGAGAAAAAAAATAAAATAAAGAAAGCAATGTTGTTCTGCCTCAGCAGGATGGCATAATAGAGTTTGTGTGTCCAACCAAAGTACTTTATGACAAGAAGTTCACCAATGTCCTTGTCTGCTTTGGAAAAATGCATCTGTCCTGGGAAACCAAACTGCAAAGACATTTTATACATTCTTGGGAAAAAAAATAGTAAAAATGGAGAGTTTCAGTTGGGCACATGAAGGAGAACATTTTCCTGTTCCAATCTACGGAACACTCCTTCGCAATTTCTGTTCTGTCTCCCTTTTTCCCACCGTTAGGAAAAGTCAACACTATCTTCTTATCCAGGCTTTTTGGGGTGGTTGAATCGATCCTAATGCTTTAGCTGCTGTTTGAATGACATCCATTCTGTTCTGATTGGCTTGGGACTCTGAGTTGCCTTGAAAACCAGATGGGTGGAAAGTTAAATAATTAATAAATGAACCACCTCATCGGAACTCCTTGGCTTTTCTGAAAGCGTGATTCTAATGTTTCATTTTCAGGCTGAACGCTTTACTTGCACATTGCAATGTCTGAGACAAAGGAATATAGTATCTCGAAGGAAGATATTGGGTGAGAAGGACAGTTGGGCAATGCTTTTTTGGTGATCGTCTTTTCTACATTAGCAAAAACCCCTTCCTTGCTACAGAACCACCAAAACTATCTGTGATGACTGCAACAGTCTATTACCATCTCATACTTACTCTATTACTATCTCTGAGTATACAAAGTGCTCACTGTTCTTAAACCACTTCCCAAAGCGCATTTTGAAAGAAATGAAATGGAAGCGTTTTGGTCCCAGGATGGAGTTTACAAGAAATCCATTGTGCCACCCAACCCACAGTTGTTCTCTCATTCTTCCCCAGTTGCTTTACTCTATGAGGCAGGATGGAAAATATGGAGGTAGATACTTTCACACAGAGACATTAAAAAGTATGCCCATTAAGAGGAAAAGGCAGGCTAAGTTCAGCAGTAAGAGTTGTGCCCAATGGGTGCAGCCATAGAAGATACTTCCCTGCTTAGAAGTGTTTGACATGCAATACTAGATCAGAGGTAGACAAGCTTTTGGTGGCCACAAGCTGCACAATATTTATGTGGAGTTGGGGGCTGAAGGCCACAAAGGTGGTCCCATCACATATGTGAGAAAAGCTAGTTTCCTTGCTTGCTTGTTTTTAAATATGATATGCCCATTTTAGGTCTAAGTTTGCTTAGTTTCCCATCTCAAGTGTGCCATTGATCTTCACGGCCACAACCAAATGCAGGAAAGGGACCTGAAAGCCACTTAGGGACCCAAGGCTGCAGGTTGCCCATCCTGGTTTGATCCAGTCCACTTCTTAAGGTTGCAGATGAATAGATCCAAGGACTGTGAAGCATCTTCCAAACCAACACATTTGTAGAGGGTCCTTTTTTCCAGCCTTCTGTGTTGAGACTACACAAAACTTGGCTTGCAGAATTCAGACAGCATGGATAGTAGCCAGATGAGCTGGGAATTCTTGGGATTGTGAACAAACCCAAAAGCTGCCTAACTGGAGACAGCTATTTCACCCAGAAGGAGATTGGCACAACATGCAACAGCTTCCTCTTGCTTTCCCTTGTACAGTATATTCCTGCAGACCAATAACGCTGAACACCTTATAAAGCTCTCTGCAGGTGCACCAGCAGGCATCATAAACACATTCCTGCTAAAACAGAAACAAAGCCTCCTTTATTATTCATTGATGTGGCCTGCAAGGAAGCTGAGAGAGTCTTCTTCTCCCCCCAGCCACTGACTTTGATTTGCTTACTTGCCTCCTTTAACCTGGCTGTATTTATACAGAAATGCCATTTGATGAACATTTACTATTTCTCATAATCCTGGAAACATCTCTGCCCTTCCAGAGACACCTGCAATTGCTTCTCAGAAAGTTGCCAGAGCTGTAGTACAAATCCTTGAAACCAAGTGGTCAGAAGCTTGAGGCTGTGGAGCCTCTGCAGGGTGGGTGGTGAACAAGGTATAGCAGTGCTAAGGAAAGTTAAGGCCTTTAGACTTCTAGAGTTTTGGGAGCATGATCTAAGATGGAGGCTCCAGGGCCACAGAACTGATCTTGGAGTTCCTATGTGCTGTAAGTTGTCTACTGCTGGTCTAGCTGATGTGGAGTTGATGGGCATCTCTGGGCCTTTTTGTTACGGATAACTTCCTTTAAAAACTGAAGTGCAAAAATCAAAGAAAATGGTCCAGATGATCTTGGTGAGCAAGCTGACCTCTTCAATGCATCTTCTCTGAACTGTAGAATGGCTTCACTACTCTCTGGAAGAAGAGCTTAGTAAACTAGTAGCAAATTAATAGTTTACTAAAAATGGGGTGGGCTTATAGAACTGAGCCTTAACAGAGTTAACAGAACAATTACTATGATCGTAAGACATGGGATGATTAAACAATCCACCTGTCCCAACAGCCAGGAACCACGCTGAGACAAGGAACAGGTCTCTAGTGTTTTATTGCTGCTACATAACAGGAAAATTCTAACAAACTGAAGAAGCGTGGGAAAAACCCAGACATATAAACCCCAAAGGTTAAGGCGGGCCGATCTGTGTCTCTTGGAATGGCCACCTAATTCCTCAGTGCTACGCATGCGCTTGACAGCCTGGATGGGAGCCCCCTGCTGGCCATCCTTACTCATGACATCACCATAGTATAGCTTAACACAATGCTAGCATGTGCTAGAACAATGGCTGGAGTCCCACAACATGCTGAGCTACAAACTATTTTAACCCCATTTTATTCCAGTCTAGTCTGCTATACCAACCTACTCTCAATGAAGATGTGGATGATAATTATGGTGCCAGATCTGATCCTTGGTATTTGTAAATAAGATACAGTAGCCCTGCCTGTGTGCGTGCCGAACTGTAGGGAAACTGCTGTAAAGGAGACTGGGAGGGGGTGAGAATTGTATTAATATTTGCAAGATTCTGTTAACACAGCTTTACAATAAAGTAGACTTAGCTTTTCTGGTTGTGTTTCCTGTCTGGTCTACCTGGTGATGCTGACATCAATCTTGCAAGTCTGAAAGCACAACTCTCCCACCATCACCTTCACAGACCAAGAACTTAGGGAGGGTCCCTTCCCCACCCATTATGTAGCTGTGGGCTATGCCCTCTCTTATCTGACCATTCCCTAGGCAGCATCTCTCTGCCCCGTCTCCCACGCTCTTTCCCACTTACCATTACCATAGTGCTCATGGTATGGTACTCATACCTTGGTGCCTCTGGCATATTTCAATCCTCAGACAGAGGTAGTAAACCCACTGCTTCTCTGGAGAAAGCCATCCGTTCATGATCTCCAGCCACATGGAGATTAATGGACCTGTTTGAGCATCTTACTTACAGTTCTCACAGGCAGGGAGTGGGGTGAGGGAAAGCCGGGGGACATAAATATGCTAGTTCCTAACCATAAAAGCATTTTTATAGCACTGTAAACCAATATTACTGCCCTACCCCCAAACAAAAGTACAAGAACATAGAAGAACATAGAGGAGAAGGGGAGATTCTGGAAGTAATGTATGGGAGGAGGAAGTAAACAAGAGTTCAGTTTAAAAAATAAATCAGACTTGATTGATTTGAACTATTTTGGGTGCATTCCATTTTTACTGAAACCAAATAAGCAAGTCAAAGAAGACTACTGCATCCTTTTGCTCCCAAGAAGAATCCGATTAAAGAAAGACACATGGGGAAAGGGGCATTAGAATGAATGGCAAATCATGGTTTATTATTGATCACAATCTCATCTGGGTCCCCCCTGTTCAGGAATATGGTTACCAACTTTCCATGGCTTGCTTTGAAGTTGGGGCAAGGGGGCTTCTTTCAGCCAGAAGAAGCCAGAGGGACAAACCACAGTTTGCTTTCATTTTCCCTCTTTGGAAGTTCTGGATGTTGGCAGTGGCAGCTCTTTAGGATGGACGTCAACAAAGTGGTGCATGTACAGGGCAGTTCCTCCCCTCCCTAATTTATTTATGTATTTATTTATAGAACTTAACAGTATATGGCTACCTATCACGTATAATGGTCCTAGCTGGCTCACCACAAGCAATGAAAACAAAAACACCCTTCCCACCAGGTGCCAGACCAAGCAGCCACCCAGCAAAATCCCCATCCTAGCCCAATGCTTGGTGGGAGAGCGGGGTCTTCACAGCCCTCTGGAGGCTAAAAGGGTAGGGATCCTTTGGATCTCAGGTGGAGGCCCTTCCAAAAGGCTGGTGTAGCCACCAAGAAGGTGTGCCTCCAAGGTCCCATCAGGTGACAACTTTTAAGGAAGAGGACCTAGAGTGTGTCCACCCTATCTGACCTAGTGGGATGGGCAGATACCTGCAGGGAGAGGTGGCCCTGCATATAACCTGGTCTGTACCATGTAGGGCTTTAAAAGTGATTAATAGCATATTGAATTGCACCTGGAAAGCAACTGGAAGCCAGAGCAGCTCACACAATAGTAGCATAATGTGGGCAAACTGTGGGGCACCCAAAACTGCCATGCATTCTGGACAAATTGCAGCTTCTAGATGGTCTTCAAGGGCAGCCCCATGTAGAGTGTGTGGCAGTAATCCAAAAAGCATGAGCAGCTTTTTCCTGTTCCCAGCATTCCTCCTTTTCTTCCTCCCCGCGGATATCCCTGTGGCCACCACTGGTGTCCAAGTGCAGCAGAGCTTGCTGGCCTGCCTGCTCCCTGATCTTCCACGGAGAGCCATAGAGATGACCTTGGAGGAACTATGCGGCAACAGTTACAAAAACATGTTTCAAGCCTGGGAAATGAAGAAAATGTTAGAAAGATACTCAGAGCAGCTCTGCCTTAACTCCCTGGAGTTTAAAAAGGAGGGAAAGGGATTCCCAATCAGGCTTTCAAGATTTCCTTACACTAGCCCAGCCTTTCTCAACCTTTTGACCCTGGAGAAACCCTTGAAATAATGTTCATGTCTTGGGAAGCCCCCTGCATAAAAATAGCAGAAAATACAAAAAAGTTCACAATATAATTGATATCTAACTTACCCAATCCACATTTTGCAATGTTTACAACAACAGCAAAGTAGCAGACCAGCAGTTTGGTTGTGGCACATAAAAATTCCCATCACTGTGAGTGCTAGCATTGGGAGTGTGTTGGTCCTTAAATATTTGACCATGGCTACTGGAAAGTGTTGCATTTGAACTGATGTGGAAGTCCTCACAAACTGTGCAAGGAACACCTCAGACAGTTGTATTTGTCCTCGCCCATTTTCAAAAGAGCAGCTCAGGCTGTTAATTCTTAACTGATGCCTACATTGGTTTTAATATACCTTTTGGAATTTTTACCTTCTGTATTTTGCATTTTATTTATTGCCAGCTCCCATGAGTATTCAAATCAAGGAGAAAGGTGGGATGTACTCAATTAAATCACAAATAACAAGAATGAGAATGATAAAACACAATTTGGAAATCAAAATGAGCTGTGAAATCTTGCAAGCACTGGGTCACAAGGCAAAAAGCTGTTTTTCCCACACAATTTTTTTGAGCATGGAAACTGCCAGTGTCAAAAATCAGCCCCGGGATCTACAACTGGCAGCTGCTAAAACAAAACAAAACAGAAGTTCCTCTTAAGCCTCAAGGGTTCAAACATATAAGTGGAGCCATCTAAGCCAAACTTGCAGAAGGAATGGCGTACCCAGGGAAGATGGCCTCCGTAATGCCTACAGGCACAAGGCCCTGGGCTCCCTCTTGACCCATGCCTTCAACAAAGGACCACAGGACCTCAGCAAGAACCATATCAGAAGAATAGTGCAGAAGGGAAGATGGAGGAGGCCCCATCGCATCACTCCTACTCTGCTATCACTCCCAAGTCAGCTGTCATGCCCCAAAGAGCTTCCCAGTCTTCCCAGATGTGTTGAACATCTCCATCCTTCCAGATGGAAAGGTGGCCATTATGCCATATCAGGAACTCACCCGATTAGGAAAGACGTGATGTAAGGAGGACCATCTTGACTTTATGAGCTGTTAGCCAGTGGAACATGAAGCGGTGAGATGGTCTAGTCCTCCTGCACCAGGGATGAGCTGCCAAATCCCTCCCAACCCTACGGTGTTACGATGCATATCTTTAAACAAACTGTTTAGACATAGGGAACCCAAGGCAAACACTTAGTGCTTCCGGAACACAAAGGCAAGAGTATTAAATTACAGCTTGCTAGTCTGCTAAGAAATAAAGAGGAATTGCCTAGGGCTATGAGTATTTTGCCTAAAGGGAGAAAAATAAAAAAGCTGATTCAAATGTGCATAAATTCCTGTTCACACTGCGCTAGATGACAAGGCAGCAGCATGCGTGAACAAATTTGGTTTAAAAGCAATGGGTTGGACTCAGACTTCGCCATGTTTACAGCAGCCTGACCAAAACTCCTGGATGTTGTCCAATCCATTTCAATTAGCCTCCTCTAAGTCCGGCTCCTTGTATCTGTGGTGGTACTTGAGAAACATTAAGCTTCTCTAGATATATCCTAGCCCAACGGTTAATGTGGCCTCTCCCACATTAATGAAGCACCTATTTTTAGAGAAACCAGAAAGGAAGCAGACTGAGTGCTGAGACAGGATCCTTCTAACCACAAGTGAATAATATCATCATCATCATCATCATCATCATCATCATCATCATCATCATCATCATCGGTACTTGGGGAGGACTTGATAGGTGGATAAAAATCAGTCTGAATATCTGGCTGACTGTGCAACCAACAGTTGTCCTATCTTAGAGCGAAGAACCACGACGAGTGGTGACTTGGTCTCTAGTGTTTATTGCCTTACTCTAGTAGACAGAAAATCCTGCCAAACTGAGGAAGCGTGGGAAACCCACAAAGAGAAACCCTAAAACTCAAGGCAGTTCTGCTCTGAGTTTCTTTGAAGGGAAGTTCAAAGCCTCTAAACTATGCATGAGTTTTTCCCCCTGGAGTGGGGGCCCCTCCAGCTCACCATCAGTACTCATGACAACAGCAATAAGAATGTGATAAAAGGTACCCCCCATACTCCTGAGGAAAAGGGGGAGGGGAAGGGGGAGGGGGAGGAAAAGGAGGAGGGGAAGGGGGTGGAGGAGGAGGAGGAAGAGGAGGAGGACTCCCATCAACTCTGGAGGGTTAAAGCATTTGAGTTAGAAGTGGATGGAGGTAGTAGATGGAGGTAGAGGTGGAAGAGAAGGAAAAGGAGAAAAGAGGGAGGAGGAGGAGGAAGAGGAGAAAGGAGGAGGAGGAGGAAGAGGAGGAGGACTCCCATCAACTCTGGAGGGTTAAAGCACTTGAGTTATTATCATTCATTTCTACTGAGTGATGCCGGTATGGTCCTCTGTGTAATTTACTGGAGTTTCAGAGAAAGGCCCTTAATACCACCCCTTCATGATTTTTGCTTTGTGCTGCATTCTAATAGAATTCCTTTGGTAGCTGTCACTTTATTTATTTATTTATTTATTTTAACAATAAAAACAAAATGCAACTATCGCTCGCTTTTTGTTTCCTGACTGGTCACATCTTAAATGAATTTATGGGACACCATAAAAATAGCAACCATTGAAGAAGGCTGCTATATTTTGTCATCTGGTACGATGGTCTTTCCTCTTAGATGAAAATTCCATCAAGACAGTTTTTAGATTCCCCAGCAGCTTTTTTCAGAGGGAAAAGACAGGATACGCTCATATATGCTACATAAACAATAACTCTTAATTTAATTCCACTTCTATTTATCTTTAACATTGTGATTTCTCCTGTGTCCCACCTCCCCCTTGCGAGAGTTCATAAACCCACTAAAAATGATTTACCTTCTAAATACTAAAAAGGCAACATGAAAATTTAAACTAAGCAATGAGCAAACATCACTCATGAATTATGAAGCTATCTCATCCATAAAAGACAAACCGGATGTGGCATTTCTGCATTTAAATGTGGAGTTTGTCTTGGTTATATATACAGAAAAAAATGGCCAATTTTTAATAGCAAAAGGTGAAGGAGGGGGCCCTAACTTTCACAGAAATACACCCTTTCCCTGAACTTTGTGGACCCATCTATGGTTCCTTCCTGCATCACACTTCAGCAGTAGATAAAAATCCCTGTGTAGCAAAACTTCAGGGAAATGGTGATGAAGTTTCTCCAAAGGAATAAATCAGTTCATTACATTTCTCAGCTATATGCAACAACGGCCCTCTTTCTTTCATGTTTTCTGAGTTCTACTCTGGGAATACAGGAGAAATTGAATCCATCAAGGTGTCCACAGGGTGTAGTAAAAAAGTGAAGATGGCACATGCATAAAAAAATAGGCAGAGCTTCAATCACACCATTGGGGGCATCATCTTGACTTTTTTGACCATACCCTCCAGATACTTCTGAAATCCATCTTACTTCCTCCACCAGCCTCATCAACTGTCTGGATGGAGTTCCATGAGGTTGGTGGGATCAAGCAAAATGCTTAGGTACTGTTAAAAAAGTCCCTAGTGACTCCACAGATATGTCTAGACAATTAGCTTTCTTGCCAACAAGTAAATAATTTTGTCTGTCTGTCTATCTTTGTACTAGTGTTGTTGTTTTTTTAAGCCCTGGTATTTCTCCTGGTCTCCAATCAAGGTCTGGCCCTGGTGAGTTTTTAAAGATAACCAAGGATGCTAGCTGCTGTAAACTACTGGTTGCACAATATATTTGGTAAGGCTGGGCATCTAATTTAGATGAAGCTCAGATCTCAAAGTAGAGCAGAATGACTTGGAAAAGAGATTCATCCTCTGGGCATAACAGAGAGGCCTGAATAAATGCTCTATCTTGATCTCCCAAAACATGACTCCTATTAATGTATTTCCATGTCCAGCTACCCCAAGATGGTCCCCTCCAAAAATGTTGGCTCATAACTCCCCATAGAAGGGAATCTGATATGACCCTTTTCAAGCTGAATTGAAAGTATTACAGCAACTCCTTCTAATTCAAGAGTCCATTTAGTGTGATGGTGAAGGTGCCAGGCCAGAAATCAAGAGACTGTATGAGTCCTCCCTTAGTCATGGAAGCCAGCTGGGTGACTTTGGGCCAGTCACTCTTTTTTAGCTCAGCCCATTCACAAGGGGGAATGTTGTTGTTGTGGGGAAAATAGGAGACAGGAATGTTATGTACGCCACCCTGAGTTGCACAAAATAAAGGTGGGGTATAGTGATTATATAATATAACTATATAAATCATTGTCATCATTTATGAAAATCATCAAGAAGTTTCAGGTGATCCAAAATCAGGCAGCAAGATTGATATCGTGGACTGGCCAATACCATCAAGACTTTATGATCTCTGGTAGTTTCTTTCGCTGGTCAGCAATTGTGTGACCCATGGAATGGGTCTACAGCAGTGAAATCTCACCGTTCCACCCAAATCATTGACAGATTCCAGCAAATTCTCCATCCCACTCTACAGGAGACCTAGCAAGAAGGACAAAGACTTTGCCTCTGATTTAAAAGGAGGAGGGATAAATCAGACCTCAAAGCTGACAAACTCTGGAGATTCTTGCATTTCTGTAGAAGGTGGCCAGAAAACATTAAAAGTGGGTGAGGAATATAGCATATACATACACACAAACCATGTTTCTAAGTAGACATGAACTAGAATCTATAGTTTGCCTGCAAGATCCTGCTCACAGAGCACCAGATGGCATTCTCTGTTGAGGATTAGATTTGCAAAAATCCAGGAGGAGATCTTTGCCTAGAGTTCCCAGGTGGCGTCGCCCATTCAGTTCCATCAATGAGGAATCATCTCCTTTGCTGCCAAGCAGACAAGATGCTCTGCAGAGGATTGGCTGCCTCCTCTCAGCCCCATCTGTTCGAGTAGCTTGGAGCTTATCCACGAGACATGTGGCCTCTTGCCAGGGCTGGCAGTGCCAGATAGACAGAGGGCTTCAACGGACAGTGTCTGGCTGCATCTAAAGCAGCCTCTTTGCTGCAAAGGAGGCCTCACTTTCTCTTCTTTCCACCCCTCTTTCTGTGGAAGGAGAAGGACCACTGAGCACCAGCTGAGTCTGGGTGATTAATTCTGATTTGTGCTGGACACGGATTCATCTCCAAAGGAAGAGAAACAAGATTACCAGGACGCTGATTGGAATGAGACTTGCCACTTGCTAAGACAGCCTGTTTTCTTGGTACTCCAGCTTATGAGATTTAGATTCAGAGCTTAGTCTTATTCAACTTGTGGTCTCCAGCTGGATCCCAGTGTGATATATCCAGTGCCACTTCCAACTGGCAATCTAGGTAAACCAGTTTCCTTAATCTACGTGTTTTAATCAATTACTGGGAGAGCCAAACCAGGTACAAGCATGGCTGACACACAGTGAGGTGTAAGAATGAACGAAGGGCAAACGAAGAAAGGTTTATTAACATTTAGAGCTCTCAGCAGAAAACCCTCCACTCCCATACAAGCTTGCCTCACCTTTGCGGTCAAATTTTAAGCCATTACAGGTAGTCCTCACTTACTGACCACAACTGGACCAGCAACATTGTCACTATTCAACATGGTCAATAAATGGTCCTCGTTTGGGGGAGATGGGCAGTAATTAAATCTGAATAATAAATAATAAGTAAATAAATGAAATGAAATGAAATGAAATGAAACATCACGTGTCATGCCTGAGTTACAACATCAGTTCCAGCTATGGTCCTTAAGCAAATCACTCGGTCATTAAGCACGACATCATGACACTGCAACTTGCAACTTCCTGCCGGCTCCCCCATTGACTTTGCTTGTCAGAAGCTGGCTGTGAAGCTTGCAAATGGCGATCATGTGATTGCAGGCCACTGCGACTGTTATAAATGCACGCCAGTTGCCAAACGCCCAAATCACCATCATGTGACCGCAAGGGTGCTGCAACGGCCACAGGTTTGAGGACCATCTGCAAGTCTCCTTTTTCAGCACCATCGTAGCTTCAAACGGCTGCTGAACGAGCAGTCGGTAAGTGAGGACTACTTGTATGCTCTCACGGTTGTTCAGGCAGCTGAGACAGAGACAGAGGCAGGCGCTCCATAGGGGTGGCCCTTCTGCTCTGGAGCACCTCAGAATTCTAGCTCACCTTTCACCTCCAATCAGTGCTGGTGGCATGGCTGATTTACCTGGACACTCTTCTTATCCTCCCCTGAAGGCCAGTCTCCCTCCCTTCCTGCCTGCCTGATTTATTTTCCTACTTACTGCATTTATATCCTGCCTCAATCCAAAGCTCCTTATTAAGCTGCTCTGACTTGTATTGCAATAGAATGATGAAAAGAAATAGGAACACCCCACCACCACCCCAAGCAGGGGAAAACAAGAAAAGTCCTCATGCAACTTCTAGTAGCCTTTTTCTTTTCTTTTCTTTTTTTTGCCTATTAGGGTAGGAAGAAGTGGGTGTCCCTTAGTTCTTCTTCATGCCTGCGGTCTGCTGGGATGGGGATCAACCAGCCAGGGGAAAAGCCTGAGATCTGAAAGTTAAACAACTCTCCTAGAGTTAAATACAACTCCGAAGGAAGGATTGCAGAATTCGGTCTTATTTTATCTACTGATGCCCAATTAAACTGACTTGAAGCTTCCAAGCCACTGACTCCCAAAAACACAAATAAAAGCATTGTTGTTGTTGTTGTTGTTGTTGTTTTAAAAAAACACTCCAGCCTCTACAATATTCCAACAAAACATATAATCTACATAAAAAGTGGGGGGCAGGGGGGGGAACGCACACCCGCAATAGAAAAATAATAAGAAGGGACTGTGGCACCACCATTAGCACTTGAACGCTTCTGGGAAGAGCATGCAAGTCTTCAAGGCTGAAGGAAAGGACCACACAGGACATGAAACACCTCACAGGACAGGTTGTAGTCCTGTGCGGTTTTAGTAGAGCTTTATAAGCAAAGACCAGCCCTTTGAATTGGGCCTACAAGCTTACTGGGAGCCAGCACAGCACAGGTTTCCCATGGCTTCCTGTCAGTAGCTGAGATACCTCATCTGGACCAACTGTAGATTCCAAATCATCTTAAATACAGCCCCCTGTGAATCACATTTGAGCATCTGAAGGGTGACCAAGTGGGAGATTCTCTCTGAAGGAAAAAAAAAAAAGTGCACATTTGGACACAGGGAATTGTCCAGTTGTGAACTAGCACAGGGCTGAAGTCACTTGCTGGGAATGACCTGGTGGATTCCGAAAAGGAGACTAGAGAATCTTGCAAGATCCTTTTCAACTCAACCCTTCCTATAATCCTTAAGAGAGGAGAACACTTCTTCTGAAGACCCAGAAAGAGAGCCAAGTTGCTTCTGCCAAAGACGGCAGGTCAACCTGTGAGAAATTCACCCTGGGGGCCATTCTCAGTGATTGCCCAAATCGAATCTCCTGAGAGGAGAACAGGATGAGCACAGGTGCCAGATCTACCCATACAGAAATGGGATTCCAATCATATTAAGGATTATTCACAGACTACTGAGAAATTCAAGTTGTTCATTTTGTTTTCCGTTCACCTGAAGATCCTCAAAAGCGGATTGTGCCTGGATTCTCAAACAGACATAAATTCTTGTTGAACCCGGTCTGGTCAAAGAATGTGCTAAAATGTCTGTCAAAAGAGAATCACCTCCTACCCTCAAGGGAGTCTGAGAAAAACATCTCTGTAGATAAACCTCTGAGGGGAGGAAAAGTTCCGTGATGGTGATTCCTATTCAGCTTACTGGAAACTGTTCTCTAAGCTCTAAATTCTTCACGTGGTCACCGAGGGAGCCCTGTTCCCCAAAACATGCTTGTAAATCAGAATAAAATTTATGGGGAATCAGGGGCACACATGGATTTATTTCTTTTCCGTATTTCCTGCTACTTCTGTTGCATTGTTTTGCGTTCAGACTTTTCCCCACTGACTCCTAACCATGACACAAACTTGCTCCAGGAATCTCCTTTTTACTGTGGTCTCTCGTTGCCTTCTTCTCATCCCTAACCCATGAATGGAACAGCCTTAAGTTTTCCTTAGCTGTTCTGGTGTTAAGGCAGTATTTTCCCCCACCTTATTCTGGCCCAATCCAAGGGTACCTTCAGAGTATCTAAAGTCTCCAATAGAAGATAATATCTATAGCTGAGGGTTGAACTGTGGGGTCCTTGGTGCTCTCTGAGCTTGGCTGTTTGCTTGCAGACATCTCATGACCCAACTAGGTAACAACTTCAGTGCGAGGGAGTGTGGGGTTTGCTCCCTGTTTCTATACAGTAGTTCACCCTGCCCGTGTTGGTGGGGGTGTGGTTTTCTCCTGGGTGGTTCCTTGATTGGGGTATTGTTTTCTGCTTGTTTGTCTGCTTGATTGTTTGTCTGCTTGGTATTTCCTTGTCTGGGGTTTTGTTTTCCGCCTGATTGTTTGTTAATCCCTGCTTATCTGGGTGCTGGTTGCTAGAGAGGATGTGTTCTGGTCTTTTTGTTTCTTTTTTAGTTTTTTTTTTTAAAAAATATTCTCTCTTTTGAATGGTGTGTAAATGTGGTTTACCTCTATGTGTCTATTGATGGCTGCTTTGTCTGAGTGCCAGGCTTCCAGGACTTCTCTGGCGTTTTTGGATTCGGCTTGGTTGAGGATGCTCACCATTTCCCAGTTGAAACTGTGGTTGAGTCTGTCCATGTGTTGTGAGATTAAGGAGTTCTCATCATGTCTTCTGACTGCCAGTGGGTGTTTGTGGATGCCTCTGCTAGTCTTCTGCCTGTCTGTCCTACATAGTGGCTGTTACAGTCCTTACACTGTATGTTGTAACAAAGACAATATCTACATTTATTGCTGACTGGAAACCCCTTATGGACTTTTTGCATAAAACAGAAAAAAATGAGCTGATGATTTATGGTTTTGATGAGTAAATAGGATAGATTATAAAAAGAAGAGAGTTAGTTATGTTGTAACCATAGAGTAAGAGATAAATTTGTAATTGTACTTGTAACTGCTGCAAAGAAGATCAGAAGCCACTTCTTTGTATCTTTTTTCTTGCTTTTTTATTTTTCTTTTACTTTTTTCCCCTTTCTTGCACTTTTAGCTTTCTCTTTGTTTTTTCTTTTTCTTTGCTTTTTTTTTACTTTATATTAATTTGCATTCGTTTTTATCTTCTTTTTAAACGTTTTAATAAAACTATACTTTTAAAAAAGCAGAAGGAGAGGTAGGAGACCCTGGTGACAGGGACAAAAGCAATCAAAGATGATGGCAATACAGGTAGCCCTCACTTAACGACCACAATTGGGACCAGATTTTCAGTTGCTAAGCGAAGCAATCATTAAGCAAATCCAACCTGATTTTATTACCTTTTTTTGCAGTGGTCATTAAGTGAATTGGCATGGTCATTAAGCGAACCACATGGCCATTAAGTGAATCATGTGGTTCCCCATTGTTTTTGCTTGCCAGAAAGCAAAAAGCCAGCCGGGAAGGTTGAAAATGGCAATCACATGACCACAGGATGCTGAGACAGTCATAAACACGAACTGGTTGCCAAACACCCAAATCATGATCATGTGACAGCAGGGACACTACAATGTTTGTAAGTGTGAGCACCGGTTATAAGTTGTTTGTTTCAGCACCCTCATAAGTCTGAACCATCACTAAACAAATGGTCATTAAGTGAGGACCTCCTGTATGTTCAAGTGGTTCAGAGGAATAATACCAATGATAGTCAACTGCAGATGTTTTGCAGTAGAAAAGTGACTATGGAGTGACTCTGGGGATGGAATTCATCCCCCTAAGGTTTTACCAGTCCATGAGTGATAGTCATCCTTATTTTCCATTCAACCTTGCAGATCCATCACTTTGTTCTCATCTTTTATTCATTCCTTCCGCCTCGGCTTTCCTGTCAAGGCAGTTGCCAATTCTTTATGCGTTTAAACTGCTGGTATGGCATTTCTAGGAGCTGAAAGTTTCTCCTGAGTTTGGCAAAAATGTAGATCTATGTTCTGGCAATAGGTACAATGCAATGGGTTTCTCCAGAACTTCTAAGACCTTAAGAGGGATTTCCTGTTCCTTCCACCAATGGGGATTCTGAGCAGGGGGAGCAATGTTTTTTAGCTGGAGGACCACCCTTCCCCTTCGGGCCCTGTCTGGAGGCCACCAGGGCTACAGCTTGGGAAATGGGAATAATTCAGCAGAGGGGAAGGGCCAAGATTTTCAGATATCAGGAGGGGCTTCTGTAGGGTTTTATGGAGGACTCAGTAGGAAAGTAGGGCAGCGGAGTGCTGTCAGACCCAGCCCCTCCTCCATCTGCAGATGGACTGGGATGGCCTGCAGACCAACATTCTACCTCCTACATTCTGTATTACAAAAAGCATTCAAAAATATAGACGTCACATAACATCTCCTTGAGGATGCTTATACAGCATAATTATTTTTTAAAAAAATCAGATTAATGTGGAAATCAAGAGAACCTGGACTTCTGAATGAAATTCAGAGAATTGCTACCGAAACCCACTGCATTGTATCCATTGCCAGAGCATAGATTTACATGATTACATAGATTTTAATTTTCACTGTAGGAACAATCACTATAATTCCTAGGACTATCATGCTGATTTTGGGCTTTGCCAGGTATCAGTGGTTCCTCCATAACAAGGCAAGAACAGGTCCGCTGGATCCATCCAAGACCCAACTTAGTCTAGCTTTTTGTTTTTCATTAGGCAACCAGATGCCTCTGGGATGCTGAGAAGAAGAAGATGGAGACATGCCATTATTCTGTTGCAGCTGGTATTCAGGGGCACGCTGGCCCCCAACACAGAGGTAACATGGTGTCTTCAAGACTTATAGTTGTGATACACCCATTAACTCTGAATTTATCCAACCCCCTTTTAAAGCCATCACAAATTGATTGCTTGTTGAAGTGTTGTTCCCACTGGATCATTAACCCAACATACCAACTGGAACTGTCAGGATATAGAGGGAAGAACCACGTCGAGATCAGAAGTTTTAGCTCTAGTGTTTATTGTTCTCCTGTATGATACAGAATCCTGCTTAACTGAGAAAAAGCTCAGAAAGCTAAGTTGGTTCTCTTCTGGATTTCTTGATAGGGAGGTGAAGAGAAACAGTACTGCGTGTGCGTTTTTCCCCCTGGAGAGGGCCCCCCCTCCTTCATCAGCAATGTCCATTAGAGCTATGAATAACAACAGGAGACCATAGCATTTCCTCTTCTTAGCTAGAAGTACGTGCTCCCCAGTGGCATAAGGGAGGGGAAATGCTGTAGTAATGGATTCCTGCACTGGGTAGGGAGTTGGACTAGGTGATCTCCAAGATTCCTACCAACTTTCAAAGGCATGACAGGAGGAAAAAGACTTTGTATTCTGGCATTTGAGGCAGCGGCTCAAAGAGGAGATCTAAAGATCTTCCTGGTGGAATGCAAGGTTGCAGCTAAAGTCAGCCTTTGGATCCTAACAGATGCACTTGGAGATGTCTGAGTTCTATCACCCATTAAAACAACAGTTATGGCTATAAATAAAAGAAAAATGGGGAAAAAATCATTGCATGTGGCTCAAAGTCCAACTTACCTAAAGGTTGATATCCTTGTCTTGATGGTCCTCCAAAGGTATTCCTGCTTCCAAACCCACCTCCATCAATGGATCCATAAGACATCTTTCTTAGACACTTCTTGAGATAGGCTTCCTTCAAAAAACTGTAAGAAAGAGGAAAAAAACATGTGAAACAGCTAGTTAGAAACTCAGAAAACAGAAAGAAATGGAAAAGTACCAGAAAAACTGGTTTACAGGACCTTCTCATCTAAAGAATGCCAGCGATTGACAAGCTCAATAAAACTGCCTTAGTTGAAGTAACTCCACCTTGTACTTCTGTGCTCCATAGCACCAACTGGCCATCATTATCTGGGATTGGAAACCACACAGGATTGGCTGTTTTTAGTATTTAGATGATACTCTTTGTTTTGTCTTCCTTAAGTAAAATAAGGAGAGGTTTCTGATATAAACAGAAACCAGAGACAAAGCCCCACCTATCAGATTAATCAAGTTTTCAAGGAGTTCATACAATCACTAGTTTTTAGCTGATGCCACCTGACACAGGGGAGAACCTAAGAATATAAACAGTGTCTTGCTGGATCAGACCCCTGGCCTATCTCGTTCAGCAGTCTCTTCTCACAATGACCCACCACCTGCCGAAGGAAGCCCACCAGTCTCCCAGCAGATGGCCTTCAGAGGCAGTCCCACTGCCATCAAGGCTAAGAGCCGTGGATCCCCAGGACCTCCATGAATTGATCCAAGTCCTTTTTTTGAAGCCAGCCAAGCTAGTAACCAGCACTACATCTCATGGTAACAAATTCTAAAGATACATTATTTTGTCTGTCCTGAAAGACATTCAAAAATTCTTTCATTTACTTATTGATTTAGGAAGTCCAATCCTATTGCCAAAACAGTCCTGCATGTCCACGAAGACACAAGAAATTGAGCATCCTTTTACTGGGCAGGCCTCTGCTATAGATCACAGCCAAAAAGTGGTAGGATTTAAAACTAAACAAGCAGGCAGGCAGGCAGGCAGGCAGGCAGGCAGGCAGGCAGGCAGGCAGGCAGGCAGGCAGGCAGGCAGGCAGGCAGGCAGGCAAGAAGGAAGGAAGGAAGGAAGGAAGGAAGGAAGGAAGGAAGGAAGGAAGGAAGGAAGGAAGGAAGGAAGGAAGGAAGGAAGGAAGGAAGGAAGGAAGGAAGGAAGGAAGGAAGGAAGGAAGGAAGTTTTGAGTGAAGGAGTAAGACTTAAAGATTCCTTCTTATGCAAAAGAAGCCTTTTAAGAACTGATCATTTAAATCCTATGCTGAATTTCATGCTCTACACCAGTGTTTCTTAAAGTGTTGTCTGAGGACCCCTGGAGATTCCCCCCCCCCACAATCCTTTCAGGGGTCCGCAAACTCAAAATTATTTGCCAGACATTGAAGATATTTGCAAAAATTTAAAACAATGTTACTCTTTTCATGATTATTTTTAATTTGTTAAAAAAACATTTTTTTTCATTAAAAATATTTTACTTACGTTAAGTTCTAATGAGTTTCATATTGTTATTTCTTCATGATTCAATAACTAACTATTTTACGAATGCATCAATTTTAATTTTGAGTGCGGTCAATATCAAGAACTATAACCCAGAAAAACAAAAGCTCTTTTGGGGTCCTCCATAATTTTTAAAGGTGGGAGGGGGTCCTGAGAGCAAAACGCTTAAGAAGCACTGCTCTGTGCATTTTTTCCCCTTCTCCTGGTTTTAACTCCCAAGCCTACAACCACTTTGCACACCCTTTACCCAGAAAATGAGAAACACATCCTGTTGCCAGGGAATTGTTGTCCAGACAGACTCAGGGCAGGTTAATTAAAAGCAGGTTAGCCAGTTGTAACAGACAAACATTCACACAGACTTCTACTTTCAGTGCAAGAATTTAGAAGATTCTGGCTTGACTAAAAACCTAGGGTTGGTCCTTCTGCTCTGCAGTGAGTTATTGGGCTGGGAATCACCTTTGCACAGGAGATGGAAAGTGTAATGGCATATGGGAATGACCTTGGGAGAGGGAGCAAAGGGATGCTGCCTAGGGAACGGTCAGATAAGAGACGGCTTAGCCCTCAGCTGGATAGTGGGTGGGCAAGAGGCTCAGAAGGGACCCTCCCTAGTTTCTCAAGCTGTAAAGGACACAGGGGGACAATTGTACTTTCAGACTTGCAAGTCTGTCAACATAACTTTACAATAAAGTAGAATTAGCTCATCCGGTTGTGATTCCTATCTGGTTCACCCTGCGAGGCCGACATAAAGACACAGCTCCTACTGGGGAAACCTTTTTAAGATCTTTCTTTTTTAAGGAAGCAAAGTTGCCAGACTTTCCTCCAACACCTTCCCTCCCTTTTCTTTTCCATCTTCCCCTTGCAGGTAGGAGTAACAGAGTCTCCTCTGGGACAGAGGCTTTGGGCTGCTACTACAGCATGTGAAAATATCTGGCTTGAGTGAAAATTGCTGTCACCGTCAGCCAGTGAACCGAGGTTAGAGAGAGACAAGCAAAAATATTCCCTTGGCTTTTCCCATTGGAAACAAAGAAAATAACCCATTATTTTTAAGGTGGGGGGAGACATTTTTTTTTTCCTGTCCCTACTTGGGTGTTTCGAAGCTGAGGAGGGCAAAATCAGGCTTTCAGCCTTCTGGAAATGTATAGCTCTGTTTTTACCCTACCCCCCAATTCCCCTTCCATAGAATTACCTTCTCCATAATTCTGGCATTCCCCAAAATGCCCCCCCCCAACTTTATCCATTGGGCCTTGGGAAGCCCATAAAGAAATAATTGAAAATTAAAAAGTGGTTTCCGGTTCCAGGAAAATTGCCCCCCCGCTATGTTAAAAAAGTAAGAAATAAAGGAGAGAATAGGAACATGTTTCTCTCTTATTTATGTACTGGAAAGTAAAATATAATCATTTTAATCATAGGTGCCTCTAGGCATATACCTATTTAGGTATGTGTTGTTAATGGTTTTCCTACTAACAGATTAAGGTGCTATTGTCTCTAATCATTTTGGCCGGGTGCAGAGGTTGAATTCAACTGCCCCTTTTTCGAATGTTAATTATTGCACCTGGGGGAGGAACCTGCCTGGATTTGTTCTTTAGTTCCTAATTCTCTTCTGTGCAGGCATGTAGGAGATCCCAGGGCTGTAAGATGAACTGGGAAATCAAAACAGTCAGTGACAAGCCACTTCCATTTTGCTGCCAGGGAAGTCACAGAAGCTGAGATGGAATCAAGGGAGTCTTTTCCTTTAATATCATCTGGCAAAAAGCAGTGATGCCAAGTGATGAAGAGCAGGCTATTTCCCAGGAAGATAACAACACACAGTCCTCAAAGCTGATAGCTTCACACCTTGCACAGGTATTTTGTGTTAGTGGTTTTCCTACTAACAGATTAAGGTGCTATTGTCTCTAATCATTTTGGCCGGGTGCAGAGGTTGAATTCAACTGCCCCCTTTTCGAATGTTAATTATTGCACCTGGGGGAGGAACCTGCCCGGACTTGTTTCAGTTCCTCTTTCTCTTGTCTGCGGGCATGTAGTCAGCCAGGTAGCTCTCAATGAGCTAAGTCCTTTAAATATGTTTTGCTTTTGTTTTGCTGTCTGTAAATAAATTATTTGTATAGATATGCCTGGTGTGTGTGACTTTTCTGATCTCTCCTGGGCCAAAGGCTTTCCCAGCAATCTGCCAACATGTGTGTCTATATTCTCGTTTTTCCCTTATTTGATCATAGTTTTTACGCTTTCACTATTGAACTTTTAAAAGGTAATCTTATATTGATATCTTGATAGCTGTAAAACTCCTGGACTCTATGGGGAGTGAGGCAGTGGATAGTTTGCATTAAAAATGTAAACAAGTAAACCACCCCATGGGCTAGAATATCATTTATTTACTCTTGCTAAATCTGTATCCTCTCTTTCCTCTAAGAACTCAAGGCAATGATCATAGCATTCCTTCCTCCAATTTCCCCCACAACAACCTTCTGAGGGAGGCTGGCCTGAAAGAAAGGGACTGGACCAAAGTTATCTAGGGAGACTTGAACTTGGGTACCACTCCAACACCCTCATCTCTATCCCAAATTGCGCTGAAAAAAGATATGTCCCTCAGATCCGAGAACCGGGAAAAAATTAATAAACTTAGGTGAGGATCATCAGCCACCATTCTGGAGTGCAAAGCAAAAGCGTGAACACTCAATCCTCATTATCCACACATTCTGTTTCTGCGGATTCGCCGGTATGCCTTTGTAAAAGCGTAACCTATTTTTCCTTCAGCAAAGGATTGCTACCTTGTCATGGTGCTGGAGCTTGAGCACCTCAATGATGCCATGAGCTAAACCGTGAAGGGCCACCCAAGATGGGAAGGTCATGACAGAGAGGTCAGACTAAATGCGATCCCTGGGGAAGGTAATGGCAACCCACCTCAGTATTCTTGCCGTGAAAACTAAATGGATCAGTACAACCAGAGATATGTCGGTATACCGTCGGAAGATGAGACCCCCAGGTCAGAAGATGGTCAAAATGCTACTGGGGAGGAACAGAGGATGAGCTCAACTAGCCCCAGACGTGATGACGCAGCTAGCTCAAAGCCGAAAGGACGGCTAGCGGCCAACGGTGCTGGTGGTGAACGGCGAATCCGATGTTCTAAGGATCAACACACCATTGGAACCTGGAATGTAAGATCTATGAGCCAGGGCAAATTGGATGTGGTTATTGGTGAGATGTCAAGATTAAAGATAGACATTTTGGGCATCAGTGAACTGAAATGGACTGGAATGGGCCACTTCACATCAAATGACCACCAGATCTACTACTGTGGACAAGAGGACCACAGAAGAAATGGAGTAGCCTTCATAATTAATAGTCAAGTGGCTAAAGCAGTGCTTGGATACAACCCAAAAAACGACAGAATGATCTCAATTCGAATTCAGGGCAAGCCATCTAACATCACAGTGATCCAAATATACGCCCCAACCACAAATGCTGAAGAAGCTGAAGTAGAGCAGTTCTATGAGGATCTGCAGCACCTACTGGACAACACGCCTAAAAGAGATGTTATTTTCATCACGGGAGACTGGAATGCTAAGGTGGGCAGTCAAATGACACCTGGAATGACAGGTAAGCATGGCCTGGGAGAACAAAACGAAGCAGGACATAGGCTGATAGAATTTTGCCAAGACAACTCACTCTGCATAACAAACACTCTCTTCCAACAACCTAAGAGACGGCTTTATACATGGACTTCACCAGATGGACAACACCGAAATCAGATTGACTACATCCTTTGAAGCCAAAGGTGGCAGACATCTATACAGTCGGTAAAAACAAGACCTGGAGCTGACTGTAGTTCAGATCACGAACTTCTTCCACAATTTAGGATCAGACTAAAGAGGTTAGGGAAGACCCACAGATCAGCTAGATTTGAGCTCACTAATATTCCTAGGGAATATGCAGTGGAGGTGAAGAATAGATTTCAGGGACTGGACTTAGTAGATAGGGTCCCGGAAGAACTCTGGACAGAAGTTCGCAACACTGTTCAGGAGGCGGCAACAAAATACATCCCAAAGAAAGAGAAAACCAAGAAGGCAAAATGGCTGTCTGCTGAGACACTAGAAGTAGCCCAAGAAAGAAGGAAAGCAAAAGGCAACAGTGATAGGGGGAGATATGCCCAATTAAATGCAAAATTCCAGAGGTTAGCCAGAAGACACAAGGAATTATTTTTAAACAAGCAATGCGTGGAAGTGGAAGAAGACAATAGAATAGGAAGGACAAGAGACCTCTTCCAGAAAATTAGAAACATCAGAGGTAAATTCCAGGCCAAAATGGGTATGATCAAAAAGAAAGATGGCAAGGACTTAACAGAAGAAGAAGAGATCAAGAAAAGGTGGCAAGAATATACAGAAGACCTGTATAGGAAGGATAACAATATTGGGGATAGCTTTGACGGTGTGGTCAGTGAGCTAGAGCCAGACATCCTGAAGAGTGAGGTTGAATGGGCCTTAAGAAGCATTGCTAATAACAAGGCAGCAGGAGACGACGGCATCCCAGCTGAACTGTTCAAAATCTTGCAAGATGATGCTGTCAAGGTAATGCATGCTATATGCCAGCAAATTTGGAAAACACAAGAATGGCCATCAGACTGGAAAAAATCAACTTATATCCCCATACCAAAAAAGGGAAACAATAAAGAATCTTCAAACTATCGAACAGTGGCACTCATTTCACATGCCAGTAAGGTAATGCTCAAGATCCTGCAAGGTAGACTTCAGCAATTCATGGAGCGAGAACTGCCAGATGCACAAGCTGGGTTTAGAAAAGGCAGAGGAACTAGGGACCAAATTGCCAATATCTGATGGATAATGGAAAAAGCCAGGGAGTTTCAGAAAAACATCTATTTCTGTTTTATTGACTCTTCTAAAGCCTTTGACTGTGTGGACCATAACAAATTGTGGCAAGTTCTTAGTGGTATGGGGATACCAAGTCATCTTGTCTGCCTCCTGAAGAATCTGTATAACGACCAAGTAGCAACAGTAAGAACAGACCACGGAACAACAGACTGGTTTAAGATTGGGAAAGGAGTACGGCAGGGCTGTATACTCTCACCCTACCTATTCAACTTGTACGCAGAACACATCATACGACAAGCTGGCCTTGAGGAATCCAAGGCTGGAATTAAAATCGCTGGAAGAAACATTAACAATCTCAGATATGCAGATGATACCACTTTGATGGCTGAAAGTGAAGAGGAACTGAGGAGCTTTATGATCAAGGTGAAAGAAGAAAGTGCAAAAGCTGGTTTGCAGCTAAACCTCAAAAAAACCAAGATTATGGCAACCAGCTTGATTGATAACTGGCAAATAGAGGGAGAAAATGTAGAAGCAGTGAAAGACTTTGTATTTCTAGGTGTGAAGATTACTGCAGATGCTGACTGCAGTCAGGAAATCAGAAGACGCTTAATCCTTGGGAGAAGAGCAATGACCAATCTTGATAAAATAGTTAAGAGCAGAGACATCACACTGACAACAAAGGTCTGCATAGTTAAAGCAATGGTGTTCCCCGTAGTAACATATGGCTGTGAGAGCTGGACCATAAGGAAGGCTGAGAGAAGGAAGATCGATGCTTTTGAACTGTGGTGTTGGAGGAAAATCCTGAGAGTGCCTTGGACTGCAAGAAGATCAAACCAGTCCATCCTCCAGGAAATAAAGCCAGACTGCTCACTTGAGGGAGCAATATTCAAGGCAAAACTGAAATACTTTGGCCACACAATGAGAAGACAGGACACCCTGGAGAAGATGCTGATGCTAGGAAGAGTGGAGGGCAAAAGGAAGAGGGGCCGACCAAGGGCAAGGTGGACGGATGACATTCTAGAGGTGACAGACTCATCCCTGGGGGAGCTGGGGGTGTTGATGACCGACAGGAAGCTCTGGCGTGGGCTGGTCCATGAAGTCACGAAGAATCAGAAGTGACTAAATGAATAAACAACAACAACAACAACCTGGAATAATACAATCTTGCAAACTGGATTGTGCTGGACCTCCTCCCTCTTCTTATACTCCTATGAATCAGGGAGGTTTCTGCCTGAGCCACTTCCAAATGTTATCCCATTGCTCTGGACTTAAAAAATATTTCAGCTCCTTTTGCCTGGGCATCTCTCCATCAAGGTCATCTCCCTTACTCTCTACACCTGGCCTACCTCCAACAGCTAACCAGTAGCATACCTAGCATGACTTGCCAAACAGGAGAAAAATTCTGAGTTGCATCTCCTAAAGATCCTCAGCACAGTCTAGAAGCAGAGAATTGCATTGCCAGCTGGCAGGACCAAGGAAGCTTTTAACCAACACAGCAATGTTTGTTTGTTTGTTTATTGATTTATCTATCAAATTTGTCACCGCCCATCTCCTCCCAACTGACTCTGGGCAGTTTACAAATTCTGGGAGTTGAAGTCCACACTTCTTAAAGTTGCCAAGGCTGAGAAACACTGCAGTAGAGCAGCACCAATCAAAAAGGTTCAGTAAAATGGCCCTTCCCATGCTTTCAAGTTGAGCTCATTCGGCTACATAGGGATTTGCCAGTGGCTTCACCTGGGATGCTTTCTCCAGCTTCCTACAGCTGTGGGAACCTTGGTAGTCTCCTATCCAAGTACTAACCAGATCCAACCCTGCTTAGCTTGAGGTCAGCCTCAGTTGCCCTGGTGCTGCCCCAACATGACATTAGAACACACACTTAAGGTACAATGACTTCCACCTTGTAAGACTGCTGAACCTCATATATGATTTCAGTATATGTTCCTGTGCTCCCTTGGTGTCTCGGGGGGAAGATTCTGGCCTAGATGTACTGCAGGTGTAGATGTAGACTTGGTAGCACCTTGGAAGAAGCTTGTGTCACAATGCTCACACTTGGAATGCAAGTTGACTATGTATCTCTACAAAGACCTATCTGCAGTGCAAGTCACTGCAATACATGCCCTGCCTGTATTAACTAAGTTATTCCAGCTGCATCATTTCAAGATTCCACGCCACCCCTGCCACAGATTAACTCCTGGAGGCTGAGTTTACTCACTCAAAGCCAATGGGTAATGTGAAAGACCATCTCAAGTCAAATTGAACTACTGGTTACTTCATGGATGTATCTGTTGCCTTAGGCAACGATACAGAAGTTGCCTGCCTTCCTTTTTTTTTTTTTAATTTGTGCTGAAATTTTTGTTTCTGAACTCCCACACTCGCTTATCATCCTGGGAGTTCCTGGTGGTCCGCACCCATGCACTGACCAAGACCAGCCTTTCTTAAGCTTTTTTTGAGATTAGCCAAGATCAGCTAAGTTTTGCCATTTAGCAGGGAGAACTGGGGAGAACTGGGGTCTGCTTGCAAATGCTCACCCTACCTCTGCTGAGCAGAGTCATATTTTTAAAGTAAGGAACACTCACACACTGTCTCTCAACCTCAACCATCCTCAGCCCTCTGCAATTGCCTGTCAATCATTTATTACCTAAAACTCAGGCACATCAAAATATGGTCTTCCACATCCATATATAGCCATTCAGTTCTGATGATAGATAGAAATTAAAAAAGGGGGGGGGCACAGCCTCAGAATAATTGTGAGGTCACTGTCACAGCCTTAAGCCATACCTTTTGAATGTCAGAGGTCAGTCACATCGGATATGTAGAAGGAGGATTTCTTTTTAAAAGTTCTGGCTTTAAACGAATAGATGCCTTCGCCCCCTCCACCTTCTACCAAACAGGCTGTCTTCTTCAAGGCTTTCAAGAAAAGTGCCCGGGGTGTTTCAATATGAGCTGTGTCAAAATGCTGTGGAGTGGATGAGCTGCCAGGGAAGAGCTGCTTGACATATTTCAGGCATAATCCCATGCCACAAAATGGCAAGTCAGAAATCCCCCAGCCAGCACAAGAAGAGGTTGACCCCAAGGTCCTGGGGAAGGATCTTCCCATCAGATCCTTTCACCACTTGCCTGAAACTGAAAGAAAGGGATCCCCCCCAAACATGATTCCAAGACAGTTCTCTTTAGCAAGAGTTATTGAGCAGAAAGGGATGCAAGAATTCCAATAAAGGAATGATTTCCCATCTTCAACCAACATACTCAAAGCACATGAAGGCAGAGATGTTTTGATTTTCTTTCCAGCAAACTTTCTATGACCAAGTGGGCTTTTCACTGGTAATAGAGAAACTTGCAGCTCGGTCTCTCTCTCTCTCTCTCTGTGTATGTCTGTCCATCTGTATCATCTATCTCTATCTCTATCTCTCTATCTCTCTATCCCTCCCTCCCTCCCTCCCTCCATCATCAGCCTGAGAACCAACATCTCCCAGGGCATCTGCATTGCAACACATGTAAAAATGGAGAAGGGCTTCAACTGCCAATTTTGGCCTTTTTTGACCCCTCTGAGGACACTCCCATTTCAAGCCCACCTCCTCTACCACCTTTCCCTCTTGGGGCTGGAAAGTCCATTCTCTATTCTTCCATCCTATGAAAAACAGGTTGAACCACAACATCTGGCACCATGATCAGGTTTGCTCTTACCCAGGATGACTTCAATTGGCCCACCGGTTTCCCCAGCAAAGGGACCCCTGGTTAGGCTGCCATGTGGGCTTCTATCATGAGATGTATCATGTTTTCTGTGGTTGAGATGACTCAGTTTGCATCCTTCTGCCCTAATGCAAACCACTCTAGAAGGAAGCTCTTTAGATGTCCAGCATAAACAATCTCCAGGGCACACATTCCACAAGGAGCAAGCAGGAGGGAGGGAGGGAAAAAACAGAACAAAACAAAACCGACAAATGGTGCCAGGAAGAGGATGGGAAAAGGACAGACATGTGTCTGGCCACTTTGGGATCCCTCCCTTCCAGCAAACTCCTTTTGTAGGAGAGCATCTTTAAGGAACGCAGTGATTGGCCAAAAAACATTCCCCACACTTGATAATGCTGCATCAAAGGTTGCAGGTCAGGTTGCATGTCTATCTCCTTATAAAAGAACTCACTGGGCACAGAAATGATATAAAGTAAGCATACCCGCTTTGAATTCCACGGTCTTACATATCAGGCCATAATAAAAATCATCTGGTCCTTAGCAGGTCTTAAAATTAGGTAACGACAGCCTCAAACCTTAAAATAATGACACAGTGTAATCTGTCATGTGTTGTTGTTCATCTGAGGTTGTCATATATATATATCAAGGAGAAGAGTTTGTTGTTTCAGGGGTCTCCCTCAAATTCTGTACGGGGAATGTTCTTAGCAGAGCGCAAAACTCCACCTGTTAACCAAAATAGCAGAGTTCATTCCAACCACTGTGTTTTCCTGCTGATTATATTAACTGACCGCAGCTTTACTTCCTTAGGTCCTTGCAAAAACCCAGCCTGATTCTATCTTTCTCTCCTGGGTTTTTACCTTCTTCCTTGCCTAGAAAAGCAAAACACAGGCATTTCCTTTTCAAACATCCTTATAATTACTATACAACTGCTTGGTTTAATCTACTGAACTTCTCTGTCCACGGTCCGTTATTATTGTAGAAACAAAAGAATTACCACTTTGAAATCTGGTGTTTATTTGGATCCCTTTCTTTCTGCGTCATGTCATTCCTTTGTTTCATTTTCCTTCCCAGATGTTATATGGAGAACAAGTTTAATCTATCAGCACACTGAGCAGACACAGAGCTATAGCATATTTCAGTGAACAGCAAAATTAAAATCTTGGGCATTGCAGGAATGCTGGCATTACCCATCTCCTCCCTGCTAGTGAATTATGAATAATGATATCAGTCGGGAGTGAGGTATAGAAAAATAGATGTCTCCCCCATTTGAGAGACAGTGTGATACGATGGATGCAATATTAGATTAGGAATCCCTGCTTAGTACTGAAGATTAGAAAATAGTCTTTGCACTCATCCACTCTTCTTCTCTCACTGTCTAACCTACATCAGATGATGGCTGGGAAGATTACATTATAGGAACAATATGCACTGGTGAAAAGTAACAATTTGCTACTTGGGTCAGAACAAGGAAGTTGTTCAGGCTAACCATGAATATAAATAGTATTTTAAAAACTATAATAGTATTGTGATTCCTACACAGAAGAGGTGTTTTTTTTTACAGAATTTTATTATATTTTCAAAACGGAGATAAAGAAATCAAAAAGATTGAAGAAAAGAAATCAAAAAGAAAAACTAAAAAGGTGCAGAAATTAATAGGAAGGAATGCATAAAGAATGACTTCCAAATTTCTGCAGCAAAGGTATACATAAAAAATACATCAATCTCTTACTCAAATTTTAACAATAAGAAACATTATTTCTGTAATTCATTTCAACTCACTAAACAACATTCCCACCTGACACAATTGTCCCCCAATAAAAAAAATATAAAGAACCCCTCAAACAGTTTTTCATCAAAAACGATTTTAAACTAAATATTATCCCCATCCCTATAATTAATTTAGCCCTCTCTGCCAAATTCATTAAATTTATCATATAGTTCCCCTAATACTACCCTCCACCACTATAAAAAAATAAAATAAAAATATATACATGTATTACAATCAAATTTGTATTGTAAATCGAATTGTGAATTTGATTTAGTTCACAGAAGAGTTTAAAACTTGAACGTTTTCACTTCTTGCAAGTTCCTGCAACCTCAAAGAATGCCTGGTTGCAATCCAACATATGAACAAAGGCTGATGTGATCCTTAGATAATGGATCTCTGAGTAGGTAAAGGTAAAGGTTTCCCTTGACGTAAAGTCCAGTCGTGTCCGACTCTAGGGGGCGGTGCTCATCTCCGTTTCAAAGCCTTGCAGCCAGCGTTGTCCATAGGACACTTCCGGGTCATGTGGCCAGCATGACTCACGGAACGCCGTTACCTTCCCGCCGAAGCGGTACCAATTAATCTACTCACATTTGCATGTTTTCGAACTGCTTGGTGTGCAGAAGCTGGGACGAGCAACGGGAGCTCACCCCGCCGCGCGGTTTCGAACCGCCGACCTTCCGATCGACAGCTCAGCGGTTTAACCCGCAGCGCCACCGCGTCCCTTTTGGTTTATTTCTAAAAGAGGGGAAAGCTAAGTGACGCGTTCTGAGCATCAAATTCAGACAGCCAAGCTTAGCTTCTCCATCACAGCTGAGATTCTAGCATATCAGAATAACAGATAGGATGGTTACTAGTTCTGTCTTGTCCAAATCTGATCCAAGATGTTTCTCCTGAACTGCCCACACTCATTTCAAGAGCTGTCTGGAGCAGCCAGGGCATCTGTGGGTGTGATGGAGAGTCAACAATGTCAAATGACAGGCACATCCATGTGATGGAAGTCTTCGTTATTCAGTCTCCTGATGGACAATGGGAAAGGAAAGGGTAGGAATATGCGAGTCTTTTCATCAGTAAGGTAAGAATCCATTAAGGAATTAACTTCCTTAATATCCCTTGAGCTTTCAATAGGTTATTGAACAAATGAAGGGGTGTGGAGTTAAATAATGGGGATCATTTTCACATCTTTTCCCACAGTAACTGACATGATTATACTGTGGTATCTGGCTAGTTTAATGGGGAAGGAGTATTCAGTTCTAACTCAAGAAAGAAGAATCAAAGTTGATGACAAGTTGTCAGCTCTGCAAACAATGGGGAAAATATGTACTCAGTGGAAAGCAAAATACTTACATAGAAATCCATACGACACACACACACATACACAAATGAAAAATAAGATACAACATATCCCAGTGGTGAAAAGTCAAAAAGGAAAAAAGTGGCAAACAAAAATGGAATTAATATCTGAGCAGAAGCAAACTACAGATCCAGAAATATAAACCATTGTGCAGATGGCTTGGCATCACTTAAATGTGTTCTGCATTTCAATTCTTTCTGGAGAGAAACTTGTTATGGCCACCTGGGAACATTCAAATGCTTTTATTGAAGTCTACTGCAAAGGTTCCATGACTGAAGTCCATCACAGGACTTCTCCTTGGGTTGGATGGACATCAATTAGAAATTCAACTTTGATGAACCCCCAATCTAGGCAGAGGATCTCCTGGGCTGTTAGCTAAATATGTCCACTGGGTTTCCTGCATCCACCTTTCCAATTTTTCCCCTTCAAACTTGAACTCCGCTGCCACGTTTTGCTGTTTCTTTGTCCCACAGGTAAGGAAAGGAAACGAGATCAGTATTGGGGTAGCGAGAAACCACTTCTTTCCTCCATGTCCAGGAAGAATAATCACTCCCACTATAATATACTCCCAGTTGCCTTCCAAGTGAAAAGATCACCAGAAGACAGCAGAGAAGAACTATCGGTCAAGAAACCTCTGTAGAGGAATGTCGTGACAAAGTTGAGAAAGAATGCAAGACCTGTTAGTAGAATTGTTAAGAATGTAAACCACAACACAGTCCTGAGAAAAGTCTACGCGAAAGAGACGCAGAATAACCTGGCTTTGATTCTATATGGCATGAGAAAGAAGAAAGGGGAACTTTCAAGATTCAGTTGTTATACCTTGTAACATTAAAGTAGAGCTCCAGTAATTCTTGCAGTATCTGCTTCTGAAGTCGCCTACCTTGCAGCTGGCACCATCTAAGGGCTCACTTTGGCTGTTTTCACATAGCTTGCTGAACCATAAAGTAACCCAGTGTTTCCCAACTATGGCAACTTTCATATCCGCAGACTTCAACTCCTAGAATTCTTAGCAATGGCTATGCTGTCTGTGGAATTCTGGGAGTTGAAGTCCAGCCATCTGAAAGTTGCCCAAGTTGGAAAATACTGAACTAACCATTCTGGCTAGGTTTGCACAAGGCACTGAGCATTGGAAATGTTCACATAATAGGGACTTCCACCATTTATGCAACTCCCAGAATTCAGAGTCAACGTGGCTTTAGCTTAGAATTCTGGGGACTGAAGTCCACATTGTTGGGAGGTGCTCACTTGAGGAAGGATATCAAAAAGATGGAATCAGCTGACTTCTTCTGCAAGCCACAGCTATTTGCTAGAAATCTGCCAATCTTTTGAATGGTTGTCCAAGTTAGGTCTTGCAGATTATAACCTCTTCATCAGAAAAATAACTAAAATTTCTGACAACAGCCAGACTACCATGGGTGGTAAAATTGGCAGTTTAACAATATATGAGTTGCTGTCTCAGTCTTGGTATCTGAACATACAAACATAAATTGTTTATTTACTTATCAAGCTTTATCACTGCCCATCTCCCCCACATGGGGGGGACTCTGGGCGGTTTACCATAAAAACAAAATTAAAATCAGAAGCATTTATAAATACAACAGATACAACAGAAATAAAAATGTAATAGAATCAAGATGGGCAAGAGTTCTTTGTCAGACCGTGAGTGTAGTAGATCCATCAGAAGTCACTCTAGGGTGCTAGCCAACCCCAAGTGTGGCTATTCCCCCTTCCATTCCAAGTCTGCTGACAAAACCAGGTCTTTAATCTTTTTCAAAAGTCCAGGAGAGAGGTGGCCTGTTTCACCTCTGGGGGAAGGATGTTCCAAAGGGCAGGAGCTACGGCAGAGAAAGCACACTTCCAAGACCCCTCCAGATGGAATTCTTTTGCGGATGGGGTCCGTAACGTGCCCTCCCTGCATGACTGGGTGGGGCAGAATGATGTAATAGGGACGAGATGGTCCCTCAGATATCCTGGCCCCATGCCATGTAGGGCTTTAAAGGTGATAACCAACACTTTGAATTGGACCCGGAAGCAGACTGGGACCCAGTGCAGCTCACACAACCAAGGTGTTACATGTGCAAACCTTGGGACACTCAAGATTGTCCACGTGGCTGCATTCTGGAACAGCTGAAGCTTCCGGATATTCGTCAAGGGTAGCCCCATGTAGAGCTCATTACAGTAGTCTATATGGGAGATGACCAGGGCATGAGTGACCGTTCAGAGGGCCTCCCGCTCCAGGAAGGGGCGTAACTGGCGCACAACACCAAGTTGCACAAAGGCCCTTCTGGCCACGACTGCCACCTGCTCTTTGAGCAGGAGCCGTGAGTCCAAGAGGACCCCTAAGTTACACACCAGGTCAGTCTGGGGCAGTGCAACCCCATCCAGAACTAAAGATTACAATGTCCCAGATAAAGAAGAGCCATTAGTCCACAGCCACTCTGTCCTACCAGGGTTCAGCTGTAGCCTGTTGTCCCCCATCCAGGCCCCAACGACCTCCGACAGCTGGAGAGGGTGGTCATGGCATCCCTTACCTCACCTGGGACGGAGATGCATAGTTGGGTATCATCAGCATACTGATGATAACTCATCCCGTGGTGACAGATGATGTCACCCAGCAGTTTCATGAAGATATTAAAAAGGAGCGGAGAGAGTACCAAGCCCTGTGGCACCCTACAAAGAAGGGCCCGAGGGCTGGATCTCTTGCTCCCTATCAACATCAATTGGGACAGGCCCTGGAGGAAGGAGGAGAACCAGTGTAAAACCACACCGCCCACTCCCAACTCCCTGAGCCGGCCCAAAAGGATACCATGGTCGATGGTATCAAAAGCTGATGAGAGGGAGGCTTTCATAGGTATGGGAGACTAGTATATTTGCCTATTGTCTCCATAATAGGTTCAATTCAATCAATTCAAACCAAGGTAAAAAAATCTCTTATGTGGGACATGTAAGATATTACAGAGATAATTAGGAATCATCCATGGAGAACCCATGAGGTTCTGATGTTGAAGGACACAGAAATGTTCTTCAGAGAAAGATGAAGGAACACATGAGCTTTACTCTTTAGTGGTATTTCTTCCATAAGTATGAAGACATTTGTCTTGTGACAAGATACCTTTAAGACCCCCTCCTTCACCCAGCATTGATCAATACGAACTATTCAAGAAAAAATGCTGATAGTCCCTAGTACCACAAAATTGTGGGGGGCAAGGCTAAGAGGAGATGCTTCTCTGTTCTGGCCTCACCCCATTGTTAGGAACAGGCTTCTGTTGAGGCTTTCCTACTAACGATTAAGACTGCTATTATACCTAATCATTTTGGCCCGGTGAAGAGGTTGTATTTGATTGACTCCTTTCACGTGCTTCATGCAAATCGCCTGGGGGGAGGAACCTGCCCGGACTTGTTTCTTACTTCCTCTTTTTTCTCTGTGCCGGCATGTAGCAAGCCAGGAGAGCTAAGTCCTTTAAATATGTTTTGCTTTTGTTTTGCTTTCTGTAAATAAATTATTTTTATAGAAATGCTTGGTGTGTGACTTTTTTGACCTCTCCTAGGCTAAAGGCTTTCCCAGCATCTGCTAACAGCTTCCACAAGAGATCCAGCTTTTCTGCCTCCTGGCAGTTGGTCAAAATGGAGCTTTTCAACACAGCACCATCAAAGTATTAACTGGTATTAACAGACTGTTTTTATTTATTTTTTATTTAAAGAAAGTATAACAAATAATCTTTTGAAGCACACGTTTTCAATTTAATTGAAAAGCAAACAGGGCCCCTTCATCAGGGTATGTATGAGGATGGTCATCTTCTGCAGTATATTAAAAGAAATAAATAATAAAAACCTGAAGGAAGCAAATGTTTTAGAAAGAACCGTGATCCAGATGGAGTCCTTGTCAATTCCGATAAAATATTTAGAAATCTGCTATTCAAAAAGCTTATGCTTTTTTTTTTTTTTTTTGGACAAGCCGAATAAACAGCTTCATCCACCTGCTTATTTCGTTTTATTTGCATTTGCTGGAACAGCAATAGGCATTCGGGTGAATAAGCATTTGGGGGAAAAACGCTTCTATTTGTGAAAGAGCATATAAACTCAGCATAATGTCTTCTGCTTCTGAAAAGGTAAAGATGGTTATTTTATTTCTGAAGAAGATGCCTTCTCAAATGTGAGGGTGTTAGGGCTTTATTAACAATAACAATATGCTTATCAATCACGTTTATTACAGCCCTAAGGCCAGACCCAATAAAACTATACGTAATAACAATCTTACATTGATACATATATATACATAAAAACAAAAGCAATCAATATACTATCATCCAAAATTTGTTTAAAATAGAAATACTAAATGAATTAAAATAAAATACTATGTTAAAACTTTCAAATCCAAGTGATGGTGTGATGTATTGTGCAGATGGTAGCACAAAACTGGGCAACCTGGGAGGATATGTTTGGGTCCTTATCTGAAAGAAGTAGCATTAGGTAGAAGTCACTCTCCCTGCCTGGAAATTTCTTCAGTAATGGATATATAAGGGTCTTGATTAATTGATTGATTGATTGATTAACAATATGCTTACAAAACAGCAGATCTGCAGAGGAGAGCTTTTGTGGACTTTCTTTTTAAATCTAACGACCCATACACTGCTTTATTATTATTATTATTTTTTAAGAAAACATTCAAAGTGAATGGGTGTCCGAGTGAAATCAGGAGAGTCTCCCCATCACTGGCGGACGATTATGTTCTGTTTGGAGAGTTGCCAATCCTGCAGGCGCTGAGTTGAATCAAGGCTGGCAAATGCTCAGCCAAACGGGTCAGATCCTTCCTATGACACCATTCGCGTCACCCCTATTGACTCTCCCCACTGCCCCCACGCCCAGCGCAGAAAGAGAAACAAATCAGGCCACTGGGGGCAGAAAGGGTGACGCAGTGTCTCTTCGGCTAGCAGCTCGATCGTGGTTTTTGCACCGGGGGCAGGGGAGGAGGGGGAAGACAAGGGGTCTCAGAAACAGAACATCATACCCACTCCTAGCATGAAGTTCATAAAGGATGACAAATAATGGAACATCATTTTTTACTCAAGTTTTAAAGAATGCCTCGAAAATGTGCTTGCTTGCTTGCTTTCCTTTTCTTTCTTTCTTTCTGCTATTTAATATGTCCTCTTTGTTTTAATGTTCTTTCTTTTCTATTTAATATGTCCTCTTTGTTTTAATGTTCTCCTTCTCTCCTTCCTTCCTTCCTTCCTTCCTTCCTTCCTTCCTTCCTTCCTTCCTTCCTTCCTTCCTTCCTTCCTTCCTTCCTTCCTTCCTTTCTTTCTGCTATTTAATATGTCCTCTTTGTTTTAATGTTCTTTCTTTCTCTTTCTTTATGCTATTTAATATGTCCTCTTTGTTTTTTAAAACAAAGCCCCTACACTGCTGTATGCACCATAACTCCTTCTCTGCCATTTTTCTCCAGCAGCTCTGAATGCCATGACATCCTCCATTACACTTGTCCCTGTGTCATTCCAGGAATTCACTGTGTGTTGCACTGAGGAGCTTCAAAGTCATCCTAGGGAGTGGAAGAAGTAAAGCAGCAGACAGTGTCCCATGCAGCACCCTTGATTTATAGCTAAAAAGTTGTGGTGCGGGGGTGGGGTGGAGGAAATACTCTGACCTTTGCATGGGCAAATGTTAGCCCACCCAATCACCCCAACTCTTGATATTTGGGGGATATTCAAGGAAGAGTTTGTCCTAGCACCACATAAAATTAACATTGCTTTATAATAGCCTCTGACAGATGATATAAGCTTATTGTGTAGTATGTCGAAGTTTAAACCCCAAATTGTCAAGGCATTGCTTGATGGAATAGTTTCAATCCATTAAGGAAATCAGAATGCATATCTACTATAGGTTTATTTCTATGTGTGCATATGTTTACAGAACTACGCCTGAGTTAGGAGACAGATCAGAGATTCAAGCTATGGATTCTAAAACTATCAGAAAGAATAGCGGAAAAGGATAGAGTTACGGCAATTCTTATTCCTCTTTTGCAGGAAAGGTGGACTAAGACTTGGAAGTGATCATCAAGGTTCTCCCCAACATACAGCATCCAGAGAGAGAGAGATGTGAATTTACATGCAAAGACATTTATTTACCCTTGTGATGCTAGAACAGATCTCATTTCTTATACCCTCTCAGACCACAGAGGTTACCGTTCTTATTTGACTGGGCCTCCTGCTAGAGGTCTTAGGACCTTCATAGAGTTTTTACAGATGTTACCATTTGCTACTGACCAGGCACTATGCAACTGGTTTTAGCTTTATTAAGACTCATCAGGCAGTCTCTGTATGTTCAAACCCACCTTAAAGGGGGAGGTCTGGAGCCCTCTAGCATGCAAGGGTAAAAGGAAGGAGATCTATTGTAGCCTCTATAGACATCTCTTCCCACAAGCTACTGACAACCAGGCCAAGATAGTTCTCAAGCTGAATGCTGTGTATAGTCACCTAATGCAAAGACTGGTGCTTTCAAATTCTGGTAAAGGGGTTTGAACATAGGAAAACAACCAATGACTGAGAAGTCTCAATAAAGATGAAACTGGTTGAATGGTGCCTCCTACTGGTGAATAGCAATTTTAACACCTGTTACTCTTGCGAATTTATACTGAGTTGGAATTCCTTTCTTGTCCCAGGAAAGTCAACCAGAACTCTATAATTGTCCGGGTTGTCATTAGCCACCCTTGCTCCATTTATGATGCTTTGGCAATAAAGTGACTCCCTTTACCCCATAGCAAGCTGGGAGCCACAGGATATTAAGGAAGCAGCCTTTACAAACATGTGAATCCACTTCCATGGCGCACCAAGTGAAAGAGATGGGGCTTTTTAGCATTCAGAAAAGCAATCATTTCAGGTCACAAGTTGGCCGATCCCACGTGAAGCCAATATCTTGCCCCATCCTAACTGGGTTAACCAGATGACAGTAAATAATTCCACAATCACTGCTCCATCATCAGCCCTGAGCGCCATGGAATATCAATAAGGAGCTACATTTTATCTGGAAATGGTGGTTGTCATTGTTTAATGGCATGTCCTTCTGGTCTGCATTAACCTTAGGTATTCAACTAACACCCCCCCAACCCCGTGTCAGAAGAGTCACCCAACTCCATTACAGCCTGTTGAACTCATTCAGTCTTGTTGATTTATCAGACGGAGGATTGTTAAGTTCTCAAGCGTGGCAAGACAGAATTGCTCCTGTGCATTTGAAAGCCCATAAAAGGGTTTTATGTTTAATATCATTACAGTAGACTGGCCCTTTGCTCTCTTTCTCCCTGTTCTGTTGCGTTCTCATTCATTACCTGTGACTCCATGGTCCATTAACTACCTGGATGTCTTTCTTTGCCACTTGTTTTTTAAACTCTCCACTCTGTAAAATTGAATTAAGCTTCTGAAAAGGAAAAGGCATTTTCAGGTTTTGAGGAAGGAAAGATCTCTGGAAAATTTAAGAGAAGTGCGTGTGGGTGTGTGATTAAAATTCTCCATAAGTTGTGTGTGTGCGTGTATCTTCAAGTCATTCTCAACTCCTGGCAACTGCCATGGCAGGTCCCTGCAGTTTTCTTGGCAGCATTTTCAGAAGTGGTTTGCCATTGCTTCCTTCTTCCTAGGGCTGAGAGAGAGAGACTGATCCCAAGTCACCCAGCTGGCTTCAGGCCTAAGGCAGGACTGGAACTCTCCAGTCCAGTGCCTTTAACCACTACACCAAACTGACTTATGGCTATCAGGTGCCTTCAAGTCAATTTTGACTTCTAGCAACAACTAGGTCCCTGCAATTTAGCAAACTCTCTCTAGATGTATAGCTGTCCTTACCTATCAGTTTCACTGTCATGCTATCACTTCTTTCCCAAAGTACCATGGGAAACATAGTTTGGACTACTCATGGGATATGACACTCTTTCCCAACCCAATGCCTTTCAGACATACTATAGTTCAACTCTCATGATGCCCAGCTGATGTGGCTTTGGCCCACTAGACTGAAATCATGGAAGTCTGTTCTGCTAGAACCAAAACCCTGTTCTCCTACATGGAGGCCTTTGGACAAGGGGAGCAGGTCAACATGGAGCACAGTGAGTGGAAGTATTGCTACAGCAACAATGTGGTTTTACATAAGCATCTTAATAACTCAGAGTTCAATTCTACCTTTTCCTATCTTCATACCTAGGAGTCAAAACATTCCCCATGCTTGCAGCCAAACACCATGTCCCTGATCCAGTCTTTCTCCCTACCCTGGAAAGGGAGCTCAGTACGTCAGAGGTGGAGTTGCGGATACTCAGGGAACTTGGACCTCACCAATGCTAAAACTGCCAGTGGGACATCTTCAAGATAGTGGTCAAGGATGGGCTTTTGTCTCATCCCTCCTTCTACCTCCAGGAAGAAAAACTTCAAGAATTCATCAGCTACGAAGACGACAGAAGACATCTGGTTGGGACAATGGTGTTCTTTACAATGATCTTCCCCTTGTTTCTCAGAATTTCTCAGAATGCCAGACATGTTCTATATTGCAGTGTTGAAGTTCTAGATTGTATTGTTGATGTTTTATGTTATAGTTCGATCTATGACCTTAAATAAATAACCTCTGAATCTTTGAATGTCAGACGACAGCTGACATCTTCCTTATCTGAGACCTTCTTATTTTATTAGGAGAACACTTAGAAAGTTCCTTTTGAATTCACATGGGCCAACATTCACCCCATGGGTACTGCATGACTCAGGGCTGAGTTGCCCCAAAAGCCTGTCCATCTCTGTGCTTTCCTAAGACCTCTGTTGGGTCACTTTAGGTCTATTACTGATGCAGTGCAGCGTTAGCACAGAAAATATTTGTTCAATCAGAATCCACTTGACCTTCTATATTAGGAGCTGTGCAGCACTTCAGATCTGATCTCCTAAGGATCAGGGTGCATGGAAACAACATGGCTACTACAGTGTGCTGCAGACAAGAGATGTGTTCAGACTGATGTGCACTCTGAAGCTCCTTTTGGAGACCAAAAGTGCACCACTGTTATCCTAAAATGATGCACCTAACAGGGCTTACATGAAGCCCAAATTACTAGACCACAAGCAAACCATTTCTCTTTCAACAGGCCAGCTGTAAAGAGACCTTTGCCTTTTCTGCAACCACTTCAAAGTTCCTGCGCATAAAGTCAACAACAAAATTGCTGTCATATGCAGACAACTTTAGTGCATGTCCTAACAAAATCAGCGCATTTGAGGATCTGACAATGGAGAAATCTCACACTACTGCGACAGCACTGGAATGTGGTCTAATGTGGTGACAGAGTCCCAAACTCATGAACAGTCAAATTCAGAAACTGAATGGTGAACAACAAATTACTCCCAATGAGTCATCAAGGTAATATATTATACTAAATAGAGAAAACAGCACAGTCAGTCCCTGATATGCAGGTTCTTCTCAATGCTTGAGCACCAAGCTTCAAAGATTCTGCATTTTCCAAGAAGATGATCTTTCCAGCAGGATACCATGCAGTTTTCAAGGCAAGGCTGCAGAAACAGCCAGGAGCTATGTGATCAGGGGACTGGAAACAGAATGATAGCAGGCTTATGTTTGTTTCCCCCACCCACTGGGTTGAACCAACAGTTCTCAGGATTAGAAATCAGCTGAGGAATCATTATCATTATCGTGACTGATTTATATAATTTATATCTCATTGCCATGGACGATCTGAGCATGTTGCTACCAAGGTTTGAATGCAGGAATCCAGATTAAGATATTCACAACAGATTGTGGTCAGGGGAGTTCATGTTGCCCTCCTTTTTAATGGGGTGGGTTAAAGAAGCCAAAGGCTGCCTAAGGCCCTGGCAGAGATTTAAGCCACCCATCTCATTCCTTACAACCCCCAACCTTGCACCCCAAATGCATCTAGCTCCATCCACTTCAGAAGTGCCTTGCAAAGCTTGGTAGGGCCTTGAACCAACAGAAGTTATGCTCCTTAGACTTGGAGTAGAAAAAGAACAACCGGGCTTGGCTTCCCCATTTCACTATCGTCACCATTACCAGCACTACCAGCAACTCACATGCTAACCACAGCTTTTCTGTAATGGAAAGCCAACACAGAAACTGCAGAAGAAAGATGAGATCTGGAGTGCATCTTTTTCCAGCAATCATAAAGAGGAAGGCAAGGGAAAAGTAAGCTAGAAAGGCATAAAGCAACTTGCAGAGGAGCATAGAGATGACCTTGGAGAAGGTACACAGGGGCCATCTGAAAAGCACGAAAAGCTCTGCCCAGTAAAACAAGACATTGTGAGAAAGAAACTCAAGATCGTTCCATTTTGACTCTCTTTGGTATAAGAGGGAGGGAAGGGGAAACACTGCCCAAAAGAATGCAGGCCATCTGCATTTTGGACCCAGCGTAGTCTCCAAATACCCTTTAAGGGTAGCCCCAAGTAGAATATATAGGTGATGATAAATTTAAGCAATAATGCTAACAGTTAACAGAATTGGTTATTTTTTTATGCTCTCCTAAAAATTTACTTCCATATACAAAAGTTAATATGCTTTTTTGCTGGCGCTCTAAAAACACACATTTTATTTATTTATTTATTGCATTTCTTCACGGCCCATCTCGTACAAACGACTCTGGGAGGTTTGCAAGCAAATTTTATCAATAAACTCAGAGTGTCCTCCAAAACTCAGTTCATTTTCAGTCTTCTTGACCATTTTGAAACAAGCCCCAGTGTCATGCTCCCAGATCAAACGTTCTCCGAACAATTGATTGGACTTGCATGCATGTTTCAGTCAACGTGGGTATTACTCTTGCAAGTCAAAGGCACGGGAGGGGGAACATCGTTGGAGTGTGAAATCATTTTGTTTGGACTATCTTGCAATGCCAAGGTCGTTTGCGGGGAGCCGTTGAAGACAGCTGCAGATTCTTACACTAACTGGCACAAGAGGGAGGGGTGGATACCTGGGATGGGGAGTGGGGGGGGGAATTTGAATTTGCTGAAGGTGTTTAATGGGAGAAAAGCATGAGTTTTTTCATTCACAGCTTTTTCCTTTGTACTGAATGCTACACACCATTAAAGAGAATTCTTAGCCAATGCTTATGAGTCAGATTTAATGGGAAGTTGAGTGTTCCAGTCATCACACCGGGTCCCCTCTAGCAAACAATAGCATCTTTTGTAATAGCATCTTAACTGACCAGAGTCCCCCGACGGGAGGAGATGGGCGGGGACAAATTAGATAAATAAATAAATAAATCTTGTTGAACCCTGGAGTTGTGCCTTCTCTGTGGCAGCACCTGCCCTAAAGGGACTGCATCTCCCCAGATATCTAGAGTGTCTTCAGATATCTGAAGGCCTGGCTGTTTTCCCAGGTATTCGGTCAAGTACTTAGGCGACCGCTCCTGTTAATGTCCTTTTTATGCTTGGGACGTTTTGTTGAACTCGCGTGACATTGACCATTGCTTGTTTTCCATATGTACCAGTGTGGCTTTTCTGGTAAAAGTTGCCATTCACTTATTCTGATTTTTTTTTTAACCACTCAGCCAGGTTATCACTGGCTTCTTCTCAACAATGGTTTATTCTCAATCATTCTCAACAGTGGTTTATCACTGCCTTCTTCTGCTTCCTTGGTCTAACCTACAGCCTTGGGATTCTCACTTGGTCTCCCATCCAATCATGCTTCCTGCTTAGCTTTCTGGCTCAGCCGAGGTCAACCTGCACAATTTGCTCACTGTCACTCATGTCCTCATGACCTCCCGTCTGGACAACTGCAATGTGCTCTACATGGGGCTGCCCTTGAAGAGCATTCAGAAGCTTCAACTGGTGCAGAATGCAGCTGCCCGGGTTGTATATGGTGTTGGCTATTTGACACATGTAACACCACTGCTTTGGGGGCTGCATTGGTTGCTGGTGTGTTTCTGGGTGCAATTCAAGGTGCTGATTGCCACCTTTAAAGAACTTCATGTCTCGGGACCGGGTTACCTGAGGGACCGTCTTCTCCCAGTTATTTCTACCCATCCAATCCAGTCCAGCAGGATGGGCATGCTCCGGGCCCTGTCAGCCAAGGAATGTTGGCTGGCGGGGACCAGGAGACGTGCCTTTTCTGCTGTGGCACCTGCCCTCTGGAACATCCTCCCTCCTGAGGTTAGGACGGCCCTGACCCTTCTGGCTTTTTGGAAGGACTTGAAGACCTGGCTCTGTGCCTAGGCCTGGGGCCCCGAGTGTGCAAAGGGCCCCATTTCCTGGTTGTGCTGACACGGACGGATTATAGTACCTCTTGGCTATTTGTATTCAATTTCTTTCTATTGTGTTTAACCGTTTTAATTGTTTTTATTATTGTTCACCACCCAGAGTCACTGCTTTGAGATGAGGGGCAATACAAATTGAATAAACAAATAAATAAATAGTTGATGGAGTATGTTCGCTCCCAATCAATAAATGGGAGGTGTTTGGTAATGGGGAGGGGGGGTGGGGGTGGGGTAGTTTTCCTGGCAGATCAGTGGTTGAGTCATGCAGGAGCTTTGATTCTGCACCAGTCTCTTGCCACACACTAGCACAGAAGCGTTCTCGCTGCAGACTTTAAGGGTCTCCATTCTATAAATGGCCTTGACATTTTTCATTGACTAATTGATTCAAAAAGGCAGATAGAAAGGGGGTGAGGAATAATTACGGATAATTCACTTTTTTTTTTTTTATGTTGCTAAGATGCTTTTCAACAGATCTTTTGGAATGCAATTTTGCCATGGACCACATCCCCGAAAAGGAAATGGTGGAAAAGAATGTCAATCAGTAGGAGGGAAAACTGTTGAAGTTAATTAATAACTCTAGAAGTGGGAAAGTGGACTGTATCTTCCCCTTCAGAAAAACGTATTTTTAAATCTATAAGAAAAGTTCAAAATCCTAGAAAAGAATCCATCGCCCTCTTATTACTAAAAATATCCATTTACGTGGTGGGAACTAGAAGAAGAAAGTAGACATGGGATTAACAGAGCAAAGGAAACACGATGATGATGATGATCATCATCATCATCACCACCACCACCATCATCATCATCTTAGGAGATAGTAACTTAATTTCCCAAAGAAGCATCTTGTCTTAAGCTGGGAAAGTTACATTTGGAGAGAAGTTTGAAACTGGAGAATCAACTTCATAAAATACAAATGCATAAGGACTAACATGAGAGCAGAAAATGTCAAAGAAAAGAGTTCTGATCCAGCCCACTCCTTGATATTTCCAACTGCAAGCCAGGTTTTTCAGTGAAAAATATCATTTGAAGAGCATTCTATAGCAAGAAAGCTAATGCTGTCCATGTGTCTCAGAAGGGTTCATTCTCTGCAGAGAATTACTTATTCTTGGGATGCTGAGAATTAGTTTCAAGTTTCTCCAAGTGGTGGTTTTGAGATGATGCACTTTCCATCTCACTCAAGATTTGCTGGCATCTCACACTTCCCATTCTGAAAAAGAGGATCTCCTTCTTGATCTTTTCCCTGGGGATTCAATGGAGAGTGGAAGCTACAAGGCTGCAGACCACAGGAGGGAATGCTGTGCAGGGAAGGACAGGACTTTCAGATAAAACCCACAGTCACCTTCCTTGGAAACGTGGAAGAACAACACATTCCATTTGTGTGAATTTTAGCCAAATTCTCTTTTCTTGCCAAATTTTCTTTGGCGTCAGACTGAACGGCAGAAGAAAATAATGCAGGGAATTTTTATTGCATGGTACTTGCAATAAAATCATCCAAGGTTCCAAAAAGTCTGTTTAAGAAGGGAAATAAATTAACAGTTCAATCCACACTCAGATTGTTTCATTTGTAAATCAGATTCCATCTACCAGCACTATTCAAAGGACAGAGCAAGGCTAATTTGGTTTCCTGACATCAAGGGACTTGTTGCCCAATCATTTCTGGGATGACAACATTGCAAGTGGTTTATTTCCAACTCTACTTTGTTGGAAGGGAGTCCAGGAAGATGAGAGAGAGAGACATGTTCCAGATTGAGATGGGCCACCTTTTATTAACACTCTGGATGCAGGGTCTCTCCAGGACCAAAAGCTAGTGCATTATTTTGTCTGTCCACTGAAAGAAACCTATTTCATTTCATACCTCTGAATGAAATAAGTCTGAAAAGGACTTATCAGATTCTAAAATTGTCTCCACGTTTGAGGTCCATTTCTAACTCTCTCTCCCGCTTTCTCTCTGCATGACCTTTGTGCAACCTTGCATGCCCGTGCAGAAACAAACTAGCTCTAGAAATCTGAGGTCATCTCAGTCACTTCTTGGACCAATACCCTATCTTTCCCTTTGAAGGAGAAACATGGGTTGCAGGAAAAAAACAAGAGAAGACAATCCTTTTAATAGCCTGAGTTCCGCAACAATGCAAATAGGCTGGATTGTTAGTCACAGGGAGACTCGTGGTAGCCACTGCCCAGCAGGCCATAAATAAATCCAAGTCTTCCATAAGAGTTGCAGGGGGCCAAGCAGTAGAAATGTTTGGATTCAAGTTAAGAGGTAAGAAATGAAAAATAAGTTCAATTAACTTTCACAATTTGGTTAAGCACAGCAGCGCTCAAAGAAAAGGTTAGAAGAATTCAGCATTTTGCTTCCCCAGCCTTCAAACAAATTCTCCAAGAAAGGAACTCATCCAAGGAATGATGTGGATATTGAGCTCTCTTGGTGTTCCCTGAGCATGGTTGGCTTCCTTCAGATGTTTCATTACTAGGCAAGTAATTAATGTTAAAAACTGACAGGAGTTTCCTTCTTGGTTTCTTCACATCATTTAGATGTCACTGTGCTGGGTTTGACTCCAAGTGACTATGTGGACCAAGTATCCTGCATCTTCTGCCTTCAGGCTCTTCTTGACAAGCAGCCAATGAAAATGTTATGATTCTGGGCATGTTGGAGCCACATCAAGAAATAAGCCTAGATGGGATCTCTGCTGCAAAGACCAATTATTTCAAAACTGTAAAGCCAGAAGAGAAAGGAGGAGGGGAAGGAGGAGGAATAGAAGATGAGTAGAGGAAGAGGGGAAAAAGAAAAAGAAAAAAAGTGAAGGAGGATGGGGAATGAAAGTGAAAATGTGGAGAAGAAAAAAGAGAGAAAAGGAGAAAAGGGAAAGAGAAAAAGAAGGAAAAAGGAGAAGAAAATAAAGAAAATGAAGAACAGGAGGAGCAGCTGAAAAATTCAAACGTATGTCAAGAGCTGTTATGTATACACCTTGGGACATCAGGTTTCAAAAAGCATGTTGTTGTTGTTTATTCGTTTAGTCGCTTCCGACTCTTCGTGACTTCATGGACCAGCCCACGCCAGAGCTTCCTGTTGGTCGCCAACACCCCCAGCTCCCCCAGGGACGAGTCTGTCACCTCTAGAATATCATCCATCCATCTTGCCCTTGGTCGGCCCCTCTTCCTTTTGCCCTCCACTCTTCCTAGCATCAGCATCTTCTCCAGGGTGTCCTGTCTTCTCATTATGTGGCCAAAGTACTTCAGTTTTGCCTTTAATATCATTCCCTCAAGTGAGCAGTCTGGCTTTATTTCCTGGAGGATGGACTGGTTTGATCTTCTTGCAGTCCAGGGCACTCTCAGAATTTTCCTCCAACACCACAGTTCAAAAGCATCGATCTTCCTTCGCTCAGCCTTCCTTATGGTCCAGCTCTCGCAGCCATATGTTACTACAGGGAACACCATTGCTTTAACTATGCGGGCCTTTGTTGTCAGTGTGATGTCTCTGCTCTTAACTATTTTATCGAGATTTGTCATTGCTCTTCTTCCAAGGATTAAGCGTCTTCTGATTTCCTGACTGCAGTCAGCATCTGCAGTAATCTTCGCACCTAGAAATACAAAGTCTTTCACTGCTTCCACATTTTCTCCCTCTATTTGCCAGTTATCAATCAAGCTGGTTGCCATAATCTTGGTTTTTTTGAGGTTTAGCTGCAAACCAGCTTTTGCACTTTCTTCTTTCACCTTCATCATAAGGCTCCTCAGTTCCTCTTCACTTTCAGCCATCAAAGTGGTATCATCTGCATATCTGAGATTGTTAATGTTTCTTCCAGAGATTTTAACTCCAGCCTTGGATTCCTCAAGGCCAGCTTGTCGCATGATGTGTTCTGCATACAAGTTGAATAGGTAGGGTGAGAGTATACAGCCCTGCCGTACTCCTTTCCCAATCTTAAACCAGTCTGTTGTTCCGTGGTCTGTTCTTACTGTTGCTACTTGGTCGTTATACAGATTCTTCAGGAGGCATACAAGATGACTTGGTATCCCCATACCACTAAGAACTTGCCACAATTTGTTATGGTCCACACAGTCAAAGGCTTTAGAATAGTCAATAAAACAGAAATAGATGTTTTTCTGAAACTCCCTGGCTTTTTCCATTATCCAGCGGATATTGGCAATTTGGTCTCTAGTTCCTCTGCCTTTTCTAAACCCAGCTTGTACATCTGGCAATTCTCGCTCCATGAACTGCTGAAGTCTACCTTGCAGGATCTTGAGCATTACCTTACTGGCATGTGAAATGAGTGCCACTGTTCGATAGTTTGAACATTCTTTAGTGTTTCCCTTTTTTGGTATGGGGATATAAGTTGATTTTTTCCAGTCTGATGGCCATTCTTGTGTTTTCCAAATTTGCTGGCATATAGCATGCATTACCTTGACAGCATCATCTTGCAAGATTTTGAACAGTTCAGCTGGGATGCCGTCGTCTCCTGTTGCCTTGTTATTAGCAATGCTTCTTAAGGCCCACTCAACCTCACTCTTCAGGATGTCTGGCTCTAGCTCACTGACCACACCGTCAAAGCTATCCCCGATATTGTTATCCTTCCTATACAGGTCTTCTGTATATTCTTGCCACCTTTTCTTGATCTCTTCTTCTTCTGTTAGGTCCTTGCCATCTTTGTTTTTGATCATACCCATTTTGGCCTGGAATTTACCTCCAATGTTTCTAATTTTCTGGAAGAGGTCTCTTGTCCTTCCTATTCTATTGTCTTCAAATGGGATGATTTTTCAGTGTTCAGGTACAAAATTTAATAAGGTTAAACATGGAAACTTGCATTAATACCTGCTTGTATGACGCTAATTAGGAAGGCAATGAAAATACATTTTTTTAAAAAATAGTCTTTGGATTTTTTTTTAAGAATGATTGTTTTTGCATGTTTATTGTCCCCACTTGCTGGTAACTACTGTATTATATAAGCCTCAATTTCATTAATTTGTTGACTATTATTTGCCTGTCTGCAACCAGGATGGGTAAATACAAAACTAATTAATATTATTAACAAATACATAGGGAGCTCAGCTAAAACAAGTGCTCCGGTACCTTGCAATCTGCAATCACATAACTGAGAGGAGCCCAAGATACTAAGAGCAAGACCTCTTAATAGTGAAAATGCAGAGATGAGACTTACTTAACACCCCTATTATGCTGATGTCAAGCTTAATTTAAGCCTGTGAGAGATCTGGGATGTCAAGTCAGGTAGCACAGAGATGCAGCAGAAAGCTGAGGAATTCCTGGGCATGCTGGGCACGCTGTCCATGAGGGATTGCCGATTGGCAGGGTCCAGGAGGAGGGCCTTCTCTGCCATGCCCCCCGCCCTTTGGGATGGAGACTTGGTTCTGCCGTCTCGCTTGGGGCGGGAAAGTGGGTAACCATTCCTGGGGGCGGCTCGCACCCTAGAGCCCCTCCCACCAGCTTGGAAGCTTACAGTCTCTTGGATTTTATATTTATTTATTGCATTTTGTATTTCGAATGTGCTTGATTTTTATGGGATTTTAACATTTATTGTTGTAGCTTGATTTTATTGTAAGCCGCCCAGAGTCCCTCTTTTGGGGGAGATGGGCGGTAATAAAATTTGAAAAATAAATAAATAAATAATTTACCCCCAGAGGTGAGGCAGGCCCCACTCCCCCAGCCTCCAGAAAGGGAGTTAAGACCTGGCTTTGCCACCTCGCTTGGGGCGAGGGGGGGATAGTCGATCGTGAAGGTGGCTGGTACCCTGGCGCGGCCCCGGAAAATCTCGCTAAGGCCGTCTCAGACTTCCTATTTTATATTCTTATATTTATGTGTATTTATATTTTAGAAAGAATCTTTTATTCTTTTATTCACTTGTAAACTGCCCAGAGTCATAACTACACAAGATGGGCGGTGAAGAAATTTGATAAATAAAAATAAAATAAATAAATAAAATTATCCAACAAATTTCACTGAAAGAGCAGAACACCACAGGGAGGAGTGGAGTGAGAAATGGAAAAAAGAAAAAAACAAACAAACGAACAATGATCTTGGCTTTGATTATTGAACAACAGAGGAATTTCAACCTCTCTTTACTTCATGCAAGATTTATGCCTTTCTGAATAGTAGCCCCAAACTTTAACTCAGTTTGCTGTCCATATTTACCTTCCGTGTCTGGGTAGTAAGCAAAATGAATATTGAGTGGTGTAGAAAGGGCTATTTTGCACTTTCAATTGCAGGCACCATTGGAAGAGCTGAAGGACCAGGTTGGGGACAGATTGTTATAGAGAAAATCTATCCATGTGGTCACTAAGCATTGACAACAACTTGATGGCGCGTAATCAAATCACGTCAACTGCAGACAAAAAAGTAAGCAGAGCTATAGAGGTAGAAACCAGCAATAGTAACCAGGAGTCTCCTAAAGGTTTCTGCCCACCTCCCATAAGCCCCAACAAACACATTAAATAAGTGTAGATTGGAGAATTTGTGTTGCCTCAAATATCCTGAGAACATAAGGTTGCCTTTCCCTGAGCTACAACTTCTCCTTTTAACATAGTGTTTAGAAGTTGGGCTAGGACTGAAAAGATTTAGAGTCAAGTCTAGGCTCAGCTACAAACTTCATTAATGGTCACAGATACCATCATGACTTGTTTGGCCCCCTCCCAAGACACTCCTGTGGAAACCTACAGTGATGCACAGCTTAGGTCAGCCTTTCTCAACCTTTTGACCCTGGAGGAACCCTTGAAATGTTTTTCAGGCCTCAGGGAACCCCCACACATTCAGGCTCAAATACAGGCCAGGAGTTACAAAATTATTATATTCGTTTCATGGGTAGGCCTGCCTGTATGCATGAACAGTGTTCTTAAACTCAAAATAAAGAATGAAACTTACCTCTTTCATGTGCAGTTGCCCAAATTTGAAATATTTCTTTTAAATAAACCGTGATCTCCCAGGGAACCCCTAGTGACCTCTCATGGAACCCTAGGGTGCCACGGAACCCTGGTTGAGAAACCCTGGCTTAGGTTCTGCCTGAACTGACACAGTACTTGTTTAATTTCATTCGAATATGCAGAAAAAGAAACAACAAGAATTAAATACTTCTAGACACTGAAGTGCCAGTTAGTGAGAATATTCCCCGCCGCCCCTGCAATTTGCCCTTTATCTGAAGTGCTGAGATCAGATCCCAATTGCGCAGATAGATTGGTGGGGAATCCCACCAGACATACCGATAGCCTGTTCACAGTCAGAGAATAGTGCGAAAACAGAGGAAATAACTGCAACCTAATTATCACATATTTGAATGAAGTTACTTTCTTTCGCAGTCTTTCAACCACCTAGTCTCCGGAGATTAGGCACCAGTTAGCCATTAATTTGAATTAATTTTAGATTTTATTTAATTTCTGCCCTGCCATTCCTGGATCATCCAAGTCAGACAAAATAAATTAAAAGAAAATATTGGTAACTTAATGAATAATACACATGCAGGATCATTATAGGGAAAACACATACTCCTCTTTTCATTCTGTTCACCTAGATTTGCCACAGAGACCAAGTAACCTGGTCCTGAAACTCAGCAAGACCGGAAAAAGGTCAGAGGTAAATAAAGAATTACCAAGAATCTCTGCTGGATACATCACATGAAGTTCTCCTTGTGCCTAGCTTCAGCTCAGAAAGGAATTAACAAGGCTTTACTGTCTCTGAGATAATAAATTTGTCCACTGAAAATTAACAAAAGATGAAATTGACAGTAAACTGTCTCATTGCATTAGATTTGAGCACTCACAAGCCTATCCATGCTTTGACAGTCTATTCTTATCCACAGCTGCCAGGCTTGATTCAACCTATTGGTTAATTTAAATGACATCAAAATGGCACAAATTGCAGTTATCGATCAAAAGGCATCTGGTTAGATCATGCCTTGAAATGCCCAGACTCCAGGAGCAGATAGGAAGGCATCAGTGGCAACACAGAAGGGTTCAGGTGTGGTAGTATCACCCAGAACCTAGCTTAGAAGAGGTCCCAGGATTTTGAAGAAGAGCCCATTCTGAAGTTCATTTGCAGTTTGGTTTCTGGCTGTCAGCCACAAACATTACATCAGATCTCTATGGTCAAAGACAACATGGTCTTGCTGGGGATTGACAGCCAACACCCTCCCCAAAGGATTGGGTTGGACATCACAGCAAACAAGATTCTGGTCTAGATTAGTGCTTCCTGTCTCCATGTTTGTTGTGAGTATGTTCCTGGGAACTCTAAACACAGTGCTTCTGATGAGCAGGGATCCTCATGAGTCCTACTTGGACAGCACTGTTCTTCGTAAAGCCATTGGTCCTTCTTGTAGAGACAATAACATTTCCATTAGATCTTCATCTCCAGGGAGGGAGGAATTTTTCAACATCCTTATCATGATTAGATGTGAATTCTATGGGGTGATTCATTGATTTCTTTGGTAGGTTTGAGTCTGGGGAGGGAAGGGCTGGCATGAAATCTGCATTTCTTCATTTTTCTGTTTCAAAAGAGGTTCTGCTTGCTCTCAGTCAGAATTCTGCTTGCTCTTGAATCAAAAAGTCAATCAGTCCAGGAATTCTGATCCTTATTCTGAATTGGCTTTACTCACTCTGAATTAGCTTTGCTTCTTCAGTGAAAGCATTGTGTTCAAAGGTCTAAACTCCAATTGACCTAGATCACTCTATGAGAGAGAGAAGTATCTCCTAGACTATAAATTGCTCGGAAGTTAAAATGGTGAATATTTGAGATAGCCTTCCTTTCTGTCCACCTCTTAATTTTCACCATTATTACTATTTGATAAAATAATAGAATCATAGGGTTAGAAGGGAGCTTGGAGGTCTTCTAGTCCAACCCCCTGGACAGAACAGGAACATTCAGACACCCCAGAGAAATGGTGTCCAACCCTTGTTTGAAAACCTCAAGTGGTGGAGACCCCACAACTCCAAGAGGCAGGCTGGTCCACAGCTTAATGGCTCTCACGATCAGGGAATTCCTCCTGATTCTGAATTTGGATCAAACTCCAAGCTTCCACTCAAGGTTTCTTGTCCTACCCATGGGCATTATAGAGAATAAGCCCACACCATCTTCCTGGGGAGCCTTTCAAGTATTGGAAGACCATTATCATGTCTCCCCTAGCCTTCTCTTCTTTAGGCTAAACACACCCAGTTCTTTTAACTATTCTTCATGGGATTTTGTCTCCAAGCCCCTCACCATCTCAGTTGCTCTCCTCTGCACTCTTTCCAGTTCCTACCTCTTCCTTCTTGCATTGTGGTAACCAGAACTGGACACAGTATTCCAGGTGGGGCCTGACCAGGGCAATGTAGAGCAGAACAATCATTTCTCATCATCTCAATGCTATACCTGTTGATGCAGACCAAGATTGCACTGGATCTTTCGGCAACTGCAGGATATTGCTGGCTCATGCCTAATCTGTGGTCCAGAAGGACAGGCGGATTCTTCCCACAAGTACTTCCCACAAGAACTACTGCTAGGTCAGGTATCCTGTACCTGTGCATCTAGCTTTTCCTTCCTAAGTGCAGAACCTGACATTTCTTGTGTAGGCAATCCTGGCCAGCTTTGTGTCATCTGCAATTTTACTGAGCATCCCTCCTATCCCTTGTGAAAGGTGAAAGGTCCCCTGTGCCAGCACCGAGTCATGTCTGACCCTTTGGAGGGACGCCGCTTTCACATTTTCTTGGCAGACTATAGAGCGGGGTGGTTGGCCATTGCCTTCCCCCGCTGTCCTATCCCTTACCCTAAGCCATTTACGAAAACGTTGAAAAGCACTGGGCCTAGGGTAGAATTCTGAAATACCCCGTTATGTACTTCTCCCCATGTAGACAGAACAACATTCATGATGCATCCCTTCAAACTGTTATCACTGTGTCTGAGTTGGGCAGCCATAGAAATGTGTTTAATAAATAAATAAATGTCAATGCTCCCCGAATAGCCTAATGAAAATTAACTTCAAAAGAACTCCACTCAGTGCCAGTACCTGACTGCCACTGGGAGCAGGCCGAAGCAGCAGACTTTTTGCACATTCTCTTGACCCAATGCACAAATTCTGTCTTCCAATCACGAAATTAAGGGTCCTCCCCACCCCCATGTTACCTTGTGCAGGAAAAGGAATTAACTGGTTTCTGCTGTTGTCCTAAAGCCAGCTCTTCTGATCAGTTGAGGTTCTTCCACAAACTGTGAAACAAATGGAGATACAGTTGTTTTTGCAGAGTCTTTTTAAAGGCACAGAGTTTCTCAATCACTTTAAATAATAAGAAAGTCAGCGCAGGGTCAGGGATCATCAGCACCAGCAGTGAAGTCTCTGGTTCAAATGATGCCACCAACTCTGTAGCAACAGGCCAGTGTTGAGATGTTGGACTAGCATCATGGAGGCGCTGGTTCAAGTCCACAAGGGGTATCCACAAGGAGGGGATCAAAAAAGTAAAGATGGCAGCCACAGACATGTATTCAAAGCCCCTCCTTGCAGACACCCTTGAAGTCCATCGTCAGCCATGAAGTTTGTTGGGTAACTCTCTCTCTTGACCCAATCTATTCCACAGGGTTGTTACTGTGGGAATAATTGCAGAGAAGTTATCCCTGCAGGAAATATGGAAAGTCCTTCTAACAAATAAAATAAATGGACCCCTTTTCTCCATTTCAACCCATATATATGAATTAGAGCTGTGGTCTAGGTGGCAGCATTTAACCAAACTTCACTGATCTTGGAAACTAAACATGGCCTTGAAACCAGAACTTTTCATTTTAGGACTGATGGGTACAGAGTTAGAAAAGAGTCAAGGACAATTATTTCAATATATGATTGCTGCAGCAAGACTATTATAGGCCCAAAGATGGAAAGATCTGGCATCACCCACCATGGAGGAATGGCTGGTAAAACTGACAGAAGTTGCTGAGATGGCCAAACTAACTTCCTTGATTAGAGAAAGGTCATTATTGACATTCATCAATGACTGGAAAGCCCTTATGGACATTTTGCCCAAGAAAGAAAATGGTTTCATGACTTACGGTTTTGATTATTAGAACTAACAGGTTATAGAAAGAAGAGAATTATGATGTAAACTTAGAGAGGTTTGATTAAAATTGTACGTATAACTGCTGAGAGAAAGATCAGACGCCATATATATATATACTGTATATTCAAGTTTTCTGGCAAGGGCAAAGCAGGAAAACTATAGCAATGTGCTCATGTAATCACAGGTAGTTCTCATCTTATGACCACAACTGGGACTGGAACTTTGGTCACTAAGTGAGGCAGTCACTAAGTGAGGCATCATGTGACCGCCCTGATTTTCAGCTTTTTTGCTGCAGTCATTAAGCAAATCACATGGTTGTTAAGCAAATCTGGCTTCCTCCATTGATTGTGTTTGTCAGAAGCCCCCTGGGAAGGTTGCAAGAGGTGATCATGTGACCCCGGGACACTGCAACTGTGGTAAATACATGCCAGTTGCCAAGCACCCAAATTTTGATCTTGTGACTGCGGGGACACTGCGACAGTTGTAAGTGCGAGGACTGGTCGTAAGTCACTTTTTCAGCACTGGCATAATTTCAAACGGTCGCAAAACGAATGGTCGCAAGTCAAGGACTACCTGCACTAGCAGTTGAACTGACCTTGTTTTATACAGTGGGTTTTAAGGGAAAGGCTAATCCACATAGCCCTCTATTACTACAAAACTTTCTCAAGGGTTGAAGGGTGACTCCTATCTATTTGGAGAGAGTATAGGAAAGATATTGGGAACTATTTGGCATGTGGGGGGGCAGAGGGAAAGAAAGAACGGAAGACATCCTTTTGGTGAACTTGTAGGCTGTGGACAATTGCTGTTCAGATATTATTAACAAAAAACTTGAAACAGCTGTAAAATGAGAGTTACAAGTTCAACTCCACCCCATTCACTGTGATTCTCCTTGAAGCAAGAATACTCTGCTGCAGGCATCCTGCCTGGAATACTCCCGTCATCAATGATAATGGCAGTTTGCTATATTAATCCACTTCTTCTTTGAAGGGAGGTGGGGGAGAAAAAACCCTATCCCTTATATTTTTCCAAAAATAAACTTGAGTAGATATAGGTGAGGCAACTGTGTTTTCTTCCCATCCTTTTATTTCTCATTATTTCATCAAGTTTCAGATGGCAAGCAAAAGCTAGGATGCCTCAAGGACTTCTGGGGCATTGATTAAATCTTTAAAGAATCTGCATATTGCCCAACTTGGATACAGAGAGGGGTTTTTTTTAACTTTTTTGAAGGAGAAGAGCATTTCCATGTTCACAAAAGCAAAAGACAAATGTTCCTTATCCCATTTCTTTTCAGACTTTATCCACACCTGGGGAGTAAATACATTAACCAACTAAGTAAACGTAGGCATGCAGCACTTGTGAAGAAAAGGCGCGATACAAGTCCAGTGAACAATATTTAAAAAACAAACAAACAAAGTGAAGCTTTAACGGAAGAATAAGCTTCTCAAGTCAATCAAGATTTGCAGGCTTAACTATTGTTAACGTTTGAAACATAGGGTTTTGCATTCTGCGAAGCACGCAAAACTAGCCTGTAACAGGAAACGCAAACCCGATATTGGCGGAGAGCAAAACGGCCATCTTAGTATGCAATTGAATCAGAGGCGGAGTTTCTGAGAGGGTTGTACCAATAGCATCACTAGACACTCAAGGTGAGACACACATAATTCAACTTCTTACACAACGCCTAATTCAACTTAGCAATTTGCTACCATGAGATGTGATGCTGGCAATCAGCCTGGCCGGCTTCAACGTTCAATTCATGGAGGTCCTGGGGATCCACGGCTCTTAGCCTTGATGGGAGTGGGACTGCCTCTGAAGGCCAGCTGCTGGGAGACTTGTGGACTTCCTTGGGCAGTTGGCTGGCCACTGGGAGGACTGACTGCTGGACTAGATGGGCCAGGAGTCCGATCCAGCAGGCCGTTGCTTACGTTCTTATGCTCTTAAAATGACATTTGGCTGCACAGGACAATCCATTTGACCATCTCAGAGGACATTATATAAGCCCACTGCATCTATCCACTACCTTGGAGCAAACACTGGAATGCCTAATAAGGTATCTTTCATCTTTCCATCCCTTTCTGCCCTCTTTGTAACCAGTTCTGCAACTGGGAAGAGAACATCCCTGGTTTCTCCCATCACTTCCCCCAACCAATGTCCCAGCTACTGGTCAGGTGCTACAAGTCACACTCCTTCTGTTGCTCTCTTTTCGATCCGTGACTGCTGTTTTTTGCCACACCAACCAACCCTGGGGAGAAGAGCTGCCCATGGTGACATTTCCCCCCCCACCTCAATGCAGACATCAGCCATCCTTTCCCACTAATTGGAAAACATGGTGGAGCCCAGTCCAAACCGTGTCCTAATTGCCTTTTGCCCAAAGGTACATTGACCTCAATGTGTTATTTACAGATTTAATATGCATGGAGGCTGTGACAGCCTCTCTTAAACTATCATGTCACCATGAAAATGGAGTTTAATGTAATCAGCCAGGACAGAAAACTAGGGTCAGTCCTCTGGGTGCATGAGTGTGTGTTTGAAATGATCAGGCCAGGTCCTAATTTAACATTTGAAGATACCAAAGGTCCTTTTTCAGGAATTATTCCATAAATTCAGGACATTCATTCCTAAAGTTAAAGCCAAGGGTCCTTGTCAATGCTTGAAGGCAGACACACAACAGAGGCATCTTTCCTTCTGCTTCTTTGGATCAAATGTCAGCAGAATAGTTAAAGAGGGGAAAACTGCAGAGCTGTCATGGAACAGGACTGGACCCCTAATTACATTGGGAAAATGTATCTGCTCATCTTACTTCCTACTACAATATTGTCTAACATCAGCAGTTTCTTCAAGGCAACTGACAGCTCCACACATCTGGCCTTGACCTTGAACTGGATCCTACTCCTCCAGGGATATATGCTCAGACTTTTCTTGAGAACAAGCACATTATCTCTGCAGCTGAAGAGCTCATATTCCCACAAATGAAGTCCTCACCTTTTATCCCTTCCTACCAGCTATTCCTTCAGGACATTTTTCGCAGGCAGAGGCTAATGTTAACTCAGTTCTGGCCAGTTTGCCCTACATCCCTTCTACTTTATCCCCTTGACCCAAGGGATTAAAATGCACTGATTTTTTTTTCTCCCCATACTGAGTTGGCTTCCAAACAATTCTGGCCATTTGCTTAGTAAAACATTTATCCTTGACATTTCTTCCCAGCTCTGCTCCATAATCATCCCATCTGGTTTGCAAGAACTGGCACCCTTAGTTCCAACATTCACCCAACTCATGCAAAATGAGCATATGCAGAATTCAAGTTTATTGAGAACAAGTGTACGGAACAAGGAAAAAGCTGTGATTGAAAAGTTCCTGGGTAATTCCCCAATTAAAACATTCCAACCTCTTGAAACACTTCACCCCCCTTCTCTTTCCCACCCTCCTTCCAACGGCCAACACTGGAGCCACAGATGTCTCCAGCAACCATCCTTGACTCCTCCTTCTGAAGCCCAACCAGCTGTAGTTTCACATTCCTTGCAATCCCCCCTCCCTTCCCTTCTTTTGACACATGTTGACTCGCCGTACTTCTCTTGCAGATGAACACGACCAGAGGATTACTCAACCGTTTGTGGAGTCTGACATGGTTCCTGCCAGCTGCCCCCTATTTCCATTTGACTTCCCTTTTTAGAGGAACCTCTCAGTCAAGATCCTGGCCTACAAGTGATGTTGCCTTTGGATTAGCTCGACTGTGGACCTTTGCTGCATCTATTTTTGAGCCATTTTTCACCTAAGTTCTCTACCTATACACAGTATAAATGAACAGTATATAGGATGCTTCTCAAGTTAAAATTTGGAGAGCATCCATAGATCTCTGCTTTACAGCCTAGAGTTTCAAACAGTGCAAGGGTTTTTGATTGTCAATAGTAGTACATCACCACAGGATCCAGAAAGTGTTCATCATATCAATCACCCTCGCTCCCCCAATTATGAAATATAACTGAGGGGAACATAATGGTTCTGTCTTCTCCTGATATTGCAATGAAGCAGCACAGCTGGGGAAGAACTTTGATGATCTCACACCTCTGGGGTGCTCCAGGCACCTTTATGCACTGCATCTTTGGGGATGGGTCTGCATCTTCTACCTGCAATGGGAAACAGAGATCATCCTTGACCATGCCTCAAAAATGTATATTTTTGCAGTCATGGCAACCACAAAATTTAAATTCAACTGCCAAGGTCCATCTTAATTAGATTATGCATGCTTTGAACTCCAGGGATGGGTGAATCAACTTGGTCTTCTCTGGAATGTGACCTTTTTAAATGAAGAAAATTGTGGCTATTGATGAGTCCTTATTAAAAATTTTCACTTCCATACTAACCAAATTGAAGAGGTGCAGCTTTGCCCAGAACTGCCCTTCTTATACCTTAAATGGTTTTCAGTAAGCTGGACAATGTTACCAGCCTTAGATGCATCTATGTCATATGCCATGTTTCCTGCTAATGGAAAGGACATTAACAGTCAGTTTGGGCACCTTTTGGTCAATGTGTCCCAAGGGCAATCAAAGGCCAGTTTTACACCAAGCAAAGTCATGCTACTCTATGGAAGCTGGGACTTCTAATCCATAAATTAGATTCTAATATGAAATTAAAATGCAATGCAATAATCTATGTGAATGCCAGTTTGGTCTAGTGGTTAAGGCACCAGACTAGAAATCAGGAGACTGTGAGTTCTAGTCCTGCCTTAGCCATGAAAGCTGGCTGGGTGACTTTGGGCCAGCTGCTCTCTCTTAGCCCAACTCACCTCATGGGGTTGTTGCTGTGGGGAAACAGGAGAAAGGAACATTAAGGATATATACTCTCTTCGGTTAACAACATTTATTTCAGTCACTAATTCTTACTCTGTTTCTGCACTTTGCATAGCACTTGATAAATGATTACATGCCATCAAGTCACTGTTGATTTGTAGAGACCACAAAGATAATCTCCATGACAGTTTGTCCCCCAACCTGGTCCTTCAGGTCTTCCAAAGGTGTTCACAACACTGCTTAGCATCTAGTTCAAGGATGCACAACTTTCCAGTCTGAAAAGCCACATGGGGACACACTCTAAAAAGCACTGAATGGGAACAAGACAAAAAATAAACTAACCCTGAAACTTAATTAAACTTAATTATGATTAATATGATTACTCTCCAGTCATGTATTTCATCATTTCCTCCTTTTGGTCACCATTAACATTATAGTTTGGTAATAAAGTTTGGAGAGCTACCTCTCAGCTCTCAGGATTGCATGTGACCCCAAAGACTTTGGGGTCTTAGCTACTGAGGGAGGGAGGGAGGGAGGGAGGGAAGGTGTACTCCAATTCAGTGTTTCTCAACCTCTATAACTTTAAGATGTGTGGACTTCAGTTCCCAGAATTCTCCAGCCAGCATGGGAGTTGAAGTCCACAGTCTTAAAGTTACTGAGGTTGAGAAACACAGCTCTAATTCATTACTACTAAAAAGACAGACCTTCAAGGAGCAAGCCCTGGACACTCTCTTTCTCAATCAACTGTACTGTTTTGCTCATTTCTACATTCTTTAAAAAAATAGCACTAAATGTTCTACCATCCCATTTATGATCAAGTTAACAAAACTGGGCAAAAGCTTTTGTCATGGAGTAGAATCACTTTCAAACAGGATTTCTAGAGCTCCCTTGGATTTGATTCCTGAAACATCAGACACCTTGATCTCAAGGTCTTGATCTTGTTTTATTCAGGATCACCAGTTCTCCTCTCAGAACAGAGGTTCTGTTCCTGAGTATACTCTGGAGGGCTTACGAGGAGGAGACAGGGACACACACCTCTCCCTCCACTGGTATTTGGAGTCCTGTTGCCAATGCAGCTCACGTTCAGCCTTCCAGACCAACAGCCCTTGATGAGCCTCTAAGCAAGTAGATAAGAGCCAGTTTGGTGTAGTGGTTAAGGCATCAGGCTAGAAACCGAGAGACCGTGAGTTCTAGTCCTGTCTTAGGCCCAAAAGCAACTGGGTGACCTTGGGCCAGTCACATTCTCTCAGCCCTAGGAAGGAGGCAATGGAAAACGACTTCCAAAAAACCTTGCCCAGAAAACTGCAGGGACTTGTCCAGGCAGTTTCTGAGAATCTTACATGACTGAACAGATTAAAACAAAAAGTAGATAATCAAGTTTATATAATGGAAAAGTCAGACATCTAGAAACTGGATTTATTTTATTCTGGAATGAAATAAACAGGAACAGTCTTGGAAGGGTTTACATCCTGGTTCTCAGACCATGACCTTGACTGAGGTAGCCATCTCCAGCCTTGGAAACCTCCACCCTGAGACAAACCAGGAGAAATATCTCGTCAGTCTTGAAACAATTCTGGTTCATGTCATTCTTGTCATCTTCTTTTGAGGAAATGAGGTTGTTAACCATCCCCAAAAGACTTAAAGGGCCCACAACATTTTTAAAGAGAAATTAAGATAACTTCTAATGGTCTTTTCTGGAATTGGGCAAAGGAACAAGAGGGATCCTTCATTAGAAGACAGTTTTTTGGCTCTACCATGTAGAAATGTTCAGCTACAAAACTCAATCCCAACAGATTGTTGCAAAAATTATATGAATCATAGTGTTGTTATAGCAACATCATCCCCGCATCAGATCTAAAAACCCAGCACTGTTCAAATTAATAAAAAAAGCATCCTTTGTGGTGGTGGTGGTTGTTTTTAAAGGGGGATATATAATGAGATAAAAATGGATTGGCTTAATCTTGCAGGAACACCCACACTTCCTGTCTATTAACACACTTTGAAAGAATCAGGTTTTTTAAAATAAAAAATAGGGAAAAGAAACTTGGCAAGAAATTTAGGAGACAATGGCAATTCCACAGCCAATAAATAAATAAATAACAAAAAAACAGCTGTTTTCCCATCCAAATCCTGTAGTGACATTGTAAAAGTTCTTATTTTAAGCAAGCAGATAAAATAAATGTCCAGTGTTAGAATATTCTTTATATTTACTTAGATACTTAGCAGTGTGAATCAGAATATGATTAGGTAAATAATCATGTTGCCACTTGGCACACTACCTGAAAACGCTTATGGGGCTGCCATGGACTGAAGAAAAGCACCCAGCTCTCCAGCTGAGTAAGAAATCATTTACTTTCTGAGTAAGAACTTGGTAAAACTTGGACTTGGGGTCTAACAAGCTTCCCGAAGATAAGGTGGCTGACTTAGCTTCAGCATCTTAGCAGAAGTTGGGTTAAGTATGGAAATGTTGGGTTCTTGATGCTCTCTGAGACTGTCTTCCTGCAGATGTTTCATGATCATCCTGATGATGTTCCCTAGTGTGGTAATGAAACATCTGCAGGAAAACCACCATGCTCAGACAACACCAAGGACCCAACAGTTCAACCCTGAGCTGCTACTAGAAATGTGGAAATGGAGATCAGTTGAGCAACCACTGTCTTTCTGACTGAATAAAACCATGGGCTGCACCAAAACAGGGACAAGCTAGTAAAAAATCTGTAGGTTGGAATTCAAAGAGAGCAAGTAAGAAGGTAATAGCTCACATTGAGACCAAAAAAAGTTTTTTTTTGAGGGTCCAGAGAAGGATGTGAGGGACCAAATGATTCCAACATTGGAAACAACTTGGGGATATTTTGTGTACTACGGAGGTCTGGGGTGAGGATTGATTGGACCCCTCAAACTCACTTCTTTCTGCCCACATATTCTGGATCTTTTCCCATTCTTTTTATGGCCTGTGAAAGGTGAAAGGCCCCCTGTGCACGCACCGAGTCACGTCTGACCCTTTGGGGGGATGCTGCTTTCGCGACGTTTTCTTGGCAGACTATAGAGCGGGGTGGTTGGCCATTGCCTTCCCCAGCCGTCACCTTCCCCAGCAAGCCGGGCGCTCATTTACCGACCTCGGAAGGATGGGAGGCTGAGTTGGCCTGAGCTGGCTACCCAGAGAGCATCCGGCTTCCGCTGGGATCAAACTCGGGTCGTGGGGAGAATTTCGGTTGCAATACTGCCACCTACCACCCTGTGCCACACAAGGCTCTTTATGGCCTGTACCCAAGTCTAATTCTATACTGAATTATTCTCTCTAAAGGTATTTCCTTCACCAATCATTTGGTGAAACAGGACAGAAGCATTAGGGAGATCCCAGCTAGCAAGAAAGCTGTAAACATTCCCTTACGCAAAAGTGTGTCACTATGATATAAATGGATGTGAGAAATTAAGTGGTGGGCTGTGATGCATTACTGCGACCTTCCTAAGTCTCTTGATTGATATCTTTGGCTAGAAACCCAGCTTGGATGCCTATTTTCATTCGTGTTTTGCATCAGGTAAACACATACCACCATGGGGGCTGACAGAAGTCACTTGTTCTTTTCTGCCAGAAAGGAACAAGTAATCGTTTCTAGCTGGTTTCTTTCTTTGCTGTTTGCCATCTACTCTGCCCCTTTCCCACAGGAGGGAAAGTATCTATGAAGATAGGAAGGGAAAGAGTAGAGGACCTTCTTCTGCAGAAGACCTTCTGCAACAGTGACATCCATGTTTGAAATGGGGATTTGGGGGCGCACTGGAATCCCTGTCCCCAGGAATTAGCCATGTAATGGATAATTCTTGCAAATGAGGGTTGAAAAATAATACTGAGGCAACAAGAATAAGGAAATATAGGGGTGAGGGGCCACAATCAAATCCAGATGAATATTCATGCAAGAGGAACAAGGAAGGTGCAGCCTAAATATATAAAACCACCCAAAGTCCTTCTTTTGGGGGAAATGGGCGGTAGCAAAAATTTGAATAATAAATGTTGTTTCTATGCTGGAAAATGTTTTGATCGCTCAAGGAGTGAGGAGATACAACCAACTGTTCCAACAAACACCACGGGAAAAGGTTTAAAAGCAAAGCGCATTGCTACAAATAAAGAAAAGTGGGACAACATTGTTTTAATAAGCCTACAGGTGGTCCTCGTTTAGCGTCCACACTTGGGACTGGCAACTTGGTCATTAACTGAAGTGGTCACTAAGAGAAACTGTGACTGTGCTTCTGACCTTCCTTCAGCTTTCCTTTGCTTTACAGACCTGCAACGGTTGTAAATGCAGGCATTGGTTGCAAAGTTAATTTTTCATCACTGTCATAACTGCAAATGGTCACTAAATGAGACAGTCGCTAAAAGAGGACTACCTGTACTTATCACATTGAGCAACTTTACTCAGGAAAAGCTGATGAAGAAAAAAAATGGTTAAAAGTGTGTGCATATGTAACAAATATGCATTATATTGTCATCTCCAAGGAAGCTTGGAGAGGTGGCCAACTTAGCTTCAGCATCTTAGCAGAAGTTGGGTTAAGTATGGAAATGTTGGGTTCTTGATGCTCTCTGAGATTTTCTTCCTGCAGATGGTATCAGGAAGGCTTCCTTTCCATTTAAATCCAAACTGCAGATTGATTGATTGATTGATTGATTGGTTAATTAATTTATATTTCAAATTTTGTCACTGCCCATCTCCCTCAAAAGAGGGACTCTTTTATTAGTAAGAATGGCCAGAATTACCTTCCAGACAGCAAATCAAGTATTTCCATGTCTCTATCCATGAAGGAGGGAGAAATACATTTCCATGCTACAAAGGTAGGCAAGTTCTCTAGAAGTTTTGAAGTAACAAGCTGCAATTCAATCCTGGTGCCGTTCTGGTAAACTTTGGAATTGGCTGCTTTGAAATGTGTTGGCTACCAGCTTGGCTGGCTTCAAATAAGGTTTGCACCACCATGGAAGTTGTGGGGATCAAGGGCTATCAGCCTTGATGGCAGCAGGACTACCTTCAAAGGCCATCTATGGGAGAGAAATGGACCTCCTTGTACAGTTAGCTGGCCACTGGGAGAACAGACAGCTCAACTAGATGCACTAGAGGTTTGATCCAGCAGGCACAGCTTATGTTCTTATGCTCCCTTCACTATCATAATTACAGGTAAGAGAAGGGAAGCGGTGTCCATTTTTGCACTAGATGTCAAAGGATGTGAGCAAGATACAGAAGAAGTTCAGCTGTACAAGGGGATGGTTAAAATTTGACAGAACCTGGGGTAACAAAATCATAAGGACTATGTTCTGTATCCTTATTTGCAATTATGACAAATAAATCCATTATGGCTTCAAACAATGGTCCGGTTCATAACACACTACGACAATGGATGAATTCCCACCAGGAAGTACAGTGCAATCCCTTTTTCACCTGGATTAGAGATTATGTGAACCATGATGGAATATTCATGGACGTTCAGGAGAGCTTGCAGAAATTTCTCACAAACCTGGGTTCAAAGAGGAATCTGTCCAAGACAAATATAGAGTCCTTCTTGCCACTTGCCCATTCTCTGTCTCTCCCAAGGCCCAAAGCTCTGAGCAGGGAAAGGCAGAAGTAGCAGAGGGGCTGGCAAATACTCAGGCCCAAGTGGAATGGGTGCTACACCGTAAGCAGAAAAACTGACGCAAGATACGTGTCTCCCACAGCCAGCACAGCCACCTCCTTCCAATGTTGCTCTTTGACATATTTAAACTAAATCCTCACAAGAGACTTTCATGAAGGTCCAGATCTTGCTGGAAGGATTCCCCCAATACTTAGCAAAGCCACAAAACTGTGCTCTCAATCAATCAAAATTAATCACTCATCTGGTTCAGAAGCTCAGGAAGCAGACAGAGTAAAGGCTATTATTGAGGGCTCTGCACAATGCTTCTGACTTCTCCAGAAAGCTGAAGGTGGCTGAGATGGGGCTCCAGAAGATGGCAGAGAAGGGCCTAGAGAGGACTTTCAAAGCTACTCAGAAAAACTGCCTCAGCTCTGTGCAGCTGAGCAAGGCTACACAAACAGAAGGGCATGGAATCAAAGAAGCAGGGAGGTGGGGAGGAAATCTGTTAAAAGTGACCCAGATCTCATTGTAATTAAGCTCCACTTTCATTAATCCCTTCCTTACTTGGCTTCACAATTGCATAGGCTGCTCCAATGAGTCACCACTCCACAAACGCACTGCTGTCAAGGAAAATGGGTCCTTTACGAACACCTGTTTTGCCACCTACTCGACTGCTTCCATGAAGGTCTGACTCTGATTAAGGGGTGAAACCTGAAGCAGGGCTCCACCACTTGTGACTGCAGGAAGAGGAGATTCTTCCATGTTACAAAAACATGCTCCATATTGGGAAAAAAAATCATTATCAGAAGATTGAGATTGGACCCTAAGGCCTAGTTTCCTGAGCAGAGTCCGTTCATACCTACAGCCAGAGATGTGTATGTTTGCTTATCTGATGCAGCCTTGCAATTCCCAGAATTCCCTGGCTACCATGGCTCTTGTTGAGAATTCTGAGATTGGAAGTCCACAAAGGCTGGAGAAAGCTTGCCCTGGGGAACTCTCATTAGCTGTTATTAGTTGAATTCTCAGACTGCATCCTGAAGCAGTCCTCTCCCCAACTAGCTCAAAATACAAAATTTTCATTCCAAAAACTCCTAATTAGAAACCTGCCTTTCTTGCCAAGAGCTAAGAAATGCATTTTTGCAGTATTTGAACCTTGCAAGCCCAAATCTCAGAAGCTGGGGGAAGAAGGATTAAGGCAAGTGGGGTTAGGGGGTTAAAACAGCAGCATATGCAACTGGCTTTCTGTTAAAAAAAAAGCTGACATCCACACATAATGTTAGCTTGCCTATCTCTTCCAGTCTAGTCCAAGCTACAGTAGGATAATCTGCACCTGAAAGCCACAATTTTCCTGCTCAGTTCCCTGGGGGAATTTGGGACTTTATCTGGATTGTTGAACAGCACCTACAGTCGAGTCAGAGAATGCATGCAAAAGATCCCTGGAATTCATGGGATGGCTGAGCAACTGATTTTTCCTTTTCCTTCTCCAAATAAGAAGAAATCCTTCCTCTTTGCCCACTAATTTGGAGGAATGGGAGGGACAATTTCTTCTGATTTCTAGAACACTAGAACTCTACCTGATTGAGATAAGCCCTAGTAATAGAATCTTTAAAATCTGCCTGTGTTTTCCCTTCCCTCCCTCTTACGCCCCATGGAGTTGCGGGGAGGGGGAAGAAGGGGGGAATCTTAGTCTCTTTCTAATACTCTCCTGTCCCCTTGGGCTTCAGCACCTGCTGTGGTCCTAACAACTTCCAGATGTCTTCTCCACGGTTATCTCCATGGCTCCCTACATACATGTGCTTCATTATTAATCCATTAAATCAATAATAACACAATATATTTTGGGGGGATATAACCATTTGGGTGAGATTTACTGCAGTTAACAAACGTTTTTTGGAGTCCAGAGCCCATAATTTACTTTACTGCCTACATCATTATTGAATGAAAAGCTAAATTTCAATCAGAAGTTAGTGAAAATCCCATTGCAATTTTTTTCCCATCCAAGGGCAGGGACCTCCTGAAATGTATGCATGGATACCCAAGAGGTCCGTGGACCCCAGGTTAAGAAGCTCTGCTCTAGATCAGCATAACTCAACCTTGTCAACTTGAAGATGTGTGGACTTCAACTCCCAGAATTCCCCAGCCAGCCCTAGTAGCTGAGGAATTCTGGGAGTTGAAGCCCACACATCTTCAAGTTCCCGAGGTTGAAAAACATTGATCTACTCCTTTGCATTTCCATCAGGACAAACTGCCAAGATAAAGGGTTCCTGGAAAGATCAAGGGCTTAGAGCAGCGTTTCTCAACCTGGGCAGCTTGAAGATGTGTGGACTTCCACTCCCAGAATTCCCCAGCCAGCCATGCTGGCTGAGGAATTCTGGGAGTGGAAGTCCACACATCTTCAAGCTGCCCAGGTTGAGAAACAATGCTCTAGATCATGTCTTCAGAGAATTCCTGTAGATACCAAATTAAAAAAAAAACCATTTCTTTCACCCACAGTGTGCTTGGCATCTTAATTTCCCAGAGCGACCTGGAAACCATACATGGGGAAAGCTTGCCTCAATTCAGACAGAACAGGAGAGAGTTCATTTGTTTACAGATCTGTTCATCTGCTTGTTGCAAATAAATAAAAATAAACCTCTTGATGGTGGGGCGGCCATCCACCTCTCAGTTCAGAGAAAACCAGCATCTCATGCAGCAGGCATTTGAAAATCACGGCTCCAGTCCCTGAAGTGCTGTATCACCTTACAACCAAAGAGTAGGACAGATATTAAGCCTACATTGTCTGGAATGGAAGTCAGCGATACCCAGGGCAAGTGGCCAGACGTCGTGCTCATAATGTTATCTGAGTCTCTGCCATTCCAAATATTGTTCTCATCACTTATTCATCTCACTGCATCGCTGTGGAGACTCTTTACGCAAGGGAGCAAGAATCCAATGATGGATTCCTCCATTAAATAAAGAAATATATTTGCTAAATATTTAAAGTAAAACAGCTTAGGAACAAAATGACCCAAGCACTTGCTGGCTCTATCTGTTAATCTTTTACCATGCTTTTCTGTTTCTGAACATTGCTGAGGGGCTGAATTAATGAAAAAGCCAACCGCCATTGGGTGTTTAAAAAAAAAAGACATTACAAAAACACTTTGGTTTACCAAGCACAAGTTAAAGGCAAGGATAATTCCCACTGCCACAGCTATAACTCCAGGCAAATCCCATCTATTTAACCATTCTTACTGCCTTGATATGACCTGGGATAACCTTGCAAGAACATCCAAGTTATTCCTAATGTAAGAGTGACTTTTAGGCTGATAAAAGGCCCAACAGTTATCAAAATAATGAACAGGTGAAGGACCCTCTGCCTCCACCCAAGAGGCAACCTTCCAGGTTTCTCCTTCACATCCTACCAGATTGGATACGGTAGGCACGCTCCAGGTCCCTTCCCTGAAAAATTGCCATCTGGTGGGTCCTTGGAAGCATGCCTTTTCCATGGCTGCCCCTATCTTACGGCACACCCTCCTCCCAGTGAACCATCAGCCCCCCCAGCCTTTCAGCCTTCCAGAAGGCCACCAAGACCTGGCTTTTTACCTAGGCACTGGGGTAGAGTGAGAGTATCTTGGGTTGGTTGTTGGGGCCTCCCAAGGGGATGACTTAGGTGCCAGGTCTTGTGTTTTACTGTGTTATGGGTTTTTATAGTTCTGGGGTGTTGTTGTTGTTGTGAGCTACCCAGAGTTGTGTTTTAAGATGGGTGGTCATACACATCTCTTGAGTAAATAAAAACTCTATCAGAGCAAACCAAAAAGGCCACTTCATGGCTTAGTGTGGTATATGAACAAAATCTTGCAGCAGGCATCCATTCGAACCACAGACGGTCCAGAAGAGTTAAGATAACAAATCACACCCTTTGCACACTTTTGGACAGAGTCATTGGGTTTCCTTCCACACTGCTGTATCCAACTCTCAAACTCTGCAAAATGCCACTCTAGGAATGCCCATTGCAGCAGATCTACTTTCCAAATTTCAAAAAGCTCTAATGGTAACAGCTCTATCTCCTACTGACGTTTTCTGAGTAAATACAGATTAAGGCTAGAGAGGACTGGAGGGAGCTACATCACTCAGTCACTCTAGCCTCTGGATATGAATGGGTGATCTCTGATAGAGCGAGATACCAACAGCATTCCAAGATTCTGCTCCAAATTTATGGACAGAGAAGAAGTGTAAGATTGCCTGTGATGAGTAAAGCTCCCACAAGTTCTCAAAGGCAGACTCTCCTTTACTAGATGTAGTAGCACAGCCCCATGGGAGAACTTCCCTTTTCATGTCTTTCCTTGGGATTTAATAGAAATATTGGGAAAGAGGGAGGCTGCATACCACTGGGGAGATGATAGTACAGTGATAGAAAGGACCTTTAGACAAAACCTTTGACCACCTTCTAACTAAGTGCAAGAACAGCATTCTACTCCCACAAGAATTACTCTGAGATTCTCTTCTCCTTTGGAAAAAAAAAATATATAAAAGCAAATTATCTTTCATTAAACTGAATGACTGGTTAAAAAAAACACTTGAGAACTTCTCTGCCTGGTGCAACTTTTGATGATTAAATGGCTATCAAAAACGTAAAGAAAGGTGCAAGAGACACTGTGATTCAATTCCCAGAATTGGTTTTTAAAAGGACCAAGCAGCTGATGATTGATTACATCTCTGCCTGAAATTTTTCAAGTAACAATGGAATAGAATAAGCAACAGGAAGCTAGACAGGCACTACCTTGACCTGGTTCAAGGCCACTTCCTGTGTACTTACACCTAGGAAATGCATCAGATATTCAAGAAGCAGAACAGAAGGAAGGAAATACTGAATTGCAAAGTGGTCTGCTAGTGATGGAAAGCAATTATCACAGCTTCTGCCAAAGTGAAACTTTTCAAAGGGAGGGAGTGTCAAGGGCAGCCTTGCTCCAAGAAAGACACGGACTCACTTAGAGGGTCTAAGGATTTCCGGCTTTATTGGAACAGTATGCATGCAATGAAAAAGACGGGAATCCTTATGTGTTGGCAGGGTGTCCTGTTTATACCCCGATGGCGGACCTTGTCCTACTCCACCCCGTTGACCCTCGAGCCAGGACCGGATGGGTGCTTGGGACTGTGATGCGTCTGCTGATGGGCGATTCCGGCGATCTCCGGCGTTCTCCTTTGTTTCCTCGCCTTCGTCCGGTGCAGGTGTGTCCCCCGGGGTAATGGGAAGGCGTTCCCCCGATCTTTCAATGGGTGCCAAGTCCGGTCTGAGGGGCGTTTCTATTATGTTGGTGATTCCTTTATGGATATGGGTGCTTGAGGGATATGTGAGTGATTAAGGGATTATGCTTATCCCTTCCTTTTTCCTAATGTGCATGTTCCCCGTTGTGATGCACATATGCCTTACAACGGGGAACATGACAGGGAGGGAGAGAGATGCATCTCCAGCATTCTCAGCAAACATGCTGAGAATACTGGAAATTTAAGTCCACATAACAGGTTGGAGCAAGGATGTCCAACATGACATGACATGAAGATGTCCAGGTGTAATGGTTGCCTACTCTAAAACATCATCAGACTCATGAGCAGGAATTCAAAGATGTCTGATTTATTAAAGAATAGTATGCAGGATCACAGAGAAAGCTGAGAACGATGAAAGTGCACCAAATGCAAACTAAAAACCCTCAGTGCAAATGAAATCCCTCCCCCCGTAGAATCTTCCCAAGTTCACAATCCCAGGTGTTCCTAACGGCTTCTGATGGTGCGGTGGAAAAGTCCTTGAGCAGATAACATAACCCAAACACATTCCATTGTACTGATTTCACATACAGAGCTTGGCACAAGGTCTCACAGCAGCTCCCTCCCAAACAGAAATGCGCGTCAGCACCATGGCATGGGAAATGTTAGGATGTATAAACTACATTGAATCAGTGAACATGACACCAGGTAGGAACAAGGTAGTCCAACCTTATCAAGGATGGGTTTTCCTCAATGCAATATCTTTTGAAGGGGCTGATTTTGATAAATACCAACTAAAATTTACTCATGAATGTCACCTTCCATATGTGGAAGCCTCTGAAAGATGGGATATTGAGTACATGTTGTGAATCAATGATGGAACAAGAGACTGGAAGGGGGGAGGAATTTCCTACACCATGCAGCTATTGACATTCTAAATAAGGCTCATGCCTTTCTCTGGATGATCCCCACATACATTAAAATTGTCCAGAAAGGCTCGTTTTTGAATGCCACCAGCTCATTCAATGGCAACTTGGAATTGGACCTTCTCACTTGTCATCTTCAGATAGTGGAACGTGTCTACCTGAAGAAGCCCATTAAGCTTCATCCCTGGCTTTTAATAATATTTATTAACTTAAAAGATGGTTGGGGGTTTTTTCCTTCCTCTCAGAATGTTTTATGTTGACTTTAATCTGTTGTTTTGTTCTAATGTTTAGTATCAACTGTTCTGAGTCAGTTAGGTAGAAATGAAAATCATCCAAATCAAGATGACCCATTCAGTTAAGTCCCATTTTAAGTATACCTCTCCTTCAAGATAGTTAAAGCAATGGTGTTCCCCGTAGTAACGTATGGCTGCGAGAGCTGGACCATAAGGAAGGCTGAGCGAAGGAAGATCGATGCTTTGGAACTGTGGTGTTGGAGGAAAATTCTGAGAGTGCCTTGGACTGCCAGAAGATCAAACCAGTCCATCCTCCGGGAAATAAAGCCAGACTGCTCACTTGAGGGAATGATATTCAAGGCAAAACTGAAATACTTTGGCCACACAATGAGAAGACAGGACACTCTGGAGAAGATGCTGATGCTGGGGAGAGTGGAGGGCAAAAGGAAGAGGGGCCGACCGAGGGCAAGGTGGATGGATGATATTCTAGAGGTGACGGACTCGTCCCTGGGGGAGCTGGGGGTGCTGACGACCGACAGGAAGCTCTGGCTTGGGCTGGTCCATGAAGTCACAAAGAGTCGGAAGTGACTGAACGAATAAACACCAACTCCTTCAAGAACTCCCTGTCCCCATGGGGTGGTTGCCCTTATACTTACCCCGCCTTCTCTAATGAACCCCAATGCTACATTGTACCCTCCAAGTGCCTTTACTATAGGAAACGAGAATATGATACGTACCGGAGATAACAAAGGAGAAGCTGTGTTCTTCTGTGGTTGTCTATGTCCTTCCTCATTAGAGGATATACCCAGCCATCTGGCTTTTTGCACTTTTAACCACGATGTTCAACACTGGAAATGGCTGGGGAGAGGGGGGCTCTCTCAGTTCCGCAAGAGTAAAGCAAGTTGTTGTTGCTTTTGAATGGGTAAAATGCAAGAGGAATTAAATATTGCATTAAACACTTTTTCCTCCCTTGCAGCAGACTGTCTGCAAAGATCAGTCAAAGTGGGTTTTGTACCCAGCAGGCTAAGATAAGCAAATACTTCAACAGGAAAGAAAGAAATGGGGGGCGGGGGGATGTCCAGCAAGAACTAACTGCCAAAAGGGTCTCTTTAGGGGGGGGAGGGTATCTCAAGGGCTGAAAATCCAGCAAAAAATAACAACCGACCACACTTACGTAAGTGTTATTTTAATGGGCCACAGGGGAAAAAAGAGCCCAAGAGCATTGGAAGTAGTAGGTGTGTTTTGAGAAACAGAGGTGTTGTGCATGTACACAACCTGGCACACAAAAGAGCACACACTATTGCTGGGTTGAACTTGCTATTGAAAGATCTGTGCAATGCTTCAAACCGAAAATCTCACCAAGAGAAAAGCAGTTTTCCAGTTGCCGGAACGTGAGGCCAAATCCTGCCAAAACCAATCCAAGACTGCATGGGGTGAAGCTGCAGGAAATGCCCAAGGGTGTTTCCAATGTGGGCTAGCACATTGACCCAAGCAGTTCACAAAAAGAACATATATTTCTATGGAATGGGAGAACTGACGCAAGGGGAGGAGGATTTTGCTAGAGAAAAACCAGGGTTCAAAATTCTCGCTTCCATATTGATATTGTCAGGAAAACGGGCAAGAACCACGCTGAGCCACAGTTGCACTCTAGTCTCTTTATCATGCCTACCAAATACAGGATCTTGCTAGACTAAAGGTACTCTAGCTGATCTAAGTGGAAAAATACTCCTGGGAATCAAAGGCAGGGCCAGCCTAAGTTTCTTTGCTGGCCTCTCAATGCTCTCAAGGCTGTGAGAACGTTTATCTCCCTGGGATGCGCCCTCTCCCCCCTCAGCTCCAAGATCCATCACATATATCCCCAAGACGTTGCAAATCCTCATAGATGGGGCTCAGTGGGATTAACCCAAAGGTCCAGGAACCCATCTCCCTCAACGGTCCACCAGACATCTTCTAGAAGACTGTAAACAAGGAATTGAGAGGGTGGTCCTCTGCCCCTAATAATTTCCCTTCCACTGACTTGCCATTGAGGGATACACTGTCTCCTAATTAGATCCCGTGTAGGGACCATGCATTGGATCTAGCTGGATCAGGCTGCTTCAGACCAATTCCCTGGTTCCATGGGATTAGAAGGAACTTTACAAAGCAAACTGAACTGTTGGGCAGTTTTGTGCTAAAGCTGGAGCTTCTGAGCACTGCCAAAAAGCAGACTCAGGGAAAAAAAAAAAAAAAAGCTGGGATCAGTTGCCCTTCTCTGATTTCTGAATCCAGAGGTGGGGAGACTGAGAACGCCAGTCAAGGGGCTCATCTTCAGAGATTGGTTCATCATGGCCTTTCTGCTGCAGTGCTTTGAGGAATCCCTTTTGCCTACATCAACTACTATCCAGTTCTGCCCTAGAAGAAATGTCATGTGCTTTCCTTCTTCTTTTTTATTATTTTAAAGAGTCTTCAGCTCAGAAACCTCTGTACCTATTTTTTTTTTCTAAAACTGAACATGTTCATTCTTGATGTAATGGGCCATGAGAATAACTTTGAGGAACAGGAGGAAGAGCAGCAGCCAAGACAACAGTCAGATAAGAGAAATCTGAGTCCAAAGCAGAAATGTAATTTGAGAAAACTTCTCAGACAGTTCTCAGACAGAGGCCGTACCCATGCCTTCTACCTCTTAAAATCCCTTGCAATTACTCATAGCGCAGCAAAAGGGGCCAAATTTTTAGCTTTACTGTTTCAGGGAGCTTGCGGGGTGGGGGGGGGGGAGCTGTCAAGCAGCACATTATAGGAACTTTGTACTAACTGCTTACCGGCATGGCTTTGAATTATAGATCAGATTCTCTGTTCACTTTCTCAATATGCATCCCTAAAAAAAAAAAAACCCTTCAGTCTGATTCACCTGCTACCTCATTTCACCCACAGATTAAACTGAAAGTTATTTGCTTTCTCTTGCAAAGAAAATGTTCTGACTCTAACAGTCCAAAGACTGTGGGCTTTCACTATCCCTTTTCATAAAGAAATAAAGAGAGGGAGATGAAAAAGACGAAATATGAAAACTTTTAAAAAGTTGTTCCAAGCAAGAGCATCAGACGCCACCAGGAACAGAAGTTAAGACGTTGTCAAATGTTTGGAAGGCTCTGGCTAGAAACTTCTTTGTTAATTGCAATTTTCTCTCTTTAGTTCTAATTAAGCCTGCTAAAAGTGGGAGCAGCCGATGGCATAATGTTTTATGGGTTCATTTTACTCACTTTAACCCAAACTGGGGCAGGCTGCAGAGCTGAATTAACCATGAGTGCTCTAAGCATTGCATTGAGTTCAAATGCCATTAAAAAAAAAGAAAAGTTAATGCAATTACAAAGCATTGCCCCCCCCCTTTAAAAAAAGAAGCAGCTGTAATTTTATACAGGCCCAGCAGGAGGCATCAATGCCTATCACTTTGAGACAATAAACAGTATATGAGATTGTTTTGCAATTTTGCTTGATTAAAAAAAAAAAAGACAGGTGGAGGGGAGTGGAAGGGCAAAACCTGAAACCCAGAGGACATCGTGGCTTCCTGCCTGCAAGTATAATGGAGAGGAGAGATAAATGGGCTAATCTGATCTGACTTCTGGTATAACATCCTGAACTGTAAGCGAATAAATAAATAAATAAATAAATAAATAGGATGCCAGTTCAGCGAATATCTTCCCAGATAACAAGTTTAGCGTCAAGCAAAACTAGTTGTTAGACTATATTTTCTCCAAGGCTAGGAACCTACTTGGCTGGGGTAGAAAAATGCCAGAGATTTAGCAAGGAGTGGGCATCTGTGTGGGCAGCTTTAAGACAGTGTGGATTTGCGACTGAAAAAGTGAGGACTGGGCAACAGCAATTCACTTGTGCGTCCCCCAGACAGTCTACCAGAAGCACGAGCCCTGGATGCAATTTTTTACCCCAGAAAACCACCTTATCAAATGCATCAGTCAGTTCTGAGAATGACAAGGAAGGATGAGGCCCCCAACGCAGATGAATTATCCACAGGATCATCAGAAACATTATGAGCAAAAAGTTTACAAGTAGTCCTCACTTAACAACCACAATTGGGACCAAAATTTTGGTTGCTAAGTGAAGCAGTCATTAAGAGAATCTGACCCGATTTTACAACCTTTTGTGTGGCGGTTGTTAAGAGATTCATGCAGTTCCCCATTGATTTTGCTTGCCGGAAGCTGGCCAGGAAGGTCGAAAATGGCAATTACGTGACCATGGGATTCTGCGATGGTTATAAATGCGAACAGGCTGCCAAGCGCCCAAATCGTGATCACGTGACCACAGGGCCACTGCAAAGGTCGTAAGTGTGAGGACTGGACATAAGTAGGTTTTTTCAGCACGGTCGTAAGTCCAAACCATCACTAAATGAATGGTTGTTAAGTGAGGACTACCTATACTGCCCTCATTTCTGTCCTTAAACCAGATGATAGAAATGAGTCTAGAAGAAAGTATGAAGGACTGTGGTAAGATGACCAATAATGAATACTTTATTCAATATATTATATTCAATTAAATAATTTTCTTAAAAAATATAGCCAAGCCACAGAGTCAAGGTCCGACTTTTACAAACTGGGCCAAAAAGGCTGCTCTGGTGGTGTTTTCCAAATGTGGGTTTGTCTATCTATCCAGGCAGAGGCATCTGTTCTTAGCCACAACAACACTGCCAAAATTGCAAAAGGTGTATCAGGAGACCCCCACATGAGTTCTGTTCATTCAAACTTGCATCTTAGCATCACACAGAAATTCAGAAGGGACAGAGTTTGTATCGAACTCACAATGCACATTCGTCACATGCTTCCCCTGCAGATGTTTGTGTGTCTAACTGCACCTCCTAGGTGGACAATTGACGCCAAAGACTGCTTTAACCCACATCCTAGGCTGATTTGCTTTTTTCCAACCGATACTGTAGGAATCACCTGGAAGACATTTGACCAGATCATGCAAGGACTTGGTGCTTTCATGTGTATTATTCTCCTTTAAAGCTACTCCCATTCCCTAGAAGTTAAGGGGACCCACTCCTTTTTAGAAGGCTACTACTGAGTAAGCACTCGGGCAGGTGGACAAGTCCCACCAAAATTCCCTGTAAGTTTAATCAAAGATTAACCTGTTGCAGCTAGGTGTGATTAATTTACACTACAAAACTCAATGTATTGTTTTATTAAAAATGGGAACCAACTATTTCTGATTCCTCTCTGCCAGTGTCTTTAATAAACGTTCTGAACTGGGAATTAGGGTTGATTTTATCTTTTCCTCCACCCTGCCAGCATATGTACTTGTTTACAGGATCTTAGCATAGAAAAAAGAGGTCTCCGGAACAGAGGTCTTTCCTTCTCCAGAAATACAACCACCATTCCTGGATTCTTGGGTCATCAAGCTGAGGTTTAGAAACTGGTGGAAACTACAGGACCCCAGTAAGCATTACCTGTCTCAGAAATACATCATACGGGGTGCCTAGTCGCCTATCCTACCTCGCAGGGTTGGAGGTACAAAGTCCTCTTTCTAGGCTTCCTAAGGTGTGAAACAGTAATGCAACCTTGAGAATGGGGCATCGTTGAACCTGGAGTCTGTGGTTGGGTTCACAGATCTCATGATATTATAATGTGGTTGGTTGAGTTCAGCTTAGTCTACTTTGCCAACCTAGAAATGGAGGTTTGGAAACTATGGCTTGTGGCTGTGAGCCTTTTTAGACTTGTGACAACCTGACATGGACGATGGCTCCCACCATGAGCTTGGTCAGTCCCCAAATGCCCCCATCCAAAAGCCAGCTGGGAAGGTGGGTGCTTTTCCAGACAGGACAGTAGGGTGGATCTGGGGAGGAATGAACAAGGCCAGGAAAGACACAGACCATGGCTTCTAAGACTCTTTCCAAATCCTTCATCAGCAGTGGCCAGAGGAGGCCTCTGGTTTCTGTTGGTTTGTTGAAGCAACACATGACTGTTTATGTGAGTGTACACATTCTCCTTGGGGACTATCCAGGTGTGTGCACACACAGTTTCCCTATTTGCACACATCTGTATTTGCACACATCAGATCAGCATGGGTATTCCTGTGTTGCCTTCTGTGTGTTCCAGCTTTCCTTTCATGTCACATCTTTCTGTTTGTGTGCATGTCTGCATGGAAGAACAGGGCTGGGATGCAGACACTCTGCTTGGGGTCACATGATCAGAAAGATGGGAGGGGGACAGAATGGAGCAGCTGCCAACATTCTGGATTGGAGGAATTTTTCGGGAACGTTCAAATTTCCATTTTCTTTTGCCAGTTTCACCCTCCCGCCCAAATTGGGTCTTGTTCTCCTGCTAACGGACAGACAGGGTGCTGAGCTCCTTGACATGATACCTTTCCAACAGACTACAGTAACAAGGATGAGCAAATCATCAGGGGCTAAGATGGCTCTCCTACGAGGACAGCGGGGAGCAGCTGGAACGCTAACTCAGAACAAGGACACACAGGATGAAAGAGTGGCGCCTCAAATTATCCAGGGCATGGAACCGGCCAACCAAGCAAGGTTCACCTTCCTTTCTTACCACATCAGAGCTCAGGGTCATCTCTTCCAGTAAAGACAGATGACAAGCCAGTAAAAGGACAGACTTCGTAACAGTCGCCCATGCCCTAGTCACCTCCCCTCTTGACTACTGTAACTTGCTCTACGTGGGGCTGCCCTTGAAGAGTATCCGGAAGCTACAGTTGGTTCAAAATGCAGTGGCCCACTTGGTTTTGTGCAAGGCTAGCTTTGCACATGTGTCACCTCTCTGGCGGGAGCTGCATTGGTTGCCAATTTGCTTCTGGGTCCAATTCAAGGTGCTGGTTACCATCTTTAGAGCCCTACATGGCTTGGGGCCAGGTTATTTGCAGGACTGCCTTTTCCAGTCACATTTACCCAACCCATCAGAGTGGGGAAGCAGGGTATGTTATGGGTCCCCCCCTATTAAGAAGGTCCATCTAGTGGGACTGAGAAGGGCCTTCTCCATGTGGCTCCCTCCCTGTGGAACATCATCCCCACGGAGATAAGACTGGCCCCCACCTTAATACTCTTCTGAAAGGCTCTGGTTTTGCCAGTGGGCCAGGGGATCACAGATTGATATGGAGCCCATCAAGTGGTTTGTCTGAATGTATTGTTGTTGCCAGGGGGGTGGGGACCTAGTGGGTTTTGTATTTGGGGTTTTATTTCTATAAGCCGCCCAGAATCACCGTGAGTTGGGCAGCCAGATAAATTTCTTTAATAATAAACAAACATAAATAAAGATAACATCTGAATTGTAAGTTTGAAGGCTGCTGCTACCAAATGTGGTGAGGACCCCCAATTGAGAAGGTTACAAAAGAGGAATGGACAGATTCACGTAGGATCGAACAGTCAACGGCTACTAGATTTGACGGCTTTCTTTCTCCTTAAGCGCAGACCGCATCCTTAAAAATGAGCTCCCAGGGACAGCTGGATGAGATGCCTCTGGCCTCCTGACCATGCTTTTGAACCTTCTGAATGGACCAGCCTGCCCATCACCTCAAAGAATATGTGAATGGGGTTAAGCGTGGACCACATCTCAACCGGGATCATTGCGGTGAGGTGCAGTTTTGCTGTTATATCTAAACTTCCTTCATAATATTGTAGATGCCCCAACCTTCTTTGAAACCTGGCATTTTGCTCTGTTGGAAAATGCAGTCAAGTCTGATCTTAAAGCATAATTTACTGCAAGCTTCTGTTTCCAAACCTTTGATCATTTGCACAGTTGGGTTTATGGTGTGTGTGCAAGAGAAATGAATCATGGAGATTGCTCCTGACAACCACAGTTATCAATCTTCATTTGATCAATTAGATGTTTCATTTATGCTAATGTTCACAGTCAGGATTAATTCCAATGTAGTTTTGTTCAACAGAAGATCAAAAACAAAACAGGAAGAAGAAACCCAACTTCAGTTAGAGGCCTATGAATCAGGAGCCCTCTTTGGGAGTTTCAGTGCATGTGGTTGAACAGAAGCAAAGCACAGACGTGCAACATTTATTCAGACCTTCCACAGTTATGGAGGACTGATCTGTTTTCCTATTCGACATGGAAAGAATTTTCCCCAACAGCTAAATTCAGTTTGAGATTCAAAAGTCTGCACTTGTGCCAATTTCAAGGAACTGAAGGACACTGTAAGAAGACCTAAGTAAAAGTAAAGGTTTCCCTTGACATTAAGCCCAGTCATGTCCGACTCTAGGGAGCGGTGCTTATCTCCGTTTCAAAGCCGAAGAGCCGGCGGTTGTCCATAGACACTTTCTCTGTGGTCATATGGCCGGCATGACTAAACGGAACGCCGTTACCTGCCCACCGAAGCGGTACCTATTGATCTACTCACATTGGCATGTTTCAGACTGCTAGGTTGGCAGGAGCTGGGACTAGCCACGGGAGCTCACCCCATCACACAGATTCGAACCACCAACCTTCCGATCGGCAAGTTCAGCAGCTCAGCAGTTTAACCCGCAGCACCACCATGTCCCTACAAGACCTAAATCATACCTGAATTTCCATAAAACCCTGCTTCACACCTCCATCCACCTTAATAGTTTCCTAAGCATTTTACAAGTGTGTGTGAACACTCAATTGGGCAGTCCAGAGACTGCTATGGACTATGTAGCTGGTCAGACTTTGGAACCCAATCCACAGTTTTTAAGTTGCTATCATCTAGATGGCTTGTAGTTCTCCACTGCTGGTCAGCTTTCTTTTCCTCTTGCTGAAGAACACCAGTTTTAGTATGAAGTCTCCTTAGCAGCCATAACTTTGAGAACTTCATTCAAGCATTACACCAGGACATAGGTCAGTTTCCAAAGTCAGTTTGCAGCAAAATCTCTGCCCTGACCTGGAGAATATTGGTGAAGACTTTGAGCCTCCATGAAATTAAGTTATTCAGCATCGAGAACAATATCAGACTGAGGCTTCTGGGGGACGTGGCAAACTGAAGATGACTCTGTGAAAGTGGAACCGATGACCATGGCAAAGACCAGGGAACCAGTGAGTAGACTGGTTCTTTGGAACCTCTCAGGATAAAGAGAGGATGGGAGATCACCAACATTTGCTCCAGAGGGCTGCTCCTCATGAGAAGACTTCAGGACAGCAGTCTCCCCCAGGTTTGAGCACTGGGAGACGAAGGGATCAATCATCAAGCTCAAAATCACGGCAGAGCCTTTTAAAGGACACTAAGTTTGCTAACCTCGCTTTCTAATCACTTATGGAAATTGCCTATTAACTATTCTAAAGCTGTTAGAGACCTTTGGAATGACAGGTTTGAAAAGTCTTCATCGGGTGAGTTTATCTTCGACTCTGAACAAAAGAAAAATTAATTACAAGCTTAAGAACTTAAAGAATTTGAAATAAACAGCAAAAAGCTAAGTAAGGTTTTGATCTTAGAAAGTTATAAATGGATTAAGGGTCCAGATCAATTTGGAATATTGACTTTTACTATAGCATTTGGGAATTAACTATAAAAAATAAACAACTTCTTGTGGGAAACAGACTGATTGTAGTTATCCTGGAAATTGCAGGTCATAACAAAAGATAAGTGATGATTTTAGAAACTGGACACCAGAGGGGATGAAAGATTTTAAGCAGAAAGAAGAAAAATATACAGGCCCGATGATAGTTAATACTGGGACTTAAAGACTGATCCAAAACGTTATAACATTGGAAATATTAAAGGAGATCTTTGAAGAATGGAGCCAGAAGTTAGTAACTACAATATCAACACTGTCAGGAATGATGTCTGTGTCAGCCTCCCAAGTAGACCAGACAGGAAACACGACCAGATGAGCTACCTCGACTTTATTGTTAGGCTACATTAACAGAATCTCGAAAGTCTGAGAGTACAGATCTCCCGCCGTCTCTTTTTACAGGCTGATAAGTTAGGGTGGATCCTTTCTAAGTTTCTTTCTGTGCCCGTTATGCAGCTGTGGGCTCCTCCCCCTGTCATGTTCGCCGTTTCAATCTCTTTGATACATCGTAACGTTTCGCATGTCATTAGCTGGATGCGTGTTTCATCTTTCACGGGAGGATGAGGGCAGTTATCTCTTGGCTGTGCTTTGGAATGTATTTGCTTTATCTGCTATGTTCAAGGTTACTTTCCCAGGCTAGCAGGTCTGACGATTGCTAGCACCTGGACCGGGCGGGGCTGTTGCCAGGGAGGCCGGATACGTTCGCACCGAGGGTTTTAAGTTTGTATTTGGCGCGCTTTTTGCTCATTCTCAGCTTTCTCTGTATTTGTCCTAAGATCCTTAATAAATCAGATTTCATTTAGCAGCCTCTTGTGAGTCTGAGTATTTGGGGCTGGGCAATCATTACATAAAGCTGAGAATCAAAGATCCCGACCCCGCTGGCCCCTTTCCAGGAAAGGGCAAGTTGTCTAAACCTATGAGGGAGAGCGCCAGCGATGACCGAACCCGATATCGAGCTGATGGAAGAAGGGGAGCCGGATTCGACTGTGAGACGCCCCGACCGACCGTCCCAAGTGGGGGAGCTGTCAGCTATCCTGGAAGAGGCGAGCTCTGAGTCAGAGGGTGAAGCCGGGGGCATGAAAACCGCCCCGGAGACGACCGTAACCACCCCGGGTGAGCTGGTCACCTGGGATGAGACCCAAGGGGATGTCTCGGTGGCGGGGGGTCCATCCTGGAGGCAGAGGTACCCACTGTCCCCTACAGTGGTCCAGGTGCAGCCCAAGGAGGGCTCCCCCACCCCGGATCGTATCCGGGTGTTGGAGTCGAAAATGGACTCATTAGAGACGATACTGAAACAGCTGAGTCTAGACCTGAGTTCGTTGAAAGAAACCCGGGACGGGTCAAGCCAACGGCATTCGACCCCTTCGTCCCATGGGCAGTCCCCAGAGCAGAGACGGACCGCGCATCTGAGGGAAGGGGAACAAGCGGTCCGGATGGAAGTAGCATCACCGTCCGTGCGGCCAGCCCCAGCCCCCGCGCCGCCGCTGGTGGGAGAGACGCAGCCCACTGAAGCCCCGGGGATGGGGCGCAGCCCGTCGGCGGGCAGGTTGAGAGACTTCCCTGTCAAGTTTGATGGGGATCCGACAAAACTCTCATTCTTCCTGACAAATGCTAAAGCATACATGGAGGAATGGGGGTCGCTTTTTCGATCGGAAAAGGCAAAGATCATCACCATTGCCACCAAACTGAAAGGGAGGGCGGCAGACTGGTATGTCCAGATGTGCCAGTCGGAAGCGCCCGAACTGGAGAAATTTAACGAGTTCCTCTGGGCGTTGAGGCAGCACTTTGAGGACCCCCTGGCAAAAGAGAGGGCAAAGCGAGCTTTGAAGGAACTTAAGCAGGGATCGAGATCCGTGGCTGATTACGCGCTGGAGTTCAAAGCGCTTTCCGGGAAGGTCGATGACTGGTCCCAAGCCACCATCATCGAGTTATTCAAGGATGGCCTGAACACAGAGGTGCTGCGCTGGTCCCTGGGGAGGGACGACCCATATACGTTGTACGAGTGGATCCAGCTCGCGGGAAGGGCTGAGCATGCCCATGAGGTGTTCGCCCATCGGAGGGCTGCCAAATCGGGGTGAGAGCTAAAGCCTAGTCGCCCACCGAGCACCGGGGGACGACCCGGACAAAGAGCCTGGGAAGAGGAGCGAGAGAAGCGGTATGCGAAAGGGCAGTGTCTGCGATGTGGTAAGGAGGGGAATCAAGTAGCGGCGTGCCCGAAGGCAAAGGGGGAAGAATGGCCGGGGAAGCCGACGAAGTCCCCTTCCCTGCTGCGGAAACAGAAGGCGGCGGTGGCCGAAAGCGAGGGAGACGGGGTGCCATTCTACGAGGAGGAGGGGGAGCCCGAACTCCTGCAGCTGGCAGGAAACGGCAGCCACCTGCTTTAAAGGGCGCCGCTGGGCAGGTGGTGGAAGAAGGGCGCGAGCCTTCATCGGTGAGTGGCAGTTACCGCATTCTCACGGTGAAATTGAAGTTGGGCTCCCGATCCAAGACTGTAGAAGTATGGGCCATGATCGATTCGGGGTGTTCCAGGTGTTTGATGCACCCCGATGTGGTAGCGGCTCTGGAGCTACCCACGTTCCCCTTGCAGCGACCCATCGCCTTTACGCAGCTGGATGGGTCCATGGCAGGGGGCAAACCAGTCACCCATTTCACAGGACGAGTAGCCTTGCAGCTGGGTAGCCATCGCGAAGGTTTGTCCTTTGTCGTGGCTCCGGTGGGGGGTCCCTTGGTGGTTTTGGGGGTGCCCTGGTTGGTTCAGCAGAATCCCCAAATAAACTGGGTTTACCGGACTGTCACTTTTAGGGATGGATTTTACCAAGCACCAGAAGGGAGGGGTACCCCAGAGGAGATGGTGGGGGTAGCGGCAGCTGCGACTCCGCAATGCCCGGCCCCTCCTCTGTAAGGCTTGCCGCTTGAGTACCAAATGTTTGCTGATGTGTTTGGTGAAAAGGAAGCGGATCAACTGCCCCCTCATCGGAAAACGGATTGTGCCATTGAGCTGGTGCCCAATACCCAATTGCCCAAGCCAAAGATTTATTCCATGACGCAAAAGGAACTAACTTTGCTGAGGGACTTTGTAGACAAAAACTTGGCTCGGGGATTCATTGAGCCAGCGAATTCACCGGTGGGGGCACCGGTCCTCTTCCGCCCAAAAAAGGACGGGACATTAAGACTCTGTACCGATTTCCGTGGGTTAAATGCCGTCTCAATTTCCAATAAATATCCTTTGCCATTGATCAAAGACATGTTGTCACAACTGGCGAAGGGTAAAATCTTCTCTAAACTTGATTTGAGAGAAGCCTATTACCATGTACGCATCAAAGAGGGTGATGAGTGGAAAACGGCATTCAATTGCCCGTTGGGTGCTTTCCAGTATAAGGTGTTACCTTTTGGTTTGGCTGGGGCCCCTGGGGTATTTATGCAATTGATCAATGAAGTACTGCACGAGCATCTGTTTAAAGGGGTATTGGTGTATTTGGATGATGTATTGATTTATACTGAAACCATGGAAGAACATGTCTCTCTGGTCAAAAGGGTGCTTAGCAAACTCAGAACAGCACAGTTGTATGCCAAACTGTCTAAATGTGCCTTTCACCAGAGGAAAATTGACTACTTGGGGTATAGAATTTCAGATAAGGGCATTGAAATGGACCCTGCTAAGGTGCAAGCTATTGTGGACTGGGAAAGCCCTCGCACCCGCAGGCAACTTCAAAGTTTCCTGGGGTTCAGTAATTATTACAGATTATTCATCAGAGGGTTCGCTGAAATTGCTTTGCCCCTAACGGAATTGCTTCGAACCAAGGGACTTGGTGATACTCGGAGAGTAAAGAATCCAGGGGCGCTATTGCGCTGGACGCCTGCTTGCCAAGCGGCATTCAAGCGGCTCAAAGCGGCTTTTACCAAAGAACCAATTTTGCAACACCCTGATCCCTCTAAGCCTTTTGTGGTGCAGGCTGATGCCTCCGATTATTCCATTGGGGCATTGTTGATGCAAGCTGACGGGGCAGGATGCCTCAAACCGTGTGCCTACTTGTCCCGCAAATTCTCTGAGACTGAGAGGCGATGGCACGTATGGGAGAAAGAGGCATTTGCAGTGAAAGCTGCGTTAGAAGCTTGGCGGCATTTGCTAGAGGGGGCGAATCACCCTTTCGAGGTGTGGACAGACCATAAAAACTTGGAAGCTCTTAGCACCCCCAGGAAACTGAGCCCAAAACAAGTCCGTTGGGCTCAATTCTTCAATCGTTTCAATTTCCAATTGAAGTTTATCCCGGGGAAAAAGAATTTCCTGGCTGATGCGTTGTCACGACAACCTCAGGACTCTGGTGCAGCGCCAGAGGTGATTAGCACATTGTGGACGGCACCCCAATTGGGTATGCAGGCTGTGACGTGCAGCCAAACGCGCACGCAGCAGCCACCTTCTGCGGATCCAGGGCAGCCGACTGCTTTGTCAATTCCCTCCCAGTTGCAACAAAAGTTTCTGAAAGAGCTGAAAACTGATACTTGGTTGCTTGCAAACAAACACAATGTTACTTTTGACCGAGGCTTTGCTTGGAAATCCAACCGCCTCTACGTCCCTGAGGGGTTAAGAAAAGAGGTGTTGCTCCGTTCACATGATGACAAAGTAGCGGGACATTTTGGGTTTGTGAAAACTTTGCACCTGGTTCGGAGGCAGTTTTGGTGGCCCACCTTACACAAAGATGTCAAGGAGTATGTCTCCTCTTGCACTGTATGCGCGATGTCGAAGCGCAAGGTGGGTAAACCTCAAGGGCTGTTGCAGCCGGTCGCCACCCCAGCTTGCCCTTGGGATGAAATCTCCATGGACTTCATTGTTGAATTACCACCCAGTCAACGCAAAACCGCTATTTGGGTGGTCAAAGACTATTTCTCAAAGCAAGCCCATTTCATTCCTTGCGTGTCAATCCCTTCGGCATGTCAATTGGCCCACCTGTTTCTAGTACACGTGTACAGGCTACACGGATGTCCCTCTCGTTTAATTTCGGACAGGGGCACACAATTTACGTCGCAATTTTGGCGGGCATTCCTCAAACTGCTAGGCACGAAGCAAGCCCTGTCCACGGCGTGGCATCCACAGACGGACGGGGCCACAGAGGCTTTAAATTCTACTCTGGAGCAGTACCTCCGAGCCTTTGTGAATTACCAGCAAGACGACTGGGTGGACCTCCTTCCTTTCGCAGAAGTTGCTTACAACAATGCTGTCCACCAAAGTACGGGTCAAACTCCATTTCGTGTTGCTCAAGGCAGAGACTTTGTACCCATTCCAGATTTACCACAACCTCCGGGCGGCTCGCCCTCACCGGGCGATTGGGCAACACAACTGGCAGATTCCTGGCCAATGATTCAAAAAGCATTGGCTGACGCCCAATTGGATTACGAACATTATGCTGATCAGAAACGTGCTCCTCAGCCTGCATTTCAAGTCGGTGATTTGGTGTACCTCTCCACTAAGTTTATTAAGTCATCACAACCTTCTAAGAAGTTGGCACCTAAGTTTGTGGGTCCTTTCCCCATTATTGCTCAAATTAACCCTGTGACTTTTAAACTTGATCTGCCACATAATTTAAAACGCTTACACCCTGTTTTTCATTGCAGTTTGCTCAAACCGACTATTCGTTCTGACCGCTGGCATGACCAACTTCCACCTCCAACCCCCATCATGATTGACGGTCAACAACACTTTGAAGTTAAAGAAATTTTAGATTCTAGACGCCTTCGCAATACTCTGCAATACTTAGTCCGTTGGAAGCATTTCCCTCATCCTGAATGGGTCGCCGCAGCGGATGTGGCTTCCCCTGTTCTGGTTGCCCGTTTTCACTCTGCTTATCCCACTAAGCCAGGTCCCTAAGTGTGTTTTTGGGGAGGCGGTATGTCATGTTCGCCGTTTCAATGTCTTTGATACATCGTAACGTTTCGCATGTCATTAGCTGGATGCGTGTTTCATCTTTCACGGGAGGATGAGGGCAGTTATCTCTTGGCTGTGCTTTGGAATGTATTTGCTTTATCTGCTATGTTCAAGGTTACTTTCCCAGGCTAGCAGGTCTGACGATTGCTAGCACCTGGACAGGGCGGGGCTGTTGCCAGGGAGGCCGGATACGTTCGCACCGAGGGTTTTAAGTTTGTATTTGGCGCGCTTTTTGCTCATTCTCAGCTTTCTCTGTATTTGTCCTAAGATCCTTAATAAATCAGATTTCATTTAGCAGCCTCTTGTGAGTCTGAGTATTTGGGGCTGGGCAATCATTACACCCCCTTTTATCTGATGTTCCCTAGGCAGCATCTCTTCCCCCCAACTTCCAAGGTTATTCTCACATTCTATTTCAGTCTGTTTCTATGGTTTGTTGTTGTTTATTTGTTTAGTCGCTTCCGACTCTTCGTGACTTCACGGACCAGCCCATGCCAGAGCTTCCTGTCGGTCGTCAACACCCCCAGCTCCCCCAGGGACGAGTCCGTCACCTCTAGAAATAAATATAGAGTTGGTTTATTTGATCAAGGTTAAAATGCTTTATTATATTTTTATTTTTACAAAGTTCTGGCAATCCTTTATGGACTTTTTGCTGACACCAGGATTGAAAAGTCAATGTTTTATGGCTTTGCTTATAGCTAAGGGATGGGACATGAGATGAAGAGGTATCTGTTTAACCTTATAGGGGGTAAAGAGTTAATTAAATTTATTTATACTTGTTGTGATGAAGGTTGGAAATCATTATATTTCTTTTCTTTTTCTTATATTCTCTTTTCTTTTTGTTTTTTCTTTTCTCTGAACTTTTTATCCTTTCTTTCCATTTTTTCCCTCTATCTCTAAATTTAGCTTGTATTCATTTTTACTATCATAATATAAATCCTTAATAAAATTTTATTTAAAAAAAAATAGAACAATGCCAGACTGTTACATGACTGGATCATGAGAAAGCCACAGAGCTTTTTGCCATGGTTGTCAACGATAGACTTCATTACACACCTTGAGCACACTGGCTGGGAAGAAATAGTGAAGTAGGCGTACTCAGGGGTGTTTTTAATTGACAACTGAAAACCAAAAATGGGCTGTCAAAAGTCTGTTGAAAGTCTTAATGCTGTAAAGCTTTAATACAGGTAGTTCTTGACACTTTCAACACATTATCTACAGATTTAGACCAAATATTTAAGCCAAGAGCCAAGTATCAGATGGCATCAACACCCTCCCTTCGTTCCTCACACAAGGAGCTGCAATGTTCCTTTGTTGATGACATGCCCCAGGGATTTGCTGAGATGACCCAGGCACACTTCATGACCTCCTTCCAGGAAGACCATGCTAGTCAAAGTAGCAATCTGGAGTTATTTGTTCTGCATACACTGGCAAGTAAGAAACAAACAAACAGAAGTGGGGCAAAAAGCTTTTGAGCTTGAGAGAGAGAGAGAGAGAGAGAGAGATCCTGTGAGAACTAAGGTTGATTATCTACACACATCCAGGATTATTGTAGATATGAAGCCCAAAATGCACACCCCCTCACACACACACACGCCCAAACACAAACACCCATGGCATTACATCAGGGAACAAGGTCATGGAGATGTATTTATTTATTTATTTATTTTATTATTCAAATTTAATTACTGCCCATCTCCCCCAAAAGAGGGACTCTGGGTGGTTAGATACATGATGATGAAGTAAAATGTCCTTCTATAATACTTGCAACACATGTACAGGAAGCCCTCCACTTATGACCACAATTGGGACCGGAATTTTCATTGTAAGTCGTTGTGGTCGTAAGTTGAGTCACCATGTGACCAGACCTGCTTTCATGACCATTTTTTACAGTGGTCGTTAAGCGAATCTAACTTCCCCAATGTGTGTTTTTTGCTGGAAAAGGGCAAAAAACATCAGAAAGCATGATCATGTGATCACAGGACACCGCAACCAGTCGTAAAGGAAAGCCCATTACCAAGCACCCAAAATGCGATCATGTGACCACAGGGGGGTGCAACATCTTGCAAAACTCAGAAGTGCTTTACAGGTCTCAAAGCACCTACTCCGAGGCCGTTGTAACTTCAGACCCCAGTTAAACAAACGATTGTCAGTCGAGAACGGCTGTATTAAGGCGCCACAGCATCTCAGAGCTGAGCAGGAAGAGAGAAGACAAGTGCTGAGAAATTCACCAGAATATAATTGGCACGTTGCAGATTTCCACTCGGAGATGGGGGAAAATATCAACAGCATGACCGTTAAACCCTTCGTTATTGCTAATACTGAATTAACAGGGAGAGAGAGAAGCAAAGTTTGAAGCCAGCGTGAACCTTTCCATATTTTGCATGGACTGTACCAACATTTTCAACAGCCTTCTTGGACCTGATGCCCCCCAGATGTATAGCCACAAGGTGCACTCAGTCCAACCTCCAGTCCTGGAATTCTCTGCGACCAGGGGAGGTCAGCTGGATGCAGCAGCCTAGCAGGTTTTCCTGAGGCCTGCTCAGCTTTTTGCTATTTGCTTTACTTTTCGTTGAGGTGGGAAGGAAGGATGGTTAGCCATTCTCCATATTCACTGCAGCATTGCAGAAATAAGAGCACCACTTTGCATAACCTGATTTTAATGGACAGGAGTCCTCATGTTTAAAACATAGCCACCATCCACTACATAACCACAAAGATCTTTATAAATCGGGTTGGGATATTTCTAAATGTCTGCATTTCTGGGAGGCATGGCCCACAGGCCTATTTCACTCAGGAGAGCCTTTTTTTGCAATGGTAGAAGGCAAACAGATTTGCTGCTTTTTTCATAATAAAGATGTATTTAAAGAGTGATTCACACATAGGAACTCCTTTGTTGCAGTGAATTTTTTATTGCCTTTTCACATAACTGAACCCAAAGCACCTCTGGGCTATCTTTGTTTTTATTAATCCAAAAAATCCTTTGGAAGTTGAAGCACAGGCTACCCATCCCTGCATTCAAAGGTGCATAAACCAATTTACTGATTAAAAAAAGGGTTGTTTATAGAATAAGGGAGCCAAGACGTGCAATTTGGGAGGGTGGAAATGGTAACAGTCGTGCTAGTAACTGCTACAAAGAAGATCGGAAGTCGCTTCTTCAGATATCTTTTTCTTTTTCCTCATCTCTGTTTCTCACTTTTTCTTTTATCTTTTTATATCTTTCTTTTTTCTTTTTTTTCCCCCTAAGTTTCTGTCATTTTTTAATTCTGGGTAAAATGCTTTTCCAATAAAAATTACATATAAAAACAATAAAGGCACACAATCCAGACTTCCCCAATGTAATGCTCTCCAGTGTGCTGAATTGAGTCAATCAGAAAGAGTGGGGCATAAAGAAAACTAGGATATAATTGCCCACATCGCAAGAATGAGAACATTCACATTGGAAACTGAACCTGCTGGATGACGGTTTCTACTGATTTTGTCACGTTACTGCAAAGGAGCTTATGGAACGGCGCCTCCAAACAATGGAGACTGGGTCACTTTTGCTCCATGGGGTCAAGGACCTCCCTGTTTCCCTGGTGCTTTGTGATCCATTGTGTATTCAGATGGAAATCTCCACTGCTTTTATCCCACCACAGTTTTAATGTACTTTATTCTGCCCTATCAGGAATGATAGAAACAATGTGAAATAAATAGAGACTGTGATACATCCCATATGAGACTGTTTTTCAACTTGTTGGAAGGAAAGAGACTTCCACATAGTTCCACTGCTTTGGGCTCATCATGGGCTACTAACAGGCCCAACAAGGCTTGGGGCCCAGTAGCTGCAGGACCATCTACTCCAACATCTCAAGGATGCTGAAGGTTCCTCTTCCATATGAGATCAGAGACAAGAAAATAACCTTTCTCATCAGTGGCACCTACCCTGTGGAACAGGGCCGCACCAAAGGACCAGACAGCCCCATCATTCCTGATCTTCAGAAGAGCCTCAAAACTTGATTTAATCAGAAAAGTCTATCTGGCATCGGTGCACCTATACTTGCACTCATCTCTGGATATAAGAATTTATGAAGAATTTGGATAGTTTTAAGGTTGCTTAATTCTGTTTTTTAGAGTACATTGCCATAAGTCCATAGGGTGTGGCAGTGTGTAAATAAACATATAACTAAGATTTCTAACAAAGTTAGCGGTGAAGGTGCTGACTGGGGTGCAACAAGTCTACCTTCGGAAGCTCATTAGGCGACTCTGGACCAACTGCTCTCTCTTGGACTGACCTACAGTATGTCACAGGAGTGTTGGGGATATTAGACAAGGAAGTGCCTATAAGCCTCCTTAAGCATCTGAAAGAAAGGTGGGATATAAACCTAACACATAAATAAACATGGTAGTGCCTTGCTTGGAAATTTGCCCACTTGTCAACAAAAATAAGCATCCTTGAGACCAAGTAACTTGGCAAAGAGCCATCTCACATCTGCACTTTGCACTCAACCTCCCAAGTATCCAAGGATACCGCAGGTATCCTTGGCCAATCTTGGAAGCTAAGCTGGATGGGGCCTGGTTAGGAATTGGAAGGGAACATCCAGGAAGAAGTCAAGGGCAAGCTGTAGGCAAGCCAAGAGAACCAGATGGATGTGTCCATGAAGTCCACAGGAGCTGAACTTCACTCTAGGGTGTCTTTACTTTTTACCCCAGATTTAAATGATGAGGCCCACCAGGAGACCAGAGATAGAAAGCAGAGACAAAGGTGGATACAAATACTGTATGCCAGACTGTGGACAGCAAAGACTTCTTCCAATTAATTTTTCAGCCAAACCTAAAGAGGTATTGTGGAGTGTACTGTTCAAAAGCAGTATGTGGAACTATCACTTCTACCTCCCCCACTAAGAGCTGAAGTCTAATAGATTGGTAAACTTCCAGGTTAGGAGAAGTCACTCTATCTTTCTTAAAAATCAATTTACAAGTTAATTTAGCTGCTACCAGATCAATGAAAAATTGGCCTTGCTTGGGGAAAAATCTTGCTTTTCCAGAGGCGGCGCATTTGGACACTGGATTTAACAGGCATGCATTGATTGATTGATTGATGGATTTGATTTGATTTGTATGGCCACCCATCTCATGTACGTGACTCATACATGACTCAGGCCCAAAGCTGCTCATATGGGTCAGGCCCCAAATTCCTGTCAGAAGGTCTCCAAAGTCCATCGTATTCACCAAGCGTTGCTGTTTCTGTGTGTGGCGCACATGAAAAAACAGGCAGAGCTTTGATCGCAACACCACGACCGCCATCTTGACATTTTTGACCATCTCCTACAGAGCCCTCTATCTCCACCCAGCAGTTCTTCACACTTTTTGGATGCAGCTGTCCACTGCTGCCGACTAAAATAATTTCCCACCCCCTCGTTCTCTCTCAATGTTTATTGGGACATATCCCAGTTACAGATTTTCGACAGCAAATCTGGCTCGAGGATGGGGAAATACAGGAAATTTTGCTTGGTTTTGTGGTTTGGTTTCATACATGCCTCACTTACACTGGGTTTCTGTCCAGATTCACATTTTGAAAAAAGGGGAAATTGTCTCTCAACCCGCAAAGCTCCCAACAGCATTAGGAGGCTAAGAGTGCACGTTAAGACGGGAAATATTTTGAAATGTGAAACGGTGCAAAGAAAGAACCCTTTATTAATTGCAGATTTGCCAGCTGCAAGGCAGTAAGAACAAAAGAAGCTCCAGCTTGCAGACATTGCTATATCACCATTTTTTAAAAGGTACAAAGGCCTTGGCAAATACTGAAGATACACAGCTCAGCCCATTGACCAGGACAGGCTCCTTAGTTTTAGCGATGCTGTTAAAAAAGAAAAGAAGGCAGTGATTTTGACACGCAGCCAACCAGATGAGCCATTTTCTGGCACCTCCCATTCAAAACTTCTTGCTCAGGATTTTGACTTCCAGCCCACCTCCCTCCCCAACTTGGCAAGCAGATGGAGGGTTAATCTTAGGGAAATACTACAGAAAGCTACAAATGCGCATTTCAGCAAAAGTATGGTACATGGGGAGGGGAGGGAAAAAACCTTTACAAATCCAATTGATCAAAGATTGCAGGTCCTGTTTCAAGGCAGGCAAACGTAATAAAACGGTGAGCTGAAGGGAGAAGGAACAGAAACAGCCAGGCACAGCATTTTATTAAATACAATCATCAGTAGTGTCAGCAAAGCTCCATTTCATCTACATTTTCCCTATTGTTAAAAGAACAGCGGATGGAATCTTTGCTCTGTGACTTATGAGCTAAAACAAGACTTCGTAAGTCACCGAAGCCGCCCCAATGGCACTTCAAAGTAATTGTTGGCGACGTCTTCAAAGGACCTAGTCCTTCACTTAGACCTGATCAAAGGATCCAGTTCTACCCATTAATGTTGTTCCTTTCTTTCTCAACAGTGGATGGACACACACATACACTTCTGTAGGGAAATGGAGTTGCCAAATTTCAAATGAAATATTTGTCTGGAAGGTGGTCATCTGGAACAGAAGCCTCTTCAGAAGAGAATGACCAACAGAATAAAGGAAGGGCTACATGAGGACAATTTGTGTGTACCAAAAAGGACAATGATTGCCCTCCAGAAGTTTTGAACCTCAGCTCCATCTGTTCCATTCAGCATAACCACCTGTTAGGCATTATGGGGGCTGCCGTCCAACATTTCTACAGGACATGATGTTGGTCCACTTAACAGCGAGGGCTCTGGCATACATGGCTCTCTCTTGATCTGCTGATCAAATGCCCCACAGGAGCTTGATCTGCCGATGCCCCACTAAACTTGGCATGACAACTCATGGGATAAAGAAAAAAAATGATCAAAGGATTATTGTTATGAATTGCAGGTGTAGAGTGGTGGTTAAGGGGTTGGACAAAGACTAAAAGGACCCAGTTCAGGTCCATCATCAACCACAGCACCTCACGGGGTAACCTTGGGCCAGTCACTCTCTGCAGAGAACAAGGAAGATAACTTTGATGGAAATATGCAAGAATCGTTACCTAGGCAAAGGGGGCCAAAATGTTTCATAAGCCCTGGGAGAGAAGAGAAGATTCAGAAGTGACTCAGGCAGACACCTCCCTGATTTATTTGAAGCATACGAAAGGCAAGAAGGTCCAGCACAATCAGGCTTGCAAGATTCTGTTATTCCAGCCAATTTTGATCAAAGTAGTTGTAGCCTAACTCAATCTGTGGAGTTGATTTCCTGGTGTCATCTACCTGGTGGGGTTGACACTCAGTCCAGCCTTTTCTTTGTAGGAAAAAATTAGAGCAGGGAGTGTAACCACCTTCAGCTTCGGAAGGAAAGGGAAGTTACAAATCGAACAAACAAAGGAACATTATGGTCCTACCCTGTCTATTGACTTCAACATGACCCAAACAGGATCCTGAAGACAAATGCAATTGCATCAAGTTTTAGAAAGCAACAGGCCACTCTTAACCCTTTTTTTGCTCCTCCAGAATCACTTGGACCAGTTATTGAAAACTGATGGCCTGTTTCCTATCTTTTGGAGTTAGAAAGCCTATACAAAGTGTAGAGTAAATCAGGGTTACCACAAATCCACCCTCACTCATGGGGTGACTTTGAACCAGTCATTCTCTGTCCACCCAACCTACCTCACAGGGTTGCTGGGAGGAAAGATAGGAAAGGGCCATGTATGCTGTCTTTCCTCATGGAAGAAAAGCAGGATATAAATCTAATACACTACGAAGCCCATCCATGCCACTGATGTACTAAGAGGCAAGGAAGAGGCATCTGTAAGAGAAACATGGTAGGGCCTTCTCTGCAAGCACTCCGCAGGACCACCAGCACTGTCTTCCCAAAACTTTGCTTTCAGATGCTAACCTCCACCTATCTAAAAAAATCTGGATCAAAGCTGCAGCAGGTTCATCACAGGCAAAAGTGGTCATTGGGAGAATCAGGGACGCAGCTCATTCCAAGCCACTGCTCACCCTTTGTACACAGAAGCCCTGGGGCATTCCTGCCGTGAAAGGTCCTACAGTAAATGCAACTGCTATTCTGGGATCTATGGAAGACAAGCTTGCACAGAGCACCAAGCCCTGGATTGAATAACCCACAATTTCCCGAATCCCAGAGTTCTAATCAAACATTTTGGTTATGGAGCCTGGATTTCTGCTTGGTTTAGAAATCCAAATGAAAGCACCCAAATGAAAGTAGATGATTAAGCCAAAGTTAAGTGAATGAAGTTGTGTCTTGGTGTGATGTCTGAATTTAGCAGAAGCCAGTGTATTCCCAGCTGACATGGCCAAAGAAAGAAAAAGAGAAGAGGCTGTGACTACTAGATTGATCCTTTCTTCTGAATCCTAAGCACTTCTTCAAAAATCACTAGTGATGATAATGTAGGGGCCAAAACTAACAGAATGAAATGGAACAGAGACCAATGCAAAGTTCTTCACTTAGTAAACAAAACCTAAAGTTTAAGTTTAGGATGAGTGATGCCTGGTATGGTAGAATACTTTGAAACGAATCTTGGAATAGTGCCTGAGTATGAGCCAGCAGCGTGTTGTGGCTGCAAAAAAGGCAAATCCCATTTTAGCTGCATCAACAGTTAACACAGTCTCCAAAAGCATAGGAAGGGTTGTTGTAGCTGTTCTTTCCAGCATACCTCAAATAAGGCACCATTTCCAGACACTATACTGTAAGACAAGAGGACCACAGAAGAAATAGAGTAGCCTTCATAATTAATAGTAAAGTGGCTAAAGCAGTGCTTGGATACAACCCAAAAAATGACAGATTGATCTCAATTCAAATTCAGGGGAAAGCCATCTAACATCACAGTGATCCAAATATACGCCCCAACCACAGATGCAGAAGAAGCTGAAGTAGAGCAGTTCTATGAGGATCTGCAGCACCTACTGGACAACACGCCTAAAAGAGATGTTATTTTCATCACGGGAGACTGGGATGCTAAGGTGGGCAGTCAAATGACACCTGGAATTACAGGTAAACATGGCCTGGGAGAACAAAATGAAGCAGGACATAGGCTGATAGAATTTTGCCAAGACAACTCACTCTGCATAACAAACACTCTCTTCCAACAACCTAAGAGACGGCTTTATACATGGACTTCACCAGATGGACAACACCGAAATCAGATTGACTACATCCTTTGAAGCCAAAGGTGGCGGACATCTGTACAGTCGGTAAAAACAAGACCTGGAGCTGACTGTAGTTCCGATCACGAACTTCTTCTTGCACAATTTAGGATCAGACTAAAGAGATTAGGGAAGACCCACAGATCAGCTAGATATGAGCTCACTAATATTCCTAAGGAATATGCAGTGGAGGTGAAGAATAGATTTAAGGGATTGGACTAAGTAGATAGGGTCCCGGAAGAACTATGAACAGAAGTCCGCAACATTGTTCAGGAGGCGGCAACAAAATACATCCCAAAGAAAGAGAAAACCAAGAAGGCAAAATGGCTGTCTGCTGAGACACTAGAAGTAGCCCAAGAAAGAAGGAAAGCAAAAGGCAACAGTGATAGGGTGTCATGACCTCGTTGCAAGGCACAAAGAGCCTCACAACGTGGATCATGATCATTAAGAAATAGAGGAAGGAGATAATTAAACCAGGGATTAACACAAGCACCCAAAAGCACCCACACCCATGGACCCATAGACGGCTGAATAGGAGGACATCGGAAGAACGGAGATAAGCCGCACCTGGTGCCCTGGAGGACACAACCGAATCCGGGGGACAAAGGAAGACACCGGGAAAACGCCCAGGCAGCCATCAAGGGTCCCATCAAGAGGGATCGGGACAATGTAGGGTGGAGGAGCCCGGGGCACTACAAGAGGGTATAAAAGGGGCACCTCCGCACCATCAACCCCGTTCCCGTTTTTCGTTCTGTCAGCCATCATTCCAATAAACCAGAAATCCTTAATACCCATTAAGTGAGTCTGTGTCTTATTGCGAAGCGAGACTGACCCTGACATAGGGGGAGATATGCCCAATTAAATGCAAAATTCCAGAGGTTAGCCAGAAGAGATAAGGAATTATTTTTCAACAAGCAATGCGCGGAAGTGGAAGAAGACAATAGAATAGGAAGGACAAGAGACCTCTTCCAGAAAATTAGAAACATTGGAGGTAAATTCCAGGCCAAAATGGGCATGATCAAAAACAAAGATGGCAAGGACCTAACAGAAGAAGAAGAGATCAAGAAAAGGTGGCAAGAATATACAGAAGACCTGTATAGGAAGGATAACAATATCGGGGATAGCTTTGACAGTGTGGTCGGTGAGCTAGAGCCAGACATCCTGAAGAGTGAGGTTGAATGGGCCTTAAGAAGCATTGCCAATAACAAGGCAGCAGGAGACGACGGCATCCCAGCTGAACTGTTCAAAATCTTGCGAGATGATGCTGTCAAGGTAATGCATGCTATATGCCAGCAAATTTGGAAAACACAAGAATGGCCATCAGATTGGAAAAAATCAACTTATATCCCCATACCAAAAAAGCGAAACACTAAAGGATGTTCAAACTATCGAACAGTGGCACTCATTTCACATGCCAGTAAGGTAATGCTCAAGATCCTGCAAGGTAGACTTCAGCAATTCACGGAGCGAGAATTGCCAGTTGTACAAGCTGGGTTTAGAAAAGGCAGAGGAACTAGGGACCAAATTGCCAATATCCGATGGATAATGGAAAAAGCCAGGGAGTTTCAGAAAAAACATCTATTTCTGTTTTATTGACTATTCTAAAGCCTTTGACTGTGTGGACCATAACAAACTGTGGCAAGTTCTTAGCAGTATGAGGATACCAAGTCATCTTGTCTGCCTCCTGAGGAATCTGTATAACGACCAAGTAGCAACAGTAAGAACAGACCACGGAACAACGGACTGGTTTAAGATTGGGAAAGGAGTACAGCAGGGCTGTATACTCTCACCCTACCTATTCAACTTGTACGCAGAACACATCATGCGACATGCTAGGCTTGAGGAATCCAAGGCTGGAGTTAAAATGTCTGGAAGAAACATTAACAATCTCAGATATGCAGATGATACCACTTTGATGGCTGAAAGCGAAGAGGAACTGAGGAGCCTTATGATGAAGGTGAAAGAAGAAAGTGCAAAAGCTGGCTTGCAGCTAAACCTCAAAAAAACCAAGATTATGGCAACCAGCTTGATTGATAACTGGCAAATAGAGGGAGAAAATGTAGAAGCAGTGAAAGACTTTGTATTCCTAGGTGCAAAGATTACTGCAGATGCTGACTGCAGTCAGGAAATCAGAAGACGCTTAATCCTTGGGAGAAGAGCAATGACCAATCTCGATAAAATAGTTAAGAGCAGAGATATCACACTGACAACAAAGGTCCGCATAGTCAGAGCAATGGTGTTCCCCGTAGTAACATATGGCTGCAAGAGCTGGACCATAAGGAAGGCTGAGAGAAGGAAGATAGATGCTTTTGAACTGTGGTGTTGGAGGAAAATCCTGAGAGTGCCTTGGACTGCAAGAAGATCAAACCAGTCCATCCTCCAGGAAATAAAGCCAGACTGCTCACTTGAGGGAATGATATTAAAGGCAAAGCTGAAATACTTTGGCCACATAACGTGAAGACAGGACACCCTGGAGGAGATGCTGATGCTGGGGACAGTGGAGGGCAAAAGGAAGAGGGGCCGACCCAGGGCAAGGTGGTTGGATGATGTTCTAGAGGTGACGGACTCGTCCCTGGGGGAGCTGGGGGTGTTGACGACCGACAGGAAGCTCTGTCGTGGGCTGGTCCACGAAGTCACGAAGAGTCGGAAGTGACTAAATGAATAAACAGCAACAATACTATAAGATAGTGTTTTTCAATCTTGCCAACTTTAAGATGAGTGGACTTCAGCTCCCAGAAATCCCCAGCCAAGTCCACCCATCTTAAAGCATGCTGGCTGGGCAATTCTGGGAGTTGAAGTCCTCCCATCTTAAAGGGAATTTTGGGAGTCAAAGCACATCCATCTTAAAGTTGCTGAGGTTGAGAAACACTGCTTTAAGGAAGAGACATTAAGGACAGACTAGAAGGGGCATGCTTTGCTATAAAAAGTCAAAACTAAGAGAGAGATGAAAACACCCTTCAAATATCTCAACCAGAAGAAGACCAATATCTGTTTACGATCATTCCAGAATCCCAAACATGGAACAATGGATTTAAGGTTTAGGACAGCAGTTTCTAACTGAATATTGAGAAGGGATTGACAGCCTCCCCCCAGCTGGTGAAGCTGGATCTGAGGGAGGCGTATTTTCGTATCCGCATACGGGAAGGGGATGAGTGGAAAACTTCTTTCAATTGTCCTCTGGGCTCTTTCCAGTACAAAGTTTTGCCGTTTGGATTGGCAGGGGCACCTGGGGTGTTTATGCAATTGATCAATGAAGTGTTGCATGAGCAACTTGCTCAAAGGGCTTTATGTAATGATTGCCTATCCTGATAGACTCACAAGCAGGTACTTAATGATATCTGATTTATTAAAAGAATAGTATGCAAATACAGAGAAAGCTGAGAATGAGCAAAAGCGCGCCAAATACAAACTAAAAACCCTCGGCTCGAAACGTAATCCCTCCCCTCGCCCAACTGCAGCAGCCACCCCCCTCCCAGGTGCTGGTAACCGTTTTCCACACATCCTGGGAAAGCAACCTTGAACACATGAGATAACCCAAACACATTCCAACCCAGCAGCCAACAGATAACAACTCCCCGAAGAGGAATCCTCCTCCCTCCCGAGATCACACACGTATCAGGGAAATGACATGCGAAACATTACGATGTACCAGGAACATTGAAACGGTGAACATGACATATTAGAAATAAAAATCCCTAACCGTTTAGAGCAGTCTGCCAGGGGAAAAATACCCAGAGAAGTAGCAGACTTCCCCTTGGTGGATGTGTCCAAGCAGAGGCCAAACAGCCACCTGTCCTGGATGCTTTCATTTGAATTCCTGCTAGGGCTGGACTTGATAGCCTCAAGGAGCCTCTCAAACTCCAGGATTCTATTCCATGAATTCAAGCAACCCATGCTCCAAAATACAAATTACATGGCAGGAGGATAGGCCCAGCGGCTGCAGCAGGAGTACCCCCATACACACACACACACACACCAAACTCTGCAAAATTAATCCCTAGCAGGTTTCCAATGTGAAACTTTATGTTCTGATCCGCTCTGTCAACAGCGACTCCAAGGGAGGAGGGGGCTCTGCTGAAATGGAGGAGATCTGGGGTCTGGTTATCTGGCATTGGCAAGATGTTCTGCTCAGTCTCCCTGGACGCAGAGAAGCCGGGCTGGGGGCGTGCAAGTCACGGAAGCAAGAACAGAAAACAAGGATGGAATCCTAACGTGTCAAAGCAGGAATGTGGGCTGCAGCTGAGTCACCTCAGTTGATTTAAATGCCTTGGGCTCTTGGGTCTGGCATGCCAAGGGCACAGAAAGTTCTGGAGTTATTAGGTGCCCTTCCATACCTGTTGGACACCCACAGCTCCAGGAAATGTCAATTTCATTAAAGAAGATGCCCATGAGAAATAGGACAAGGTCTGTGATTTAAAAAAATAAAGTTCCTTGCTCATCCCTCCATACCCACGCACACGCTGCCACGATGAGGCAGCACAGCACAGCTGGGGCGGGGGGGGGGGCGGACATCATTAGTTGCAAGCCCATATATTTCCATTTTAGGTTATGCTTGGAGGGAAGGTTGAGGAATTAGATTTCAGTCTGATGGGCACATGTCCTCCTTTATTGGTGCTTTTAATTGATTGCATGGATTTGATTGGAATGCCAAGGGTTTTTATTGCAATGTCCTTGCGGCGCTGACGGCTTTGTGCATCTTTCTTGCAGGAACGTGGATATTCTTGTCGGTAAGGTAAGCAAGCGACTCATAAAGAAACAGTAAAAGCATGCTCAGAGACAATGTGTTTGCACAATGGACTGTGCTGCAGGTAGTCCTCGTTTAGCGACTGCCTCCTTTAGTGACCTTTCGCAGTCACAACAGGGATGAAAAAGTGACTTTGCAACCAATCCTCGCATTTACAACCTTCGCAGGTCTGGAAAGCAAAGGAAAGCTGAAGTCAGATCGTAAGCACTGTCACGGTTTCACTTTGCAACCACTTTGTTTAATGGCCAAGTTGCCTGTCCCAATTGTGGTCACTAAATGAGGACGACCTGTATACAAACCCAGCCACTGTGGCCTGGCTTGATGTGAAAATGCAGAAAAATGGGCTTCCTCAAATTGAGCACTGTTCAGTTAACCCTACATCATGTAAGCACAGACAGTAAGGACAGAGGCCATAAACTCTTCCAAGCCTTTTTATTTCCATACAGGTAGTCCTTGCTTAATGACCACAAATGGAACCGGCAACTCCACTGTTAAGCAATGTGGTCGTTAAGTGAGATACCACATGACCACGATAGACTTACCACCTCACTTTCACCATGGTTGTTAAGTGAAGCGCTACAGTCATTAAGCAAGACATCACGTGACCATGACTTGTGATTTTATTGCCAGCTTCTCCATTGACTTTGCTTGTTGGAAGCTGGCTGTGAAGCACACACCGTAGGACATTGCAATGCTTGTGAACACCCACCAGTTGCCAAGCACCGGGATTGTGGTCACATGACCAGAGGGATGCTGCAACAGCCATAAATATGAGGACCAGTCGTAAAGTTCCTTTTTCAACTCCGTCGTAACTTTGTACGGTTGCTAAACAGGACAGCTGTTAGTGAGGACTACTTGTATTTGAAAGTACAAAGTAGAGCTAAACTCCACGGGAAGCTGGACTGTCTTTTCTCTGGGAGATGAATATGAATTTGGGGGGCTCTTGCTTGAGCTGAACTGGGGAGTTCAAAGGCTCTTTTTGTATTGCTCGGTCAAATTACACCTCCAGCTCTTGCTTTATGCCGATGGATGGGCCACTTTATTTCAGCTAGATCATGTTGCAGGAGAAAGGTAAGCAGCACTTTAATGCTTTCCCGATCAATCCTTATTGTTTAAGCATTGAGTGGGATTGTGAGCCGGGAGAATGTTAACTAGGAGCTGAGACCAACATTTCTATTAAAGGTCCAAGGAAGAACGAAATTGGGTCTGTCGTACAAGGCCTAATGAAATGTTTACAATCGAAACGAAGCCAAGGAAAACTCTGGTTGCAAGCATTTGGGTGAATTAGATTTCAGATACGGCAGAAATAGAGGCAAATGCGACAGGTCCTCAGTGGGGCTTCTGAAGCAGAGTTCCCCGTTCTCGCACAGGAAGCCCTTAGGTTGGAAAGATGTAACCTACATTTCAAGCAGTTGTACTGAATATCATCATAGGTATGGCTGTGAATAAATTTCCTGGGGCTTGGATTTTGTCTTCTACTAAGGGAGGCTGCCCTATTCAACAGGCTATGGGTAGTCCTCGTTTAATGACCATTTGTTTAATGATGGTTCGGAGACACGACAGGGCTAAAACAGTTGCTTACAACCTGTCCTCGAAGTTACAACCATCACACCACCCCTGTGGTCATGTGATCACGATTTGGGCACTTGGCAACCAGGTCGCATTTACAACCAGTTGCAGCGTCCTGCAGTCATGTGATCACGATTTGTGACCTTCCCAGCCAGTTTCTGACAACCCAGATCAATAGGGAACCATTGATTTGCTTAACAACAATTCACTTAGCGGCCACAGTAAAAACGGTCCTAAAATAAGGTGCGGTCACCTGATGCCTCGCTTAACGACTGCCTCACTTAGTGACCAGAATTCTGGTCTCAATTGTGGCAGTTAAGAGAGGACTACCTGTAGATGTAATGGGGAGTAGGATATAAAGGATTGGTACCTGATACCTTGGAATGATGTTAGGTCCATGATGGGCTGAATTTTTCTTCTAGGAGGTTCCAGAAAGATGGGAACACTTAATCATGTGCCTGAATGTGGGAGACGGAATTTCTTTTGAGATCTGCTCTGCCCTTGTGCAGTTTGGCATGGTAGTGTTAAAGCAAAAATAAAAAGGGGCCACCAATCTTGTGAAACACCTTGGGACACTGGATGCTTTTGCGAGATTTTAGTCTTCTTCATAAAAAGATTGAAACTTTAAGTTTGAATTAACTTTAGGGTTCTATGGACCATGCAGCATTGGGAATATGTTTTCAGCCTTTTCTTTTTTTTAATCTTAACTGGGGCACTTTTCCTTCCTGTATGCCACTGTTTAGGTTCAGTTTTCCTTCCCCCACCCTCTGAATAAGCCCTTTCTCATTCCCTTCAGATCCTAGATAAGTCTAGGGTCCTGGGAAAAAGATGCAGCAGCTTCTGGTGATGCAGACTGATGCAATGTTTGTCTGTCCTTCTGTTTTGAAGACTGGATGTGGGGCATTGCCCTGCCCTATTAATTTGATTCTCTCAGAAATTTAAAAATAGGTCTCATTCTAAGATTGCCCTCCCCTGGATTATAAGCCCCAGGAGTGTAGGCCAAGAGAAATATTCCCAGCAGGGTCACCCAAGGCCTGGAGGTCATCCCAGCCGCTCAGCTAAAGCAAGCAGGCAGCTACGTTGGGCAGCAGCAATACAGGAAGAGGCTGGACCACGCCTGTATTTTACCAAGAAAACCACACAGATAAAACCTATCTATGTGAACACTAAGAGTCAACACCAACTAGATGGCACATAATCAATCAATCAATCAATCAATCACCAATGACACCCTCCAACTTCTCAAGCAATTGCATCCAAAGACAAGGCAGAGCCCCAAAATCCGCAGGAGAAGCTGGACCCAGCTGGTCCTCTGCCTCGGGTCCCAGCAGCTAAGCCCACCCACCCTCCAAAACCACAGAAGGTTCAGGATTCTGAACCAGAAGGTTGGAAAATCCAGGAGGGATTGTGGCAAAGGGGAATCCCTAATGAACAACCAGGGCATTCAGATGTAGATTCTTGCCTCAGAGTAATCCTTCTAGCTAGGCAACTTTTGATCAGCTTGAACCAAAGGCATAAAAGTGAGCAGACACTTACATCAGGCTCTCAGCTGAATCTTAAGAGCCCAGTTCCTGACCTTCGACTCCTTTGGGGCTGAACTCTTCATTCAACCCAATAATTTTTGGTACTTTTTTCCTGTAATAAATGGAGATTGGGACAATCTTCTAAGCCACTGGGACTTGGCAAAGATCTCCACTTTATCCTTGAAAATGTTCCTCAACTATAGAGCCCACCCTTCTTTTCAGACAAACTTTCCCTGAATTTAGATGCCCATGGATAATCCTGAAATACTACACAAGCTTGAAGCTAGTTAATTATATGGTTGGCTCTTTTCTACATTTCATTGGATCTTCTTCAAATCAGGAGACTGTAATTTCTGCTTGGCTGTGCAGACTTCACAAGCCTTCCAGTCTGGAATGCATCATAGCGTCTGGGTTGCCCAACAGACTGGGTTAAATGGTGGCTGACTAGTCTGCAATGCAGCGATAGCATTCCCACAATGCTCCAAGCTTGGTGATTTTATCCTCCATTCATGAGTGCTAATAACACGCCCCCCCCCAACAATAAGTACAAACTCATCCAATGTGGTTAGCCCGTGTGTTTCTGTCTTATGTCTTTTTCATTGATTACACTTGTCTGAATTCAGCCATAATTTGCAAGACTCTGAGCAGATATGGCATACGGTAAAACCTACATTCACCAAATAAATTCAGCCACAAAAACAGCATCAGCCTAGGTCACCACAATCCCTCAAAAGCCCATCAAAATGCAGTCATGTTGACAGCCTTGCAGAAGGTCAACAACGAGGGTATCTTTGGGGCAAGATGTTTGAAACCAGTGGAGAACCTCAGAGAAGGACTGGGTCCAAGTCCCCCTCACATCTTGAGCGGCTGTGCCCGAAGGAACACCTTCTCAATAGATGTAAAGAATCATTTTGAAAAAAAACAGTCCTTCAGATGATCCAGTGCAGGGCTACGGTATGTAGACTTTGCTAAGCACCAACACTAAGTAAATACAGCAACAGCCAGAGCAGATGCGTTAGCCATTTTCCACCCCAGTTGTTGTTCCTGTGTGGTCTTCAAAGGCAGCCCTACTTACACTGCATTGTGGCAGTGCTGATGTGGGCAGCAGTTACTATCACTAGAGCTTCCTAATCCATGAAAAGTCCTGACTGGTACCCAAAACTGGTCAAAGGGTCTCCAGGCCACGGCCTCCATCTGCTGCCTGTAGGAGTGGCAAGTCCAGGAAACCCCCCAAGTCATGGACCTGCTCTCTGGGGGAGGACAGCTCCACCCAGAGCTATCCCTGTAACGCAATTAGAGCCAAGGTGTCTCCAAACTAATGAATAATCCAATGAATCACGTCCAGTTAAGCATAGGTTATGAGACAGGCAAACAGAGCCATTGAGAAGGATGCTGTCAGGGATGTGAATACCAGGGCCAATGAGTCAAAATCATCACCTCAAATTGGAAATATTGAAAGGAGCTCTGTCACTGCATAAGAAGCACTACTGTGTTCAAGGGATGCTCCATCCACAACACTTGGTCATAGTCAAGCATAAAGGTAACCAAGGAAAATAACCCTACTCTTCAAAATGGGGCTGGCAAGAGTCATCCAGCAAGACACTGGGAGAGCTGGAACAGTGAACAAGTTAGCTTGAAATGTAAGCATCAATTCACTACAAGACGGAAAGATTTATTACTGTATTGCTACTGATACTGATAGGCATAACACTATCACACAGTAAGAAGCATTCAAAAGGATGGTCTGGCTTAACAAACGAGACTGTTTCCGTCCAACAACAAGCTCAAAGACTTGAACTGTAATTGCTACAGCCCTTTCCTGCACCTTTGAGTAAAGCAGTCAGCAATGTATTTATTTTTTACTTTCAGCTGGTCAAGGGAAGTCTTTAAAGTTCCCAGCGCAAGCCTTGAAGTGATGTGAGCCTCAGACTCCACATCCCGCTGCTTGCGGTCCGAGGCCATCCACAACACATTTGGGGAAGGTGTCCAAGAATCTCTGATTTACAACACCGGGCAACCTCCTCTTCCATTTGGACGTGGAGATGAAGAGTGCAGAGGATCAACACACACACACACACACCATTAACACTGCTCCCCGCCTTCCAGAAATACAAAGTCCTAGAATTCCCACGGGTTGTGAAATGTCCTCTAATTCATCTCCGCAAAACAATCTAGGGATGCCTGCGGAACCTTCCACCCGCAGGTAGAAATGGAACTCTCTGCACCACACGTAGGTGCACGGAGTTTTAAAAGCCCCCTCCAAATTCAAAAAGCATGCAACCCCCCACTTTTGTTCCCCGCATCTTGATTTAGACAGACACTGCCTTAGCATGCCTTCCTTCAGGTACATGTTTCCCCAGCCATGTCTCTCATATTTCCCAAACCACCATGCATATTCCCTGCTCAAGCCAACCACGGACACCTACTTACAATGCAAATCACAGCTCTGAGCAGGGCCTGCTTCGTTCTATAACCTTGGCCACAACTCTGCTAAAGCTTTTCCTTCCCTCTCTCTTCCGGTGCTGCTTGCATCAATCACCTGCCTTGTTCTACAGCTCTCCCCGAAATGCAAAGCTGGCCCCCTTCCAATACGCTCACTGATTTTAGCCCATGCATGTACTCAGAGAGCTTTCCGAGCCCGGCAAACACCCATCTAGAGCATAACTTCTTGCATCTGGTGAGAAGGAAGCTCTGTGGCTTCTTGGAACTCAACTTCCATGCTTGTTCGTATAAAAATAGGAGTATGTGAGATCACCCAGATGAGCAGTGTGAAGTTACTCCACGTGATTTATTCCCACAGGGCATCTCCACTAACAGTGTGCCAAGCCAGCTCCTGGGACAGACTCCACATCATGATGATACCAATAATAATAATACCTTATGTGACAGAATAGCTGTTTATAACTTTCAGCCTGCACTGGCTGCTAAGCCTTTCCTGCAGTTTCTGTGTACAGGCAGTCCTCACTTAACAACCATTCATTTAGTTTGGACTTACGACGGTGCTGAAAAAACCCACTTACAACCAGTCCTCACACTTACGACCATCACAGCGTCGACACAGTCACGATTTGGGCGCTTTGCAACCGGTTTGCATTTATGACCATTGCAGCGTCCCGTGGTCATGTGATCACCATTTTCGACCTTCCCAGCCAGCTTCTGGCAAGCAAAATTAATGGGGAAACATGTGATTCACCTAACAACCACATGGTTCACTTAACAGCCACAGTGATTCGCTTAACAGCCGCCACAAAAAAGGTCACAAAATCAGGTTGGATTCACTTAATGACCGCTTCACTTAGCAAGCAAAATTCCAGTCCTAATTGTGGTCATTAAGCGAGGACTACCTGTAGACCAATGTTTCTCAACCTTGGCAACTTTAAGATGTGTGGACTTCAACTTCCAAAATTCTCCACACAGAAAGGCAAATCTTTAACTCTGTAACTTCAGACTGAAAAGTCTGAAGTAATTCAGGCCGAAAATAATAATGTGGAGGCTTTGCCCATTGGTATGCCAATTTCATTTCCTAGTGGTCTCCCATCCCCAAACTAGAGCTGACCCTGTTTTGCTTTCCAAGGTCAACCGTGTTAGGCAGGTGCTAACACAGCCAGACCTCTTCCAAGGTGTGACCTTCAACTCCCAGACCTCACACTGTGCACAGCCTTTGTGGAACGCTGATTTGGGCACGCACCGATTTCTTGGGAACGATGACCGCTGAGCTAAGTACTCTGCTTCTTGCATCTATTCCTTGAAGTGCCGAAGCCCATCCCACACTTTTCCCTGTGTGACAAAGAGAAGGACGCACGGCCAGGCAAACTGCCACACAGCCCCGGTGCAACCCCTTAGACGCAACACTCACGAGCACCCACAATCTTCCCCAAGACTGGAGGCTGTTGCTGCTGCATAAAAAATGGTAAAGTCACAGGAAGAGCTCAGCTCCTGGCAAGTTCTCGGACCCTGTGCTGTTTTCCTATGGTTTCCTTGGTGGTAATACAGAAGGGCTCTGCTTTTTCCTGGGACTCATTTTGCCACTTCAGGGTCTTGCCAAAGCTGTGGGATTTTCTGGTGGTCCCCCATCCAAGGCTTAATCACACGGGGCCCTGCTTAGCTTTGCAAGGGCGGCCAAGTGCTGCCACCTACCTGAGAAGCTGGAAGGAGACCTGTCATTCACACAAAACATGCACCCAAACAATGGGGGGCCTTTCATGGATACCTCAGCAGGTGCCTGGCCCTGCCTCATCTTCATCATCACCATCATCGCTCAACACCCAAAGCTGCGGGCGCTCGCTCAATTCACAGCCCATGCCTCATTCCTGAGCCCGTTTCTGCCAGAACTCCATCTGTTGGGTCACCAGTCCCCTATATTAATAGAAGGGCAAAGGGCACCCAACCAAGGCCTGGCACAAGAGTCGCCGGGCTGAGAAAGAATGAAAGATGCTCGGCGGAGGATCCCAAATGGGGTTGGCAGAAGGCTGTGAGGCAGCTCCTCCACGTTCAGCGTTGCTCTCCTAGGGCCGAGGGCATTCTGCACATGGCCAGAGGCCCTCCCTCCAGAACAGCAGCCGTTCTGAGAAACCGCCGGCTCTTCGGAGAACAAGGCAGGGCAGGAAGGCCCAAACGCCACCCGCAAGCCAAAACCATTAAAAGCGGCTGCCCCGAGCGATCCTCTGCGGGTGGAACAAACGCGCGACGGAGGTCCAGAGTCCTCCGAGCATCAGCGGCGACCCTGCGGGGCCACAAACGGCCCCCGACGCGCTCCGCACAGGTGGGATGGGATGGGACGGGATGGGACGGGATGGGCGGTCCCGTGCCCACCTGGCTTTCCAGCTCCCATCCTCCTCGCCCGGCGACTGCAAGTTGCAACCCAGCACCCCGGAGCCACCCACTTTCCTCCAGCCCGGCGCGCCCCCCAAAGCACCCCCGCTCTTCCTCCGCACTGGCATGCCAGTGCTTGCCAGCCCCCCGCCCCCGCCTTTATGACTCTCCCCCTTCGGGGCGAGGGAAGCGCTGCGCAAGGGGCGCCCCTGCGCGCGCAGCTCCTCACCTGCAACGCACTTCGCCACTGCCCGGGCTGGAAGCGAGAGCGGAGCGACGCGCTGCGCCTGCGCGGGCCGAGCGACGGCCCACCCGGCTCCGGGAGCCGCCCGCCCCGCCCTTCCCCGCTGCGCGCTCTCTCATTGGCTGTAGTTCGCAGGCTGCGTGGAAGCCGCGGGAAAGGCGGCCGGCGGAACTCCCAAGCCCGGCATGCCTCTCGCGGGAGGGAGGGAGCCCACGGGGAGGGGACGCGAGGGAGCCCGCCGCCCCGCCCAGCGCCGTTCCGGTCCGCTCCCTTCGGATTGGCCGAGAGGGAGTCCCATTCACAAATTTTAAGAAGGGAGGAGCTCTCGAGTCATAATGGGGTGGTTTAGGAGGCGGGGTTGAGCTTCAAAGGTCGTTTGTTTTATCTTAAAATAAATAAATAGCTCCTCAGCCTTTATTTCCCCGTTCATAGTTGTCTCCCACCCGGCCCACCTTGATGTGACTATTTTACAATACTACGACTTACTTATTTGACTGAGATGCTGGGGAAAATGCACTTAAGGTTCTCTTCTTTTTCCATCCTTGCTTCCCCGTGAGTTTTTCTTTTCCTTTTTTTTTTTAAAGCCAGGATATTTAGTACTAAGATATTCTTAAGGGGAAATTCCTCAATACATAATTAAAAGAAGTTTATTAATGACGAAGTAGCTTTGCCACAAAAGATTGTCTGTGTCCTCCTTTTCATTCATCTCAAAGTATTCTTCATTACGTTGCTTTTGAAAAAAGAAGAGAAATTAGTAAAGTGGGCGGCAACAATGAAGTCACTTTTTTCATTTTACAGAGCCATGTCTGAAAACCAAGTCTGAATTGCAAAGTCTGTATAATAATATCCCTTCAATTAATAGCAACACTGCAAACTTATACAGCCTTCCTTGATCTGACGTCTTTGACTACAAACTCCAGCACCTCCAGGATGTATGGCTGGCTGTGAGTGATGCGAAATGTAGCCCAGAAAAGCTTCAAGGCGTACAATTTAGGAAATTTAAAGCCAGATTCAGCGCTGTGGGGGTTACTTCCACGAAAAATGTTAGAATTATACTTCCAATTTAGAGAGCAAATAAAAGACACACCGGATAATTTAACGCAGAATTTACGACATAATTATCTGAATATATAAGAAAGAGGTCAGGATGGAATATATTTATTTCTCTAAGTTCATTATGTTTGGACATAGGTTTCTCAGGCCTGTATGCTGTCATTCGTTGCTGCTAGATTAATTCTAATGTGAATGTTAGAGGCTGGGGCTTGCAATAAATACATCAAATCAGACCTGTGAGAGGGTTACTCTAAAAATTGACTGCCACAAGGTCATCTGTGAAGTGTGGCCCAACAGGGATGAACTATGGAGTCTTGATCATGGCTCTTGTCTCATTTGAAAGTGCAAAGGCTGCCATGATGAGAAACGTACCATTTCTGGATGGAAAACTAAGAGGAACAGGAATTATGGATTTTTTTAATTTTTTTATCCCACCTTTATTATTTTTACAAATAACTCAAGGTGGGGAACATACCTACTACTCCTTCCTCCTCCTCTTTTCCCCACAACAACAACCCTGTGAGGTGGGTTGGGCTGAGAGGAAGGGACTGGCCCAAGGTCACACAGCTGGCTTTCGTGCCTAAGGCGGGACTAGAACTCTCCTGCCATGCCTGATTGGCTCTTGGGCTGAGAGGGAGGGACTGGCCCAAGGTCACACAGCTGGCTTTTATGCCTAAGGTGGGACTAGAACTCTCCTACCATGCCCGATTGGCTCTTGGGCTGAGAGAGAGGGACTGGCCCAAGGTCACCCAGCTGGCTTTCATGCCTAAGGCGGGACTAGAACTCTCCTACCACGCCTGATTGGCTCTTGGGCTGAGAGAGAGGGACTGGCCCAAGGTCACCCAGCCGGCTTTCGTGCCTAAGGCGGGACTAGAACTCACGGTCTCCTGGTTTGTAGCCTGGAGCCTTAACCACCAGAAAGTCTAACCCTTGTTTAGAAGAGGAATCCTGATTAAAAGATCCCTTCTTACAACTTCAATACATTATTCCATGTTCCGTGCTATGGAAAGGCAGAAAGCATAATGTGACCCCCATCTCTCTCACATCCTCTCAGGGATTTGAAGAAGCCCACCCTCTCCTTGAAAGATTTGTACAGTCCATAGTATTCCCTGTGATGCTTTATGAAAGCAAAAGTTAGACTTTGAAGAAGCATGATAGGAAAAATATTGAAGCTTTTGAGCTTTGGAATTGGAGAAGACTCCTGAGAACATCCGTGGACAGCCAAGAAAACAAACAAATGGAGCATTGAACAAATCAACCCAGAGTTCTCACTGAAGAATGAGAAAGGCTCAAATTATCCTAACTTGGACACATTATGCAAAGACCCAGCTCTCTGGAGAAGGCTCTGATGTTGGGAAAGGTGGAAGAAAAGAGAAAAAGAGGATGACCAACAGCAAGGTGGAGGGACTCAGTTACAGTAGCAATGAGTGTACAGTTGGAAGACCTGAAGGACCAGGTTGGGGAGAGATCATCGGGGAGAAAACCTGTCTGGTCACTAAGACCAACTAGATGGCACATAATCAGTCACATCCTGTTCCTGTACCATCTTCCCCTCAGCTGCATAATCTCACTTGGGCCAGTCTGTGTCTGCTAGATCTCCCTCCTTCCCAGGGCTGTTATGGGGAAAACATGGAGGAGGGAATTCTGTATATCTGCCTTCAATCTTAGCAAAGACAGGATGTAAATCAAATCAATATATATCAAAAGAACAGAGCCAACAGTCCCATAATTGGAGACTAGTCTCATACCTGAAGCAGAGATCTGTCTGTCCACCCAGACCTGGTACTGATGGACTACTGGTTTTCTGGTAGGGTCAGAGCTGGATAGCACTTGGATGGAAGAGCACCAGGAAATTCCAGAGCTGTAGGCTAGACTGGAAAGTGAAATCAAAACCTTCCAAAATAAATTCAAGGCAAGTAACTCCTGAAATGTTCCCAAAGATTGGAGTTCAACTTGAGGGACACATTACCTTTTCATCTGTCATGTTCCTTGCTCAAAAGTTCTGCAGAACTTGAAATCTTGTTTGCAGCATCATGTAAGCTAGGTTAATCTTAAGAAAGATATGTCACTGTAATGGCTTTGGACTTTTTTTTTCTTCATATATGTATCAAGCTTTGATGTCTGGCTCTCCTTGCATATCATAAATCTTCATGGGCCAAGTTGATTAATCTCAAACAGCTGCCACACAATGATTGAAAGAATAACCAGTAGAGAAAACAATGGATAGAAGCCTTCAGAACTACTACCAATTAAAGGAACACACAGGTCTCCAAAAATTATTATTATTACTTAAAAAAATGGCTACCACCAATGGCTCTGCACTATAAATTCCATAATACAATTAGTTCTTTCTCTATTCTAATCTACTTAGATGATTAAAGTTTCTCTGCTACCACATTAAAAAAGCCAATCATCCCATTTATTAAAATATCTGTAGGATTGTTACAAATGATGTACCTTATTTCACTCCTAATTGCTGCCTGCATATATTTGCCAGGTGTTGTGTATTGGGGTGGCGTGGCGGGGAGAGAACAGAAGACAACCAAGGATTTTAATTGTATCATTATCCTCAATTTGCAGAAGATAATTTAGCTTCTCAGTGGAGCTCAAACGTCTATTTTTTTCTATATGAAACCAAAATAAAACAAAAAATAGGTTCATGGCTGTGAGTATTCAGCAGCAAGCCCATAGAAGATTGTGGTGCTTTCTCAGAAGTAGGTACCACTTCTTTTTAAGGCTGAAATTTGCATACTTACCAAGCACAGTATTTGGTTTCAGGATAAACAACATTATGCAAAGTGGGGGGAAAGAGAGAGAGAAAGAGAATTGTAAATAGTAAGTCAAAGAAATTAAAAGCAAAAGATAAGAAAAACAAGTAGAAATATTGCTAATTCTGGGTTACACCAACACCATTCATTATGCCTTTCCATGTCTTTGCAAACCACTCAATTTTCAGGGCTGAAATATGATTCCATATATTAGCATTTTAATTAACAGTGGGGGATCTTCCTTTACTCCAGGCTGTTCTCCGAATATCCCCAAATCTTTCTTCCATTCCATTAAAGGCTTTGTCAGTGTCATCAATGATTCCAACCAGGTGAAATTGACATTTTCTGTCAATTCCTCTGACAAGTGTGCTTAAAATGGGGGCTAAACCTTCCCCAGATTTTATAAATTTCACAGGACAATTTCCTGCAGGTCCTCTCCACCTTCCAGCCAGCAGCAAAACTGACAAATGTGGGCGGGGGGCGGGGGAGGGAGGTGAATACATTTCTGCCTGAAGAAACCTATCTGTCATAACAGCCAAGATTTTCCTCAAAATCCATTTCATTTCAGAAGGAACTGAAAAGTAAAAGAAATTGCCAAGGCCACAGATTTATGCAAAAGGAAGATTTTAAAAAAGGGTGTAAAAATGGACTTGAAGTACAATTCAACTACCTGGAGATGAAATAAAGCTGATTTATTTTAAACTCCATGTCATAGCATCATTACAAAGCTACATCAGAATAAAGGTCATGTTTCTGTGACAAGGGGAAAAAAAACACGAGTTAAATACAAGGTGTCACAGGATGCAAAGGAAAGAGGAGGATTGGGTTTACCTGATTTGAAATTGTATTGTGCAGCTTGCAGCTTGGTTTGGATGAAAGAGTGGATTTTGTCGAGAAATAGAAGACTTTTAGAGTTAGAAGGACATGACCTGAGATTTGGGTGGCATGGTTATTTGTGGTATGATAAAGCTAAGGTTAATGTGGATTTTAAAAATCACTGTGTTAGACATAAACCATATTGAGAATATGGAATAGATACAAATCTATTTGTATGCTTCTATGCTCTCAGCACAAGAAGCATTTTATAGAGGAGAAAAAATAGACAAACACACATGGCTAACATACTGTAGTAAAGGTAAAGGTTTCCCTCGACGTAAAGTCCAGTCGTGTCCGACTCTAGGGGGCGCTGCTCATCTCCGTTTCAAAGCCTTGGAGCCGGCGTTGTCCATAGGACACTTCCGGGTCATGACTCACGGAACGCCGTTACCTTCCCGCCGAAGCGGTACCAATTAATCTACTCACATTTGCATGTTTTCGAACTGCTTAGTGTGCAGGAGCTGGGACGAGCAACGGGAGCTCACCCCGCCGCGCGGTTTCGAACCGCCGACCTTCCGATCGGCAGCTCAGCGGTTTAACCCGCAGCGCCACCACGTCCCTAACATACTGTAAGAGACTAGAATTCTATCAAGAGGGACACAGGCTAAAATCAAGAGAACAGCTGATGTCAGAGCGACATAATTGTCAATGATTTTCCTATTTTTAGTTATCAGAAAGATTCAAAGTGGACAAAAGATTTATGGTATTGAATATTCTAAGACTGACTTTGAAACTTCGTACAAATGATGAAAATGTGATTGCTAAAATGTATAAACTTTTTATTGAAATTTGAAACAGAAGAACAACAAATGAAAGAATGTATGATAATGCGGGCTAAAAATTTTGGTTATAATGTACAGATGGAACAATGAGAAAATATGTGGTTGAAAGGATTGAAATTTACATTGTTATAACTTAAAAGAGAACCATTATAAAATGATGTACCTTTGGTATGTGACACCAGAAAAAATTATCTAGAATGTATAAAGGTACTTCAGATCTATGTTGGAAAGGTGCACAAGAAGAAGGGTCATTTTATCACGCTTGGTGGACGTGCAAAACAGCTAGAAGATTTTGGGTTCAAACGCATCCACGGATTCCGAGGATTTTAAAAATTAATATACCACTGAAGCCAGAACTTTTCCTCTTCGGACTGATGGATAAACATCATTTTTATAACATAGTGTAAATTTCATAAATATGTTTTAATTTAATTTAATTTTATATTTATACTTTAGCTTCCTCTTTTATTTATTCCTTTTTCTTTTTTTCCTTCTTACTCTATTTTAGTTATTTTTACTTGTGTTTTTAATACTTTCAATAACATTATATTAAAAAAAAAAGAGTAAAGATCATGTTTCCTGACCACGGACCAGGGTTGTCTTGGGAGGGGGGGTCAAAAAGGTCAAGAGGCAGCTGCAGTTGTGGAAATCACTGCTTTTCAGGTGTATTACCTACACCGGAAAGTACAGACAGACTACAAACAGTTCAATTTCAAAAAATCAGGTGAATGGAAAGGAAGGTGTTTGTTTTGAGAAACACTTATCCCACACCTATATTCCAGAGGCCTGGCATTCAAGCTAGAAAATTTATGAAAATAACATTCACCTTGAACCTAATTCAAACCAGTCAGATCAGCCTTTTCAACGTTTGGTGCCTGTCAAATGTTTGGACTTCACCTCCCAGAATTCCCATCACTGGCCACAGTGGTTGGGGAAATGTGGGAGTTAAACTCCACCCACCTGCATAATACCAAGGTTGGGGGAGTCCATTTCAAGTAATTCATGGATAACTTCTGGAGGAAACATTATATTATCAAATAGGTCCTTTCTGGTTCTGTCTTTTTCAGAAGGACTTTTCTTCAAGAAGACAACCATTTTAAGGCCATATTTTTGTAAGCCCCCTTTAACCAGTGTATTGTTTAAATAAGGACATTGACAATCTACAGCATCTGCTTGTTCAGGAATTCCATGAGCGCAACAGGACTGCAGAATTCAAATGGTTTTCTGCAGTTCAGGAACAGGTATAAAGGTATGAGTTTAAAATGTTCTACTGTTGGATTTCTATTAGGGGTGGAATGGGCTTTTTATCTCTGCCCCCCCTAAATCTCCCTGCGTAGATCATTTCCAGCTGAACATTATGAAGGAGGGAAAACTCTCTGTGTTGTCGAAATTGAGCAGGATCGTTTTATATCTTGATTAGATACTGTAGTTGAAGAGTTGTGTTAGTTTAGGGTAGAAAAAAAAAGATCAGAAGAATCTTGAAGCACTTTTTCCAACTTGCACATTTTATTAAGAGGCAGGAGTTGTGTAAACTGCAGCCCACTTCCTCAGATGCATGGAGTGGCTAAACCCTACATCAATCTAGCCCAGTGTTTCTCAGCCTCGGCAATGTTAAGATGTGTGGACTTCAACTCCCAGGATTCCCCAGCCAGCAAAAGTCTAGATCCATGTAAAAAAGGATGGGGCTTCCATCATATGGTTGTGCGTACAGATAGTCTTCACTTAACGACCACAATTGAGACTGGAATTTTGGTTGCTAAGCAAAATGGTCATTAAAAGAATCACACCATGGTCATTACGTGAACCACGTGGTCGTTGAGCAAATAACATGGTTCCTCATTGATTTTGCTTGCCAAAAGCTGGCCTGGAATGTCAAAAATGGCAATCACGTGACCACGGGATGCTGCGATGGTCATAAATGCAAACCGGTTGCCAAGCACCCAAGTCATGATCACATGACTGTGGGGACACTGTGATGGTCATAAGTGTGAGTCCCAGTTGTAAGTCGTTTTTTTCAGCATTGTTGTAAGTCTGAACCATCACTAAATGAATGGTCTTTAAGTGAGGACCACCTGTACTACCTTGACTTTTTTGACCTCCATCCTCCTGCAGAGGCTGGCTGTTCCAGGCTGTCCCCCCCACAATTCCCAATGAAGATCATTTGGCAGGGGTATCTGAGTTAAGTGGCAGGGATGAATCCACTATTCCATAACTGACCAATTGATTGCTACTTCTGGCATGAGCAGAGGTAATTAACACCCTGGAGCAGCTCCTAGTTGGAGTAGAAGGCAGGATGAATGCATAAAAGAGATTTATTTTAGTATCTTAACCTGAACGTTGCGTCAGTGATAGAAAAGCCTTTGGCGTCTATCGTACAGCGAGTACCCCACTTTTTTGTTTGTTTGTTTTGCTTTATTTATTAAAAATGCCAACACTAAGAGGAATTCATTACTGCAGATATTCCTACTGCTGCTGTCAGAGGGAAATGGGTGGTGCATACATCGAAGACCAAGAAATCGAAGTAGAAGATGCGTGTCCAGTTTAAGAAATTCTTAATGGAATTGGAAGCAGCATTCAGAAGTTCAGAGGCAGGAATGCAAAGGGATGACACTGCGAGGTCCCCTTATTCCTATATACGAGCTCCCTTGAATCACTGGGACAAAATCTCTCTTCGGCTGGCATCCTAATATCCATTCATTTCTGGAGAGTACGCAGTGTTTGATGTGGGCCAGTGAGATTATTAAAAGGTGGGCGATGTCTAGATTTATTGTAAAAAACTGACTGCCTATTTTCAGGGAAATGTCTCTCACTCCCATGCAGGCAGAAACCAATTTAGGTTTTCTTTTCCCCCCTCTTGGTTCACTCACTTTGCTGTGATTTTTAGAATTCAACTTCAAAACGATCCATCTGTGGATATTCACACACGGACACACAAAGCTTTATCAAATTGCCCCTGAGTTATATTTTGCCTGGAAACAGTTTATTGCTGCGTTCTTTTATTTTTCCAGATGCTTCTCATGAAGATGCCTTCCGGCCTTTAATCAACCTTTGTTGGTGCTTCTAGGTTTTTTCCAATTTACCTGTGCTTGTTGATCCCCATCTTGGCATATCAGAAGTCTTATAATAGTCCTTCTAGGAAAGTGTTTGCAAACTTCACAGAGGAAAACGCTTTATTGTTTGTTTGCAAATAGGTTGAGCTGCTTTAAAAAAAAAGATATTACAGTTTCACAAGGACGGAGAGCTGAAGAAGTATGTTTCCATGAATAGCAACTGCAGAGGGCTATTTAAATGAGAACTACTTGGTTGGCTAACTGGCAAATAGAGGGAGAAAAATGTAGAAGCAGTGAAAGGCTTTGTATTTCTAGGTGCGAAGATTACTGCAGATGCTGACTGCAGTCAGGAAATCAGAAGACGCGTAATCCTTGGGAGAAGAGCAATGACCAATCTCGATAAAATAATTAAGAGCAGAGACATCACACTGACAACAAAGGCCCGCATAGTTAAAGCAATGGTGTTCCCCATAGTGACATATGGCTGCGAGAGCTGGACCATAAGGAAGGCTGAGAGAAGGAAGATCGATGCTTTTGAACTGTGGTGTTGGAGGAAAATGCTGAGAGTGCCTTGGACTGCAAGAAGATCCAACCAGTCCATCCTCCAGGAAATAAAGCCAGACTGCTCACTTGAGGGAATGATATTAAAGGCCAAACTGAAATACTTTGGCCACATAATGAGAAGACAGGACACCCTGGAGAAGGTGCTGATGCTAGGGAGAGTGGAAGGCAAAAGGAAGAGGGGCCGACCGAGGGCAAGGTGGATGGATGATGTTCTAGAGGTGACGGACTCGTCCCTGGGGGAGCTGGGGGTGTTGACGACCGACAGGAAGCTCTGGCGTGGGCTGGTCCATGAAGTCACGAAGAGTCAGAAGCAACTAAACGAATAAACAACAACAACAACTTGGTTGGCTGGAAAGATTTCTCCTTTAAAAAAATCACACATATCTTCAGTTACAATTCCTTACTGGGGCAAACCACAACTTTTTGGACAATGTGGGTGCAATTTTCATCCAGCAAACAACTTGAAAGAAAGGTTTACATTTAAAAAAATCATCCAGTATCTCAGCCATGATCTCAAGTGTTATGAGAGAAGAACACTGTTCATTTCAAAGATATGTTCATTAGCTAATGTTAGTTGGGTTGGAATTAAACAATAGGTATAGGAGCTGACCTTCTCTGGGTTGGGGAGCTAAGCAGGATCAGGTCTGGTTACCGTTTAGATGGGAGACCTTCCAGAAGTGTCAGGTTTGTAAACTGGGGTGAGAAGTTGGGGGAAATTATTGGAAAAAGACAATGGCAAACCACATTTGTATTGTGGCCAAGAAAACTGAAGCAATGTGTCCAAGTGTTAGGGGTATCTGCAGTATATAGTCAAAAATATCAAGATTGCAGCATTCACCTTGACCCTAATTCAAAACAGTCAGACCAGCCTTTTCAAAGTTTGGTGCCTGTCAAATGTTTGGACATCAACTCCCAGAATTCTCAAAAGTACCCATGGTGGTTGGGGAAATGTGAGAGTTAAACTCCGCCCCTCCGGATAATACTAAAGTAGGGGAAGTCCATTTCAAGTAATTCATGGATAAGTTCTGGAGGAGACATTGAAGCTCCACCTGTTTTTTTATGTCAACATGGGACACACCTAAAAAACAGTTTCAATCACATTGTTGTGGCCCCCATTTGTATTTTTTTGACCATACCCTGGACACCCCTGCCAGGAGTCAAGCCTGACTCAAAGCAGGCTGTACTTCAATACTGCTGACAGTTTATAATGCAGGAATAGCAGAAAAGGTGAGGATTAAGATGTTCCCAATCTCTCCATAACAAGTTCTCTTTTATTATATGCTGGGAGAGGTAAAAGTAGACATTGCCACACTGATATAGCTCAGGCTGTCTTTCTTCAGGGCTACTATGCTGAAAGTGTGTATAAAATGTCCGTTTAAACTTTCAGCATAATTTCTCTTCTCTGTAATCTGAACTCTGGGACTTTAGTCAGGAATTAATCCTTGCAATGTTGTGCTTTAAGTCCTATTGAAATCAGGGCCACCTAAATCTGATCTTGTAAAACTGGTTTTGTTGTAAATTGTCATTCCAGTGCAGCATTTCTCAACCTTGGCAATTTTAAGATCTGTGGACTTCAGCTCCCAGAATTCCCCAGTCAGCTTGCTGGCTAGGGAATTCGGGGAGTTGAAGTCCACATATCTTAAAGTTCCCAAGACTGAAAAACACTGTTCTAGTGAGTCTACCACTTCTGGAGAGTTGCCATCTTTAATTCTCAATGGAGGAACTTTTGAACAAATCCAACTTGGGTGCTGATTTTGTTCACTCCTGGGCCAGAAGGCCTGGCTCATGGTCACTCATGCCTTAGTCACTTCCCAACTGGACTACTGCGCTATACTCTACATGGGGCTGCCATTGAAGACCACCCAGAAGCTTCAACTGGTCCAGAATGCAGTGGCACACCCAAAGCTGGGTGCCCCACAATTTGCACCCTAACACCACTGTTGTGCAAGCTGCATTGGCTCCCAGTTTCCTCCTGGTGCAATTCAAGGTGCTGGTTATGACCTGTAAAGCCCTGCATGGCACAGGGCCAGGTTATTTGATGGACCATCACTTCCTTAGGATATCTGCCTGCCCCACCAGATCTGATAGGGTGGCTGCATTCCAGGTCCCCTCCATTAAACACTGTCATCTGGTGAGACCAGATTTTCTCCGTAGTGGTGCCACCTATGGACCAGGCTCTGCCCTGAGATCACAACAGCAACATAAAGAAATAAAACTATAATATGGATCCATTGAAGCTTCTGGGTGGAGGTATTATTATTATTATTATTATTATTATTATTATTATTTTCAGAATGTTTACAATAATACTTATATCTGAGCTCACAGCTCCCCAGTTGAAACCAATTGGACTTGGGGGTCTATCCTGAAAGGAGCAAAATCTGGTGGGGTGGTGGAGCAAAATGCTTTGGGAGGAACAGACTGCCTTGAAATTCACTGAAGGAGTTTAAACAGAGGCTGGATGACCCTCTGTGGGGATGCTGTAGAAGTGGATCCCCTCGCTGGGCAGGGGGCTGGATTGAAGACCCCCAAGGTCCCTTCCAACCCCAAGGTCCTATGATTCTGCGTGAGAGAACAACAAGACCGGAGGAGTTTGCATTGAGTATGACTTGGCTTGGGTACTTAACTTTTAAATCCCCTACTTTAACCCAGAAGAGCATAGCTGGTTGAGTCAGCTTCCCTTGGACAAAAGGCTATTTTCCAGTCAAATACATCCCATAATGAACCATTCAGGCACAAATAACTGAGGAAGGCAAGAAAGAAATTGCTATCCAAATGCTTGTGGAAGGAGCACAAGGGCAGCTTTTAACCCTGGTTTTCAAGGCTCTCTGCCAGTGTCCTGGAATTCCCTCTGGGCAATGGGACAGTCTGGTCAATGTGCAAGACAGAATGACTTTTGCAGCACACTACAGTGCCCAAGGCCAATTACCTAACTTTTAGAGAGTCAAGCCAAGTTAGAAATGATGCACAGTGCCAGGAGCTGTTGAGTCTAAGCCTAGAGACTTGTGGCAACAAGCACAGCTGTCTGGGAGGGCAGCTGTCCCATTTCCCAAGATCCCTCATAAGATCTTGGAGACAAAAGATTGGCCCCACATTTCATCTTCAAACTGCCTTTTCTCAATTTGACCTGCATATATATATATATATGTTGTTTATTCATTCAGTCGCTTCCAACTCTTCGTGACTTCATGGACCAGCCCACGCCAGAGCTTCCTGTCGGTCGTCAACACCCCCAGCTCCCCCAGGGATGAGTTCGTCACCTCTAGAATATCATCCATCCACCTTGCCCTTGGTTGGCCCCTCTTCCTTTTGCCCTCCACTCTTCCTAGCATCAGCATCTTCTCCAGGGTGTCCTGTCTTCTCATTGTGTGGCCAAAGTATTTCAGTTTTGCCTTGAATATCGCTCCCTCAAGTGAGCAGTCTGGCTTTATTTCCTGGAGGATGGCCTGGTTTGATCTTCTTGCAGTCCAAGGCACTCTCAGGATTTTCCTCCAGCACCACAGTTCAAAAGCATCGATCTTCCTTCTCTCAGCCTTCCTTATGGTCCAGCTCTCGCAGCCATACGTTACTACGGGGAACACCATTGCTTTGACTATGCGGACCTTTGTTGTCAGTGTGATGTCTCTGCTCCTAACTATTTTATCGAGATTGGTCATTGCTCTTCTCCCAAGGATTAAGCGTCTTCTGATTTCCTGACTGCAGTCAGCATCTGCAGTAATCTTCGCACTTAGAAATACAAAGTCTTTCACTGCTTCTACATTTTCTCCCTCTATTTGCCAGTTATTGATCAAGCTGGTTGCCATAATCTTGGTTTTTTTGAGGTTTAGTTGCAAGCCAGCTTTTGCACTTTCTTCTTTCACCTTCATCATAAGGCTCCTCAGTTCCTCTTCGCTTTCAGCCATCAAAGTGGTATCTGCATATCTGAGATTGTTAATGTTTCTTCCAGCGATTTTTACTCCAGCCTTGGATTCCTCAAGCCCAGCATGTCGCATGATGTGTTCTGCGTACAAGTTGAATAGGTAGGGTGAGAGTATACAGCCCTGCCGTACTCCTTTCCCAATCTTAAACCAGTCCGTTGTTCCGTGGTCTGTTCTTACTGTTGCTCCTTGGTCATTATACAGATTCTTCAGGAGGCAGACAAGATGACTTGGTATCCCCATACCGCTAAGAACATGCCACAATTTGTTATGGTCCACACAGTCAAAGGCTTTAGAAGAGTCAATAAAACAGAAATAGATGTTTTTCTGAAACTCCCTGGCTTTTTCCATTATCCAGCAGATATTGGCAATTTGGTCCCTAGTCCCTCTGCCTTTTCTAAACCCAGCTTGTACATCTGGCAATTCTCGCTCCATGAATTGCTGAAGTCTACCTTGCAGGACCTTGAGCATTACCTTACTGGCATGTGAAATGAGTGCCACTGTTCGATAGTTTGAACATTCTTTAGTGTTTCCCTTTTTTGGTATGGGGATGTAAGTTGATTTTTTCCAATCTGATGGCCATTCCTGTGTTTTCCAAATTTGCTGGCATATAGCATGCATTACCTTGACAGCATCATCTTGCAAGATTTTGAACAGTTCAGCTGGGATGCCGTCGTCTCCTGCTGCCTTGTTATTAGCAATGCTTCTTAAGGCCCATTCAACCTCACTCTTCAGGATGTCTGGCTCTAGCTCACCGACCACACCGTCAAAGCTATCCCGGATATTGTTATCCTTCCTATACAGATCTTCTGTATATTCTTGCCACCTTTTCTTGATCTCTTCTTCTTCTGTTAGGTCCTTGCCATCTTTCTTTTTGATCATACCCATTTTGGCCTGGAATTTACCTCCAATGTTTCTAATTTTCTGGAAGAGGTCTCTTGTCCTTCCTATTCTATTGTCTTCTTCCACTTCCGCGCATTGCTTGTTTAAAAATAATTCCTTATCTCTTCTGGCTAACCTCTGGAATTTTGCATTTAATTGGGCATATCTCCCCCTATCACTGTTGCCTTTTGCTTTCCTTCTTTCTTGGGCTACTTCTAGTTTCTCAGCAGACAGCCATTTTGCCTTCTTGGTTTCTCTTTCTTTGGGATGTATTTTGTTGCCGCCTCCTGAACAATGTTGCGAACCTCTGTCCATAGTTCTTCCGGGACCCTATCTACTAAGTCCAGTCCCTTAAATCTATTCTTCACCTCCACTGCATATTCCTGAGGGATATTAGTGAGCTCATATCTAGCTGATCTGTGGGTCTTCCCTAATCTCTTTAGTCTGATCCTAAATTGTGCAAGAAGAAGTTCGTGATCAGAACTACAGTCAGCTCCAGGTCTTGTTTTTACCGACTGTATAGATGTGTACTGTTGGCAGATGCTGGGAAAGCCTTTAGCCCAGGAGAGGTCAAAAAAGTCACACACCAAGCATTTCTATAAAAATAATTTATTTACAGAAAGCAAAACAAAAACAAAACATATTTAAAGGACTTAGCTCCCTTTGGAGCAAGCCTTGCTCGGCTACGTTGCCGGCAGAGAAAAAAGAGGAAGTGAGAACAAGTCCGGGCAGGTTTCCTCCCCCCATGCTATTTTGCATGAAGCACGTGAGAGGAGACAATCTAATACAACCTTTTAACCCAGCCAAAATGATTAGGCACAATAGCAGTCTTAATCGTTAGTAGGAAAACCTCAACACTCCCCTTTTTATACTATAGATTAAGATGCAAACCAATCTTCTCTGACTTTATATGTCTTTCCATTCACATTACTTTACCGTTATCTCCCCTTTGGTTTAACAGAAAGCTACCATTCTTCTTCCTGTGTTTTTCCAAACCTAGGTTGTTATAATTCCAAGGCTTTTTAATGTGAAATGGCTTTTCATGCAGGCTTCAAAATCAAGCCTTTGTTTTTCTGTTGATGTGAACAGCAACAAATCATCAACATAAATGCACAGATACATACAGCCTTGTTTGTCCTTCTTCATATATACACAGGGATCTGCTTTTCCTTTTTTCAAAACCAAAATTCTGCAGTTTTTCATCTACTTTTTGGTTCCAGGATCTAGCAGCTTGTTTTAACCAATAGATTGACTTCTGCAGTTCATAGAGTAGATTCTCCCCTTTTTCATAGCCAGGGGGTTGCTGCATGTATAATCTGTGATCTAAATCACCATAGAGAAATGCAGTCTGAATGTCATAGTGGTTAACTGACATTCCTTTTAGTGCAGCAACTTTTAACAGTAATCTAATTGATTCACCTTTAGTAACTGGTGCAAAAGTCTTGTCAAAGTCTAAATCTTTCCTTTGAGTGAACCCTTTTGCAACCGACCTTGCTTTATATTTTTGGATTTTGCCATCAGCATCCCTTTTCAGTTTGAAAACCCACCTACAACCCTGACAGCGTTCATTGGGAGGTAGATTTACCAGTTTCCATGTTTTATTTTCTTTCAAGGATGCTAATTCCTGTTGCATGGCAGAATGCCAATTTTGTGCAATCTCAGGTGGTAAAGCATTCACTTGTTCTAAAGACTCAGGTTCTGTGAATATGTGAAAAGCCTTTACTGTTTCAGCCTGAAAACGTGATGGAGGAACGCCTTTATTACTCCTCTGAGATCTGCGAGGTAATACAGGGCTTAAATTTTGACTCCTATCACTTTCCTGAGAAGCATCTATCTCATCAGACAGATCTTCAGTTTGCTTTTCTGGTTTAATGTCCTCATCAGGCAAAAGATCACCATCAGCAAGTCCTTGCTGTTCTCTTGTGGTGGTCAGTTCAACTGGAGAGCTAGAATTTAATCTCCCCCAGTTTTGTTCAGCAAAAGAAGCGCTTTTGCTAATTATTAATTTCTCTCCCATTATGAACCTGTAGCTCCTCTGGCTTTGTTCATAGCCAACAAAGATGGCTTTCTTTGTTGTGGGGCCTCCTTTCCTTCTCTGCTGTTTTGGGATGTGAACCCATGCAGTGCTACCAAACACTCTAAGATGGCTTACCTTTGGTTTCACACCATAAAACAAATGGAATGGAGTGTCCTGAATCACAGAGTTATACAACCTGTTCTGTACATAAGTGGCAGTAGATATTGCCTCTCCCCAGTACTTAAAACATAATCGTGAATCTTTTAACATGCATTCCATCTCATTTTGCAAGGTTCTGCCCTTTCTTTCAGCAACACCATTTTGCTGAGGGGTGTAAGGGTTAGAAATAATTTGTTCTATCCTTTTTCCACTAGGAACCTGAATTTGTGAGAAAGGTATTCTCCTCCTCTATCACATTGGAGTGCAGATACAGGCCTAGGGAATTTTCCATTTGCCCATGTCACAAAACTGTTAAATTTCTCAAATGCTTCATCTTTATGTTTTAAGATATAAATAAATGTGTATCTTGAGAAATCATCAATGATGGTCATTGCATACCTTGCTTGTCCAAGACTTGGAGCAAAAGGACCAATAATGTCAGAGTGTACAATTTCCAAAGGTCTAGTTGTAACTCTGTCACTGTGCTTACTCACAGGAGCTTTTAGTGTTTTGCATTCTTTGCAAACTACACAGTCTAAGTATTTATCACAGGGTTTTATCTTTAGGTCAGCACACAGCTGTGGCATTTGTGCTATATACTTGAAATTAGCATGACCAAATCTCCTGTGCATCAGGTGTACACATTGGTCATGATATGGTGTGTTGCCAACTGCAGCCTTGCAGCTTGGCTTCCTTGCATTTTGCACAATGTACAAGGAGTCTTTTAACACACCAGTAGCACACAATTTCCCATGTTTACGTATCTCACAACCATTTTTCTTAAATGTTATGATATACCCTGTTGCAGCCAATTGTGCCACAGATAAAAGGTTTGATTGTAAATTTGGCACATACAACACACCTTTTACAGTTTCTCCCAAGCAGGATAAATTCAAGTCACCTTGTCCCATAATTTTGGTCACAGACCCGTCAGCCAAAGATACACTTTGTCTTTCAGTTTTAGACAGTGACACAAAAGAGCTTTTACAATTACATAAATGACAACTGGCCCCAGAATCTAACACCCATACATCAGAATTACCCTTCTCAGCAACCTGTGCAATTTGGGTTGTCTGAAGAGCCTTCTTCTGTGTTGCCATTGTGTTCTTCTTCTCTGTCTTTCTACTCTTGGGTCTCATGGCACAGTCTCTTTGCAAATGTCCAGCTGAACCACAAGTGAAGCATTGCTGGCTGGCTAGCGCTGTGGCCTCAGGTTCCTTTCCCTTCTTTTCCCTTGTTTTCTGGTATTGCAGCTTTCCAGAAGAGATGGGGGGGGGATCTTTCCTCTCTCTTCTCCCATTCAGCGAGTAAGCGCTGTGTAACATACGATGGGGTGAGGTCTGCTTCAGGCATAGCCTCCAGAGTACAAATCAGTGTGTCCCACGTTTCATTTAGTGAGGACAGGAGGATATATGATTTTGTGAGAGGTGTAAATTCCATTCCTCTCTCCTGCAACTCAACAAACAGCTGCTGAATATAATGCAGGTGCTCAGGAAGGCTATCTCCTTCTGCAAGGTAGGCTCTATACAGCTTTTTCGTCAGAGTAACTTTACTCCCTGCTGTTGCCTTTACATATAAGTCTCTCAAAGCGTCCCAAAGTTGCTTTGCAGACTGCATGCCTCGCACGTGGACTAGCTGATTGTCCTCAACTCCCAAGATAATGGTGGCTCTAGCCCGCTCATCCTGTCTCAGCCATTCAGCACTGGGATTTTGGGGGGTTTGCTCACCAATTGGCAGCCAAAGATTCTCTCTGCGAAGATACATCTCCATCTTCAGGGCCCAATTCAAATAGTTGGTCTCTGATAGGCACTCCAGAGGCATGGCTGGGAGGTAGCCATGGCTTCTTCCTTCTTTTGCAAGTCACCTCAGCTGGCTTCTTTGTCCTGTAGACCGGCAGTTGCTGGAAAATCTCCAGGTGGCTCCAAAGAAAATCTTCACAGGTCTTTGCTATCTGCCTTTAAATTGTGCATGAGGCGTGGAGTTGATCTCTCTTTTCTCTCTGGGTTTTACTGGGCTTACTGGGCACATAACCTGTTGGCAGATGCTGGGAAAGCCTTTAGCCCAGGAGAGGTCAAAAAAGTCACACACCAAGCATTTCTATAAAAATAATTTATTTACAGAAAGCAAAACAAAAACAAAACATATTTAAAGGACTTAGCTCCCTTTGGAGCAAGCCTTGCTCGGCTACATTGCCGGCAGAGAAAAAAGAGGAAGTAAGAACAAGTCCAGGCAGGTTTCCTCCCCCCAGGCTATTTTGCATGAAGCACGTGAGAGGAGACAATCTAATACAACCTTTTAACCAGGCCAAAATGATTAGGCACAATAGCAGTCTTAATCGTTAGTAGGAAAACCTCAACATGCACCACCTTTGGCTGCAAAGGATGTAGTCAATCTGATTTCGGTGTTGTCCATCTGGTGAAGTCCATGTATAAAGCCGTCTCTTAGGTTGTTGGAAGAGAGTGTTTGTTATGCAGAGTGAGTTGTCTTGGCAAAATTCTATCAGCCTATGTCCTGCTTCGTTTTGTTCTCCCAGGCCATGCTTACCTGTAATTCCAAGTGTCATTTGACTACCCTCCTTAGCATTCCAGTCTCCTGTGATGAAAATAACATCTCTTTTAGGCGTGTTGTCCAGTAGGTGCTGCAGATCCTCATAGAACTGCTCTACTTCAGCTTCTTCAGCATCTGTGGTTGGGGCGTATATTTGGATCACTGTGATGTTAGATGGCTTGCCCTGAATTCGAATTGAGATCATTCTATCATTTTTTGGATTGTATCCAAGCACTGCTTTAGCCACTTGACTATTAATTATGAAGGCTACTCCATTTCTTCTGTGGTCCTCTTGTCCACAGTAGTAGATCTGGTGGTCATTTGATGTGAAGTGGCCCATTCCAGTCCATTTCAGTTCACTGACGCCCAAAATGTCTATCTTTAATCTTGACATCTCACCAATAACCACATCCAATTTGCCCTGGCTCATAGATCTTACATTCCAGGTTCCAATGATGTGTTGATCCTTAGAACATCGGATTCGCCGTTCACCACCAGTGCAGTCAGCCGCTAGCCGTCCTTTCGGCTTTGAGCTAGCTGCGTCATCATGTCTGGGGCTAGTTGAACTCATCCTCTGTTCCTCCCCATTAGCATTTTGACCATCTTCCGACCTGGGGGTCTCATCTTCCGATGGTATACCGACATATCTCTGGTAGTACTGATCCATTTAGTTTTCACGGCAAGAATACTGGGGTGGGTTGCCATTACCTTCCCCAGGGATCGCATTTAGTCTGACCTCTCTGTCATGACCTTCCCGTCTTGGGTGGCCCTTCACAGTTTAGCTCATGGCATCATTGAGGTGCTCAAGCTCCAGCACCATGACAAGGTAACGATCCTTTGCTGAAGAGATATATATATATATATAGATATATATATATATATATAGATATATAGATATATATATCAAAGGGACACGGTGGCGCTGCGGGTTAAACCGCTGAGCTGCCGATCGGTAGGTCGGCAGTTCGAAAACGCGCAGCGGGGTGAGCTCCCGTTGCTAGTCCCAGCTCCTGCTCACCTAGCAGTTCGAAAACATGCAAATGTGAGTAGATCAATAGGTACCGCTTCGGCGGGCAGGTAACGGCGTTCCGTGTCGTCATGCTGGCCACATGACCCGGAAGTGTCTTCAGACAACGCCAGCTCTAAGGCTTAGAAACGGAGATGAGCACCGCCCCCTAGAGTCGGACATGACTGGACTTTACGTCAAGGGAAACCTTTACCTTTATATACATACATACATACATACATACATATATATATATATATATTTGCAATTACTTGGTAAAGCTACGAGAGAACAATGATCAAGCTGATGGGATATAATAATAACAACAACAACAACAACAACAATAACAACAGCAACAGTGTCGACAATGGTAATGAGTTTCGAATGGGTTTGTTGTGGTCGTGGACTTTGAACAGAAAAAGTCTGCAAATAGGAGTGTCCATTGGGCAGTTTCAAAGAAGGCCCATCCTTTTTGGATGCGCATCGATGTTGCTCCATTTACAAAAAGGGTGTAATGTATGTAGGAATGACCTTGGGAGACAGGTGGAACAGCCACAGACTAGACAATGGTCAGGCCAATGGCAATTGAGTCTGCAGAAGGAATACGGGCATGGATGTCTCTCCCCACATGCCTTTACAGTCCAAGAAACTAGGGAGGGTCCCTTCTCAGATCCTGAAGGACATAACAGATAAGAAAATGGTTTGAGGAAAGTATGTGGGTCTTGGTGTCTCAGGACATGAGTTATAATCCACAGTGGAGAAGAGATCATGAAGAACCATATTGGTGGTCCAGCAAAACCTGGGTCAGTTTTGGAGGTAAGTAGAAAACTGTGGGTGATCTTGAGATGGTTCTCAGGATGCAACTGGATGAAGGGATCAATTCCACAATCTAAGAGATTCCTCTTGGACATGGGAGTGCTTAGGACCAGGCCATTTCCCCTTTCAAGATTCAGCATTAGTTGAATCACTGGTCCTCTGGGGGGTTAGGAAGAGGCAGGAAATTTGGCAGTCAGGTAGACATTTGCATATATTGGCATTCCCTAGAAGCAGCTCAATCCATCTCAATAATGAAGAAAGCACTTAATTCTCATTAATCTAATCAGTGGAGAACCCCATCAACTAAATAGTCTTTGAGTCCATTGCTATCCCTCAGGAGAATTTTTATTTTCATTAGGCCTCTAAGTCTTTCTCTTTCTCTGATTGAAGAGCCTGGGAAAGTTCACAAGGATAGATGACCAGGCCGTAGCATCAGAACAACTCTGTTAATGAATTACAGCTCAGTCAACACCTAGTAGACCAGAAAGCTAAATGGCTCTTCGATATATAGAAGTGGTCAGTGGTCAACCTCAGAGTGCCAGATGTTGGAGTCAAACAAGAGATGGCTTCTTCAAGCTTCTTCAAGTCATCTGCCTGGCCACTAACAGAAACAGGACGCCGGGGGGAAATGGTCAGCAAGCCCAGTATTATTCCCTGTTGCCCCCACCCTATGGAATACTCTTCCCCCAGAGGTGAGGTGAGCCTCCACTGTCCCAGCCTTCCAGAAAGGAGTAAAGACCTGGCTCTGCCATCTCGCGGGTGGGGTGGGGTGGGGGGCTGAAGAGGGGTGGCCAACCCTGGGAGTGGTTGGCACCCTAAAGTCGCTCCCCGGAATTTAAATCAAGAACTTTTTACCAGCCACTTCTTGCAACGTATTATTTACTTATTAAGAAGACTGTTTTTATTGTATTGTTTCATTGTTTTTTAATTAATGTTGTATTCCTATTTTATGTAAACCACCCAGAGTCACTCTCTGAGTGACATGGGCAGGGAATAAATTTGGTAAATAAATAAAAGATAAATAAATTCTTTGTCCCTGTAAGCTTTCCAAATCTAGAAGGGGTTTGCTGACAGCTGAGCTGACCCAGTCTCATCCTATGGCAACCCAGTTGTGTGCACGCACACACACGCATGCATGCACGCACATTCACACACCCCTGTCCTATAAGAGACCAATAGTTTCTTTTAAAATACAGACACTACAAGAACAAAGGTGGAAATTATTACATGTAGAAATTCTGTTCATTGCTCAGTCTTTTAAAGTGATGAATAGAAATGAAATAAATGAAGCTTGAACACACACACACACACCCTTCAAGGAAAGATGCTCCATTGATCTGGGCGGGTTTTTGCTTAGACAGGAATAAGATTGCCCTGGTGACATCAGCTTCCCCTTCTCCTCTTTTATTTCCTCTGCTTCTTCTGTTGGGTTAAGAGACAAGTTTTTTTTAAATCATGATGTTGTCAATTCTCATGTAAAATATGCAACTTTCTATATGTGATAGAAAAAGGAAATGCAGCATATTTATGTGTCTATTTATAAGATCAAAAGGGAGGGGGGCAGAATCTTGGTGAAAGTTCTGCCCTTTCAGGACATACAAGGGGGATGGATCATGAGGAAGGCCTTCTCTGTGGTGGTCCCAGGACAATGGAACAGCTGTCCCAAAGATCTGGTTGGCCCTCTTGCTCCTGACTTCTCAGGGAAATTCTCCTGATTTTTTTTTTTAAATGGGGACTTAGAAGTTGCAGCCAACCTGTGATGTTGGCTGACATCTTTTTTGTATTTATTTTGTTGATGGTTTATCTGGTGAGGTGGGCGAGGTTTTATGGTGACATCTTCTTTGTATTTATTCTGTTGATGGTTGGTTTAGTTGGTGAGGTAGGAAAGGTTTTATGATTACTGATGGACACTTGCCAGAGTCCTGTGATTAGGACAGTCTAGAAATTATGTGAAAGGAAGATGGATGGATGGATGGATGGATGCAGACAGATAGTTTGGAAGATCAAACCAGATCAGTCCTGCTGGATCAGTCCAGTAGCCCGCCTACTCTAGTATCATGAAAGAGGTAGGGAGAGAGTCTTCTTCTGCACTTGTTGTACAGAAGCTGTCTTTCAAGGCATGTTCCCTCATGATTCCAGAGATACTAAACAATCATCAAGATTAGTAGCCATCTAAATTCATGGGCATCACCTCATCTGATGGTTGCAAATTCCACAGTTTAATTAAGCATGGGGAAAATTAGTTCTTTTATTGGTCTTGAAATTTCTCTCATTTAGTTTTAATGGAAGTTAACCTACTGTTCTAACAATGTGAGACTTGGAGAAAAACATCTTCCTCTTTACATATTTCACTCCAAGAGTTTTATATGCCTCCATCAGGTCTTGTAGAGATCCAAAGAAGACTTTGGAGAAACTACATGACGGCAATTAGCAAAACAGTATTTAATCCAAGAAAGGAAGAAAACATTACAAAGAAACTCAAACTAGCTTTGCCGTAACTTTCAGGAGTATAAGAAGGAGGGAGGGAAAACACCACTGGATTTTCCAGGTTCTGTTACTCTAGCCCAGTGTTCCTCAGCTTTGCCCACTTTAAGGTATGTGGACTTCATCCAAACACCACTGGATTTTCCAGGTTCTGTTACTCTAGCCCAGTGTTCCTCAGCTTTGCCCACTTTAAGGTATGTGGACTTCAACTCCCAGAATTCCCCAGCCAGCATGTCTGTCATGATGCCAAAATCATGTTCTGATCATGATGGCCTGCTCAAATCCACTATAGTATATGTGTGGGTTGAAAGCTAACATCCATTTCTTTATACCTCCTTACACTGAGCTGTCTCTAACATTTTGAAATCCATTCTTGTATCGCAGAGAGGTCATTTAGAGCTCTTTGAAAACTTTAGAGCCATTTGCATCATCATCATCACCATCATCATCAACAACGTTGAAAAGTTTGGTATAATCAGCAAACTTGGCCAACTTGGCACTCACTCCTAACTCCAAATTGTCTATAAACAAATGAAAAAATATAGATCCCAACGTTAATCATGGGCAGATCTCTCTTGGAACACCTCTCTAGTCTGAAAATTAACCAACAGCAGAGAAAGCACCGCTTGTACCATTTAAGTGTGGATAAAAATAGGAGTGGACAGAATATAGAAAATCTCCAGGGGGAAAAACGTACTTTGTCACAGGCCAATGAAATGGAAAAGATTCTAGGGAGAAGAAGCTAACAATTGATCTGTTGGAAAACAGTAATAGGAATTATTATCTGGTGACACTGCATCAATACAAGTCAGAGCGAAGAAAGACCATACCGTGAGAGATATTTGAGCCATAAATTCATTGTCTGCTTCTTAAATAGGCAGATCTCTGCAAAGGGACACCAACAATTGTTTAGAAGGATACTGCCAGGGATCAGCAGGTGAAAAAAGTCATAGCCAGGGGTTAGAAACTCCACCCCATTTTATGGTGTTGCGCATACAAAAAAACAGGGCTTTGAGCACATGGTGCAGGCTGCCATGTTGGCTTTTTTAACACACACACACACACTCACCCCTCACACACACACTGGTGCCCCTGAACCCTGCACAGTACAGCAATTGAAATATTGGGCGCATCATCTTATTTATATAAAAAAAAGTCAGGGAAAGCTAAAGATTTTTGACAAAAGACTATTTTACAATTTGAGACAGAAAAATGGTCTTATCTTAGGTTAACTACCCAACAGATATATCTGTCAAACATGAGTTATGTACTATGATGTAAATATTAGATTAGGAAGAGAATAAAAGGCCAATGCACGCTGAAAACCCTTCAGGCATCTGAAATGGACAGCTCGTTCCATTCTTCTTCATGTTATCCTTCCAACTGTAATAGAATTACTTGAGTAAAAAGAGGGAAATGCACACTTTGGGGGGCAGGGGGGTTGGGGAATGTTTTAAAGCAATGCTGGCTGGGGAATTCTGGGAGTTGAAATCCACACATCTTAAAATGGCTAAGGTTGAGAAACATTGCTTTAAAGATAAATATTGTACAGTGACTTTAACACCCTAAAAATTGAATTTCAAGGGAAATCTGACAATAGACTTAGGAAACACTCTTAAACAGCTTAACTAAAGCAAAGAGAAAGATGAGGTTTGAAGACAGAGCTATCATTCATGGTCCATTTATTTTTGCCCTCACTTTCCTGTTTTTTAGTCTTTTTTTAAATCCATGACCGCTCTTGTTTTTTCTTTCATGCCTGCTGAGTTTGCTGAGTTTGTTCTGGTGAGGGACTTCATCAAAGGCTTGTTGAAAATGCAGAGATAAAATGTTGGCTTGTCTCTTTGCCCTCATTGGTTGACATCTGAAAAAACCAAACCAACTTTAAAGGGATATTCGATGTCTGTGTTGCCTTTGGTTTTGAAAAACACCAAGAAATGGTCATGAATGGAAACCACAGTCTCCATTTTCAGGGCTCAGATGGTGAGATGAGTTGAAAAGAAAATGTTTGCAAGATGTGCCTAAACTGAACCAGCTTTGGAAGAGAGGTATTTTAAGGTATGTTTCTCTTTTGACTTTCTCCTGCTATTTTAAGGAGCAGCTAACCCAGGTTAACATGCTGGAAAATTCAGTTCAATATGTGTAATTAATGCCACTGTGCAAACACCGATGGACAGCAAAACAGAGGAAAGATGGATGGATGGGAAGAATGGTGACTATATCAATCTGGTGAAAACCATCACCCTTAATAGTTATTAATGAATCACCTCGCCTTTAGGCTGACATTGATAAGGACAGGGAAATGTAAAACAACGAGGAGAGGTAGGTTTTCTGCAGGTATAAATCAACAAGCAGCCTAATTCCATAGAAACATCTTAGCCTCAGGTTGAAAGAGATAAGGAGAACTCGAAGAGTTATCAATCAGAAATGGAAAGTATGATTTCAGATTGATTTCCCCCTAGTACGTTCATGTGCGGGGGTATCTTCAATGGAGAAGGGAGACATACAGTTCCTCCCCATACCACCAACAGGGAGACAAATAGCAGGGAACTCAGTTTATGTGATGGTCATAAAAGATGGTTACCACTAGAAACAGATGTCTGTGAATTTGTAAGGGGGGAGGCTGAGAACTTCTCCACATTTGCCGGACTTGCTTTCCTTCCTGATGGCAAACTTGATTTGACCCTTCTGTTTAGCCATGAGAAGATTGGCACAGATACCCATCTGCATATTTTGTGAACTTGCAGGACAAACATTTTCCTCCTATAGAGAAGTGAAGGCATGTCACCTTTAAAGCCCTTTGTGGCATGGGCCCAGGTTACCTGAAGGACCGTCTCGTCCCAATTACATCAACCCATCCCACCCTGTCCAGCAGGAAAGGCATGTTATGGATCCCGTTGGCTAATTTCGGCTGGCAGGGTCTAGGAGGAAAGCCTTTTCTGCTGTTGCCCCCACCTGTGGAACATCTTGCCCAGCGTCTTGGCCCCCTCTCTTCTGGCCTTCTGGAAGAGCATTCAGACCTGGCTCTGCCAGCTTGCTTGGGGATCCAATGGTGGTAGGCAGCCCTGGGGGTGGAAGATGGTTTGAAGATGCTCTCTCCACCTTTTAGTTTTTCTCTTTTAACTTTCTTGTATTTTTTGTATTTTTATAATGGCTTTTATGACCTTTTTTTAAAAGCTGCCCAGAGTCACTTCCATAATGAGATGGGCGGTGTATAAATTAGATAAACAAAGAAACAAAGAAGCAAATAAATAAATAAATAAATAAATAAATAAAATCTCTCTCCGATGTATGGGTGTGTAACTGCAACCTACTGTACATTGCAAAATTCTGAAAATTGCACCCTGCGCATGCATTCCCGTCTCTCCAAAACTGATTTACTAAACACCCTGGTGCTTGCTTACATTGCAGTGAAGTCCTCATGTGCTCACCTGGCCATTGTGACTGTCAGTAGACACTTGCTGATTAGAACCTCTTCCGGGTTTACAGCTACACAGGGGGCCTGCTTCACTGACCAGCTCTTTCCCTGTGGGGTTTTGGAGACCAGAAAGCTAGTATCAGGAATAATGACAGGGGATAGGGGAAGATCATTCCCACAGATTCCAATATGAGTGAATCAGTCAAAACTATGAGTGAATCGATCAAAATTCCATCTATCCATCTATAGTCTAGAGCGGAACAGGGATCAACAGAGCCTGGGAACTCAAACTCTGAGTAACCAGTTAGGAGCAGGAAGGCCTCCCTCCCTCTCTGGTGATCTTTTAAAAGGGAGGGGGACAGCTCTGTCCCAGCTCTGTCTTCTTTCGCTTTCCATCTCAGGGAAGCATCCAGCTTCCCAGTCTCGCTCCATCCTGGAGAAGGGGTGAAGAATCAGGTCATATCCATCCAAGCAACTAGACGCAAATTAGAATGTGGGTGTGGATGTATCTATATGGGTAGGACTGATCTGAACTGTTTTGTCATATTCCTAGTCCTGCATTGTTTCACTTGCATTGTGTGTATATGTCAGTGTGTATTTGGGCCTGTGTAATGGTATGTGGGGATGACCCTGGGAGACAGGAGGAAGAGCCACAGCCTAGACAATGATATGATAAACCAAATTTGAGTCTGGGGAGGAGGGGTGGTGAAAGCATCTCAGAAGGGACCCTCCCTAGTTTTCCAGAGAGTAAAAGGAAAGGAGGGAAGAAATACTTCCAGTCTTGCAAGATTCTGTTAATGTAACCTTACAATAAAGGTAGAGTCAGTACGCCTACTAGTATTAGCTAGTACTACCTCACAAGATGGAAAGCCTGAAATACTAGGTGTGTTCAAATTGCCTACAGGACTCATGAAGTTTTCCTCTCTCTCTCTCTCTCTCTCTCTTTTGCATTGCCTTAATTTTCAGTCAGTTCCTTAACATTAATCTACATAATTTATAAATAACTTGTATCATCTTCTGAAATCTGTACTCTCATTCTGAGAGGGAATTTAGCCCACCGTGCATCTGACCATTCTACTTAGGTGTTGCTTTAATCTTGTAGGCAGCCCTGAGTCACTGTTGTGAGATGGGCAGCCATAGAAATAATTCAAATAATTCAAATAATTCAAATAATTCAAATAATTCAAATAATTCAAATAATTCAAATAATTCAAATAATTCAAATAATTCAAATAAATAAATAACTGCCAGGTTTAAATGTACAATGAATTTAGAGAAAGGATGCCCCACTTCCCTCTTTCTGAGAAGGGTGAAGACAAGGCATTTCTCTGGGAAAAGAGGTTGGGGCAATGTCCTGACTGACACACTCCCAGTCTGTGGGAGATTGCAATGGTGGGGGTAGTGGGCGAAGGGCTTAGGTATCCCCACTTAAGGAAGCCAAACTACCACACTCCTGTGCACATGTGTGCAGTAGCACCCTCTATTACACAGGCATTGTATTTTTTTTTCAGAGTTTTGCTAAGTCCTCTTCTATCTTGCAGAGGGCGCCAAGTTGGAGACAGATGGTCTGTTCCATCATCATTGCATCTTTCTAAGCGATCAGCCTTTAAGGCAAATAAAGAAAAAAGTTCAACAACCTGTTGGGGAGTGAAGATGGAAAAGGCATCTAGGCCGAAAACACATTTCTTATGTTATTTAGCTAAGATTAATGCAGGCTAATTGTCTGAATAATTTTTTTTTAGCAAACTCTAGTGGATAAATGGCTGAGTGAGATTCATTCCAGTGGTATCTTCTTTATCTGAAGATGTGTGTCTATGTGTGTGTACAGAAGGCAGTTGCTAAGGACGAATGCATGCTATACATATTAATCATGGTGCTCATGTTTTTGGCTAGCATCACCTCTAATCTGAGATCAGATACATAATAGAGCAAAATAGTCACTTAAATGCAAATCTTGTTCCTGCAGCATTGACATAATAGTGATGGTGGAACCTTTCCTTTGTTGCACACCTTTTTAAAAGCTCCAAGTAGTTCTCTGCCAAAGATCTCCTCTGCATTTTTCTGTTGGTACTTCCTCTTTGACGGAAGAGAATTTTCTTCTGATATCTGTTGGAAAGGAGTAGAGAAGTCTGGAGAAATTCCATGGGTGGAGTGTGACATTTTTGTACTTATAAGGTTGTGTGGGTGACTGCCCTGACTTCCTTTATACCACCATCTATTCCTCTCCTGTGGTCTTCAGCCTCTCTGTGTCAAACTGTCCCATTAGATTTGCAAAGGCCACATTATCCAGGCCTCCATTCACAGGTCTCTTTTTTAAGAGCAATAGCACAGTCACCATTAAGAAGAGTCCTTCACTTGATGAGGGTTGGGGGACTTCTCCTTCCCCATTGTCCATCTGGTTCTCTCCTCAAATTTCTTGGAGAATTTGGAAAGGCTGTTTGTGTTCAGCTCTGTTTTTTGCAAGACAAGGAGAAATGCGTTTACTGTGGTAGTTTACCAATCAGTACATCAACTCAATTACAGAAATGATGAGTGTACCGCTGGACGACCTGAAGGACTAGGATGGGGACAGATCCCCATGGAGAAAATCTGTTTATGTGCTCACTAAGAGTCAGCACTGATTTGATGGTATATAATCAATCAATCAATCAATTACTGGAAGGCTGCAAAGCACTGGAGGGATGAATGTGCAATGAAAAATAAGTAATTCTCTCTCTCTCTCTCCCTCTCTTGCACACACACACACACAGACACACAGATACAAACAGACCCCTTGGCTGCCTCATTACTGCATACAGATACTCCTTGCTTAACCACAATTCAGACCAGAATTTTGGTTGCTAAGACAAGCGGTCATTAAGTGAATCCAACTTGATTTTATGACCTTCTTTGCAGCGGTCATCAAGCAAATCACCACATTTGTTAAGCGAACCATGTGATCATTAAGCAAATCACATGGTTCCCCATTGATTTTGCTTCCAGAAGCCAGCCGGGAAGGTTGAAAATGGCGATCACGTGACCATGGGATGCTGCAGTGTTCGTAAGGGTGAGCACTGGTTGTAAATTAGTTTTTTTAGCACGGTCATAAGTCTGAACCATCACTAAACAAATGGTATTAAGTGAGGACTACCTATAATTGGAAGGACCCCATCCATGAGAATTCCACCCAAATGCTACTCTGAAAGAGAAACCCTCTTTCAGTTATGTGTGAGACACTAGGAAGACATTAACCATTTCATATGATTTGACCTAATTCAGACAGAGAATCAAATAGAGGATTTTTTGTTAATTCTCATTAAAAATAGTCTGTGTAATAGATACTCTGACCAGATATTTTTTCTTTGCTATTTGAAGGAATGCTTTTCAAAATAGGAATGTCTGAGCCAGCTGATAAAAACACACCAGAGGGATTTTCCGTTGCAGGGAGTTCCACAGTTTAAACGTGGGCCGCGAAAAGGCTCTTTCGCTTCATTAATTCTGTCTCTGCTACATTTAAAAGAAGAGAAGGGGTTTCCCTTGAGAATTTTGGAGATGGCTAGGGGCAGTCCCTAAGTTTCGAATTGGAATTATAGGGTTGGTTTTCTAAGAAAACAAGTTCTTAGGCAGAAAAGGATTGGAGATGGGGTGTCTAATATTCAGTCCCCAAAGGCTTAAATCTCTTTATTTTTCTGTCAGGGCTGGGGGCATTGTAAGATTGACACAAGTCAGTTTTATGTCATTCACTCCCTTTCTCTCTAGCATTCCACTCACTGAAGCAAATTAATTGCTAAAAGTTGATGCCGTGTTTTGAAAGCTATGAGGACTTCAGTATAGAAATATTGGTGACTCATTCTGGTTTCTTCCTACTGTGGAACTTGACATTTCATGTTTTTTTTTAAATATTATTTCATTTTATTCATCTAAGAATAAAGTTGCAACCACCAGCCTCCGATACTTCATCTTAAATATGAAATGTCATATGAAATGACATTTTTTTTTAAAAAAAAAGACATTTGATTTATTCATTTCTTATTTCTTTTCTGGGTTCAATGTCTGGATCATTTTTAAGCAAGTTATTGTTTTCTCATATTCTTTGGTTGTAAAAATAAATTTCAGAACAATTCAGGTAACAGGAGTTTAATAAACCACTTATACATGAATAGTCTCCCCAACCCTGCCTTAAAACTACATATAAATCATTGATGGAAAGTTTGCCTGAATTTATTTATTTTTTTAATATATTTTTGTTTGTTTATACGGTAAGCTATTTTTCAAAACAGAATTTCCCCAGAATAGTATACAACCCCATATAGTTACAATTTCAGTTTTTTTTTTTTTTAAAGAAAATCCTAAAAACCTGAACCATAATTAACATCTATAATAAAGAATAATAAAAGGTTAGACAGCAGATATAAATGAATGGGGGGAAAAGCTATTATGTGGCATTTAAAAAGAAATATAATAAGCTCATTAATAAAGGGCCAACAGCAGCAGCTTCTTTATCTTTTCCTGGAAAGAAGAAGGCATACAGAAACAGGGTCTGCCTATTTAAAAAAAAAGTAATTTCAGCTTGGAAATAGAAGATACAAAATGGAACATGGTCAATCCATATCCGATGTCTAGATAGATACACTGGACCATAATTTCCTCCATAGGAATTTGGGAGATATAATTGCACCAGTAACTGGCATGGTACCAAAAGATAGATAGATAGATAGATAGATAGATAGATAGATAGATAGATAGATAGATAGATAGATAGATAGATAGATAGATAGAGATAGAAAGATATGCTTGTCTCATTCCATGTATGGTTTGTTCCACTTATCGTCAGATTGTCCTGGTTCCCCAACATCTGACGTGGACCTTGTTAATCCGGGCGACATCCGAGCCGGCATGGTTCTCTTAGTTTGTGTCACTCTCATATTTGAGGTAGGCAGGTGAAGTGTTAGGGGGTCTTTGCCCAAGGACCCCTACTGGTAAGGTAGGTACAGCCGGGATTTGAACCCCGGTCTCCTGCTCCAAAGGCAGCATTCTAACCACTACGCTATCCAGCCACTATGCTCCAACACATCCCAGGAGCAACATCGGAGCTCTCTGTCCAGAAGAGTGCAGTACTAGGAACAGCTCAGATCCTGCGCAGGACCCTCAAACTCCCAGGCCTCTGGCAGAGGACCCGAGGTAGAGGAAGACACACACCACCCATAGGGTGAGAAGGTAAAAAAAAGATTTTTTATTTTTTGCTTACTTTAATGCTAGGAACAGGATAGAAACAGTATTGATGCTGTTTTGAAATGTAGTATTGGTAAAAATTCCTGAGAATACCATGGAGAGCCAAGAAAAGAAACCGATGGATCAGCAAACAAATCAACCCAGAGTTCTCACTCGAGACACAAAGGACCAGGCTCGAATCATCCTACTTTGGATACATCCTAGCTTTGGGCTGGCATGGAGATTGAGCTGGGACGCTATTTGATCTGGCACCTGGTAGGAAGGGTGGCTTTGTTGTTAATCTCTGTTTTTATCGGTTGTTGTGAGCCACCTAGGGTTATTATATGAGATAGGTGGCCATATAAGTTCTGTAAATAAATAAAATAAATTATGCAAAGACCAGCTCTCTGGAGAATGCTCTGATGCTGGGAAAAGTGGAAGGAAAGCAAAAAAGAAGATGACCAGCAGCAAGGTGGATGGAATCAGTTGCAGTGGCCATGGGTGCACCATTGGAAGACCTGAAGGACCAGGTTGGGGACAGATCCTCCTGGAGAACATCTATGTATGTGATCTCTAAGAGTCAACACTAGCTTGATGGCCCCAAATGCTAGAAATCTCACTTCCCTGGCTTCAGAGAGGAGAGACAATTATGATGGTTATTAATGCCTGATCATCTCCCATATTATGCCAAAACACAGGATATAGTCCAACTCAGCACCCAGTCACAGCACACAACTAAGTATATCCATACCCCTCATGGTAGATAGGTAGGGCTCTAATTCCTGTGCCTAAAGTTGTGGATTGTTTACTAGGGGTAAGGCAATTTCTTGAAATGATTGGACAAAGGTCCTTTGCATCAGAGGTAACTTTAGTCTGCACAGAAAGTTATCCTGGAAGACTGTTGGGAATATGCCAAATTACACATGTGCAGAAATATTACAAGCATGCAGATCATTTGGGAGGCATTCAAAGATTCAAATCAGCATTGAAATTTGATCTGGAAAGTCATTTCTATTCTCAAACTCAATCAAATCACCACTGAATCTCTGAATTAAAAATTCACACAGCCCTAGCATTTATAATTCAAAATATTATTGCATCAACTCAACACCTTCTTCCTTAACTATATGGATTACAACTACTATTACTATTACCGTTAGGAATAAATACTGTTGTACTAGTACTGCTACTATAAATAATAACTACTTCTAGTAGTGAAGGGTATGATCACTACAATTACTGTAACTATGGCCATGCCTATCATACTATCTCATAGCCATGTTGGCACAGTGGGTAGGGCCTACCTAGAATAGAAAGAAAGATGTTGGTAGCCCAGGCTGGCTACTTAATTCACATATTTTGTATGTAATTGCCATCTCTCTTCAGTGTTGCTCTGGTCAGCTGGACCGGGGACCTCTTTGCCATTTGACCACTGGGGCAAATGACCTATGAGAAGGAGCAAGAGAGCCCGTAGTTCTGAAGGTGGTGAGGTCCCTTGCAGTTTTCTAAGCAGGCTATTCTCTCAGAGCTGGTCATTGTAGAAAGGAGGTAGCATCAAGCATCTACCGGAGAACTATCCAGCCTCTATCTCATTATTTCAGACCACTGGGGAGGAGGTTAAAGGTAGAAATGGGGGTGATTTCCCTTCCAGAGGGCCCCTACTTCCATTTCTACCAACAAAGACCAAGAAAAAGCATTACCTCTTTCACTTAAATGACCTGAAGGCCCTCCAGCAACTTGGGGGAGCTAGTTGGAGCCCCAACCTACAATCTGCATCTGAACACCAATGACCATGTTTTAACCTGGAAAGATCCCAAATCATAGCCTCTGCTTTGGCCTTGCGAAAAGGCCTCCCCACATAATTAAGGCTTGCTCCATCTCTTCTAATGTTTTGGAAGCTACATAAGACAGAAATTTCCCAAAAAGCATTGGCTGAATGATTTGTTATTGCCATCTTGGAATGTACTTACATTGATTTAATTGTTTAGGTTATTTTACGTTTGTGGGTTAGTTTTGTTTTATTTACTTTTCAATATTGCTATTATTATAAATACTTTGTATCTTCGCAAGTTTCTTCAGCAATTATAGTTTTTAATTCTATTTATACTTACCATGCGTGTTTTGACTGCTTAGGGATGCTTCCTGTCGTTTCTTTTATAAACCACTCTAAGTCTGTATTGATTCGGAATGAGGTCTACAGGAAGTTGAACTTTACCATACAGAAATACTTCGAAAGAGGCAGTCAGTCACATACATTTCTGGCTTATCAGTTGCATAGGGAACAGAATAAAAGAACCGTTGCTTTTATTTGGGATGGAGCCCAACTTCTTTCTACATCAAAAGAGATAATGCAGCAATTTGTCAAATATTATTCCAACATATATAGTAAACAGAAATGGGATCCAGAAAAGACTGAAGAATATTTGAATGAAGTATTATTCACCAAATTTACAGATCAACAAAAAGAAGTCTTTAATCATCCCTCTCCCCCACTTTTTTTTTTAATAATCTGTTCAATTGTGTCCAATTCTTGGAGACTGCCTGGACAAGTCACAGCAGTTTTCTTGGAAAGATTTCAGAAGAAGAATTCTCCTTCCTAGGCCTGAGAGAAAGCGACTGGCCCAAGGTCACCCAGCTGGCTTCGTGCCCAAGGTGGGACTAGGAATCCTGGTTGCTAGCCCAGTGCCTTAACCACTACACCAAATGGGTTCTTGAATGACTTAACCCATAATTGAAGACACAACAAAAGAGGCAATAAAAAAGTGTATTGATCTGGTGGTTGTCATCCCTATAAAATAGACCAGATCATGAAACAGATTCCACAGGAAGACCGGAACTATACTTTAATGAAATCACCTATAATAACAGAATCATGCAAGTCTGCCCATATCTTCCCTTCCCTCTCTCCCTCCTTCCCCACAGTGGAGATGCGGGGAGCCAGTCTAATCTCTTTGTAATACTTTCCTGCCTCCCTGGGCTCAATTAATGCTTTTTCTACACTTATTGTTATCCTAACAGCATCTGGATGCCTTCTCCAAGGTCATCTCCATGGCTCCCTACAATGGTATACAAGTAGGATGGGTGGGAGGGAGGTGGGTGGTTGGATGGATGGATGGATGGATAAGCCTACCTATCTTCCTACCTACAGTACCTACCTACCCAAGAAGATAGACTTTGTCTTCATGACTACATATCTCAAATTTGTAGGCATGAGATAGACTAAAAATAGCAGTGAGAAGGAAAAGGTAAAATAAAATAAGAGGTTAGCTGATCTTCAGTAAGGATGACAATGATCTGCTTGGGGAGCAGCACAAATGCATCTTCTCATTTTTGCAAGGCTGGTGTTTCCAAAGGGGGGAGCAGAAGCTTCCACAGAGTTGCTTGCATCTGTAGCAAGAGGAGATCTCTCCTGTTAGGTGCAGAGGGACATTCTTAGAATCTCCCCCATAAGCTCTTCTCAAATGCAGCTCACATATGGGGAAGGCTGTCAAAATCTGCCCTCCTGGACCCTGTCAGGAATCAAATCAATGGTCTTCTGCATTGGGAAGGTGAGGTTCCAGCTGGGAACTGGGGGCCCAACCTGAGCTCTAATTCTGGGTGGGCCATTAGCGAGATGGAACTATGAAATCTCACAATTGCCAGAAGGAAAGATGACCACCCTCCTTGCTTGTTCATCACCCCACAGATGGGAAGTGCCTCTGAAAATTGAGGTTCCATTGATCCTTCTAGGCACATTGGTATGCATTAGCCCTCCCTGCCCCATCCAGGTGGGTTCAACTCTGATGGCTGAGAATTATGGGAGTGAATAGGAGGCATCAGGTTAGGGAGGATTGCATGGAGATGTGTTCTCCTTCCAATGGTCAAAGAAGATCCATTTCACCTCATTCTTGGCAATTACAATGCTGCTGTACCAATACAAACACAATTTGCTTTCACTGAGGCTGCAAACTCAGTTCTCGTTATTGCGACTCATGGGGGAGGAGGGTTGGAAGAAATAGCTTACAAAGCACCATCCCTTCCTGCCAGCCCCCTGCCCCACCCCACGGATGCCTAGGATAATAGATCCCAAGGGTAACCTGTTTGACGGTTGCTTCAGTTAATGATCTAGCTTTGTGAGACAAGACCAACATTTTTCATTATGTGATTAAAAGAATGATTTGGCAGCTCTGGGCTTTCACTGAGCTGCAAGAGTTCCTTCCGCCAGACTGCAAATTATCTGGTTGTGCTTTTGCAGTAATAATAGCATATATCAGCCCTAGAAATGGAGAAGGTATTTTTCATGATTTGTTTGTAATGCTCACCCCAGGCATGCACGTGCTTCATTTTCTTTGCAAATGCTGGCGATGCAAAGCAACACTGTGAAGATTCTCCATTACAATCCGTTAAATCCATTAATAATTATCAATTAAGGCAGATTGGGCAACCTCTAGCTCATTTTTACAGAACCCCAGAGAAGCCCAATGTGGCAAGAGTGAGATTCAGTGGCAAGTCATTAATTGATGGAGGGAAGGGGAGGTGCATTGTTGTGTGTGTTTGATATGGCTAAAATAGGCTAAAAGAATCTGTTTTGCTAGAGCCCCATGCCTTCAATTTTTAAAAAATAAAAGTTATTTGTTTTTAAGCCCATTGGATTTATGATGTTATCCAAGCCTTCGCTGCTTTTCATCTGGACTATCACAACACCTTCTATCCCTGGCGTCTTCTGAGAAAGATCCAGAAGTTTTTAACTGGTACAAACAAGTATAGCTAAGCTACTAACTAAGATGCAGCAACCACACAATGCGGTAATGAAATATCTTTATTGGTTGCCAATTGCTTATCTTGCACAATGTAAGTTTTTGGTATTAACCTCCAAAGCCCAAAACAGCTTGAGCCAGGCTCTCTGGGGAAATGCTTCTCCCATTATACACCTGTCTAGCCATTAAGATCTGCAGGAGAGGGCTTCTGAAGGGTATTCATTTACTCTATTTCTGCACCCCCATCCTCCTCAAGGGCTCAGGGCACCACACAATTAAAATCAAGACACAATATAATAGATCACAGTCAGCACTGTAAATTGGAGCTAATAAAACCACAAGGCAACAATAGAATTTAAACTAATGTAAATAGGCGAGCAACAACTTTATATCAGTACCCAAGTGTCCTGTAATACTTTGGTCTTCAAGGTAATCCTGAAGCTCAGGAGTGAACCTACCATCCGGGTTTCTGCTGGGAGGCTGTGCCAAAGGTTAGACACTGTCAAAAAAAAAAAAAATTCCGAGTCTCAGCTGAATCTTCTGGAGGAGGCAATCCCACAATTGGGCAAAGCTCCTCCTCCCACAGCCTTAACCAGCCTATCCAGAAGTATCCATGATTCTAAGATGATTCCCAAATCATGGACCTGCTTCTTCAAGGGTGTGCTACCAATGGAGCAGATAGAGCCCATGTACAGATCTGAAACCTGAATGAAAAGTATCCAAATAGTCCATTTCTTCTTTGGCACTTTGCCAGTGAAGCCCTACCACTCTTTCCACAACTTTCCCCCAAAAGTGAAGAACTGACACTGGACAATAGTTATTTAACAGTTCCACATCCATGGGGAAGTGTACCACCACCTCTGCTTGCCTTGACTGAAGTGGTGGTATACCTCTTCTTGAAGAAGTCCTACCTAGATCTGGCTGTGTTGGGTTATTATTTTTAAAGGAGGGCAGGGGTCCAGCTCACTTGTGGTAGAGTTCGTCCCGGCCTTGAGATCTACAGGATGAAATCAATCCAAGATCACAATGCAAGATTCTACTTTGGTCGTCTCCATAGTTCCTGACCATGCCAAGTCATAACTTGAATGAATTTTAGGGGTTACATCAGTGAAATGTTGCCCAAGATTCTCAGTGCAGTCTTTCAGCAGTCCTCTGAATGGAAAGAGTCACCCTGAATGAGGCTGATGGGGCTCATTCCTCTCATGAGGTGAGCATGGAGAAATAGGCGTGCTTCACCATTCTCATTGCCAAGATTGAACATGAATTTGTATTAATGTTCAGTCAAGCTCATGTCCCATTTTTCTCCACTGATGCTCTAGGTGTCACTTCATCTCTTTCATCCTGTGAGGAGGTACAAATGGATCTCACTATTACAACCTCTAACTACAGGTCATTTACCAGCTGCTTTGGGGTGAAGGCTAGATCTGTTGGCACTTAGGTGTGTGGGGCCTGAGATACTGGGGTGAAGCCCATGGTTAAATTCCTGGACTCTCCAGAACCCCACCCCAGGGCATGAAGCTGGAGTTCCCAGCACTAAAAGCTGGGGAGACAGTAACACCAGTCAAGGGATGAACTCCAGGAGACTAGGAAGGGACTTTGCTGCATAGCAAGGTGGAGGGTATTTGGGTTCAATCCCTAGGGCAGCGTTTCTCAACCTTGGCAACTTTAAGATAGGTGGACTTCAACTCCCAGAAATCCCCAGCTAGCACAGCTGGCTGGGGATTTCTGGGAGTTGAAGTCCCCTATCTTAAAGTTGCCGAGGTTGAGAAACGCTGCCCTAGACTGTCTCTACTGCCTAGCATCACATATAAGGCATTCATGCTCAGACACCTGAGATGCCCTCATTGTCTATGACTCATCCAGGGAGGGGGAGGGAGGATGACTTTGGCTCCCTCCCTCTTTCGCCAGGCCTTTAAATGTTAAATTCAACTCACTACTACAATTAATCACAGCTCCACTTTGGGTAGGGTTTTTTAAAATGTCGTTGGCTGCTTTGAGTCTTCACAAGGTTGAAAGGAGGGGAAAAAAACAAATACCTTCCTTTTGAAAAGCCTGAGCATATCATCCTTTCCCCTCCCACAATATGCATGTGTCCCTGTGATGTATGCAGCCCCAGCTTTCAGTAAAAGAAAAAACACACACACAAAACACACACATGCATGTGTGTGTACTTGCGCGCACATCTTAGTGTAGTTCTTGTGCAAAAGAAGGTTGCCTCCTGTTGAATTAATGCCACCGTTCTGGCTGCTTGAGCATGCGTTTTCCTCCTTAGAAAGCCGCGGCAGCATCTTCTGATGGCATGGGGATGAGTCACTGAAATTCCAGCTGCAAAGACTGCCCTTCCTGCTTGCGTCACATCAGCGGCAGCCATTCATAGCGAGGTCAGTAGTTGCTGATAAAGAGGAGAATGGTGTGTATCCCACACTGTGTCACCCCTGGCAGAGTTTCATTTTGTTTCTTTTAAAATTTATTATGTCCACAGTTCCAGGGAATCGCGCGTCAATGCAACTTATAATGACCAATTAAAAACACAAGAGTAAACTCAATGAACTAACACACATGCACACACATACACACGCATATATATACAAGCAGATATTGACATATGAAAATACATATTCTCTCTGTATATATACAGTATATATTCATTTTTTTTGTTCTTGTTCTTTAATTGTTCATTATAAACTGCCATATTTATATTCTATATAAATGTACACAAACATATGTGTCCCTTTCTCCATATATAAACTTAGTCCTGAACGGATGAGGGAGGGGGAGAGAAGGAAAATAAAAAAACAAGCCAGAGATAGATAGATAGATAGATAGATAGATAGATAGATAGATAGATAGATAGATAGAGGTAGTCCTTGCTTAACAACCATTCATTTAGTGATGGTTCGGAGTTACGACAGTGCTGGAAAAAACAATTTACAACCAGTCCTCACAATTACAATGTCACACCGTCCCTACAGTCACAAGATCATGATTTGGCCATTTGGCAACTGGTTCGCATTTATGACTGTCACAGTGTCCTGTGGTCGTATGATCACCATTTTTGAACTTTGTGGCCAGCTTCTAGCAAGCAAACTCAATGGGGAACTGTGTGATTTGCTTAATGATCACATGGTTCACTTAATGCCCATGGTGATTTGCTTAACGACAACCACAAAAAGGGTCGTAAAATCAGGTTGGATTCACTTAATGACTGCTTTGCTTGGCAACCAAAATTCTGGTCCCAGTTGTGGTCATTAAGTGAGGACTACTGATAGATAGATAGATAGATAGATAGATAGATAGATAGATAGATAGATAGATAGAGATAAATAGAGATAGATATAATTTATAATAGGGCTTTTGAGGTAGACATCAAGACACTGAGCTGTGGTTCAAAACTGCCCAGACTGATGTATTGTACTCCCTGAGATTTCATCAACAGGCAAGCAGATTAGTTCGGCATAAAGTGTCATCTCCATAATGTTTTAAAAGATAGATTCAAACAAAGCCCACTACAGTAGCCAATTTTGCCTGGGAAGAGCTGGTTTTGTGGACCAGGCAGAATGTGGCTCCATCTAAAATTGTTCTTCTCTCAAGGAAGCCCAAAGGGATGGCTGGGGTGCAGCTGCTGCTTAGATGTTGGAAATGAAAGTTGTTTGGTTTTGTCTTACAGAAGGATTTGCCTCCCATGACACCCTCATTTCCAATAAAAGACTTGAAACACCACTAGAATTATATCTTCTCCTAATATAAATAACCCTCCAGGAACAGAACAAACCTGAAAAAAACAGGTGAAGAGTAGATTGCAGCATGAGCCACCAAGGGAAAGGTGTCAAACTGACAGATAGCTGGCCTTACAGGTGTAGGATTTGAAGAAGAATTCCTAACCGGATATAAGAGAACACAGGGGAACGTTAATTTAGAACCACCCCATCCCAAGGGCATCTGACTGGGAAAGGCTATTTCTATAGAACTCAATAGTGCCTATTTCAGCATTTCCCAACCTGATTGCTTTGCCCAGATGTGTGAACTTCAGCTTCTAAAATCCCTCAGCTAGCATGGTAATTATAAATAACCTGGAAACACAGAAGCTCATGTTCTCAGGGGAGGAAACTTTTGAGAAAGTGTAAAAGATATGTTAGTCTAATATTGCTTTTGGAACCTCTCGAGAACCCTGAAAGATTAGGTCTGCTTCAATCATGGCAGTCTTTCCTCCCACCAGGGAAAGCATGACTCAGCTGAGATCTCCAAGACTCATCAAGGCAGGCATCCCAGCTGGAGCATCCCCAAGTGAGCTCTGCTTTACTCCTCCTTTCTCCCACGAGGCCTATCTCTTCCTGCAGCCCCCCTCCCCTTCCAACATCATCTTGTCAAAGCTATAGTAGATGAGGGACTGAGTCTAGCTCTCATACTTGATTTAGTTCTCTGCCCTGATGTCCAGTGCAGGTGTGCTCTTTATTTTTTTTTAATCGTATGGCATAGCAGTTTGGTCTTCATGCTGCTTTTTCTTGCTGGGAAATCCTGGTGAGGTCCAGCAGCCAGATGTGTAGACTATTTAGCCGTGACAAGTCACGTTGCCCGGGGTGCACCACGAGGAGGCTAGTCTACATTGCACTGTGTTGGGCTGAGAGAAAGTGACTGGCCCAAGGTCACCCAGCCGGCTTTCATGCCTAAGGCGGGACAAGAACACTCCTACGACGCCTGATTGGCTCTTGGGCTGAGAGGGAGGGACTGGCCCAAGGTCACCCAGCCGGCTTTCATGCCTAAGGCAGGACAAGAACTCACAGACTCCTGGTTTCTAGCCCAGAACCTTAACCACTAGACCAAACTGGCTCTCTATCTTCATCTGATGGATGAAGATGGATCAAGAGATGTGTAATGGTGTATGGGAATGACCTTGGGAGGAGGAGGAAGAGCTGCAGCTTAGACAATGGTCTGACCAACAAAATATGAGTCTGAAGGAGGAGGGGTGGCAGAAGCATCTCAGAAGGTCTCTCCCTAGTTTTTGGGAAAGTAAAAGTGAGGGATGGGAGCGGTATTTTCAGACATGCAAGGTTTCATTAATGTAACCTTACAATAAAGATAGAGCTAGTACTCCTGGTTGTGCTTGTTGTCTGGACTACCTCCCATGGCTAACAAGATGGGAGGCTCCAGGGAAAATTTTTTGGCCTGGTTACTAAACCATCTGTTGAATCCAGATTTATGTGAACTGTAGCCAACTTCTTCTGTTTTCTCAGATCACTTACGAAGGTTGCCTTAATGATCTTCATAAGGGCCAGGAGCTATAATCTCACCACTTCTAACCACAACTGAGATAGTTTGTTTATGCATGTATTAATCAAATTCCTAGGCTGCCTAACTCCAGCAACTTGGGGTGGGTGGGTGTTAATATATTCAAAGAAGGCCTACTTCCTATGTCGTGCTAGATGACTTCGCTTGATCAAAAGGACCATGAATGAGCCAACTCTGTCAGATCTTACCGGCTGGGCATAAACCATAGGAGATCGATACTCCCTCAAATAATTATGCCTTGTACCATTTAGGCCCTTAAACAGCACCTTGAACTGCACCCAGAAGCCAACTGGTAACCAGCGCAGTTCACAAAACATGGGCACTACATGCCCCACCTAGAGACTGTCTTTTGATCAGAGATGATGTTTTTGTACAGTTCTTCCCTGATTTCACCCATTTCTTAAATTCAGAATGCAGAGTTACCTCCAGTCCTGAGATGGGTCTATTCCGATTATACTGAATGGGTCATTTCAAACTGATCCAGATTATGGATCAGACTAAATATGACAGTAGCAACTATTTTTTTTTTTTTTTGGATACCCAATTTGCCTGTGCATGGATATAAAGTATTTATACTGGGCATACAACTGAGATAACATCAATCCTGGCCTACTTCATTCAGGCCATGTTTATTATTTGTGTTAAGTACTGACCCCCAATATAATATTAAAATTCACTTATTCTGTTACCCATCTCTCTATTGTTCTTTGCCCTTTGCTTTATGCAACTATGGGGCAAAGTAGGATTAACAAACAAATCCTTTATAAGCTTGTTTGACCCAAGAGCCATTTTTATTCTGCCTTTCCTTTCACTTCAGCAAAGGATCGTTACCTTGTCGTGGTGCTGGAGCTTGAGCACCTCAATGATGCCATGAGCTAAACCGTGAAGGGCCACCCAAGACGGGAAGGTCATGACAGAGAGGTCAGACTAAATGCGATCCCTGGGGAAGGTAATGGCAACCCACCCCAGTATTCTTGCCGTGAAAACCAAATGGATCAGTACAACCAGAGATATGTCGGTATACCATCGGAAGATGAGACCCCCAGGTCGGAAGATGGTCAAAATGCTACTGGGGAGGAACAGAGGATGAGCTCAACTAGCCCCAGTCGTGATGACGCAGCTAGTTCAAAGCCGAAAGGACGGCTAGCGGCCGACGGTGCTGGTGGTGAACGGCGAATCCGATGTTCTAAGGATCAACACACCATTGGAACCTGGAAAGTAAGATCTATGAGCCAGGGCAAATTGGATGTGGTTATTGGTGAGATGTCAAGATTAAAGACAGATATTTTGGGCATCAGTGAACTGAAATGGACTGGAATGGGCTGCTTCACATCCAATGACCACCAGATCTACTACTGTGGACAAGAGGACCACAGAAGAAATAGAGTAGCTGTCATGTTCACCATTTGATATTTCTGCATTGTAACGGTTCGCTTGCCATGGTACTGATACATGTTCTGGCTGGGAGGGTGCTGCTGCGAGCCTTGTAGTAAAAACGTGTTGATCTGTGCCAGAAGGAATGTGTTTAGACTATCTCTGAAATGTCAAGGTCTCTTTGCCCGTTGAGCAGCAGAGCTCGTTAGGAGCACCTGGGAATGTGGGGTGAACTGTATGTGAGGGAGGGGCTGGGCTGCTGTTTGTAAAGATGCTATTTAGTTTGAGTTTAGGTGCGCTTTTCTCATTCTCAGCTTTTTACCTGTTTGCACCCTTTTCTAAATAAACTCAGAACCTGAATTGTCATTTTGAGTCAGCATTTTATTGGAATTAAGGCAACCATCACATAAAGCTGAGAATCATTTTTCAACCCAACCTCACTGCTCTTTACTGGAAAATTTTCTTGTGAAAGAGGATCCAGTGATGGCTGAAGGGGGAGAGGATCTTACAGAGTTCGATGAATGGGTGGAACAAGCTCCAGAGTCGACGGCCATGAGCAGGGACCCGAGCCCTGTCCCCGCCCAAGCAACCTCTCAGTTGGGGGACTCCTATTCTACAGCAGGATCAAAGAAACCCCCGCAGGACAATGGAGTGGGACAGGAACAATTTCTATGGGATGCGCTGGTGGACCCTCAGCCCGGGCCATCCTGCTTGACATGGAAGCTCCGCTGGCCAGACACTCTGCTGGGGGTGGGCCCCGAGGTGTCAAGGAGCCCTCCGCAGGAGGGACCAGGGCTGGAGGACTCCGCCACGCCAGACCGAATTAGGGTCCTGGAATCCAAGATCGAATCCATGGAACACGTCTTGCGCTCCATGTTGGCTGCATTTGGGGATCTTGTAAGAATCGTCAAAGGTCCCAGGGTGATGTGGCTGCCCAGCCTCCCGCCTTCCCCCTCACAGGCTCAGGGAGGGAGCACCCCACCACGGGGCTCACCAGTGGGTCCGCGGGGATCCACTCCCATAGGGGTGGCTCTGAGGCAGCCATCCAGTGGAGTTCAACAGATTGGGGGAACCCCCCGGGACTTCCCAGTGAAGTTTGATGGCGACCCCGCTAACCTGTCCTTCTTTCTCACCAATGCTGCCAGCTTCATGAGACGGCATGGCCACCTCTTCCCGTCAGAGGAAGAGAAGATAGCAGTGGTGGCCATGAAATTGAAAGGCAGAGCTGCTGACTGGTATGTCCAGCTGTCGGAAATTGGGGCTCCGGCCCTGGCCTCATTCGATGCCTTTTTGGCTGCTTTAAAGTGCTACTTTGAAGATCCCTTGGCTAAGGAAAGAGCTAAGGATGCGCTTAAAGCACTTGTGCAGGGGCAAAAGCCTGTTGCTGGCTATGCACTGGAATTCAAAGTTTTGGCAGGCAAAGTTCCCGAATGGTCTGAGGCCACCTTGATTGATTGCTTTAAGGATGGCCTCAATCGCGAAGTCTTGCGTTGGGCTCTTGGGCGAGATGATCCCAACTCATTGCATGATTGGATCTGCCTCGCTGGTAAAGCAGAACATGCCCAGCGCACCTTCATGATGGCCACAAGAGAGGACAAGCCTGTCACCTCTGGCCGTGCTCCGGGGCTGGCGTCTACCTCGCGATGGGATACGGAGAAGCAGCGCCGATTTGTCCAGGGGCAATGCATCACCTGTGGGAAGCCAGGTCACCGAGCTGTTGACTGCCCCAAAGCTAAGGCGGCAGAACGTCCCGTGAAAGTGCTTCAGAAGCCAACCAAGAAAGCCGTCAACCCTACTCATCAGGTGACAGGAGCGCTGGCTACTGCGGACGATGAAGACGTCTACACCCCAGGAGAAGAATTAGATGCATTGGAGCAGTTGGCGGGAAACGCTTTCCACCTGTCTTAACCGGCGCCGCAGGGCAGGTGGTACAATCCGGGTGCAACTCTAATGGGGTGAGTGCTGATTGCCCTATTCTCGCTGTCAAAGTTGACTTGGGCTTTCAGGAGAAATCTATTGAGGTCTGGGCTTTACTGGACTCCGGCTGTTCTAGGTGCTTGATCCATCCTGATTTAGTCAAGGCATTGGATTTACCCTGCTTCCCCCTCCCAAAGCCGCTGCTTTTTCAGCAGCTTGATGGCTCGACTGCGGGGGGGGGGGGCGACCCACTTCACGGGGGAAGTTGCATTGCGCATGGGGTCCCACTTCGAACTTATCCAGTTCATAGTGACCCCTGTGGGGAATCCTCTGGTGGTGCTAGGGATCCCATGGTTCGCTTCCCATAACCCCTACATCAATTGGCGCTCCCACTCCATTACCTTTGAGGATGGCTTCTATCAAGCTCCTCTGCTGGGACGTGCCATGCCTCCAACGGCTGGGCAAGCAGAGATTGTGGCTTCCCCCCTCCCCCGTCCCCCTTGGAGAGTCTTCCAGCCATGTACTCGGACTTTGCTGATGTCTTTGGGGAAGAGGAGGCCAACCAGTTACCCCCCCATCGCAAAACGGACTGTTCCATTGAACTTCTTCCTGGCGTTCCCTTGCCAAAGCCAAAGATTTACCCTATGACTAAAAAGGAACTCTCCACATTGCGGGAGTTCATTGACAAAAACCTCGCTCGAGGCTTCATTGAACCGGTGAATTCGCCAGCCGGGGCACCCGTTTTGTTTCGAGAAAAGAAGGATGGCAGCCTAAGACTTTGCACAGACTACCGCGGGTTAAATTCCGCCTCCCTTTCCAACAGGTGCCCTCTGCCTCTCGTCAAAGACATGCTCTCACATCTGTCTACAGGCAGAGTTTTCTCAAAGTTGGATCTTCGCGAAGCCTACTACCACATTCGCATTCGGGAGGGGGATGAATGGAAAACTGCTTTTAATTGCCCACTGGGTTATTTCCAATATAAGGTTCTCCCATTTGGTTTGGCAGGGGCTCCGGGTGTGTTTATGCAACTGATCAATGAGGTTCTCCATGACCACTTGTTTAAAGGTGTGTTGGTGTATTTGGATGATGTTCTCATTTACACTAAATCCTTAAGGGAGCACAAGCGACTTCTGAAACAGGTTCTTACCAAGCTTAGAAATGCCAAGCTTTATGCTAAACTGTCTAAATGTGAGTTTCACAAGTCTCGCTTGGATTACCTTGGTTACAGGATTTCAGCTAAGGGCATTGAAATGGATCCTGTCAAAATTCAAGCGGTGCTTTCTTGGGAACGCCCCAGAACCCGGCACCAGCTTCAAAGTTTCCTGGGATTTGCCAATTTTTGCAGATCCTTTGTCAGGGGGTTCGCTGAAATTGCTCTGCCCCTCACTGATTTGTTATGGACTAAAGGGGTGGGGGAGACCCGCAAGGTTAAGAACCCGGGGGCCGTGCTCAATTGGACTCCTGCATGTCAGGCTGCTTTTGATCAGCTTAAAGTTCTTTTTACTGAGGAGCCCATCTTCTCCCACCCCGACCCAGACCTTCCCTTCGTCATTCAGGTTGACGCTTTTGACTTCTCAATTGGGGCTGTTTTGTTGCAGAAAGATTCTGCTGGGGTTTTGAAACCCTGTGCTTATCTGTCCCGTAAATTTTCAGAGACGGAAAGGCATTGGTATGTTTGGGAAAAGGAGGCTTTTGCGGTAAAGGCTGCCTTGGAGGCTTGGCAACATCTTTTGGAAGGGGCTTCTTCCCCATTTGAGGTTTGGATGGATCACCACAACCTTGAGGCGCTCTGCACGCCCAGGCACCTCACCCCGAAGCAGATTAGGTGGGCTCAATTTTTCAGCCGTTTTAATTTCCAACTCAAATTTCTCCCTGGAAAGAAGAATTTTATGGCTGACGCTCTTTCCCGATTGCCTCAGGATGTGAGCCCAGTCTCCAATGTGGTTGGCACTGTCCTATCGGGGCCGCAACTGGGTTTGGTGGCTGTCACCCGCAGCTGCGCACGGAGCCAGCCGCCACCTCCTGCCTCGCAGGTTCACAAACCACCTGCTTTGTCCGCTTCATTGCGCTCTGCTTTTGTGTCGGCGCTGCACTCTGATCCATGGTTTCTGGCTAACCCTGACAAGGTGTCCATTGAGCACGACCTCGCTTGGGTCAAGGGGCGGTTGTATGTACCTGACTCGCAGCGTTCCGCTGTACTGACACGTTCTCATGACAGCAAGCTGGCTGGTCATTTTGGTTTTCTGAAGTCCCTCCATCTCACCCATAGGCAATTCTGGTGGCCTACTCTCCGTAAGGATGTTAAAGCTTATGTAGCTTCTTGTCCTGTCTGTGCTATGTCCAAACGGGCTGTGGGTAAGCCCCAGGGGCTGCTACAGCCGGTGGCTGACCCTGCACACCCTTGGGATGTGATTTCCATGGATTTCATTGTGGACCTACCCCCCAGTCAAAAGAAAACTGTCATTTGGGTGGTTAAGGACTACTTTTCCAAACAAGCGCATTTTGTGCTCTGCACTGCTATTCCCTCGGCTCAACAACTGGCAAAACTCTTTTTGGTACACGTGTATTGCCCACACGGATGCCCCTCCCATTTGGTGACTGATAGGGGCACACAATTTACCTCCAGGTTTTGGCGGGCTTTTTTGAAACTGACTGGCACTGAACAGGTGTTGTCTACTGCGTGGCATCCCCAGACTGACGGATCCACTGAGGTCCTTAATGCCACTTCGGAGCAATTCCTCCGCTCCTACATAAACTATCATCAAGATGATTAGGTTGACTTGCTTCCTTTCTCTGAGGTGGCTTACAACAATGCTGTCCACCAAAGCACAGGTCAAACTCCATTTCGCATTGTTTCTGGTAGGGATTTTGTTCCCATCCCGGAATTTCCCCAGCCACCTGCTCCGGCTGTTGCCGCCTGTGATTGGGGCTCCCGGCTGGCTGATTCCTGGCCAGACATTCGCACGGCTCTTCGAGAGGCTCAAGAGACCTATAAAAAACATGCGGATCGGCACCGCAGCCGCCAGCCGGCTTTTCAAGTAGGGGATTTAGTCTATCTGTCTACTAGATTTATAAAGTCCCCTCAGCCCTCTAAGAAATTGGCTCATAAGTTCATTGGTCCTTTCCCAATTACTGCAGTGATTAATCCTGTCACTGTTCGTTTGGATTGCCTCATAATTTGAAGCGTTTGCATCCTGTTTTTCACTGCAGTTTGCTCAAGCCTGCTCACGATTCGTCCCGCTGGCATCCTCGCTCTCCTCCCCCTCCACTGATCATGATTGATGGGCAGCAACAGTTCGAAGTTAAGGAGGTGCTGGACTCTCGCAGGCTGCAGGGAGCTCTTCAATACTTGATCCGCTGGAAACACTTTCCCCATCCTGAATGGGTTGCTGCCCAAGATGTTCTTGCCCCTGATTTGATATGTGCTTTTCATGTTGCTTACCCATCTAAGCCCTCTGTTAGGTGATTTTTTTTGGGGGGGCGGTATGTCATGTTCACCGTTCCGATGTTTCTGCATCGTAACGGTTCACTTGCCATGGTGCTGATACATGTTCTGGCTGGGAGGGTGCTGCTGCGAGCCTTGTACTAAAAATGTGTTGATCTGTGCCAGAAGGAATGTGTTTAGACGATCTCTGAAATGTCAAGGTCTCTTTGCCCGTTGAGCAGCAGAGCTCGTTAGGAGCACCTGGGAATGTGGGGTGAACTGTATGTGAGGGAGGGGCTGGGCTGCTGTTTGTAAAGATGCTATTTAGTTTGAGTTTAGGCGCCCTTTTCTCATTCTCAGCTTTTTACTGTTTTGCACCCTTTTCTAAATAAACTCAGAACCTGAATTGTCATTTTGAGTCTGAGCGTTTTATTGGAATTAAGGCAACCATCACAGTAGCCTTCATAATTAATAGTAAAGTGGCTAAAGCAGTGCTTGGATACAATCCAAAAAAACAACAGAATGATCTCAATTCAAATTCAGGGCAAGCCATCTAACATCACAGTGATCCAAATATACGCCCCAACCACAAATGCTGAAGAAGCTGAAGTAGAGCAGTTCTATGAGGATCTGCAGCATCTACTGGACAACACACCTAAAAGAGATGTTATTTTCATCGCAGGAGACTGGAATGCTAAGGTGGGCAGTCAAATGACACCTGGAATGACAGGTAAGCATGGCCTGGGAAAACAAAATGAAGCAGGACATAGGCTGATAGAATTTTGCCAAGACAACTCACTCTGCATAACAAACACTCTCTTCCAACAACCTAAGAAACGGCTTTATACATGGACTTCACCAGATGGACAACACCAAAATCAGATTGACTACATCCTTTGCAGCCAAAGGTGGCGGACATCTATATAGTCGGTAAAAACAAGACCTGGAGCTGACTGTAGTTCTGATCACGAACTTCTTCTTGCACAATTTAGGATCAGACTAAAGAGATGAGGGAAGACCCACAGATCAGCTAGATATGAGCTCACTAATATTCCTAAGGAATATGCAGTGGAGGTGAAGAATAGATTTCAGGGACTGGACTTAGTAGATAGGGTCCCGGAAGAACTATGGACAGAAGTTTGCAATATTGTTCAGGAGGCAGCAACAAAATACATCCCAAAGAAAGAGAAAACCAAGAAGGCAAAATGGCTGTCTGCTGAGACACTGGAAGTAGCCCAGGAAAGAAGGAAAGCAAAAGGCAACAGTGATAGGGGGAGATATGCCCAATTAAATGCAAAATTCCAGAGGTTAGTCAGAAGAGATAAGGAATTATTTTTAAACAAGCAATGCGTGGAAGTGGAAGAAGATAATAGAACAGGAAGGACAAGAGACCTCTTCCAGAAAATTAGAAACATCGGAGGTAAATTCCAGGCCAAAATGGGTATGATCAAAAACAAAGATCGCAAGGACCTAACAGAAGAAGAAGAGATCGAGAAAAGGTGGCAAGAATATTCAGAAGACCTGTATAGGAAGGATCACAATATCGGGGATAGCTTTGACGGTGTGGTCAGTGAGCTAGAGCCAGACATCCTGAAGAGTGAGGTTGAGTGGGCCTTAAGAAGCATTGCTAATAACAAGGCAGCAGGAGATGACGGCATCCCAGCTGAACTGTTCAAAATCTTGCGAGATGATGATGTCAAGGTAATGCATGCTATATGCCAGCAAATTTGGAAAACACAAGAATGGCTATCAGATTGGAAAAAATCAACTTATATCCCCATACCAAAAAAAGGAAACACTAAAGATTGTTCAAACCATTGAACAGTGGCACTCATTTCACATGCCAGTAAGGTAATGCTCAAGATCCTTCAAGGTAGACCTCAGCAATTCATGGAGCGAGAATTGCCAGATGTACAAGCTGGGTTTAGAAAAGGCAGAGGAACTAGAGACCAAATTGCCAATATCCACTGGATAATGGAAAAAGCCAGGGAGTTTCAGATAAACATCTATTTCTGTTTTATTGACTATTCTAAAGCCTTTGACTGTGTGGACCATAACAAATTGTGGCAAGTTCTTAGTGGTATGGGGATACCAAGTCATCTTGTCTGCCTCCTGAAGAATCTGTATAACGACCAAGTAGGAACAGTTAGAACAGACCACGGAACAACAGACTGGTTTAAGTTTGGGAAAGGAGTACGGCAGGGCTGTATACTCTCACCCTACCTATTCAACTTGTACGCAGAACACATCATGCGACAAGCTGGGCTTGAGGAATCCAAGGCTGGAGTTAAAATCTCTGGAAGAAACATTAACAATCTCAGATATGCAGATGATACCACTTTGATGGCTGAAAGTGAAGAGGAACTGAGGAGCCTTATGATGAAGGTGAAAGAAGAAAGTGCAAAAGCTGGCTTGAAACTAAACCTCAAAAAAACCAAGATTATGGCAACCAGCTTGATCGATAACTGGCAAATAGAGGGAGAAAATGTAGAAGCAGTGAAAGACTTTGTATTCCTAGGTGCAAAGATTACTGCAGATGCTGACTGCAGTCAGGAAATCAGAAGATGTTTAATCCTTGGGAGAAGAGCAATGACAAAACTTAATAAAATAGTTAAGAGCAGAGACATCACACTGACAACAAAGGCCTGCATAGTTAAAGCAATGGTGTCCCCCGTAGTAACATATGGCTGCGAGAGCTGGACCATAAGGAAGGCTGAGCGAAGGAAGATCGATGCTTTTGAACTGTGGTGGTGGAGGAAAATCCTGAGAGTGCCTTGGACTGCAAGAAGATCAAACCAGTCCATCCTCCAGGAAATAAAGCCAGACTGCTCACTTGAGGGAATGATATTAAAGGCAAAACTGAAATACTTTGGCCACATAATGAGAAGACAGGACACCCTGGAGAAGGTGCTGATGCTGGGGAGAGTGGAGGGCAAAAGGAAGAGGGGCCGACCAAGGGCAAGGTGGGTGGATGATATTCTAGAGGTGACGGACTCGTCCCTGGGGGAGCTTGGGGTGTTGACGACCGACAGGAAGCTCTGGCGTGGGCTGGTCCATGAAGTCACGAAGAGTCAAAAGCGACTAAATGAATAAACAACAACAGCAACTTTCCTTTCCATGGGGCTCAGTCTATCTCTAAAATTTCAGCACTGTTCTTTGCTTTTTTCCCCCTCTCTCACACAAACAAGATAATGCTTTCGAAGTGCATTCCCTTACCACTGCAAAAAAACCTGGGACAGTTCATGCTGTTAGCTGATTTCCTCACTTTTAATGAGCTGAAGATAATTGTCATTGGAATCCGACTTGGCCTGTAGAAAAAACAGTCAGACGGTGTCACCTACATTTTTTATTGGTCGCTGTATAGACAAACCTTAAGTCAGTGTTTCTTAAACTCTTCAGCACCAAAGAAAGCTAATTTTTTAAAGAGGAACAATAATTGTATTTTTTTAATGAGGAACACCTATGGTGATTTCTTTTAAGAATAGAGCAAGTAAAACAAATATTGAAATAAAGCATGTGATAGTAATGCATAAGGGAAAATAGAATCTCCTGTTAAATTTACAGTATTGATTACAACATTTCATGGGGTGCCTAAATTTCATATGGCTTCTTATGGGACCAATATCTGGAGTAAGATTTGTTAAAGGACATCTTACAGTTCAGCCTATTTTATTATTTAGTTTAGTTTTTCACCATTCTTACTACCAGGAAATTCTTGATGTTCCACCTAAATCTCCTTCAAAATTGTTGTACCCTTGGTTCCAACAGAGAACAGGTCCACTGTCCTCTTCAGTGTGGTGTGAACACACACACGTGGACACGCACATGCACATGAACACACACACACATACACACACATGACTTGAGAGATGAAATAGTGTTGCCTTTGTTTTGTCCATCAAGCCTTGTGTATCAAGACAATTGAGGATGCACAATAATTGCTTCCCTTCTCAAGGAATGGGATGACTCTAATACTCAATCCCCTTAGCTCCAGGTTGGCTCTATTTTACTCTCACTTCAATCTACTATCATTTTACCTGCAAGATTACTTGTCATTGAGACACACACATTTCCTTCTTATCATCTATATTCCCTGAACGATGAAGGATTCCCGATTAATTTGCATCCCATCATTGCTTGGATACTCAAAAACGTTTATTGTAGGTATTAGTGTCATGCAGAAAGAATTATCCTGCATTTCTGCCTTTGAGAGTGCTTTCAAAGAAAAAGAGAATGCTGGTAGAAGTCTCATAGCTGGAGTGAGGTCAGTGAGGTCATTTAATTAATCAAGTGTCCAAGGGGTGTGTATGTGTGAATCTCCTGTCTTTTGGTGTAGAATCGTTGCTCCAATAATCGGCAGCCTCCCTGGTTCCCCACTCTTTTGTTAAAACCCCAAAGAAGAAATGGGAAATGAGGACAGTGGAGGAGGCTGCAGCATATTGGAAAGAAATAAATGCTAGCAGTAACATCACCATCTCCAGCAGCAATAGGATGCCCCCAAACTTCACAAGAAAGCTGAGAATTATGGAGAAAAACAGGGAAAGCAAATATTTGAGAAATGGTAAAGTGGACTATGGAAGATGCATACACCCTAAAAAAAGTCATGGTGGCAGGAGACAGGGCTCTCCAAAAAGGGGTGGCAAGGGTCCAGGAGCTACAGCTCTCCTTCAGGTTGAATGGCTTGGGAGCAACTAGGAAAGGAGCAGAATGTATAGTTTCAGGAAGAAGGAGGAAGCACGAGAGAATCACTGAATGTCTGAGTTGGCAGACACTCTTTAGTGATTATTTGGTCCAAGCTGCCCTCAGTGTAGGTATCTGCTAAACTATCCCTGATGGCCATCCAGCCTCCATTTTAAAACTCCCAGCTAGGGAAAACCTACCATTGTTCTAAGCATACCATTTCAGTGCTTAACCACTCTTGATTGATTATGTGCCATCAAGTCATTTTTGACTCTTAGCAACCACATAGATTTTCTCCATGATGATCTATCCTAACCTGTTCTTTCAAGTCTCCCAACAGTGCACTCATCACCCCTGTAACTGAGTCCACCCACCCTGTTGCTGGTCGTCCTCTCCTTCTCTTCCCTTCCACCTTTCCCAGCATCAGAGCCTTCTCCAGAGAGCTGGGTCTTCACATAACGTGTCCGAAGTAGGATAATTTGAGCCTGGTCATTTGTGCCTTGAGCGAGAACTCTGGGTTGATTTGTTCGATGATCCTTCAGTTTGCTTTCTTGGCTGGACACAGTATTCTCAGGAATCTTCTCCAACACCAACTTTCAAAGGCATCAATACACTTTCTATCCTGCTTCTTTAAAGTCCAACTTCCACTTCTATAGAGTGTTAGAGTATCACAGGGAATACTATGCCTTGCAGGATTATGATCTTTGCAGGCATGGACACATCATGCCATTTGAATAACTTTTTCAAGGACTTCATGGTTGCTCTACCAAATGCTAATCTGTGGTGCATTTCTTGATTGCTTGTTCCTTTACTGTTGGTAACTACTCTTACTACCAGGACATTTTTCCTATGGATATCAGTTCTCTGTTGAAACCAAGGGTACTACCAAGACCAATCAGTCAAAATTAAAAGAAAGGAGCTTCAGTTTCAACCTATTGGTCTTGACAGTATTCTTAGTTTCAGCAGAGAACAGATATCCCTCCTCTTGCACATGACAGCTTTATAAATACTTGTAGATTGCTGTCATAGGTAAAGGTAAAGGTTTCCCTTGACATTAAGTCCAGTCGTGTCCGACTCTAGGGGGTGGTGCTCATCTCCGTTTCAAAGCCGAAGAGCCGGTGTTTGTCCGTAGACACTTCCTCCGTGGTCACGTGGCTGGCATGACTAAGCGGAACGCCGTTACCTACCCGCCGAAGCGGTACCTATTAATCTACTCACATTGGCATGTTTTCGAACTGCTAGGTTGGCAGGAGCTGGGACTAGCAACGGGAGCTCACCCCGTCACGCGGATTCGAACCGCCAACCTTCCGATTGGCAAGCTCAGCAGCTCAGTGGTTTAACCTGCAGCGCCACCACGTCCCTTGCTGTCATACCTCCCTTCAATCTTCTTTCTTATTTATCCACATTTGTATTCTGCTTACTCCTTGTGACCCTAGCAGTGTATAGTGTATAATAACAATGGCATACACTAAACACCATACAAACCAATTAATGAAGGAATTAATATGTTCATAAGAAGTAATTCTATTTGTGGATGATCTTCCTACCCAAATGTTTTCTGAAACAAAATGGTCAACTATCTTTCTGAAGGTCATATGGCTAGAAGCCCAACTGATTTCTGGGGACAAGGTGTTCCAGAGGGGTTGTTAATGTGATCTTGATAATGGGATTCTCTGAGTTCCAGTGAGCTGATCTCCAAAGCATTGTCTCTCTTCCAGACCATGTAGGGTGGGCAGATTCTTTTTGTAAGATAAACATGCCCAGTTCCTTGAGTGGGTTCTCATAGGGCTTAGTTGTTGGCAGAGTGCTAGAAAGCATTTGACCCAGGAGAGATCAGAAAAGTCACACACCAGGCATTTCTATAAAAATAAATTTATTTACAGAAAGCACAAAAACATATTTACAGGCTTCTGCATGCTCACAGGCTCTCTGAGAGCTGCTTATTCTCTACAAGCCTAAAGAGAAGGAAACTGAAACAAGCTAACTGCCCTTGCTTCAGGCAATTCAACTATTATCACCTGAAAAGAGGACAATTAAATTCAACCTCTTCACTCAGCCAAAATGATTAGTTACCATAGTAACCTTAATCTGTAGCAGAAAACAATATACCAACATTAGTTTGTAGATCCCTGATAACTCTTCTCTGATTGCTTTCATTTGCTCTGAAATAAAGTCTAGGCAGATATATTTGTATCTGTTTCTGGTTGGTCATCACTTCTTAGAAAATTTCAGTGGACCTAGGTTTCATCTACTGTATAGCCTTCTGAAGTAAAGATCCAAATAAGTACCACTTACATCAGTCTATTTAATACAGCAAACAGAATTATCTAGAGACAGCAATAGACAAAAAAAAAAGATGCTAAGACACTGAACAGCTGGCAAAGCAGTTATTAAGGCCCCTGACAGTGGAAAGTTTTATGTACTGAAATAAAGATGTAGAATCCACTCTTAATTGATATTAAGAGATGGGTAAGAGAATATCGGTTACCTGAACTGAGTGATTTCATGATACTGAACTAATTAAATCCCATTACCACTTTTGTTTCAATGTTTTGGTGTAAAAACAATGAATAACAGCTTGCATACAATTTACATTTCCAAATTACCTTTTGCTGAGTATTAATTTTATTTAAATGATGGAAAACTACATATGAATACCATAGGGAAATTATTTCAGCCTTGATGAGAATCCCTGGGACAAATTATATTGGATTGCTGTGCAAGCTCTTTCTTGTGAAGGATAATTTATATATTTGTAATAAGTCAAGTTTAGACTTAAATATAACTGAGGGGACATTTGGAAAGGAAGAAAACCAGGCTTAGTATTCAGTTCTCCTTACCCTGCCTGTGTTTCAACTTTTCTAAACTCTGCTTTATTTAAACAATGTTGCAGCAAGAATCCACTGTCAGGAGCTGGAAATAACTATTATTTTGTGTTATAGAGCACTGGTGAGAATCTAGATTTCATTGCTCATCTTATATCCAATTATTTTCTTGACAGAGGTCAGAGAGAGAGAGCCTTGGGAACTTTATTAGTTCATGACCCTTGGCTTTGTTTGTGCTTTGGCTGATGGGAATATCTTTCAAGGACTCAGGTGAATAAAGAACTTTGGAAGACATTCTTTGAGCCTTGTGCAGTAAATCAGACTGGACATGCATTGAACATATCAGAACCAAATTTTGGAGAATAGGCTGGTGAAATAAAAATTCCCTCCAAGGAGTGACTATGCTCTCACTGGGTTGGTGATTGGAGAGAAGCCATCTAGGTACTTTGATGAGGTCATTGTTCAAGAATCGATGGCATGAACAATAGGCTAGCCTTGGTGTCTCTCTTTTATTAGAAAACAGCAGTGTGAACAGATTCAGTCCCTAGCAATAATTTCATGTATTCGCCCAGTGTCTTCCTTCTTCTTCTTAGCATTTTTCCTGTGCTATGGCAGGGTCCGCTTGTCTGCATATCTGTCTCCATTTGGCTCGGTCCAAGGCATCTTCAGGGGTGATGTTCATGCATTCCATGTCCTCCTTAATGCAGTCCATCCACCGTGTCTTGGGTCTACCACAGGGCCACCAGCCACCAGGGTCCAGGCACATGGCTGTTCTCGCCACCAAGTCTTCTTTGCCACGTATGATGTGTCCATACCATCTAAGCCTTCCTTCCCATAGTTTTGCTATGATTGGCGCAATGCCCAGTTGTCGTTGGATGTCATTGTTCATGGTGTGGTCAAATCCCGTTAGTCCAAGGCACCATCGGAGCATTCGCATTTCCATCATGTGCAGGGCCTGCTCGTACTTTGCTGTCGCTGGCCAGCACTCCGATCCGTAGAGGGCGACTGGGCGCACTACCCTTCTGTAGACCTCTGACTTGAGGCGTAGGGGCATTTGGCGATCACACAGGACTCCAGTCACCTGGCGCCGCTTCATCCAGGTGGCGTTGACACGGGTGCGGGCATCCCGAAAGCTATCACTGTCACTGCATGAGGGAGCCGAGGTACTTGAATTGTTCTACTTTCTTCAAGTCTTCTCCGCCAATGCTGATGGTTCCATCGGTTTGGGGGCCACATTCCATATATTTCGTTTTCTTGATGTTCAGTTGAATTTGCCGAATTTGTCTTTGTGATGGTAATATTGTGCAAGTAGTTATGTAACAGTTGTTATATTAAAAAATAGGACCAATCGAAGCAAATATTTGTAGCTCAGGGTTGAACTGTGGAGTCCTTGGTGCTCTCTGAGCCTTGTTGTTTTCTTGCAGACGTTTCATTGCCAGATTAGGCAACACCTTCAGTGCGAAGAGGGAGTGGGCCTTGCTCTCTGCTTATATACCGTGGCTTGGCCTGCTTGTGTTGGTGGGGGGGGTGTTCTCTCCTTGGGAGTCCCTTGATTTGGCTGTTGTTTGCTGCTTGGTTGATTGCCTGAGTTAATAGTTCCTTGATTAGGGTGTATTGTGCTGTTTGATGGTTCATCTGGTGTTAATCCTAGTGTTGATTTTTGCATATCTGGGTGTTGATTGCTGGCAAGGGAGTGTAATGGTCTTTTGGCTTTTCTATTGTCTCTTTTGAATGGTGTGTAAATGTGGTTTACCTCTATGTGTCTATTGATGGCTGCTTTGTCTGAGTGCCAGGCTTCCAGGACTTCTCTGGCGTTTTTGGATTCGGCTTGGTTGAGGATGCTCACCATTTCCCAGTTGAAACTGTGGTTGAGTCTGTCCATGTGTTGTGAGATTAAGGAGTTCTCATCATGTCTTCTGACTGCCAGTGGGTGTTCGTGGATGCGCTCTGCTGGTCTTCTGCCTGTCTGTCCTACATAGTGGCTGTGACAGTCTTTGCACTGTATGTTGTAAATAACTCCTGTTTTTCCTTCTTGGGCTACTGGGTCTTTTGGGTTGCTTAATATGTTTTGAAGAGTTTTAGTTGGTTTATGTGCTACAGTGATGCCATGTGGTTGTAACAGTCTGTTGGTGGTTTCTGAGATGTTTCTGATGTATGGCAGTGTTATCCTTTTCATAGCTTCCACTGGTTGGGTTGTAGTGGGTTGGGTGGTGGGGCACTTTTTGATAAAGTTGAGCGGGTATCCATTTTGTTGGAAAATGCTGTGCAGATGTTCTTTTTCTTTTTTCTGGTGTTCTGGGTTGCTGCAGCGTGTAAGTGCTCGTCTGAATAATGTTCTTACACAGCTTCTCTTGTGGGAGGTTGGATTGTTACTTTGGTAGTGGAGCACTTGGTTGGTGTGGGTAGCTTTCCTGTAGACTTGTGTTTCTAACTTACCATCATCTCCCGTACTGATGAGGATGTCCAGGAATGGTAGTGAGTTGTTGTTTTCTTCCTCCCTTGTGAATTTTATTCCATTCAAGATGTTATTGATGGTTTTGTGGGTTTCTTCCAGTTGTTTCTTTTGTATTATGACAAAAGTGTTGTCTACGTACCGGATCCATACTTTGGGTTGTAAATGTAGGAATGAATGAAAACAATTCAGATTAATGAGGAACCTAATGGATCTGGTTTCACAGTGATTTTGAAGATGTCCTCCCCTCTTTCCATCTCACCCAGATGATTTTTTAAATAGATATTCTGTATTTATGAATAAATTCTGTGTTTCATGACAGAGACATCTGGGTGTTTGCAAAAGTTTATGAGCTTTACAGTTCTCAACTGAAATGTGCCTAGTTTTCTGAAACACAGTTGTTTTTTTTCATGTTCAGTGCATTTTAACACCACTTTACTAAGAATATCCCAATTAATCCCATGAAAGAGTCCAAGATTGGATGCAGACAACCAGGACCATAAATTTCATGGACAGCATCTTACAGCAGATAGTTGCAAGACCAAGCTGGAGACAAGAATAGAAAGGAGGTGTAGCTAACCTGGTGTTGTGCACATGTTTTGGCCTATACTCCACACAGTATCTTGCAATTGGACATGCTCCTAGGACTAATGTGTTGAGGTCCAAAACACATGGAGAACATAAGGTTGCCTAACCAGGAATGAATAACTATGGGAATATAAACTCAGAGTTGGAAGGGGCTACTTAGGCCATTGGCTCTGACCCCACTGTAAGGATCAAAGCTGGTGAGGTGTGAACCAGTGATTCCTAAGCCAGACTGAGCAGTTGGATAAACACTAAATAATCATTTCTGACTCTCAAGGCTGGGGGAAAAAAATTGCCAAGAGTCTATAGACTCAAAAAGGTGAAGGAAACTGCATGGGATTTAAATCTTGGATCAGGCAGGCAGACAAACACACACACACACACACACACAACTTGATATCTGTGTTCCACAGGAGACAGATCTTGCATGTATGTGCAATGCTATTTTTATTTTTCTCAGTAATACAACGTATTGAGCTATGTTGTGTCTGTGAAGCTTCTACTGTAAGCAAGTTCCTGAATATGTGACTGAAAGTCTGAAGTGTCAAGATCTGTTGTTGTTCTATAAGTGAAGTCTGAAATATCCCTGACTGACAGCTTTTCAGTTCTATTTCAATACATCCAGTGAGGCACTTTTAAGCCACCCAGGATAAAGACTTCCATTGTCAGACTGAAACTTTCCTAACATTCAAACTGGATCTGCCTTCCTGAAACTTAAAATCAATTATTCCATTTCCTATGCTCTGGAATGAGACAGAATAGGTCATCAGCTTCTTCTGAGTGACATCTTTTTATCTGTCTGAAGTGACCCATCCTATCCTGTTTCAGTCAACTTTTCTTGAGGTTAAATATACCCGCTTTTCTCAATCTCCCCATAGAAGACTCTCGATCCCTGTTCTTGTGTTTCAGTTTGTTTTCTGAATCAGTCTTAACTTTAGCATCCAAGATTGGAGTCTAGACACAAAGGAGTCTACCAAAGTAGAGTAAAATGAAACTACCACTTTGTGTGATTCGGAAACACTATTTCTGCCGACCAAGCCTAAGGCTGTCTCAGCATTTTACATGCTGCTCTAATTCTAAGAAGGGTTTCTAATATTCCCCATCCCAGTTCAGTGCGTTTGATTTTTGTTTCTTAAATGTGTGTGTTATTTGTGTGTGTTAATTTTAATCAATTTCTCTAACAAGATCATTTTAATTTTAGTTTTGTCTTCTAGGGCAATAGCCATATTATTCAGTTTCTGGTGGTCTGCAAATTTAACGAGGATTCCCTCCAAATCATTTATAAAATGTTGAAGAGTACAGGGCCCAGGATGAAATCTTGTGGCACCCACCTTGATATCTCACGTCATTTTGATGAGGAACTACTGATGAGATGTTCTGAAAACCTTTTTGAGCCATAGACATAGCATCCAGCCTATACTTAGCCAGCTTGCTGATCAAAGTGTTATGGTTCATATTTCCCCAATATAAAGATATATTATGTCAAAGGCGTTCCCACAATTTTTTAAGGAAGTGACTCAATTACAGAATGAAATAAGATGAGTCTACTACGACCCCTTGTCAAATTCATGCTGGCATCTGTTAATCAGTGCATTGCTTGTAAGGTGCTTACAGTCGATTACTATGTGACTTGCTTTGGGACATCAACATTATATTGACCAGGGCTTTATTTCCCTGGATTTTCCATTTTCCTCTTTTTCCCTTTTCATACATTGGGACTTTCACCTTGTACTAGCTATCTGGTTCTTAACCAGTTTACCAGGATTTATCAGATAATATTATAGGTCCACCCCGAAGATCAAGAAGTTATTTTAGTAATATGGGATGTAACCCATTTGACCCTGAAGTGTTGAAGTCTTTCGAAGTCAATAGATTTTCTCTATTTTTCTCACAAGTTAAAGCTGGAATCCTGTGTCTTCTATCAGCTATTCACAGTTGACTGGCAGAAAACACATCCTTTTCTTGGAAAAGACAGAGTCAAAATAGTAATTCTACCTTTTATTATCTGCTAGCATTTTACCATCTTCATTGAGCAGCTGGAGTCCTGATTCTTTTCTCTTCTATTTATCCTGAAATAGCTGAAGAAATTCTTTTTATTGCTCTCATCATCGTTCACTAAGCTCAGCTCCTTAAGAGCTTCTACTTTCCTGACACCACCTCTCCAACTAGGGGCTAATTGTATGCACATTTTCTTGGTACCATATCCATTTTTTCACTTTCTACATGTTCTTTGTGCTCTTTAGGTTTTCACATTTATTCACTACTTCTATTTTGTCTACTTGGTCTTCCCTTCTGGTAAGATGAAGTCAAAGACAGTTGGTCTCCACTGTCTTTAAGGAAATCTGCATCGGTCTTCTTGAACATACAGTCAGGAATTCAAATATTCTTTCATCAGACGAGAATTGGATTCTTAAAGAGTTCTGCAGTGCATTCTACCAGGGGAGGAAAACTCTCACTATTGATTTTGGTTGTAGAATGGCAGTGGGAAGTAATCTTTCTGAAATGAAGGTGAGAAGCATTCACCGAAGGTCACACTAGGATTTGTGCAGCATTCCAAGGAGTGCACTCCAAAAATCTGTATACACTGGACCCTATTTTGGTAGGGTGGGAAGAAGTTTGTTCAAGATTGACATGGTGCCTTAAGTGTCCGCAAATCTGATTTGGCCTTTTCAGGCCTACGAAAAAGATGGTGGGGGCGTGTGTGTTTTGAACACACTTGAGCATTTGCACACCTGTTTTAGAGGAATTCTGCTCAATTCCTGAATCCAGTCTGATCATTCTTCATATTGTTAGGGAGGAACTGCAAGAAGAATTTCCAGTGGGCCAAGGCAAGTCCTGGGTAGAATATCCATTAAAACTGATGTACAAAATAAATTAAGATCTCTGTAGCTCTTCAGCAGGCAATGCTCTGTAGTTTCAGATCATCTAGAATACAGACAATCCAGAGTGTTGGTTTGGAGTTGGGTGCTGCTGATATCAAAAAATAAATTTATTTAATGTAAAATTGTATTCTAGCACGCCATTGAATAGTGAATCATTCCACATTTTATAACAATTGATATCTCTGGCTGATGAAAGAACCATAGAAGGTGTAACCAAGAAAGGCATTGTTCTCAAGAAGATCCATTCCGTGATGGCTGTTCTCCATTTCTCTAAGATCTTCCTATACTTCTAATTTAGAAATGATATAAAATACAACACATTCTATGTTTGGTGGAGGAGGACACAGTCCCCATTAGATAAATGGGACACTTACTAGTAAGAGTCACCCTCTTGAAGGAGCATCCTGGAGCCCTCTGATGATATCTGGTCTCAGTTATACTGATGTTTTGTTCTGTTCATTGGATGCTATTTCTACAAGACTCTTTTCTGGTTACCTAGGGAACCACTTTAACATTATTGCAAAGTGGTTGTATGTCAGTAGCATATATTCTGTCACACTTTAGCAATGTGATGAGCTAGAAAGCCCTATTTATTTACTAAGGTGACTGATGGATTTATTGATTGATTGAATATGTGCCATCAAGTCACTGTTTATTATTACTGATCACATATAGATCTCCAGGATGCTCTGTCCCCAACCTAGTCCTGGGTCTCCCAATGGTGCACCCATCACTGCTATAATCAAGTCCATTCCCCTTCCTGCTGGTCATCCTCTTCTTAATTTTCCTTCCAGCTTTCATAGCATTATGGACTTCTCAAGGGAAGAGAGTCTTCACATTGATTGATTGATTGATTATGTACACTAAGTTGGTGTTGACTCTTAGCAATCAAATAGATAGCTTTTCTCCAGGATAATCTGTCCCCAACTTGGCCCTTTAGTTTTTCCAATGGTGTACTCATAGCTATTGTAATTGAATCTATCAATCTTGCTGCTGGTCATGTTCTCCTTTTTATTCTCCCCCTTTCCCAGCATTATAATTGCATTCACATGATGTGCTTGCTTAGTTTTAGCCTTGATTAAGTGATTTGTATGAATGCTGCCAATAGTTGAAGCTTTCATGGTCTACCTTTTCAGATCCTTTGGACCAGAAGAAGAAGGGAATTCTGTCTGAGGAAGTGCAGGCTGTGAGCTGTTGAATGGAGGTCTCTGAAAAGAGCTTCATTTCCACTATTATGCCTGGCTTCCTTTAAGGGGTTTCTGTTGTTATTACGTTAAAAAACATGTAACTGAAAAGTATACAATTTCTGCTCAGCTTTAATTGCATACCTTCAGTCCCGTTAAGCATGATTACTTCATTTGTAAATTTACTAATGACAGAGCAATGCTCCTACATTTGATAGCTGAAGTGCCGCTTATGCCCAAAAGGTGTTAACAGAGGTTGAAAGAAGTAAACATTACCATTCTCAGAGGAAGCCCTGCATTTGCCTGAAGCACAACGTTGTTCTAGGAATGGCTTTGACAGGAAAGAGATGGTGCCAGGGCCTTGTGGACAGATGCCACAGGGAACCTCATTTGGGGAAAACAATCCTGCTGGGCTTTGACCCCAATGCAAATACATTCATCCCTTTCAAACTCTCCTTCAGGCATTTGCCTGGATATGCAAGGAACTCAGATTGTGTATGCAGATTTCTCCTCTCTGACCTCCATGCATTCAGGAGGGAAGTGTAAATGGGAACTGTATTTTTGTGTTGGCATGATGTAAGAGAACCCTGTTTTTATCCAGGTTCTGGATCATAGGAATTTGCTTTCTCTGGATTCTGGAGAACTAGAGAAAAAGCCAGATCAATAGAATGCTCAAGGAAATCTGCAGGTTTGGGGGTTTTTTAACCAATCTTTGATCGCAGTAATAAACTCTGATCTGAAGGCAACTTTCTTGGGGGTTCTTTCAGACACTGTCTTCACCAGCTTTGCTTAGGATCATCCCTGTTTCTCTCAACCTATTCTTGGAAGGGGTGAGAGAGCAGGAAAGACTTGGGCTCCCGGTTTCCTGCTGTGGATCCTGGGAAATGGAGTTTTCCTGTGCTTCTCAGTGTGTTTGTAGGGCAATTAGTTACCTTGTCCATTGAATGCCACTGTTGAACATACTTCTGAGTCTTTTATTATCCAGTATACAAAAGGTATATAACTATATACATTCTATTGGGTCCAAATGCTATCAGATCTGTTTGAAATTGGATATAAAAAGTTGAAATTCTTCTAGATAGGAAATGCAGTCTTCTGATCCGTGTAACTTTCAAGTAGTCCTCGACTTATGACCGTTTGTTTAATGTTTGTTCAAAGTTACGACGGTGTCAGGCTCAGCTCAAGAACAATGAAGAGTCAGTCCGTTCAAACTCCAGTTCTTTATTTGCTCACACTGTATAGGCAGAATCTTGCCAGACTAAAGTCAATCTACCTAACCTGAGGGGAAGTAACCTGGGAAGGCTCTAGGGCAGGGCTACCCTGAGCCTCTTCGTTTTCCCACCATTGCCTCCCAGACTGGGCCTCCGCTTATCTCCTCCACCTCCTTGGAGTGTGCTCCCTCCTTCCTGAGAAACAGCGGCACTGCCAAAATCCTCCAATTCTCCCCCCCCCCCTTCAGAGACACACTCCATAACAGACGGTGTCGGAAAAAGTGCTTTATGACCTGTACTCGCACTTACGACCCTCATACCACCCCCGTGTTCATGTGATTGCAATTTGGGCACTTGGCAACCAACTTGCATTTATGACCAGTTGCAGCGTCCTGTGGTCATGTGATTGCGATTTGCAAACATTTTTGCTGGTTTCCAGCAAAAAAGGTCCGTTGGGGAAGCTGGATTCGCTTAACGACTGTTGTAAAAATGGTCGTAAAGTTGGGTCTGGTGAGTTGATTTATAACCACAATGACTTATGATGGAAATTCCAGTCTCATTTGTGGTTGTAAGTGGAGGACTACCTGTATATGTTTTCATGTTGTTGTTGTTTTCTGTTAAAATTTTGCATAACATAATGATTGGGGGATGGGAAACTGATGGAAAAGTAAGTCAGTCTTTCCCAACCTGGATATCTGCCAGCTATGTGCACCAGTACCCAGAATTCCCTAGCCAGCATACTGAGAATTGTGGGAACTGAAGTCCACACACAGAGCACAGCACCAAGATTAGGAAAGGCTGGCGCAGAGGAGCAAGGCAAGAGACATACTTTCACTTCTTTGACTCTAGCTTTTTCAAACGAGTCCTCAACCCACTATTTTTTTAAAAAAGGAAGATGGAATCCTCTCTGCTCTGTTTTGACAGGTTGTAGACGTGTCACTTTTACAGCGCTCCCTCTGTAAATAAAAAATGTTGAGATAGAGACATTCTTGGCATTATTCTCATCCCTAATGAAAGTTGAGAAAATTAAACACCTTGTAGTTTGTATGCTGACATGGAAGGGGAGTAATCGATTCAGGGTCTAGAGAAGGGGTGACTTTCTTTTCAGCACTATATCTACAGGTTCAAGTAAAGGGCAGCCCCATGCAAGCATTTCTGTCTCAACTCACTTTATTCTTTTGGACTTGATAATTAGAAAATGTGCTTTCGGTATTATCGAAGTCTGCTGCGGGCCATCCATACAATATGTGAACCACTTCTGTAGCATGAACTTCTCACAAGCTAAGTTAAGAATGGATTTTTCAAGAGTGGTTCACATGTAGCTGCCGTCACCTCTTCCACCATTCTTTTCTTTTCTATTGAAAATCTGGAGTTTTACATAAATATGTGAAATCCCTGATTTGGAATCCTTTGCTGAGAATTGTTCTTTATTCAGATAGCTCCAGCTCTGAAAGTGATGGAAGAAACTTCTGTGAGAATAACGTCTTTGGCCGGGGAAGAGTTTTTGGACTTAATTGTGGACATAATCCTTCCAACTGGTCAAGGGTGTGTGTGTGTGTTGCTCAATCGGCCAGTTTCATTCTGAATTCCCTTGCACGGGTCAGAGAAGGACACTTGGAAGTTTTGATGCAAGATTATCTTCTGGTTATGCAGGAGGTATCATATCTACCTACTTACAGTTCGGAACTTTTAAAACATTGTCTTTAACCCATTTATGATCAGAAAGGTGAAGGTGAAGAATTAAAGGTATATTATTTTATTTTAAAATATGCAAATAAAAGCTATTGCTATTTAAAGTGTTGTCAGCCATTTAAGGTAGGCAAGATGATTTCCAAGAACATTCTTCCCTGTTGTGGGGTATCATAACAGAATCTTGAAAGCCTGTCAAGTTTCTCTCCATCACATCTTATACCAAATAAAATCAAGGCAGGGTTATTTTGAATTTCATTCTCATGCTTTCTATTTTCCCGGACTGCCACGTTTCCTCCTGTAATGTTCCATTGCTCCCTTCTTCCTTCCCAGGGCCTGGCCTACATTCTTTCACAAGTATCATGCTTTTGAAAATGTTGGGCTTGTGCAATTACTGTAAACCATGATGTTTAAAATAAGAAGCGATATATAAACTCTTTTCTTAGTGATAAGCGCCCAGGAGTGTAGAATTGTTGAACACAAGATTGAATAAAGATGATCGGATAATGTCTAGACCAGGCCCGTCCAACCTGTAGGAGAGAAAACTCATGAGCACCACAGCCCCCTCTCCCTTCTCAGCTGTTCTTACAGTGAGGTTTATCCCAGTTCGTTCATCTACTCAGTCAGGACCATGAACCCAACACCCAGTCTCCAAATGGTTTATGGGTCAGGTCCGGCAGACCCTGGTCAGTCACACACAGGGCACGTTAACAATGCTCCCAAGGTGTAAAGGCCTCCTCCCAGTGCCCAACACAGGCTATATCTACTTTACAGGAGCAAAGAGACTCACATTGCATTGTTGGTTGCAAGTTAGGTGTCACACAACTCTGCACTCAGATACAGGTGAAGTCATGGCAAGATCAACATGCATGTGAGAAAAAATAAGCACTAAGCAATTTCTTATCTCTCCTGGGCTGTGTGCTAGACTGAACCAAGTGTCCAAACTTCTCTACTTTTCTACAGGACAAAGGGCCACACTGATACATTAAAAACCATCCCAGGCTGCAAAGGAATGCCTGGTGCACCAATCAGTTGTTTGATGGCTAGTGAAGCAGCAGCAGCAGGGAACTGGCAGCAGAATTGAGGCCTGGAGGTGTTGGAGGTGCTTGGCAGGGTGTCCTTCAGGGTGACAGCAAATTTACTGACTTAAAAAAAAAATGACAGGCTGCTTGGTTTGCTGCTTGCATCCTGTGGGCCTTATATTCTGCAGGCCTGGTCTAGACCTTGCTTTCCATTCAGCCATAACATCAGATTTGCCTCCTTCTTGGAAAATCCTGCTAGTCAACACGCTGGGAAGTAGGGGAGCTGGTGTTGGGGACGATAATAGCACAGCATGGCATAACATCTGTTGCTCCAGCCAACTCTCAGCAGAAAAACTGTGGTTTCAGCACCTGTCTAAACTCAGCTAAGGTCTCATGAAGGTAGAAGAACCCAACAATGTCTTAGCTGCTGAGTCTAGACTAAATAACATGAGAAACCCATGAAAAATGAGGAAATGGTGGAAGTTGGAGCTTTCAGATGTTGAAAGGGTTAAAGCCTCAGCCAGGGAAACAGAGAAGGGGGTTTCTGAGTCTTGGCTTGTATTAGGGTAACCTGGTGCTCCTTCTCAGGACCCTCATGGGCTTCTGGCCTTGAAACCAGGAATTCTGACAGTCCAAAAGAGAGAGCTGCAGCATCACATTGTTAGCAGGGTGAGAGCGGCGCAATTCCTACAGGTGCCTCTCTAGAAGAAATTCTTCACGTGAGCAGCTTCTGACAAAGAAGAAGATAGGTTGGCAGGGTAGGAGAAATCAAAGAGAACAGCCATTTGTTTATTTAGTTGATTTATAGGGGGGCACAGTTGGTTACCAGTGTTGAAGGATTGATGATTCCTCCACCAGGAATGGTGCAAAGGACCTGGGGGTCCAAGAATGACACAAGAGGGAGAACTGATTGTTGATAAGGTACCAGGTAACCCCACAATCAACAGGCATGGTCTCCACAGCACTAAAAAGCAAGAAAATAAGTCTCTCTCTCTCTCTCTCTCTTTCTTTCTCTTTCTCCCAACTAATAACCATGAACTGGAAGGATTTATTTGATTGTTTGTTAGATTTAATTCATTCCTTTGCTTCGGAAACTCAGTATGTCATGCATAGCCCTCCCTTCCCCTCTTTTCCTCCAGAGTAACAACCCTGTGAGGTAGATTGGATTGAAAGAGATTGACCCAAATTTGCCCAACGGTCTACTCAGTAGCCTTGTGACCTAGCAAATTGAGCAGGTGTTCATTAGATTAAAAAAAAAAAAGGGTCTTTACCGTTGGATCCACTGTGGCTAAAAATAAGGTTAACTGGGTCCTTCCATTCCCCCAATCCCTCCAAAAATCTACCTATTGTGTGCGTGTTTTGCAGAAGTGCCCACCAGTAGCTTGGCAATCTCCAGAGAGGAACTGAGTGTCTCAGAGAATTTATTTTTACCCTGGAATCGCTAAAGGTGAGCTCAGTCTGAACGCCTACACACCGGCAGACACATATTTTCAAGGAGGGAAGGGGAAAATGGCGAAAGAAACAGGCTTTAATTTACTGAAATGAAAAGCTTAAAATTACCACCTACAGACAGGATGGCGTTTTAAATCTCTTCTAAGGAGTCAAAGAGAGCAAGGTCCTTTAATTGCCTCTGGTATCAGCACACCCACTTGTTGGGATAAATGTGCAGGAGCTGAATATGAGATCTTCCATGCGCAAGGATTAGAAAGAAAACCTGATATCAAAACACCTAATATTAATGTATGGTTAGGGGACTTGGTGGAGTTTATCTCTAAACAGCTGCTGGCATTTTTATCCTCCTCCTTGGAGTGACTGAACTGCTTCTCTCTGGCAGGAACTCCCGAACTGATCTCAAGCTTTCTTCTGAGCAAAGTTGAACAGAAACTGCAGGCCCATGTCTCATCAACCCGGCCCACCCTGGTTCAGTTCCTTTGCCGAAAGGGACATCCAGTGTTGGTGGAAGGCAATACTGTCTACGGCAGGTGCTGAATGACTACTTCCTGTGAGGTGTCATTGGTCAGCTTTTCTGGAGATCTCTGAGACATTTCTCCGATGCGTTGAGGCTCTTCTAAAATCTCTTGGAAAAGGTTGCTTCAGTTGGGCTACCTGGTGAATGGACTTAGTCGAAAGAAGAGTGTACTGGTCAAGGTATTGGATTTGGTCTAGGTAGGGCAAGATTCAAGAGAGGTTCTCTGCCCTCTCTCCTAGGGTTCCAGGAAGCTCTTAAAACCTGGCTTTGGTTCCAGGCCCAGTGCTGATACATCAAAGTATTACTGTCTAAGCCCATAAGCTGACCCTCAAAATTTTCGTATGTTTTAATTTTCATGGTTGGTTAATCTGCGGGTGGTGGATTTTTCATGGTATTTTGGTTATAAATTCAAGGATCGGTTTATCAGCAGATGGGCTTATATGCAAGTAAAGGTAGTCCTTGCTTAACAACAGCAATTGGGACTGGCAACTCCATCACCAAGCGATGCAGCCACTAAGCGAGACATCATGTAACCATGATGGACTCCTGACCTCACTTCCACTGTGGTCATTAAGCAAGCCATCCCGTGACCATGATTTGGGATTTTAATGCTGGCTTCTCCATTGATTCTGCTTGTCAGAAGCCAGTTGAAAAGCACCTGAATCTCGATCATGTGACCACGGGGATGCTGCGGTGGTCATAAGTACAAGGAGCAGTTGTAAAGTTATTTTTTCAGTGCCATTGTAACTTTGAATGGTGTTAATGGCAGTCATTAAGTGAGGACTTCCTATATATATGGCATATATGGTTGCTTTAAAAAAAAGTATTACATTATAGACTTGCAGATAAGCCCATCTGTGAATAAACTGAACCCAATTTTTGGGGTATATTTTGGCACCTAAAGCTTTGGCACTCAGCTTATCCAGGAGTATATATAGTATTGTATTTCTGGGGCCCCTGTTTTGTTTTGTTTGATTTGTGTTGTTTATAAGATTGCTTTAATCTGGGCTGTCTGTCTGGTTTGATGTTTTATCAGTTTTTATGGATTTTGGGGTTTTGTACGCCGCCCAGAGTCCACTGGAGTTTGGTGGCTAATAAATAAATAAATAATCTCTTCTCCACTTAGACTCAAATCCCATTAAGTGATGTTGGGTCAGTCGGTACTTTTTGGCTTTGTGTTATGAATTTTAACACATGCCACTTTGTATTCATAGCAGAAAGGCGGGACATAATACACAACTAATAATACACTTTAAAATGTACACAAAATGTTTTGGAAAATTCTCAAAATGGAATTCAAATCAGGCCCACCCTCAACAGGAAAGGAAGAAGCTGTCAAGAAATATGCCACAGACTAGCACTTGGTCGAGCAGCCATCCAGGCCTCGGAAAAGATATTCAGATGCTATACTTAGAAAGATCAGAGTTGTACAAGCCATGGTACTCCCTGTGACATTCTATGGAAACAAAAACTGGACTTTGAAGCAGCAAGAGAGGAAGAGTATTGACATTTGAACTTTGGTGTTGGAGAAGACTCCTGAGAAGACCGTGGACAGCCAAGAAAGCAAGAAAATGGATGATCAAACAACTCAACCCACAGTCCTCACTGGAGGCACAAACGACCAGGCTCAAATTATCCTGCTTCGGACACATTATGTGGAGACCCATCTCTCTGGAGAAGGCTCCAGTGCTGGGAAGGGTGGAAGGAAAGAGAAGAAGAGGATGACCAGCAGCAAAGTAGATAGACTCAGTTATTGTAATGGTATGTGGGAATGACCTTGGGAGATAGGAGGAAGAGCTGCAGACTAGACAATGGTCAGAGAAATAGCAGCTGAGCCTGCAGCAGGAATGAGGGCACGGCAAACTCTCAGAAGGGACCCTCCCAATTTCTTGTACCGTAAAGGTGAGGGGGGACACTTGTACTTTCAGACTTTCAAGATTCTGTTAATGTAACCTGACAATAAAGATAGAGTTAGTGTTCATTGCTTCTTGTCTGGATTACCTCCAAGGAGTAACATCAATCTTGCAAGTCTAAAAGTATTTCTCCCCTCTTTCCTTTTACTCTCTGGAAAACCAGGGATGGTCCCTTCTGAAACGCTTCTCAGGCAGCCTCTGTTTCTGTGGACTGAAATACCTTTTAACATGATGGTTGTCTAGACTGTGGTTCTTCCTCCTGTCTCCCAAGGTCATTCCCACATTCAATTACAGTTACAGTAACAATGAGTGCACCACTGGAAGACCTGAAAGACCAGATTAGGGACAGATTGTCATGGAGAAAAATCTACCCATATGGTCACTAAGAGTCGACACCAACTTGATGGCATATAATCAATCAATCAGTCAATCAATCAATCAAGACTTATCAGAACCCTTTCCACTTGCATTACTGCCAGCTCATAGAAAGTATATCAGGCATAAGCATCTACAGGGTTGTTCCCCACCAAGAACTGCAGATGAGGAAATATTCTAACACGTGCTGTGCCATATTTTAATAGGACATCATTAATAACCAAGATGGCCGCTCCTAGGGCAGTCCTGACTGACTTAAGCTTAGCAGGTTAGGCCTAGGATTTCAGTATATAGCCATTTCAGGTGACAGTGGCATTGTGTGGAACCTTGGCAATTGTCCAATGGGGCATGAATGTGCTTAACAAAGGAGTATTGGTCTTGGGGTGCTGTAAGACCAGTTATGTTGGAGTTCCACCAAGTTGCCATGTTGGAGATGCCTTTTGCTACATCCAGAAACAAAACAAAGATGTTTGGGCATTTTAACACACCTCTTTTCGAGAAATAGTGGGGTGAGGTGGATAGGTAGACCAAGTTGACATCCAATATCACATTGCTGCTGAACGTGAATATCATTGCCTATTGGAGAATATCAATGGAGGGTCTGGTCAAGTGTGAAGACCTCAGGGGCAGCAGTTCTGTGGCAATTCCCCAGCTGTGTTTGGTGGGGAATCTTCCTAATAATATTTCCTGATTTCTGTAAATAGAGCTCATTCTGAATCCATACTCTAATGAGAGTGTAGCACACTACTGGGCTAATCTTAGAATCTTGAATCTGCCCGGAATTGTAGTTTAGTTTGAGTCCTTGGTTTGAGGGGAATAATTTCTGACATGAAAGTAGATGATCTCCAAATAGATTTCTGGGAGAAAGAAATGACTCTTTGGGAAAAAAAAGTGTTTCATATTCCAAAAACAGCAAATCCAGAGTAGCTCTGCTCTGAAGCTTTCCCACTGAGATGCAACATCTAATGCAAAACAATAGTTTTGTCTAAGATTTCAGCTGGGCTTTGTACTGCATTTCACTCTTTTTTAAAATTTATAATTTTGGACAAGGTGGAGGATTTCTTTTACTTACTTCTTACACATGCCCCAAAGTCATTCCACTTAAACACAGAGCCTAGTTGGAAAGGACTCATTAACCAACATGAATCAGCTAATTAAATGAATATAGCATGGTATTACAGCTGTGACTGAAAATATGCATAAACACTGAAGTCCTTTTCTCTCTGGGGAAATGGGGTAGCACCTTCCAGAGAACAAATATTTTAGACTTCATAGGGAGTATTAGTAATGCTGGATATCAAGCATAGGTAGAAAAGGGATTGGATTCCAGGAAGGGTTCTAAGTTACAATAAAACATAGAATCGTGGCCAGTAGGTTGAAGAACTAGAAAGGGTTCCTGATATAAATATGGATCTGGTCCTTCAGAGTCTCTGACTGGCCATAACACCCTTCAACAGGATGAAGAAACTTTTAATAGTTGAGGACAACACTGAAAGGTGTTTTGAGAAATGAGAACCACCATGGATGGAAGGCTCGTGTAAATAAACCGTTTCTCAATGCAGAAAGGTGAGGCGACCTTGTTTGGTTTCTCTCTAGATTTTTTGGAAAGGAGCTGAATATTGTTTTATATTTTGGATGGCATTAAACCTATTATGGGATTTAGGCTAGAAGGCTCATATTCTTTGTACATCAAAATGGGAATAGCACAGGCAAATTTTAGAGATAAGAGAAGAAACCAACTTTAGGAGTCACATCTGATCCTTGGAATGAAGTTTATCTCTGCCCTGCCACTAGTCAACACACAGTGATCCTTCAGGAACGTTTGCTTAGTTTACCTAGTCCACCTCCAGAAACTTGCTCTACATAGCAAGAAGAGAACAAAACTAACTTAATGGTTGCTGGGGAACCATATTAAAATCTCAGTGGACAATGGTGTAGATCAGATGAGAAAAGAGAATTTCTGCCCCCATGATTGGCATTAATTGCTTCCCATATTGGCAGGAGTATCTCAAGCTGATGGGTCAAAAAGGGGATCTGGAGAAGAAACAGCCCCCTCACTGCTGCAGGGAAGAGTCATGACTAATCTCAATAAACTGTGTGGTGTGGAGGAATAGGAACCTGAGAAAGAGTGCAAAATAACAAACTGGGGTGAAATTGGGCTGTTCCACAGAGAAGCAAAACAGCTTCTTGGTGGCTTGTTAAGGGATCAGCATGTGTTGAGTCAGCAAAGTGCTTCTCCCTTTTTCCCCCTTCCAAAGAATTCTTAACTTTCCCAAAGCCAGTTGAAATAAGTAGCACCTAGAATTATGTAAAAGAAGATTTCACAGTTCCAGGTGCTGCGATTAACATGGTATCAAGCCAACAAATGCTTGTTATTTTCTCCTGCACCACCACCCGGAACACACACATATGCTGGTCATCTGATCTGCAATCTAGCACAACTCTTCTGGATACCTGTTGCATGTGGCTAAGTTTGCATGGGATATCCAGATCATTCTGTATGGAACTGGAGACTCTCCCTTTCCCTCTGCCTCCTGGGTTGGCATCTGACCAAACGTCGGCTAAGTAATTCCTTAATTAATGCATTGATACAGTAACAATGAGAGTCAATTATGCTAATTACCACAAAGATACCATGGTACAGTTCTTTCTAGAAGATCTGCAGTACTCCAGATGATGACTTTATCTTTTTACATCAAATGCTAGCTAGTTCATGCATAGAAGAAAAAGCCCACTTGGGTTAGAACAGAAGTCTAAGTATTCTATTCCAAAAGTGGAAAATGCTTCTGACAAGCCATAATCTGAACATTTGAGTAACCGTCCTGTCTAGTATGTATCTTCAACAGCTGTTACTGAGTTCTGTTTGACCAGAAGTATGGAACTATGGAAATCACCGCCCTCTTGATACCACGGGACTAAATTTTTGTAATTCCTTCTATTGACCACGCTTGCAAGAAAAGAGGAAGGCTGCAACCATTGTAGTAGCTGCAGTCTATAGAATTTCCACATCTGTATTTCCTAGTCACCTGGAACACCTATTGGATCTTCCATGATGTGGCCTAACCCTTTCAAACCCTTTCAGCCAGTGGGAATCACACAGGTTTGGTCTATGAATCCTCGAAGTCAGATATTGTACATCCTTAGGATTGGAGAAATGAGAAGCTGCGTGAAATCAGACCTGACATCTCCATCCATCCCTGTCTAAGCCTTAAACTCCTTTTAAATAAGTGACTATGTTTTTGTTTTCCTTTGGTATGTGAAAGATGGAACCTTACAGGTTCTTTTAAAGATTACAGAGAAAAATCACTCATCAGACAAAGTTGAAAAGGGGCTGGATAATTTGTTACATCTCACATCTTCTCATACTTCTCAAAGTATGTTTGAGACCACCTGTTATCATCAAGTACACTAAGGGCCAAATGCAGGTTCTTTACAAAATATCCCTACCAAAAACTCCCTGCACAAGGAATAAGAAAGAGAATGAAATTGTTGCATGACTTTTTGGCTGAAGTGTCCATTTTTAATGCAAAGGGAATGTTTTTACATACAAATTCCACTCATTTGAGTAGTCTGACGTTTCTCAACCTTGGCAACTTTAAGATGTGTGGCTGGGGAATTCTGAGAGTTGAAGTCCACACATCTTAAAGTTGCCAAGGTTGAGAAACACTGGTCTGGACAGAGGTTTGCCATTTCAGTGGTGACTAGGCCTCTGAGAAAGTCTACTGATTTGATCAAGCAGGGAAAAAAAGGATTCCTCCACTCTCTTTAGAACCTTAGGATTGAAGCCAATTTAGTGGCCTGCTAGAACCACTGAAATGGAGCAGAGCTTATAACACAGCTGAGAAGCTGGCACAGAAAAAGAAAATAATCTTAGATAGCTTCAATGAGCATGTCAAGGAAATACAGGTTATTGCTCTTAAACATTCAGCCCTCCCAAGCACAAAGAATCAAATGCTTAGACATATTAGGTTAAGAAGCAAAATAATTTCTTACTGACTTTATTATTGCTTGTGTTACATTACATCCATCCTGGTGGAAAAGATGACGTTCCTTTGTTCTCCTTTTCTTTCTAAGTTCTTAGTTTTGCCCTAAACTCTTAGCCCTACAGCTGCCAAGAGCTACATGGAAGAAAGGGGAATTCCAGGCCCACCATGTGGTGCCCAGAATGGAGGAGAGCAGCACACATCCTCTGCTTGCTTCTGGTG